>NC_136598.1:15622332-16274832 GCF_910589615.1 Taurulus bubalis
TTTTTATTCAAGGTGTAGTCAGAAAAGATGTGTTTTTAGTTTGCGACGGAAGATGTAGAGACTTTCTGCGGCCATGATGTCATTGTGGTGCTCATTCCACCATTGAGGAGCCAGGACAGCAAACAGTCGTGACTTTGTTGGGTGTTTAACTCACAGTGACGGAGCTATAAGCCGATTGGCCGATGCCGAGCGGAGTGAATGGGCTGAGGTGTAAGGTTTGACCATGTCCTGGGTGTAGGCTGGACCCGAGCTGTTCGCAGGACGGTACGCAAGTACCAATGTTTTGAAGGGGATGCGAGCAGCCACCAGCAACAAGTGAAGGGAGCGGAGGAGTGGAGTAGGTTGGGTGAATTTCGGGAGGTTAAAGACCATTGGAACTGCTGCATTCTGGAAGAGCTGCAGAGGTCGGATGGCACTAGCAGGTAGACCTGCCAGGAGGGAGTTACTGTAGTCTAGGCGTGAGATTACCAGAGCCTGTGCCAGAACCTGTGCCGCATTATGAGTGAGAAAGGGATGTATTCTCCTGATAATGTGCAGCATGTACCTACAGGAACGTGTTGTTGCAGTAATGTTGGCAGTCTGGGAGAGTTGACTGTCGAGTGGCACACCGAGGTTCTTGGCAGTCGGGGTCGGGGCTAACATGGAGTTGTTGAAGGTAATAGTCAGGTCGTGGGTGGAAGAGCCTTTTCCCGGAAGGAAAAGTAGCTCAGACTTGTCAGGGTTAATTTCCAGGTGGTGTGCGGACATCCACTGAGAGATGTCAGTCAGACAGGCAGAGGATCGTGCTGCTACCTGTGTTTCCGATTGGGGAAACGAGAGGATCAGTTGGGTGTCATCAGCAAAGCTATGGTAGGAAAAGCCATGTGTACGAATGACAGAGCCGAGAGAGTTGGTGTACAGAGAGAGGATGGAGGCGAAACAAGCTGCTCAAGTTAAGCAGCACTGTAGACAGAAGGTTGATGAATTATCGTGTTTCACTGTCATCTATAAACTTTATGTTGCAGGACAACCATGCTAAACTTAACAAATGAATCAATGACACAATAATACCTGAAAAACATTTGGGATCCACAAGAGAAAAAGAAACAAATGTAATGACTAAACTTACTAACATCTGCAATGGTTAGATATAACTTTTTATTTGTGCAGGATTGTGGCCTGGAGCCATCTCACCTGCTCAGGCTAAAGCTGCCAAATATGGGAGACTACCGCAATCATTACCTAGACAAGTTGTGTCACATAAGTACAGAACATATGAGTGTCTTACTAAAGTCTGTGCTCTCTGCTGCAGGTGTTGGAGGTGTTGCTGGAGCTGGTGGACTGTATCCAGGCCAGGTGCCAGGAGGTATGATGTCCAACAAAAGACATAAAATACAAAACTAAAAGTCTATTGCCATGTTAGCTCCCCACCTCAAACCACTTCAACCCTACAATGTCATCGTTCACCCATTCACAAACATGCATACATTGATGGGAGGGGCTACCACTGGGACTTACTAACCTCTGCAATGATTAAGTATAACTTTTTCTTTGTGCAGGATTGAGGCCTGGGTCCATCTCACCTGCTCAGGCTAAAGCTGCCAAATATGGTAGCCTATCACAGTTATTACTAAGACAATGTTGTTATATCAATAAAAACTCAATGCACGTTGTGTCACAGAACATATGTGTATCTAAAGTGTGTGCTCTCTGCTCCAGGTGTCGGAGGTGTTGGTGGTGTTGGTGGTGCTGCTGGAGCCGGTGGACTGTATCCAGGACAGGTACCAGGAGGTATGATGTCCAACAAAAGACATAACTTACTAAACTAAAAGTCTATTGCCATGTTAGCCCCCCCTCCTCTAACCACTTTCACCCTACATGTCATCGTTCACCCATACACCGGCGAAACAGCCTGACGGGGCAAATTCGGGTTACTTGTCTTGCCCAAGGACACATTGACATGGACTAGCAGGGCCGGGGATCGAGACACTGATCCTCTGATTGAAGGACGACCCTATTCGACATCTGACCCTCAGTCGCCCACACCAGACATATAATTGTTGGTTGGTTGGTTGAAAATAAAAAGACATAGCTGACAATCTTTTTGGAAGAAGACCACAGTCAAATGTGCCCTCCATTATTTTCTCAACATGGCTTGTCGTTGTTTTTTGGGACTGTATGATAGAGGCAAAACAAACTGCACAAGATAAGCAGCACTGTAGACAGGAGGTTGATGGATGATCCTGTTTACCTGTCATCTATAGACTTTATGCTGCAGGACAACTATGATAAAGTTAACAAAATAATGGATAACACAATAATACCTGATAAACATTCGGGATCCAAACAATGAATACAAAATGCAAACAACCAAGCTGTTATCAAACTATCTAAAAAAGCACAATTATTCAGTATCAATGAACTACATGGCTTAAATCATAACTTTTACTGGGACGTACTAACATCTGCAATGGTTAAATATAACTTTTTATTTATGCAGGATTGAGGCCTGGGGCCATCTCACCTGCTCAGGCTAAAGCTGCTAAATATGGTAGCCTACTAAATTCATTATTAAGACAATGGTTTTATATCAAGAAAGACACAATACACATTGTGTCACAGAATATATGTGTATCTAAAGTCTGTGTTCTCTGCTCCAGGTGTTGGAGGTGTTGCTGGAGCTGGTGGACTGTATCCAGGCCAGGTGCCAGGAGGTATGATGTCTAACAGAAGACGTAAAATAAAGTATATTGGCATGTTAGCCCCCTCTCAAAGCACTTTAACACGACATGTCATCGTTCACCCATTCACACACGTTCATACATTGATGGGAGGGGCTACCATGCAAGTTGCAACCTGCCCATCAGGTCTTTTTAATCCATGCCCATTTATACACTGCCGAAACAGCCTGTCGGGGCAAATTTGGGTTACTTGTCTTGCCCAAGGACACATTGACATGGACTAGCGGAGCCGGGGATCAAAACCCCGATCCTCTGATTGAAGGACGACCCTGTTAATGGTTAGGTATAACTTTTTATTTGTGCAGGATTGTGGCCTGGGGCCATCTCACCTGCTCAGGCTAAAGCTGCCAAATATGGTAGACTACCACATTCATCACCAAGACAAGTTGCGCAACATAAGTACAGAACATATGAGTGTCTTACAAAAGTCTGTGCTCTCTGCTGCAGGTGTTGGAGGTGTTGCTGGAGCTGGTGGACTGTATCCAGGCCAGGTGCAAGGAGGTATGATGTCCAACAAAAGACATTAATTACTATACTAAAAGTCTATTGCCCTCTGTCTGTGCCCTCCATTATTTTCTCTTTTAGAACATCTCAACTTGGCTTGCCATTATGTTTTGGGTCTGTATGATAGAGGCAAAACAAGCTGAACAAGTTAAGCAGCACTGTAGACAGGAAGTTGATGAATGATCCTGTTTCACTGTCATCTATGGACTTTACGCTGCAGTACAACCATGATGAAGTTAACAAATCAATTAATAACACAATTAATATCTGATAACCTTTTGGGATCCACGAGAAATAAATAAAAAATGACAACTAAACTGTTACCAAACTAAGCAAAGAAGCATACTTCTTCTATATCAATCAAATTATATTTATTTATATTACTTGTTTCTATTTTATTATTCTTTTATTCACTTGTGAGCAATGCTACTGTAATCCTGTAATTTCCCCACTGCGGGACTAATAAAGGATTATCTTATTTTAACTACATGACTTACATCTTAACTTTTACTGAGACAAAATAATAAATAACCCAATAATACCTGATAAGCATTTGGAATCCACAAGAAAGAAAGAAAATAATTTAATGACTAAACTTACCTAATCTGCAATGGCTAGATATAACTAGATAGATATAACTTTTTATTTGTGCAGGATTGTGGCCTGGGGCCATCTCACCTGCTCAGGCTAAAGCTGCCAAATATGGTAGACTACCGCAATCATTACCTAGACGAGTTGCGTAACATCAGTACAGAACATATGAGTGTCTTACTAAAGGCTGTGATCTCTGCTGCAGGTGTTGGAGGTGTTGCTGGAGCTGGTGGACTATATCCAGGCCAGGTGCCAGGAGGTATGATATCTAACAAAATAAATAAAATAATGTCTATTGCCATGTTAGCCCCCTCACAAAGCACTTTAACACGACATGTCATTGTTCACCCATTCAGACACATTCATACATTGATGGGAGGGGCTACCATGCAAGGTGTCCCCTGCCCATCAGGTCTTTTTAATTATCCATGCCCATTTATACACTGCCGGAACAGCCTGCGGGGGCAAATTTGGGTTACTTGTCTTGCCCAAGGACACATTGACATGGACTAGCGGAGCCGGGGATCAAAACCCCGATCCTCTGATTGAAGGACGACCCTGTTAATGGTTAGTTATAACTTTTTATTTGTGCAGGATTGTGGCCTGGGGCCATCTCACCTGCTCAGGCTAAAGCTGCCAAATATGGTAGACTGCCACATTCATCACCAAGACAAGTTGCGTAACATCAGTACAGAACATATGAGTGTCTTACAAAAGTCTGTGCTCTCTGCTGCAGGTGTTGGAGGTGTTGCTGGAGCCGGTGGACTGTATCCAGGCCAGGTGCCAGGAGGTATGATGTCTAATAAAAGACATAAAATACTATACTAAAAGTCTATTGCCCTCTGTCTGTGCCCTCCATTATTTTCTCTTTTAGAACATCTCAACTTGGCTTGCCATTATGTTTTGGGTCTGTATGATAGAGGCAAAACAAGCTGAACAAGTTAAGCAGCACTGTAGACAGGAAGTTGATGAATGATCCTGTTTCACTGTCATCTATGGACTTTACGCTGCAGTACAACCATGATGAAGTTAACAAATCAATTAATAACACAATTAATACCTGATAACCTTTTGGGATCCACGAGAAATAAATAAAAAATGACAACTAAACTGTTACCAGACTAAGCAAAGAAGCATACTTCTTCTATATCAATCAAATTATATTTATTTATATTACTTGTTTCTATTTTATTATTCTTTTATTCACTTGTGAGCAATGCTACTGTAATCCTGTAATTTCCCCACTGCGGGACTAATAAAGGATTATCTTATTTTAACTACATGACTTGCATCTTAACTTTTACTGGGACAAAATAATAAATAACCCAATAATACCTGATAAGCATTTGGAATCCACAAGAAAGAAAGAAAATAATTTAATGACTAAACTTACTACCATCTGCAATGGCTAGATATAACTTTTTATTTGTGCAGGATTGTGGCCTGGGGCCATCTCACCTGCTCAGGCTAAAGCTGCCAAATATGGTAGGCTACCGCAATCATTACCTAGACGAGTTGCGTAATATCAGTACAGAACATATGAGTGTCTTACTAAAGTCTGTGATCTCTGCTGCAGGTGTTGGAGGTGTTGCTGGAGCTGGTGGACTGTATCCAGGCCAGGTGCCAGGAGGTATGATGTCTAACAAAATAAATAAAATAATGTCTATTGCCATGTTAGCCCCCTCACAAAGCACTTTAACACGACATGTCATTGTTCACCCATTCAGACACATTCATACATTGATGGGAGGGGCTACCATGCAAGGTGTCCCCTGCCCATCAGGTCTTTTTAATTATCCATGCCCATTTATACACTGCCGGAACAGCCTGCGGGGGCAAATTTGGGTTACTTGTCTTGCCCAAGGACACATTGACATGGACTAGCGGAGCCGGGGATCAAAACCCCGATCCTCTGATTGAAGGACGACCCTGTTAATGGTTAGATATAACTTTTTATTTGTGCAGGATTATGGCCTGGGGCCATCTCACCTGCTCAGGCTAAAGCTGCCAAATATGGTAGACTGCCACATTCATCACCAAGACAAGTTGCGTAACATAAGTACAGAACATATGAGTGTCTTACTAAAGTCTGTGCTCTCTGCTGCAGGTGTTGGAGGTGTTGCTGGAGCTGGTGGACTGTATCCAGGCCAGGTGCCAGGAGGTATGATGTCCAACAAAAGACATAAAAATACTAAACTAAAAGTCTATTGCCATGTTAGTCCCCCCTCCTCTAACCACTTTCACCGTACATGTCATCGTTCACCCATTCACACATGTTCATACATTGATGGGAGGGTCTACCATGCAAGGTGCCTCCTGCCCATTAGGTCTTTTTAATCATCCATACCAATTCATACACCTCCGGAACAGCCTGCGGGGGCAAATTCGGGTTACTTGTCTTGCCCAAGGACACATCGACATGATCTTGCAGAGCCGGGGATCGAAAAGCCGATACTCTGATTGAAGGACGACCCTGTTCGACCACTGAGCCTCAGTTACCCACACCAGACATATAATTGGTCGTTGGTTGAAAATAAAAATACATAGTTGCCAATCTTTTTGGAAGAAGACCACAGTCAAATGTGCCCTCCATTATTTTCTTATTTAGAATAAACTAATTTTAGCTGCACTGTAGACAGGAAGTTGATGAATGATCCTGTTTCACTGTCATCTATACACTTCATGCTGCAGTACCATAATAAAGTTAACAAATTAAAGAATAACACAATAATACCTGGGATCCACAAGAAATAAATAAAAACTAAACTGCTACCAAACTAACTAAAAAAGCACAATTCTTTTATATCAATGAACTACATGACTTACATCTTAACTTTTACTGGGACAAAATAATAAATAACACAATAATACCTGATAAATATTTGGGATTCACAAGAAAGAAAGAAAATAATGTACTGACTAAACTTACTAACATCTGCAATGGTTAGATATAACTTTTTATTTGTGCAGGATTGTGGCCTGGGGCCATCTCACCTGCTCAGGCTAAAGCTGCCAAATATGGTAGACTACCACAATCATCACCAAGACAAGTTGCTTAACATCAGTACAGAACATATGAGTGTCTTACTAAAGGCTGTGATCTCTGCTGCAGGTGTTGGAGGTGTTGCTGGAGCTGGTGGACTATATCCAGGCCAGGTGCCAGGAGGTATGATGTCTAATAAAATACATACAATAAAGTATATTGGCATGTTAGCCCTCTCTCAATCTACTTTAACACGACATGTCATCGTTCACCCATTCACCCACGTTCATACATTGATGGGAGTTTTCTTTGTGCAGGTTTGAGGCCTGGGGCCATCTCACCTGCTCAGGCTAAAGCTGCCAAATATGGTAGACTCCCACATTCATCCCCAAGTCAAGTTGCCTAACATAAGTACAGAACATATGAGTGTCTTATTAAAGTCTCTGCTCTCTGCTGCAGGTGTTGGTGGTGTTGGCAGTGTTGCTGGAGCTGGTGGACTATATCCAGGCCAGGTGCCAGGAGGTATGATGTCTAGCAAAAGACATAAAAAACTAAACTAAAAGTATACTGCCATGTTGACAGCCTCATGATTGAAAAAGGAATTGCCATTAGTAGTAAAAACTTCATCATATGCTTCCCTATGCTTACATATTTTACAGCTGGATATGGAGCTGGATCCAAGGCTGCTAAATATGGTGAGAACTTTCAGGTTTTTTGTATTAATGAAGCTTATTTAAAATCATCTTTTGTCATGATTGATTGACTCATCCGGTACCTGAAAGGTAATTAATATTTAGTTAAGTTTAGTAAAAAAGCTCTCTCTCTCTGATCTGGAGGAGTACCAGGTGGCGTACCGGGAGGAGTACCAGGTGGCGTACCGGGAGGAGTACCGGGAGGAGTACCGGGAGGAGTACCAGGAGGAGTACCGGGAGGAGTACCAGGAGGAGTACCAGGAGGTGCACCAATGGCTGGTGGATATTCACCGGCAGCAAAAGCTGCTAAATATGGTATGGTGTATAATTAGCATGATCATATGCACTTTATTTTACATAGCATAATGTTGTTACGTGAGCTCTAAAATGTGTACTTATGTCTTGACAAGTTTACAAATATGTACCCTATGTGGAGTAAATATTAGCTGTAATTGTGTGTTTCTTGGCCTCCCCTTGCCATAGACATTGAAGGACAAGGAGGGACAGGAAGACAGTTAGGGAGCGGAGGATATTCTGCTGCTGCCAAAGCTGCTAAATATGTTTATGTTTGCAACTTTTTATTTGTCATCAGAAACATCATTATTTTTGTTTTTCTCTCTTGCAAAAGAGATCCTAATCTCAATGACATTACCTTATTCATTAAAGGTTATACCTATACCACGCAGATGGAATATAGTTGTTTGGATGGAATAAAATGGCTTAATTTGAACCATTTGTATAAAACAGTAATATTGGATATAAAAGATATTGTAAAAAAGATATTGAAATGTGATTTCAGTTGCACTCAAAGACTATAACGGTCAGCTTTCAGCTAGAACAGGAGGCCGGCTTTGTGGACGTTTATGTTGAAATGTGAATCTTAAATGTGTTTAACCCATACTGCTTATATGGAAACTGAAAGGTATTTGTGGTGGTGGCAATTGTTCTGAAGGTATATAGCCTACAGTAACACAACCACACAAGGTGTGTCACTGTACTCACAATAACATCTTCATATTTGCTCTAGTTCAAGTTTTTGACAGCAAACTTATTTCAATTTAGTATATTTAACCATGCAGCTTGTTTTACACAAAAGGGCTCATTAGATAAACTTGTTTTCCTCAGGAGTAAGCACAGGAGGACTGGGAGGCACAGGAGGATTTGGAGGCACAGGAGGATTTGGAGGCACAGGAGGATTTGGAGGAACAGGTGGAGGAACAGGCACAGGAGGAGTTGGAGGAACAGGTGGAGGAACAGGCACAGGAGGATTTGGAGGAACAGGCGGATACTCAGCTGCTGCCAAAGCTGCTAAGTATGGTAATTATAAATTACTATTATCAAATCTCAGAATTTGTCATGTTTTTTCTTTGGGTGTATACTGATTCCTGGTATCCAGAGATGTCTGATTCAGATAATACCAATGCCAGGTGTTAAGCCAAGACTCTGAGATTGAATACAGAGGGGTTGAAATCACAAGCAATAGTCTGGCCGTGTGTTTTGTTTTATAGCTTTGATATTTCTACCTTTGAAATGACCAACAACTCCATTGTCCTGGCAATGCTCAAACCTGGCAGTGTACCAACCAATACAACTTAAATGCAGCTTGCTTGATAACACTTTTAGATAGAGAAATAAGTGATGTTGCATACATCTGCTTGTGCACAGGAAAAAGGGGAAGACTCACTTTAACTGCAGTGATCTGCTTTTGATTCCTAATTTATCTTTATTTGTTCTAAATACAACACATTAAATTGCCAACAAACTCCATCCAAACGTTGTATATGTAATTTATATAGACTGTATATATTAAGACATGCCACCATTTTATGAAAATATATCTTACAAAGGACTAGGAGGCACAGGGGGACAACATGCAACAGGAGGACTGGGAGGTGGAGGATACTCTGCTGCTGCTAAAGCTGCTAAATATGGTAACTGGAATTCAATTTATGTATACAAAAAAATCAATTATATATATATATATTCCAGAACAAAACCATTGCATTTTAAGTAGTATGTTAAGTAAGTGTGCATGATTAGGTCGTTATTTGTTTTCTATTAAAGGTCCAGGTGGTGCAGGGGCAGTTCCAAGTGGTGGTGCAGGTGGAGGTGGACTTCCTGGAAGAGTCCCCTTTTTACCAGGATATGGATGTAAGCATGCCCCACAGGCCTTTGATCTACATACAAAATTCTAAAATCACATTTTAATCTAACCTCTTCTGTTGTTTTGCAGCTTTGGCGGCTGGTGCTAAACCCCCTAAATATGGTGAGACTGTGGTGTTTGACTAATTGACATAGTGTAATGATTACCATGTCATAAGGTGTGGCATGACTTATTTATCTTATGCAGTGCTGATCTACTCAATATTACATATTTACATACAAGTCCAATGTTACAATTACGAGTTTTGGAATATTGAGCCTTAAAGGCATAATACTGTATTTTTTTATTCTTTTTTATTTTGCACAATTCAAACAATAAAACAAAAAATCATAACAGAAAATGAATATCACAGTGCAGGAAGAGACAAAAAGCCAACTGGGCTTATTTGAAGCCTCCACCTATACAATATTTAAAATTTTACAAAATTACAAACATAAATTGAAATATGCATAAGAAAGACAACAAAAGGAAGAAAGAAGAGAAAGAAAAATAATGTAATCATGTCAAGTCTGTGTGTGCATGTGTGAGCGTGAAAGTCAGCATGGCTTGTGTTTGTTCAGGGATTTAATTTGGTTTGCTTGAATGGTAATGACAGCCGCTTTTCATCGTGACAGTGGACGAGTGATTAGTTTCTTTATTCAATCCCAAACAGGACTCCCAGGAGCAGGCCTAGGAGGAGGAGGAGTTCCAAGAGCAGGGCAGGTGCTTCCTGGCGGCGGCTATGGTGGTAAGTCGTCCAATTGATATATTGGAAGAGACGAATAGGTTTTGTATAATGAGAGTGTCTCTACTGCTTTGACTTATACATAAATTCTCAGTCACAAACAAAATGTTGCCTCCTTGCAGGTTATGGAGCTGGTGCTGGAGCAGGATTAGGGACAGGAGGATTTGGGGGAGCAGGACGAGTACTTGGTGTAGCACCAGGACAAGGAGGTGGACAATACTCGGCTGCCGCAAAAGCTGCTAAATACGGTAAGTTAAAGAGTATGAAAAATACAGCCTGAGACATGTCTTCTGAAATTAACTATACTGGTTACAATTTTCAAACTGAATTAGGAGTTTCAGGAGGAGCTGGAGCAGGATTTGGAACAGGAGGACTGGGAGGAACAGGAGGAGCAGGAGTAGGTCCTGGATTTGTACCAGGAGTAGGAGGTGGACAATACTCTGCTGCTGCAAAAGCTGCTAAATACGGTATAAAAAAAAACACAAACACATTCAGAGACATTCAATAGTGTATGAACTAATTCTCATAGGAAACAATTGTAGGGTGGTTAAAATCTATTATCTCATTTACTTTCTCTCATCCTACCTGTTCTTAGATTTCTATAATTAAACTAATCATGTAACCTTCTCCATCTCGCTTAATTAGGCATTTTAGGAGGAGCTGGAGCAGGGTTAGGAACTGGAGGCGCAGGAGGAGGTGCTGGTTTTGTACCAGGACAAGGAGGTGGACAATACTCGGCTGCCGCAAAAGCTGCTAAATATGGTATAATAAATAAACACTCTTACTTTACTATATCCTACTTAGATTGTATTCATTGGTGCATAAACTACACATTCATACTCACTTAATTGTGTATAAACTGATTAAAATAGGTAAGACACAATTTGTATGTATTGTACAATTGATCTAACTGGCTTTACTTTCCTTAATTAGGTGTTACAGGAGGAGCTGGAGCAGGGTTAGGAACAGGAGGACTGGGGGGTACTGGAGGAGTTGCACTGGGAGGAGTTGGCACTGAAGGTATGGGAAAAACTGTGGAAGTATATGATTTCTCATCATACAAAGTGACAAAGTGTGTTTCAAGATAAAGATGCTGATGAGGGAATATTTTCATGCAGGATATCCCGGCGGTGTGAAACCACCAAAATATGGTGAGAACCTGGTCTTACACTAATGAAAAAGTAATATCTCCTAAATGACCTGCTGACAATTTCCATCCAACCTAATTAAGGTAGCCCATACCTGATTTCCCCAGTTATATGCCCAGACGATCACAAAAGCTGTTTGTGATGTAAAGCAGCAGATAACAGTTGCATCGGTTTGCCGACTTCATGTGTGCCTCTTGCAGGAGGCGTCACTGGAATGGGACTTGCAGTGCCAGGAGCTACTCCAGGCACAGCACTCAGTGGTGGCCCAGATGGATCTGCAGTCTTGGTGCCAGGTAAAGCTGAGAATGAAGTTTCATATTTCCTTAGATGAGCATGTTTTTATATGTTTTACATTGTGACTGGCCTTTTTTTCTTCTTCTTCTTTTACAGTAAAGGACACAGGGCCTGCTGGAACTCCTAAACCAGGTACAGTGAAATGCCAAGACTCTGCATTTCCTAGGACATTTACTGTTCACATATTTACACATTTATATTTTAGCTGTAGCTAAGATAAGATAAGATATTCCTTTATTAGTCCCACAGTGGGGAAATTGCAGCAGACATGTGCACAAGAGACACATAGTAAAATTAAAAATGGAAAAGTAATATAAATAAACAGTAAAACACTAATACAAACAGTAAAGAATCCACAATAGCAATATTAGTATATACAGACAGAATAAAATGTATTTAAAAATGTATTTATATTTCAGCAGTTGAAGTGATTAAAGTGATGAAAGTGATTTAAGTGTTTTTGTGGTCGACTGCGAGCTCAGCTGGTTGTGCAGCCTGACAGCTATATAAGGCATATGGGAGGGAAAGCACCAATTTCCACTCGTATTTAGCAATTGCGCTCTACCTTGGAGCTACTGTACCATCATGTATCCCATCATTTTTTCACCCATTTCGTGCCCTCAAAACTCACATGTTGTTTTTACTGCTCATGCTACCAGCTATTGACCACCTCTAGCTAAAGCCTCCCAACTGTGGCTGTTTCATAGTCCACCTCACAGCTTCTGCCTTTTCTAGTCTCTCTCACTCTGTGCCTGTTAAAGTACAATAGATGAAACTGGAACCTGTTATCTTTTGGCACAGCCCACGCCTATTGCCGCAACTGGCAAGACCCCAGAGGTCCCACGGCCCAGTAAGACTTGCTATTTGCATGAAACCTTTGACCATGAAGTGAATTCTGTGGTATCTGATATATATTTAATTGTAGTTGAGTTGTAATGTATTTGCCATTCTGATGTAGACAGTCCTCTCAGTATTT
The DNA here is from genome assembly GCF_910589615.1 of Taurulus bubalis. Taxonomy (NCBI): domain Eukaryota; kingdom Metazoa; phylum Chordata; class Actinopteri; order Perciformes; family Cottidae; genus Taurulus; species Taurulus bubalis. The sequence goes on from NC_136598.1 coordinate 15,635,129, forward strand.
GATCATGTTATCGTAATCTTGTGTTTTTCCAAATAAATCTTTCGCAGTTTATTGTTTTAAGCATTATTCAAATTTAACATCTTAATGGTTACAGATTTAAATCTTTAAAGCGCAATTTGTTATCCAATCTGCTATATGTGTGTTTACCTGTATGCATTATACAATATGAAAACATACTAATAATTTATATGGCCAGAAATTACAGTATGAGACTTACATTTTCAGATTTCAACAATTAATGATTTTGTCTTCTTGAATATAGTTTGGACTGTAGAAATCTTATTTTATGAAATAATATGCTGCTTAATTTTGGGACTGTAAAGACAGACACTATGAAATCACTTCACCAATCGTAAGCTACTTGTCCTGTGCTCTCTTTTCCTTTTACCAATACTAACACTATGCTTGAAAGATTCATGTCATGCATATGATAGGGATTTTTTTAATTATGTATTTCCTGGGTTTGCATTTCAAAAAACCATTGATTGATTGACCATGATAATATTGTGACATTTAATCTCCATTTTTATATAGGTATGAATATAAATTAACTGTGAATCCCCTACTATATAATACTATACGTACTCCTGTTGTCTTGACAATATTTTTTTGCTTGTTTTATATTATTTTGAAACTAGTATGTCTAGTTCTTGTTTATTTTTCCCATACTTTCCTTTTGTAAAAATGTTTATAGCTTCATCATTAACACTGTAGATGTACGTATTGTTAGTGTAACTAAACCAAACAAACTTTATTTATTTAAAAAATATTTAAATTAAATATTAGACAATATACTAATCTTCCTTTTTCCCTTCTTTTTTTTACTTCTTGTGACGCATGTGTGAAAATAGGCAGTGGGTCATATTTTACTTTATTTAATTATGTTGTATTTATTAACCTGTTTTAATAATTTATACTCCTTGCTGTTTTGACAGTTGCTGGTGGAATTATTCAGCCTAGTCGTAAGTTTTACACCAAATTATTTATTTTTACTGATCATTATATTGAATATATACTTATTAAACAAAGCAGAATTTGATGATATTTTTGTTATTTCACAGCTGGCACAAGTGTTGGTAAATATGTTAAAAATATATATTCTCATATTACAATTTACAACAAAAAAATTAAAAAAGTATTATTTTGCACATCTTGTTATTAGTCAATGATAAATGACCAACACGTGTGTATTTATTTGTCACAGGTGGAGCAGGTGTTGTAGCTCCCTCTGGTGGTAAGAGCAGTGTTACTTTTCTTTTGCATCTGAATCTATTAATCTATTTACAATATTCTGTAGTATTTGTAGCAAATGTAGTTTTTATGTCCAGGCTGTATTTGTTCTCAGTGAGATTGCTCTCTCTCTCTCTCTTCATCAGTTACCATATTGTATGCAGGATGTTAACTGATGTAACTCTTTCCTGTGTTTTAGTTGGTCTGTCAGGCCAAGGTCAGCCTGGTAAGTGTAAAAAATCTGTTTGTACCTGAGATTTACTGATGTAACAGATATGCGTCACACTAATCTCATTGTTTACATAGTCATGTGATTTTATAGTTCAAAGAAAGCCTGAATAAAGCAATCTAAACAAATGATCACAAGTACATTATTATATGTACGAGAATACAATCTTAATTAAGAAAAATCTGTTATATATATATATATATACATATATATATATGTATATATATATACATATATATATATATATATATATATATATATATATATATATATATATATGTATATATATATATATATAATGCAATTTAGTCAAAGTAATTTACTTGCAGTTGAGTCTTATAAATACCATACATTTGAAAGGTAAACCATTCTTTAGTATTAATACTATATTTGTATTCAGTTATATTTTATTTCACCCTATACCAAAAGATGTCCCTTGCTTTGACATACTCTGCCAACATTTCATGGGCTGTCGTTCGATGTTGTGTATGTTTTAGTAAAATGTGGTACATAGCTCATGTATTAGTCTCTTCTCTCCTTTAGGTGCAACCGGAGTCCAACAACCTGGAGGTAGGCCAATATTTATACTTTCATTGATTTAAGACCTCCATGTTGTTATTAGCTCTCAAGCGATGATTGACTTTGAAACTTGCAATTGTTTTCATTTATTTACATGTTAATACTGGTACTTGAGTCATTATGATCACAACCTGTAACATATGTACCAAACCCATGAACCCATTGTGATAACATACAGGCCTATTTCCTGCTTTACATTCAGTTTGCAGTTCTAAAACACACTTTTTTCAAAACACACATGAGAGCTTTAGCAATGAAGCTAAAAAAAACACATGTGCAGTTATGTATGTAGAGTTTTATTCTGCAGAAGATTTGTGGAGTTTTGTCTTTTGTATGTAGAATTCTGAAAATATGAGGTACGCTTTCAAAAACTGTAATGTGATGCGATACATCCATCTGACCACACGATGGAGACAAAGACAGTGAACAGCTATGGTCAATAGTCCCTGCTGCAGTCAGTGGCTATAATACAACTGAACGTTGCTGTTTTCAGGTGTTGGTGTTGGCACAGGTGGCAAAGCACCAAAACCATTCTTTCCAGGTAATGATGGCGAACAAATCATTAATCAAAACTGATCTGTACAATAATGTACTTGTTGCAACATAAACTACTTTCTCCTTCTCGTGTCCCACAATGCATATAGTTGATTTTGCTCATTCTATGACTACAATATCAACATTGAATCAATTGTTCATTTAGGGACTTAATATTTAGTATTACTGTAAAAAAAAAAGAATGTCCCTTCTCTACTCTATCTGACTCTGCAGCAGAAGAAGAGCACAGTTGTGTGACTACCTGTTAAATTATTTATATTGCCTTGACAGAAGTGAAACTTCTACATGCAACTCAGTATTTGTATATATCTATCCACTTTCATACGTCTAGATTTGTATGATTTGTAAATGTATTTTTATCTGTCTTCATTCCTAAATCAAAATATCCTAATGATGATATCAATACACATTGTATTATCCTATTTATTGTTATAGATCATGCTTTCACACACTGTATTTATCTTACTGTGCACATTCTGTCTGGACAGTTAATGACTCAACTTGAATCAATAAAAACGGCAGTAATATATGAGGAAAAGCTGCATCAGGCTTTTCTCTACCCAATTACACCTCCAATAGACTGAACGGTCATCAGTTTAGGCATCAGCAGGTTTGCAGTTGTCCAGTATTTTAGCTATTCTGCACTATTTTACCTGAGATTGACTCAAGACCTAGTAAGGTGTTTTTCCTGCATTTCATTTCGCCCATCTCAATCAGTCAAATATCAAGATAAACCTTATTGTTTAAATCCATATAGCACAATAAAACAACCCAAGAAACACTGAATAATGCTGTCAATAACATACAGTATGGGTTAAAATAAATGGTATAACATTTGACGCTATCAAGATAAAGCTACAATACATTGTGCATGTACTTTTGAGTGTAACAGAGCGGGGAAGGATTGTGGCCTTCATAACATTATGAATGAAAACAACAAACTAATAATCTCAAAATGTGATGATTGTACCTGAAGTCTCCATTACAGTCCTCTTTTATGTTTTAAACATCATAACTCAATAACTAGTGCAATAGGAAGATGTTGCTGCAGAGGATGAAGCCAGCATGAATGATTGTAATGGGGACTATTCAGTTAAATCAGAATCAGAATGTGTATTTGCTTTTGATTCTGATTTAACTAAATATTCCCCATTACAATCTTCACACTTCCAGTCTTCTAACACTTCGACTCCATATGTGCAGGAGCAGGTGTCGGTCCGGCCGGAGGTGGATATCCTTATGGTGGAACCTATGGAGGCAAGTTCCCTTTTTCTACCAACATTCATAGTTGTGGATGGCATTGTAGTGGCCGTGATTTCTATCCTGTCTGTGCTTTAGGTCCTCATGGTGCTGACACCATATCATGTGTCGTTTCCATGTGAAGGCTCATACGTTGTTGTGTTGTGCTTTATACGTAGGTGTGGGTGGAGCAGGAGCAGGAATCCCACTGGCAGCAGGTGGTTATCAAGGTCAGAACTTTCTCTTTAACCCCATAAACACTAGACACAGGTGTCAGTTAATGGGGAAACATAAAGCATGAACAATTATTTCCCCTTTCATGGTAAAATTATACTTTTTGGGGGGTTTAATCATTGCTTTTTCTTGGATGAGGAAGCCCCCAACACAAACTGTAGAAGATGTGTTGACCAACCAGACAATAATGCTACTTTTCTCTGTCATCATGATTCAGGGGGATACAGGCCATATCAGCATGGTTATGGCCAGGGTATGTATGAGAGGAGAGGAGGCTGGCAGCACTGTGACACAATTTTTCCCCCACTTAAAAAAAAAGAAACTAGAGCGTTCTGCCCAGTGCTCAAAGTGACGGTTGGTCAGGAGATGCCATCGCATTGCACTTCCTGTGCAGGAAACTGTACGCTGATAAGTTTCTGTATGGGGCTTAGTTTCAGGAAGGAGAAACCAGCTGGATACTGCGATGAAGGAAATACACTGATGTTTTCATTTTCCAGTTTTTCTGTGCAGGACAGCTACGGGTGAACCATGTAAGACTCTTAACTGCCACATCTAAGCCTAAGCTTTTTCTCTTGTGACAGGTGGGTTGACTTATCCGTCTGCAGTTGGACTGGGAGGTGCTGGTGCTGGAGCTATTCAACCCAGACCAGGTAGTGTAACAGGCCTGTTAGTGTAACAGCACATGAAGAAAGCCCTGTTATATTTGGAAAAGCTCTTGAGATGAGCAGATGTTGGCAAACATTATATATATCAAGATCCATACTGATCCCTGCTTCCCACTTTGATACCACTAGAATATGTTTTTTGTTTTCAGTTGGTATAGTAGTCAAATGTTAGTCAAGTGCTGTTTCCTCTTATCGTGACAAAGATTCCGCGAAAGAAATAAAAATGAACGTTTACATATTTATTGTACTAAAGAAGCTTTCGCAGTATGAACATAATCTATCAAGTATTTTATGTGCCAAAGGAAAAACGCATGCATTAGTAAAGAATGCAGCTCCACCAAAGGCAGGAATCCCTGAAGAATCGCAGTACCGTTAGGAGTTTGTACACAAAGCGAGTCAACAACACAACATTTCCTGATGAAGACGGATTTCTGTTATAGTTATACTGTGTGCAACATCAAAGTGGGACTGTTTGAAGATAACACAAATCCCCGGAGAGTCCTGCCCTGAACACAAAACTCTGCCAGAGGACGTTTGGATGAGGCCGTTAAAGTGACCTCATCTGAGCCGCTGGCTAAATGTCACTTCAGGGGGAGAAATGCTAACAGCTATAGAAACCAAAAAAATGATAATAAGTTATACCCACTGCACTCAAAGTCATAAGAATAAACACAATATTTTGATTAATTTATTTGTTTACAGGCAACGGCAATCTTGGAGGTGGTGGTGTCTATCAGCAAGGTGAGGAGCACCGCATGCTTGTTGGATATGTTTTTGCTCCTTTCTTCCTATAATCATCTTTTCTTTTTTAAACAAACAGACAAAATAAGACATAACAGAGGGTTAATATGGCCCACATTTCACTTCAGCTGTCCACAACGCACTTTACACTTTTGTGAAGTGTAGCTTCTGGTCCTTCCTCTTCCTTGCCCATCAGTGAGGATGAGTGTAATCACACAGCAGCAGCCGACAGTTCATCCTCCTCTCGCTGTCCCACAGATACTATACAGGCGTTAAGACTCATGGCCCTAATCCTCCTCCCAATGGCCAGATAGATATGTGTCTGTGTGAAATGCTTCCACAGATGATTTAATAACTTTCCTCATTTGCCAGTAGAGAAGAGAGCTTTGCCAAATGGTGCATAATTATTGGCTTCTCGAAAAATAGGTCAAGTTGTCCTATTCACTGTATGTACTGCATGTGTCACAAGGTTATTTATAAACAATTCATCTGATGATGTTTAATGCTACTAGATTTCCTGGCAACACTGCCAATGAGTGTCCATGATAACTGCTTTTTAATTTTACAGGTGTGGCTCCTGTGGCTCCTGGTTATGGAGGAGGTTACCCCCAACAGTACTACCAAGGTACTAGTGCTGCTCCTGTGCAAATGTTTTCTGCTGCTGAGTCAGTATAGAGACAAACAATATGTATGTGTTGGTGGTAAACCACATTTTTAGTAGTGACCTTTGAGGACCTTCGGGTGTGTCATAAATCTGTGGAAAGGAACCGACAGACATCAGAATAGGGTCATTTATCTTAAGGAGGTGGAGGCAAAGGAAGAAGACAGTAGTAGGATGCTGTGTGTGTGTGTGTGTGTGTGTGTGTGTGTGTGTGTGTGTGTGTGTGTGGGTGTGTGGGTGTGTGTGTGCTCTTATGTTAGTTTAGAGGAGCAGTTAGTGTTATTTCTTGTGAGGAAAAATGGATAAAAATAAAACACAAGCAATGGTTTTAATATCACATTAATATGGATATCGTTTTTTTATTTGGTTAAATGTTGGTTTGGATTGGATTTGGATTGGTCCTGCAGTGGGGAAGTTGCAGGATTACAGCAGCAGACAGGTAAAATGCACACAAGAGACACATAGTAAAATAAAAAGCAAGCAATATAAATATAAATAAACAGTAATACAAACAGTAAAGAAGCCTAACTGCCAACTGCAGGTAATACAGCTGGATGGATGAAAACAAAAAGACAGACAAACTGACCTATTGCTTCCTCTTTAGATCTGTGAGCAAGAAAGGGAGAGGAGAACTACTGCAGAATGTCCCCTTCCCCAATTTATTTAGATTATTATCATCCAATTATGGAATCCACATGTTGAACATATTAGTTTATGCTTATTAGAAATGTATGTATGTTAACTTATCTTTTACCCCTTTTTTCCTTCCCTTTGTGCTGTACACTTTCCCTTTCCACACACGTCTGCTTTGTGGGTTTCCATGTGATCTCCCACAAAAAAACATGATTTCTTTTTTTTACCACTTTACTAGTTCACATGAGAGCTTGCAACCTCGAGATATTTCCAATAAAAGTGTTTGTGATGAGATGATTCAATTTAATCATGAAAACACACAGAAATCTGATTACATACTTAAATATTATAGAAATTATTCATATTTATGTATTTAGCTAATGCAAGCAGTAAGGGCTATATATCCTATTTATTTTGTATATCTCAAACTGAAAACATGGGAGGCTGACTTTGCATAAGATAATTAAAGTGTGTTTGAATAATGATGACCTGCCTTTTTATCCTCTGAGCATCTAATTACAGATAGATGAATTTGATTACTGAAGGAGCAAATAGAAATGATATTGATGTTTAATCTAATCTTCCTCCCATTTGCGAAATACATGAGAAGATTTGTTTTCAGTTTCAGAGGTCACGTTATTCAAATTTCAGCATCTTAAATGGGCAAAATCAAAAGCGCCATCAAACTTGAACTAAGATTACTTTTCTGTGTCTTTTAAATGCAAAACACAGACGGAAAAGCATCTCTGTTTATGCAAGTCTGGTTACTTGGATTCACTGACAGTCTCTCTGGATCAGACAGCTCAGCAGATCTAAGGCACTCCCATGTGATCTACTAATGTCGACAGATTTTCCTCCTCACCACATCCTGGCCAGGATAAATACTGTATAGCAAGCTCTGTGACAGATCCAAGGAGGTTTCATCCTGGCATTACTCTAACGGTGCTATCTCATCTCTCATTTGTCTAGGTGGATATGTACCAGCCCCACTGACACCTCAACAAGGTACTAAACACTCACCTCCTCACATCTCTCCATGCACCCAAAAACACCACATTAGAAAGTGATAATAACTTGGATCAGTCATAAAAGTGTCCCTTGCACCTCAACCGATTTTCCAATTTCTCTCTCTGCTCATTGGCAACATGTCAGATTATTTGGATGAGATTGAAAAAGGGTGGCTTGTCCCTGTGTGTGCTTGTCAGTGCAGATGGCACAGCACAACCGGTACATTGAACTCATGATAATCTGCATTTTTCTGAACATCTGAGATTACAGATGGCAGGATTATTTATAGAAACACGTCTGCATTCTTAGATAACTAAAGTCACCGCTTTGATCTCTCACAGTATCTGACGTGTCGACATCTTTCAAGGACACCTGTGTGAATGTACTATATGTATGAATGAATTAAAAAAATGTTCCCTCAACGGTTTGTGAACCAGTTTCCTCCCTTAGCCCAAATTTAAGGATGAATGACTGTGTCTGTGTCTGCCCTGTGATTGACTGGATGGATTGAGCCCACATAGGATTACACTACACACAATAATACACCATATAGCCTCCAGTGATTGAGATTTAAATGAAGTTATACATAATTTTAGGGTTAGTATATGTAAAGAAAGAAATTAGTTGGCTCTTACACAGATATGAATTTACAAAATAAATCTCTTTTGTCCAATGAATGAAGGCTCAGCCAGATACATCATTATTTATATTCATATACAATATGGCCACGCTAATCCTTGTTGTTTTCAATGTAGCAGGGATATGAAATCATGCGTTGCTACGTTAACAGTGAGACGGCCCTCATGGTATTTAATGGAAAGATGTTTGTGTGAGCCAATGATATCATACAGAATGATTGTTATGAACCACAGGGGGAAAACTATTATGGCAGCTCTTTACTTAACATCCTATGCATTTAAAAACATTTGGAAGTTAAATTCTCAAACACTTGACAAAATAGTCCTAACTCAAGGTCTACTTACTAGCATTGCTGATTGAGAGATGTGGTTAAAAGCTCTGAAAAAGTGGACCTTAAAGGGGTGACATCAGCTTTTTTCAATCTTATTTTCCTCCCTAGTTTCCATCATTAAATCCATCAGTAATTTAATACAGAGCACTGTCTGTCTTTAGTGTATAACAGCTTCTCTGTAGTTGTGTAGTTGCTGTGTGCGTGCTGTGGCAAAGCACCACACATCCACAAGTCGTAAACTCCACTCAGCCATAACAGCAAGGAGTCCTCTTGTGGACATGACAAGTCATTAAACATGTATACAGCATTAGGGCATGTTTAATCAAAGTAATTAGCTGATTAATGTGTTCTTTGTGATGTTCTTCAGCCAAAGCAGCCAAGTACGGTCCATTGCAGGGCTTCCTTGGTGGTGCAGGAGGAGGAGGAGGAGGAGCAGGAGTCTACAGAGGTAAAAGAACGTTTACTATCTCCAGTCAGTTTGACCAAACAACATAGGCAGGAGCCGCCTACATAAAAGAACAGATGAGTGTGAACTTTCATTATCTCCTGTGAATTCTTAGAAAAGACTGAACTATACTCCTGATGTTCTTTGCTGCAGGTGGAGTTGCAGGATGCCAGGGCAAATTCTGTGGCAGAAGGAAGTAGAGGATCTCTTGAGATCCAGTGTGACCTCAAGACACCATGGTGCTACTGCATGATCTAGAATGTACATTTTATATGCAAACAAACCCCATTAGGAAACATAATACAAGTTATTTGTTTTGTCATTTACTTACTTGACTTCAACGTCTGTTTTTATACAAACCCACCGACCCAGAATTTTGTACACACTTTGATGTGACGTATGTTATGGATAGTGGCTTTAATCAATAATGTGGTCAAGTTAATCCGCTTTAACTCTCCGTACTTCACCAGCATACTTAGAATATAAAGTGTGTGTGTGTACCATGTGTTGTTCTTGTGCATGAATGTGTATGTGTTTCGTGTATGATTGCACTGTACTGACTGAACCATCGACTGTCAATGTGACCTATGAATGATTTCTCTTTTGGTTTTAATCATAAAGCAAGGTGAACTGTCCTCAGTGCTGCAGCCCACACTGTCGCACCTCGCTGTGCAGAGCTTGTCATCTCTGTCAGAGGGGTTGGGTTGGTCGATGCTCGTCCAAAACCTGATGAAATCTGTCCAATCTCAGTGTCGTCTCTGACTCCCCGTCTTCTCTGCTGCTATTTTTAGGCCTGCTGGGTATAAAGCAGCGGGAATTGGGGTTCTGGCCAACCCATCTGCTCTCAGTAACTTTGTTGATTCTAGTTGCTATGCAGCCCAGCTTTCTCTGCATTTTTAATGTAGCCAAACTTGAGATGTATGAAGAGCAGTTTCTGCTCTGAGGAACGACACGCTGAAGAAGTTACGGGATGTTTAAAAACCACGGGGAAGCCTTCCAAGTAGATTCAAATGTAACACAGATACTACTCATGCATTTACATTATGTGTGTGTGAATGTTTCATTATGTGTCCTGAATAGAGCGCTTTAGTTTGCTTTCAATGTTTAGTCTCATTGCAGCAGTTATTTACATTTATGTAACTTGTCATTACTTTATTCAAGATTTGGACCATTCTTTGACTCATAGCTTTATTGTTATCAGGAATGTGGGAACGTAAAACAGAACAATCATTTTTTTTTTGCATTTATTCAGTGTTTAGAATTACAGAATACGACTGTGTTTAATGGGAGAGACGAAGTGTTAATGTGAGGCATGAGCTCCCATTGTTCTTCATTTACTTGAGCTGCTTTTAAAAAGGCTTACTGACCAAAGGTTCATGAGCGCTGTTGCCAAGTGCCCCCGTCTCTTTCTGTAAGTGTGTACTGTATTTTGTACTAATTTGATAAACGCTGGCTCCAGTTCCTTCACTTGGTGCTGTGTAAGAAATGTCTTTGAGCCTCGCTGGGTCAGACCTTGTCTTATGTGCCATGGGATACTCTTCATCTTTATTTAAAATTGTTTTTATAAGGAGGGACCGTGTGGTTTTGCACTTTTTATATTTCCACGACACACATGTGACTTGTTCCTGGAATCCAGCATTAATTTGCTTCATTAAATAAAAATAAAAATTGTGTTAAAAGATCTTGCATTTTCCTATCTGTTTCGGTTTGTTGTTGTTTTTTCTTCATGAGTGCATTCCACGGCAGCAGCAGTTTGTCCTGTGAGTTAATGAAAACCACCTGGCTCACAGTGGGCTGGTAGTTCAGCTATAAGCCACATACTACAACGTGATAATATCTCAGGTGCCAGTTCTGTTGCATCTCACTTCTGCCACATTCCACATTGTTTTTCCCACTGGGCAAAATTAATCAGGAACCATCAGATTTAGTGGTTTTTAAGAATAGATATGTGAAAAAGTTGGGAGAGATCCTCGTTGTAATGACAACAAACAGATTAGGGTCAGACATTTTGCCTCAGCGGTAACTTAACTGACTGTTCTTGTTGTGCCAGCTGGAAATAATGAACTCATGTTGCTGTTCTCCGAAGATCTCCTGGGATAACCACTGACCCATGATCTGCATCCTGTAGAAATAGCTTACACTGTTGTTCCATCAGCAGGTCTAATAATGTCCCACTTTAGAAATAGTGAGCAAGAGAGTAACTGAGTGGAACCAATAATTGGGGAAATGGTTTTGGGACTGTCCTGTTACTGTGTGTTGCGTTTAGATGCCGTTGTTGTGTCGTTCTTAAAATAAATGCTTGATTACAATTCGAGAAAATATGTATTCATTTCAAACTTTTTACTTATTCCCTTCATATTTGTTATTGCGTGCTTGCCTGTAGACAATCCCACATTTTTACATGTTCAGCCTCACACTGAAAGATTCAACTCATTTCTCAGTTGCTTTCAGTGCACATTGCAGCTCATCAGCTGAAATCCCAAACAATTTTACCACTTGCACTACACATACACTGATTTGATCTCTTACTCTTTAATTGCACAAGCAAATGGCAAAACACATATGTATTGTTTCAAAAAGCTATGTATTTCTATGTGTATGCTTTTCTCAAAATATCAGTAAAACAAATAGAGGTTAAATTATGATGTAGCTACTTAGTTATTGCTAAGCCCAATACAGTGGCGTGCACTGCACCGGATCCCCCTCCCCGCCCTGCAGCCATGCATTCATTAAAGCAGGGAGGGCTCCTGGTTGGCCGGCCCTCGTCTTCCTCAACCCGGCTCCGCCGCTCCATTGGCCAGCAGCTCTCTTGAATGAAGCGCCGCAGAAGCGCGCTGGCAGCCGGGAGGAGGAAGCTGTGTGGGCCGCCGCAGGGACTCAGGGAGGGACCAAAGCACAGCAACACGACCGCTGGGCGGGCTGCGGTGGTGGTCGGACACCGGTTATCTGTCGACCTGAGGCGGCAGGCTCTGTACCGGAGCTCGGTGTCGGAGAGTGAATGAGGTTAATGCTGCTCTGCTGCACCTGGAAGGACGAACGCATGGGAGAGGAGGAAGGTGAGGAGCCGCTGGGTGTTGAGGAGCCCGCCGGCTGCACGGGGCGGGAGATGAAGACCCACTCTGGCTGTTAACATCATGCTTTCCACTATCTATCCTACTTTGGGTGTCGCTTATTGTCAGTCACACAGGCAGCAGTGTCGCACTGGTTGTATTTGCAGCGTCAGGCTGAGTGTCCATATTGTGCTGCAACTGAAGCCATGTTTTCTCTCGAGTTGATGCTCCCATCATGTTTGGATGCAGCGGTCACCCTCAGGCCATGCACAGTAGGCATTTGAGCGAGGATGGGCAAATATGTTCTGCTTGTAAACAGCAAGTTGCATTAATAAACTAAAACGAGGACTATGGTGTGATTAATGTCAAATGACAACATAGTCCTCGTGGTGCAGCTTGAAGTTATTGTCTTGCCAAACATCATCTAAAAGGTCCGACAGAGTTGAAGTGATGAGGAGCTGCAGGTTCTTTTGGCAAAGCCACAGCTAATAGCATCACAGATAAATAAAAAAAAACAACGATCCTCAGCTATCTTCTTCTGTGTGACTGGTATTGATTAAATAATGTCTCTCAGTAGATGATAACAGTTTTAGCTCAATCTAATTTGTTGAGAGGAACCTTAACTGAAGTAATAATTCAACAATAGGTTGCTGGCTGTGAGATGATGAACTAATATATTCAAGCTACACAAAGCTTGATTTCCCTCTAATCTTTGCTCTTTGTTTTATTTGTAAATTACTTTATTTTACTTTAAAACAAGGGGAAACACGGTTTTTGATTTAACTAGTCAGAACTAGCTAAGTGGAGATTGTTTTGTTTTAATAAATGTTGGGAACAATTGCTCGAGAACAAGCTTTGGTATAATAATTTGTGTATCACTGTAAATATTTGGCAAGTACCTGCGTTAAGTTACAGTATAGAGATACCATTGTACTGTAGCTGTGATCTTGAACTGTAATGTGATGAGTCATTGTGCAGGAGGAAGTGCTGCAAGAGTTTCTGTGAGTAATGAGTTGGGAGGGGTGGTACACCTGCACAGGTTACACAGTGCAGTGTGTGTGTGTGTGTGTGTGTGTGTGTGTGTGTGTGTGTGTGTGTGTGTGTGTGTGTGTGTGTGTAAGTGTGTAAGTGTGTGTAAGAATGCAGGTGTGTTTGTGTGCCTTTTACTCAGGTATTTGCGTCCTCTGAGACCTTTGCAGACAGCAGAGGTCCAGTTATCAGATGCCATGAGAACGAGATGAGGTGAAACATATTCTCAAGTAGATGTGAAGGGAGAGGAGATAAAGGCCGCTAGCACAAACTGTCTTCAAGCCAACATGATCGATTAAACTCCAGCAGGGCGGCTCACTCAGTCATTACAGCAACGAGCCGACAGCACAAATCCTCTGCCAACACCGTTTTAAAATCAAAGGATGGTAGAATAATTAAAGTTCCAATGCTACTTTCTTCTTTCTTTCAACATTGATCCAACAATATACAGACGTTGTGTTGCAGATTGAACTATGATCTGTGTTCAGCACTGTTTTTCTTGTTTATAGCTGTTTTGCATTTGAAAGATGCCAGCTACACATTGCTCTCAACTTGCAGAAGAACTTCGTCACACCTTTTAGTTTCAAGTGTCTTTAAAATATCCAACTGAAGGCACCCAATGATGCAGTAAATGTAATGCATACAATGTATGATGTTTTACTTTTCAGCTCCAGAAACACGATTTATTGCCAACAATGGTATTTGCAATATTTTGCATACTGTGCTGGAGTATCCCCTGCATTGTGTAATGCACCTACTTTAAGGTTCACACACACACACACACCTGTTCAGATCAAATGTAATATTTAAAGTTTCAATCTAAAAAACAATTCACAAGTTGAAATAATAGGCTCGTTCGAGATGAGCCAGTTCTGCGCAGAATTGATCGGCGGCGATCGGCGCGCAATGCATGCTGGTCAACGATACTCTCACGAGACCAAGCCGGCTGTCGACTTCAGAGTCAGGCGCCGCAGTTGCGCTCCAACGACTGCTTAGCCCAGTGCATGATGGGAAACGGCTGGCTCTCGCCACATCAGAGAGCTGATTGGCTCTTAGATCTGACAGCAAACACCACATGTTGGAGAAAATCCTTATTTTATGTGTAGTTGAAATACTTAACGCTTAATTGTTGACTATTCGTCTCATGTTTAATCTTAAAAAAAAGATAAATATCCTATATGCTGATGTTCGTGTTTTAACGTTGTCCGTAATGATGAAGCATTTTCTTTGTTTGTTTGATATCTGGAGGCTCAGTGAGGATTTGCATTGAAGGCAAGATAAGAAAAGAGATAACAGTCACATGCAAACACACATCAGCAATTATTACAGCCCATCAAAGAACCGCTATTGACTTTATGCATATCTAACTATAAAACCATGGCTACTGTACCAGTACATCCTGTAACTAACCTCCGTCTCTCGTGTTACAGCTGGAGGAAGTTTGCCCGTCTGTGCGGGATGCAAACAGAGGATCTACGATGAGCAGTACCTTCAGGCCCTTAGCGCTGACTGGCACACCGTCTGCTTCAGGTCTGTTCAACACAAACTCACCACCCTGCAGCCTCAACATGTTCACATGAGTCCACACGTCGTTAAAGAGCAGCGATGGAGTGTCTCCTTGCCCCAGTGCACAAATGAATGGATGAGTGTGGAGCTGAAACTATTAGTCCATGACAGGATTGGTCATTGAACAGAAAATGAAATCAACCCTTTGTTGTAATTCATCTCTCCATCTCTCTCTTTCTCTCTCTCTCTCTCTCTCTCTCTCTCTCTCTCTCTCTCTCTCTCTCTCTCCATCTTTCTCTCTCTCTCTCCATCTCTCTCTCTCTCTCTCTCTTTCTCTATTGTCTTTCTACTGTCCAATAAAGGCAGAAAATGACCATCAAAATAAAACAAAGTATAATAAATAATTACAAGGAGCTTTGATAAACAAACAAAACTGAAAGTTTGAATGAAATTTGGCTTCAATGATTAATCTTAACTTTTTTCGTACTAGCATTAACAGTAGCTGGTTTCAGCCTCTTTTTCAGCCCTTTTTTTTATTTCAGCTTATTATGTGGGAATTATCTTTTACTATTTTTATCAAATTAGTTTGTTAATCAATCATTGTGTTTAAACTTAGTCAGTCCACCTTTTTTGCTGTACTGGTAGTAATGCTCTGCAATCTCTTTTTTGTGTGAGAAAATCTCCTTTAATTGTGTCTTTTCTTCTTTCTGACAAGTCTTTGCTCTTGGTTGTCAGAAGATTATGTGACTTTTCTATTTTGGGTTTTCTTGTCTTTAAATTGAACTCAGGTTCAAAAGCATTGTTTGGATATTGTTATCATGCAAGAGACAGGCTCAGGTGATTTGTTAAACACCATGTGTTATTACTCCTGTGACTCACCTCACCACAGAAACAGAAGCTCAGTAATGATGTCTCTCACACCTGAACAGTCTGAAAACCTGTCTGAATAATGTTTACAAATACAGATGTATGCAGCTTATACGCTCTGACCGAAACACTCACCCATATGTTTAAACGCCTCATCAAGCATTGAAAATTTAGCTTCCTAAAGGTTTGGGGGAGACGAATAGGCCGGTTTGTGTTTCTCTCTCTCAATAGCTATAGAGCGGTAAGATTGAAAAGCTTATTTGAAGAGTGTGTGAATATTGAGACTGTTTCCAAGATGCCTTCTGTTTCTTCTCAGTTGGATTTTTGATGAATTGTTCTGCAACACGTTGTGTGTGTGGGCAGTGAGACTTCATGTGTCTCTGTGTGAAAGAAATCTATTCATCTCATTGTTTGGATTTCAGCCAGTATGTTAATTTTAACATCGAGCACAAATCTTGTCTGTTGTGAAACTGACAGAAAAAAGAAAAATAATTAAACAGCATCGAAAATCATAGATTAAATGTGATTTTATTTAATTAGTAAACATTGCTATTATACTGCCCTTAAAGAATACATTTTTGGTGACAAAAAAATCTCCCCTCAAGGTCCGGTTAGTAGCTGACCCAGTTGTCACATTTTAAAACACTTCAAGAACTTCTCTTGATGGGAATAGTATTTTTTCCCAAAGATTTAACCACACAGATTAAATCTGTATCCTCCCGTTGCTTCACATTCTCTCTGTAAGCATCTTTTACTACGTATGCTACATGTTAATGGTCCGCACTGGACTTTAGAAAAAGTGTTACAGTCAGTCAATCTTTAGATCAATACATTCACTCAGGTCATATAACACGAACATGAATATAAAGGCATTCACAGATGGTGGAGACTCACTAATGACCATTGATTCGTTCAACACTCTAAACTGCAATTTGAGACTTCCGCTTTTTTATGAGATTTGATATTTGATATTTGGAAGCATAAGGTATTAAACAAAGTGTTTTTAACACTGGAATTTTCCTTTATTAAATGAAAACAAATGTTTATCCTATATAGCCCTCCGTACAACAGACATTTAAATACTAAAATAAATAAGCAGTAACTGAGACGTGTTTAGTTTGTTTGTTGTTTGATGCATTTTCTCTCACACATCACCTATTTAGCATCATGCTAGTGCCTTTTAGTATTTATGTGTTGTTGTTTTTATATACCAGGACACTGCTTAAAAATATTGCCAAGCTCAATGACTGATAATTTAGCCCTGATAATCTCATTGATTTACTTTGAAAGTGGGCTAGGTGTTATGAGGCTCCTGTATATATAACTACTAGGACACAGTTGTTGTTGTTGATGTTGCTGCAGCTTTTGTTCCTGATGATCTTATGTAATATCTCCACCGCTTTCTCTCTGTCTCTCACATCTCTCGTAGAGAAAACTTTTCTGACAAACAGGAGATCAAACAACTTCTTGTCGAGGAGTTCTGACTGAAACATTTATTTATTTGCCTCACAACGTTCAGAATTAACCTTAGTTCCTGAAAAGAGATAGCTGTAATTTAAAGTCACAATCTGGGATATTTTACTGGCTCTTTGCACAAATATAGTGCAGACTGGAGAACCACATATATTGTTGTTTTTATTCCACACATTATTTTCCTCGTAAAAACCTGGCTCCTACGTTTAAAAAAAATGCAGCTTGCCCTGCAACAGTCAATCTGGGTGTGTTATGCTAGCGGCGGCTAATGTAGTGTTGCACCTGTCCAGCTATACCAGACAATCGGAGATCTCTGAATGATTGATAAATGTAGATTTGAACGACAGCAAGAAGTGCCACTAACAAACCTCCACCCCTTACATGGCCTGGACTCGGATAAGCCAAACACAGCCGCTTATATACATTTGTGGGGATGTACGGCGGTGCCACGCGAGGATAACGTGCTGCTATTGGTCGATGTCGTCTAAGAGGTGGCTGCGGGGTGCCTGGTCTTGTTAGCAGCCATGTTGTTGTTGTTGTTGTTGTAGAATCTAATTAAAGGACATGCTAACTTCAGGTTTTAGATGCAGCATGAGTTTTTCCTTGCTTGATGTGCGTAGTTCTTCGTATCTTTTCTCTACAGGAGAACAGGTAAAAAAGTTATGTGACTCTTTTATTTAAATGTTCTTGAAATGCACCATCTGCATCGTCAACGTCAATCCTCCTTTCACAATGGTCGGCAGACTGCTATGTGGAAAACTCACCTCTCAATGTGTTGCTAATGATTTCCCCCGGCTGGATGTCTGAATGGGAAATCTGAGAAGAATATCTGGGCTGTGTGTGTGTGTGTGTGTGTGTGTGTGTGTGTGTGTGTGTGTGTGTGTGTGTGTGTGTGTGTGTGTGTGTGTGTGTGTGTGTGTGTGTGTGTGTGTGTGTGTGTGTGTGTGTGATGAGAGAGTACAGAAAGGGAGTTACATCTGGCTGTCGTGGATGAAGAATTGCAGTTTGTCTCAGTTGGGTTTCCATTTCCTTCTTACTTGAGTCCATTTATGTGTGTGAACAGATTTTCCACCTTTTTGTTTGTTTGCATTTTTATGCACTTTGTACTTTGACATAAAATAAAAGCACTACATTGCATTTCGTTGTAACTCTACCATCATTAGGCGCAAACTTGAGCATGGTGTCAGCTCCCTCAAACTCCTTTTGAGGTGCCGGATATCATCCGGCAGCTTTCAGTCCTTCTGTGACACAACACACACCCAAACAGTTTAATTAATATGAGTGTAGCCAACAAAATCTGTAAAAAAAAGACCCCTTGAAAGTCTTGCATCGTTCTAGAAATCCTCCAGATTTGTTCCTACCTCCCACACCGTGTCTTGAAATTATAGGGAATCTTTCTTTGACCCAGATCCAAATCCTCGGGGAGGAGCAGGATTGTCATAGAAAAGGAGGATTTAAGACGACTTCGCTAGTATAGACAAGACTTCCATGGAAAATTGACTCATGAGACTGAGCAACTGAGCCTAAATCCAAACAAAAAATATCCAACTGCAGGGCCCACTGCTGCAATATAACATTAATCCAGCAAAAAGGAAGTGGAGACGATAATAGCAGAGGGGAATGCAAAATTAAAGTGCTCCGAGTGTTGTTTGAAGACTGCAGGGTCCCATGGGTGGAGAAAAAATATACTTCTCAGAAAATAGCAGCAGCTCGCTGTACATACAGCAGCCTTCATGGGAAAATGTTCTAACTGAGATCTGTTTTCAAATACAAACACCACAGTATCCTCTTCATTAGGAACCATGCCATTACATTTATTTATTGCATGTACTTGAGTACTTTTCTCAGGAAATTTAACATGTTAGCTCTTACAGAGCTATCTGAAAAAAATGTGTTTGTCTTTGAGCTTTGATTTGGTATTTCCAGAAATCTCTTGTATTTTACTTTTGAAGTACTAGTGATCTGTGATGTTCTTGCATCTTAGTATAACTGCTGTCTGTTTTGACAAGATTTTACATTTGTTGATCTCTGATACAATAAAAACTGACTGCAACGCTCCAACAGTGGTTTGTTTATAATAAACAGAAGGAGAACGGAGCAGTAAACATGACCTGAAAATAATCCACAGAGGTTTAGTGTAGTGTAGTGAAGAAACCGATTGGAGCAACACCACAGATGGTAGCATATCATGTAAATATCAACAAGAAAAATTCCCAGACTCCTTGCTCAGAGGGATTTTATCACAAAAAGAAGATGGGACACAGATGGGACCAGAAACACAAACAGCCAGACAGTCAAATTCACAGGTTAGACAAAAGTATTTGGAAGATAATAAAGGTGAACGGTAAACGTAACACCTGCAGCATTCACTTTTGGTTTAACTTATAAAAGCTTTAGTTTAGATGATCTGGTTTAACTGTTATTCTAACATTTTCACTTGTCATAATGGGAAAAGCACACGTTACTAAAACCATGAACAATGGCTCTGTTATATTCAAGTGTCCCAGTAAACAGTGTGCCAGTGGGGCGACATGCACAACACCAGGACCCTTAAACTGAAGCAGATATATTCAATTCAGCCATTTGACATGTCAGAAAACCATCAGTATATTCATAAAGGTTGCAGGAAATTATTTTTTAGGTGGTCAAAGAAATTTGCTCACTTCTTCATTGATTTATTTGCCTCAAATTTGTCATGTGTAATTCTATGTTATGTTCCTTACATCAGTGTGACCAAAACAACTGCTTCTCTGTTAAATAAAACATATTTATTTATTCATATAATATTTCTGAAAAGGCTCTCCAGATGCCTCGCAGTGAGAGCTCTCATCAAGGAGCTCCTGGGTGAGTTTTATTGCCTTCAAAGTGGATTTGAGGGAATTAATTTAAAGCAGCTCTTAATATTTGAGGAAAGACACAAGCTGCAGTAAGAAGGTGTGTAGCATCGTTATGATAGGACTCTGGAGACAGTCCCAACCTCTTGTTGCCTTGAGGGAATGAGGAATAAAAGGATTTCTGGTCCTTTGCTTATTAGCATAATGATCCTTTTGGTTTCATGTTTTTCATTCACTGTGTGAAATTTGCATTTTGCATTCTTGTCCTGTTATCTTCAGTCATTATAGAATCACCGGATTATTGCAAATTAGTTTATTCATGTTTGTTTCCATTTATCTGTAGCTAGATTGATAAGAATAGCTTAAGAAAGGAACATTAAACAAGGTAAAGCAGATGAGAATCATCATCTTATCAATATGAGCTTGTTTTTGGCTCTGAAAACTCGAGGCGTGCTGCAGTCTCTCTGCAGTACAGTGCAGCACCGTCCCAATGAAACTATTTCTGCTGCAACAGTCCAAGGATGACAAGAGCGTGTGCTTCGTAAGCACTTTAACTCATAACCTCTTTTACATCCAGTGTGCATTTACTGATCATACGCATTGCTTTTCTAATGTTGGTGATTGATTCATACTCATGTGCTCAGCTGTTATAAAAGATAGTCGAAACAGTTTCTTTCGGAGGAGCTGACACAAAGCTTGCAGATCCTCCACTGCCACTATGTGCTGTAGGACACATTCTCCCTCCATCTGTCTCTCTACACAACGACTCACGTCTGAATGAGCAACATTGCTGCTACTGTCTAAATAAAAGATAAAGATCACTGAATAATTACAACCAGAATCATGCGTAGATGTTGTCTCATCGACACCATCTTTCCTTGCAGATCTCTGAAACAGTGAGTTTTGGCTCAGAAACAGACAACATACAGGGCTGCAGTGACTCAGCTGTTTCTACCTGCAGATGAAGTCTGCCCGGTGACAGAAGCTGCAGGACATGATGGACGACTCATGGCTCCTATGTGTCTGATCCGTTGAATCATTAGAAATAGATTTTATTGCAGGACCTCGACACTGAACTCGGACAGTGTTGATGGTTCAGAGATGTTAATAAGGCGAGACTGAAGATGTTGTGCTTTTCTTTATGATACATCATATACGATATTAAATAGCAATATCTCTCGGCTTTGTATCTGAATTTGAATGCATCACCTTAAATTATAACTGCCCCCCTATGTTTAGTTGTATGCATCATGCAGAGGCCTTACCATCTATTTACAGGTGTTGCTCAAGAGAACTGTGTGTTATAACCCCACTAATATGACAGTTTTGAAGCAGATATCGATATTGCTATTTTAGAGTTTTAAGAAAACGACACATCAGTGCATTGGCCGATATGTTCTTATTATTTTTTAATTATTATATAAACAAACGTTTTGGAATAAGGACCCCATCAATTTGGTTCTTAAATAAGCTTGTCAGAGCTCTCTCGCAGACAAACCATGGGACATCTATTTATATGTAAATATGTATTTGACATTGGTGAACTGTAATTTCTTGAATATGGACTTGCAGACATATACGATAATACCAATATATACTGTATGTATTATCGATAAGCTGATTTCAGCTGATATACTGCATTTGCCATATTATCAGCAAGGCTCTTCAAGATGTCTGAGGATGTTTGGATCAATCTGAACAGTGACGCTGATGGAAGTGTAGACAATATCTGACTCATCATCATCAAAGAATCATATGAAATGAGTTGAGGGGAGGTGGAAGGGTTTATTAGTTGATGCATAATAGCAAAATGTGATTTCACGGAGTGTATTGAAGAATAGTACATGAAATAAGGACTTCCCATTACTAGGATGCTTCTCATGGTGATAAAAAAAGAAGAAAAGGCCATGAAGTGGGAGGGGCAGAGGACAGGAAATAGTTGATGGAGGAGCATGCCCCCTATGTGCAGCTGCACTGAGAGGAAGTAGAGGAAGGGAGAGAGACAGAGAGTGTCACTGATGGTTGTGACAGCGAGGTTGGTCGAGCATCAGAGCTGCTGACATGAGTCTGTCTTCTGATTGTCAAAACAAGACCGTCGCTCCCACGGGGGACATGTCAGCAAAGAACCAACGCAGCGACAAGCAACTCACAAAGTAAGTTGACCAGAGAAAGTACGTGGCTGGATGTTTGTTGAGTTTCTAGTTTGAGGAGGATGTTACTCAGGCCTAATAGATTTAAGGTTTTTGATATTTTTTTTTTTGGAGAGAGGGAGAGAGAGAATGGTGTGATTATGCAAGGACCGAGGGCCTGAACCGAACCCGGGACGTTACAGTTATGTTCTGGCACACTGTCACGGACGAAGTGAAACCTTTAACGAAACACGCTTAACTTAAGGTCAACCTACCTGCTGGTTCCAGGGCTTTTGACCGTATCACACGGTCTTCTTCGGTCGATTTGGCTATATAGAATTATAAATGTTCACACTTTCCATTATTCTGACCAGTAATATGACTTTTAGTCTATTTTTGTGTCTTTGTCAGTTTTGCAGTCTGTTAAATAAGACTTCAACAATTATTGTCATTAGCGATTATTCTGACTATTTTCTTGATTATTTGAGAAAGGGTGTGGTTTATAAAACAAGGTGACGTCTTCAGTCCAAAAACCGTGAAGATAAAATGTACTGTAATGTACATGACCTTTGCACATGTGTGCTGTGTGACCATAAGTTTGACCAAGGAAAGAAGCAAACTCTCACATTTACAAATTTTAGCATTTGCAGTGTTGCTTAAAAAACACAAATACATTTAAATAGTTGCCAATCATTTAAACTTTTGATTAACGAATCAATTAATTGACTATTAACCAAAGCTTTTATCACACAAACGAAGAAAAGCGAGCTAAGTTAACAAAACCTTTTCTAACGCTTTTAAAGTTTAAAGCATTTTCTTATGTCCTAATATAGAAGTTGCAACCAATGATCATTATTGACTAATCTGCCAATTATCTTAATTAATCAATTAATTTGGGGAGTCGGGTCTATAGAACATCAAATATGCTATCACACAAAATATTGAAGAACATCAGTCCTCACAGTGGAGAAACTAGACATGGTTATGGAAAAAATAACATTAACAAAATGTTTTTGTACGATCAGTCAGGTGCATCAGCTTCATTAATGTAATGCATAAAATGTCGTCATTCAGTGTTTCAAGTGTTAAATCTACAGTATCTTGTAATCTGTTTGAGTCTGTTCGAGGGATGTAGAGACTGAAAGGTGTCACTGTGGGTTCAGATGATTTACTCGTTTCTCTTTAAGTTGTCTCTCACTTCCCTCATGACGTCAGTCACACTTCTGTCTCTGGAAGCAAAGACCCATATTTCTTAGTGACTTCCCTCTTTTGTCGAAGCAAGACAATGAATCAAACCTGCTGTCCTGCATGTGACGAACACTGTGTGTGTTGTGGACTTTATTATTATCATTTGATATTTCCGTCCTGTTGATATTATACATCATCTTTAACAAGACTTATGTGTGTTCCTGTGAGTCAAAATACGGAAGGGTGACTGCAAGTTTTGGTTTTAACATTTATTTGTATCTTGTGGGTGTACGTGTGTGTGCGTGTGCGTGTGTGTGCGTGTGTGTGTGTGTGTGTTTGTATGTGTGTGTGTTTCAGAGTTGATAAGTATGTTATCCAGCACAACCAGGCTGTCAAAAGAAAAAAATAATTTGTTCATCTCATTGAACGTCTAGTATTATTTTTTTTATTCCTCGGAATCCAGAAATAACATAATGTTCATGGCTCATGTTTATTTATACTTGTGTAAATGTGTACAAACAGTAGACATGTATTAATCTATCTGATTCTGACTTGATTCATTGGTTGTATCCTGTATGTTAAATGTATTTTCTTACTTTTTGACTCAGATTCCTCTGTGAAGCACTTAGAGCTTCCTTGTATGCATGCAATGTGCTATATAAATAAAATGTGGTATTATTATTTAAGGAATTTGGCCATACATGTATGTATATTTATTGAGAAGTAAGAAGTATTGCACCATGCATGTCAGATTTTCGGAGATGGCATTTGCAATTCTTTTACAGTTGATCAGTCAATTATTATTCCAGCTGCAGAGATGATGCACATCATTTTAAACAGTTTGTGTAAATGAAATATTGAAATGGTACTTTCCCACAACCTTATATTAAAGTAAAATCTACAAACTGCTTTATTTAGATTTATATATATTTCCCCCCAAATAGTCTGACACATTGTTACAAACTTTCTTTTCTTTGATATATGAGTGATTAATATGATATTTCAGTAGCATATGAAGCTTAATTTGACACTGAATTCGACATGAATACAATCTTATCTTGTTTTTTTCCAATAAAAAAAGGTTAATTGAGTCAGTAGCGAGAGAAAGAGTTATATTGTGTCACCTCCAGTCCATCACACTTTGTGATACATTCATTTTGATATCTAATCATTCTTGCACTGAAAGCTGTGAGCTTTTTGATTGATATTCTCTTTTTCCACTCATCCAGTAACACTTTGCTCAGTGTCTGCTCAGAACTCCTCGTCCTCCTCGCTGCATCATCACCAGGGTCACACATACCTGCTGATAACATTTTCAGGGAGGAGAAAGGAGTCGTTCTGTGTATTGGAACTTTTTGATTAATCACCTGATCCTGAGCGTCAACCTCTGACTCTCACTACAATACTTTAATCACACTTTGAAAATTACATTTTGTCCCGTTTGCACCAGATAAACTCCAGGCTTAAACCCTGCATGTGAAGAAAGGAAGATTACCATCCTCATTTTCTCTCTATTTTGAGTCCTGTCACTTTTCTATTTGACCTTGATCGTTTCCTAAAAATTATTTGTCTTTGTCAGAATTCACACTTTAAGATACTTTATCAGACAATAACAGCCTGCACTCTATGATTTCATTAAATGGAGTTTTCTCAACTGTCATGAAGACAAATTTGTTGACATGATGGCACCTACAACACAAAGTGACGTCATCCAGCAAGGGTCTGATTTGGCCAATCAAAAGGCACAATGCATTCTGGTTAGGTTTCTGTCCAACTTCATCCCAACTGTCCACGCGGCTGCAGTTTTTGTAGCCAGACGCAACAGTTGCTCTCCGCCGACTGCAAAACTTCAGCTCTTGGATCAGGCGCCACTGTTGATTGGTTTAGATGTTGGATCAACAACATGATGTATTCTATAAACATTAGTTAAACAATATAACACAAATATGGTGACCGATGGTGACTTTTATCAGTCAGTTTTAGTGTTGTCAGTGTTGAATACATTTTGAAACTTACAAACATGAAGATAGTTCTTATATTTAAGTATAAGTAACTTTTGCGAACAAGTGGGGTGTGTGGATTCTTAAAATGTCAGTCTAAATCCCTGACGAATGAATAATGACAATTATTGTTTTGTATTTCTTTGTTCTCCAGAATTAATTAGCCAAATCATAAAGCCTGTCTAATGTTGAATTTAGAGCTTTGATTATATTTATTTATCTCAGCCTGAATTGACTCACTGGGCTGTTTTCACCCACTTCTTGTATCAGTTTCTTCTGTTTGTGTTTAGGTTTGTTGGAGGAACTCTAAATTCTTCTGTGAAAGAGACCTGATAGTGAACACTCATCCTGGTTCCCAGAGTTCGCTGAATTATCATTTCCTCTCAGTGGAACAAGTGAGACGGCCCCAGACCGCCTGTGCTGACAGTCTGTCAGTCAGGGCGGCTTAACAGTCACAAAGGAAACTGCTGCCGTGCTCATCATTCACTCACAGTCTGCAGGGCTCCTGTGTACCAGCTGAATGGACCACAGGGCCACAGATAAAAAGATTGTCTCCCACAGTTGGTGCAGAGCCAAAGCTACTGAAGGCACAATTATTACCGCGGTTTAAAAAGCACAACCTGCTCTCCTCTATACTGTGTTTTACTTATTTAAAAGAAAGTCCTTGAGGGTTTAACGCAGGTCTCAAAGCTGCTGAGCTTGTGTTTGACAAAGTCAAGGGAACAGACGCCTGATTGGCTGAGGGATTTCCTGGTAGAGAAACCACCCAACAGAGAGCAATGTAGGGGTTAGCATGTGGTGATGAGGTAATGCTTCTTTATTTATGTGAGAGGGTGACATCATCGCTATGGCATTCAGTGTTGCCATGGAGAAGGACGAGGGTAGGAGAGGGGGGAGGATGAAATAAGGGGAACAGAAAAGGAGGCGCGTGAGAACGAGATAAATGTGTCCTTGAGTGTGTGTGTGTGTGTGTGTGTGTGTGTGTGTGTGTGTGTGTGTGTGTGTGTGTGTGTGTGTGTGTGTGTGAATCAAACCAAACAGATTCAGCTACCGGTAAATCAATGTAATAAGTAGATTTTGTTTGTTAGTGTGAAAACACACACATACACACACGTTGGTACGTTCATCCCCGTCTCCACGTGGGACTATCCTTTGGTTTTCATGAGCAGTGAATATCTTGGCACTGTACCAGGAATCTCCATCTATTTATGTCTCGTCTGAGGGAAAAGAGTGGGGTCTCCCCCAGACAGTCTTTCATCCGTCTGAGTGTGTGTGTGTGTGTGTGTGTGTGTGTGTGTGTGTGTGTGTGTGTGTGTGTGTGTGTGTGTGTGTGTGTGTGTGTGTGTGTGTGTGTGTGTGTGTGTGTGTCAATCCCTCTAACCCACAACCCCCTCATCTTTTTCCCAGAGGTTGAATTTTCTCTTTGTCTGTGAGGATTTCAGCTTAGCCTGCAAGTACAGCTGAGGACTTTTTTATGCAGTTGACACAATTATTTGCCTCGTTTCGCTGAACATTTATTGTCTGACTGTCCTGATTTTACTGGAAGGCCCAGCAGACCGGTGTATCGGCGTATTGATCAGAAGTACTCAAAACATTTCTGCTGTCTTTGCAGATAGGAAGGAGATGCATGTCCTTCTGAGCTTGGCTAAAATTATCAATGATTTAATTATTAATGTGTTTGAGAGGTGTGGCTCCTCGTAAATCTTTCAGCTCTGCACCTGTCAGTTGGTAATGAACCAGCTCACACCACCAGAACACACACACTGTTTCCTTGTGACTCCTCTTGCTTCCTGAGGCGGTGTTAGCCCACGGGTCATTTAATGACACACACACACACACACACACACACACACACACACACACACACACACACACACACACACACACACACACACACACACACACACACACGCGCGCGCGCATAATTGCTGACCAGAGCCTGATGGGGAGGCATTTGAGGGTTTATCTAAAAAGGCATCACACTGAGATCTGAGAATATAAAATACAACAGCTGTATGATTGTAGCTTCACTGCTTCGTTCAGATTAGAACTGCAACCATTCATCGACTAATAGTAAAAAAACATAGTGAAATAAATGGCAAATATTCCTAATTTCCAGCTTCCCAAATGTGAGGATTTGCAAATGTAAGGAATGTCTTTGGCTTTTGGACTGTTATTGATGTCACTTTGGGCTTCTTTTTTCCAATCTTTTTTACATTTTACACAGTTTTTAACAATGAATTATTCAAAAGATTATTGCAAGAATATGTTATAATAAATTAATAAAATAAATAATGGTTCATGGCATAAATATGTATTTTATGGTACAGGATGCATGTGGCAGTAAATTAAAACTGCATCTTCGTACCATTTAGCTGATCAGCTGCAGACGCAAACATGTTAAACCAAAAAGCTTTGCATGCTTCACCAACGAACGACTGAATGGAAACATTTAACCTTAATTAATAATTTATCTGTCTTCCATTTCCATGCACATATGTGTGTGTCTCTTGTGACATCTGCTTTGCATGTTGATAGGCAGTCAACTGTCGGCCTGCAACAAACTATTATTTGTATTGTTGATTAATCTGCTAATTATTTCCATTGTAAACTGAAACTATGAACCTTTCAACTGTCAAAATAGTTACAGAATAATTTTAGTTTTATTGTTTTAGTTTTAGTATAAACCCACATAAACAAATGAAATAACTATACATGATATATTTGTATGTATATGCTGAATAGTGACATACAGTATTTCAATGCAGATGAGCCATTTTTCTCATTAGTTAAGGCACCTGTAAGTCGTCATTTCTCCTTCAGTGTATTTACTCATCCTCTTTGGCAGTTCAGTGGCTCCGGGAATTTTATCTCATTCATTCCTTCAGACCTGATGTTGTTTTCATTCAACTATGAAGCTCATTCACATCGACTGGGACAAATGAATCATGTTAGGTATTGACCTGGGTCAGGCCGCCAGCATGATAAATAGGATGCACGGTCATTCAAAAACATATTAGATCATGAAAAGGTCCAATGAGACCATCTCACTGGAAATAATAAATATGAATTATAGTAGAGAAAAAAAATCCAGTGTATGGATAATTCATCTGGCATAACATAATTGAAAAAAAAAAATTTCACTCCTCTAAACACACTCACAAAAAACACTTATACATACTGTATTGTGTCTATATGAAATTAATACTTTTTTTAAGGTGTTACATCCACATATTGAGAATCGCCAAAAAACGCCGCGAGCCCCTTCACCGCCCCAAAGCTCTCACAGGCGGTTCACTCCCAGCTGCAGTCTCCGCGTCCAGATTGAAAATTAATCGTGCATGCGCAAAGCTGCCGCTGATCCTGACCTGCACTTTAAGTCAGTATCACTTCTGGATCTTTACTCTTCTCTCAAAGAGGAGAACTTTCCTCACATGAGGAGGCCTGCTCAGAAGATAATAATAATACATTTAATTTATATAGTGCTTTTCCAGATGCTCAAAGACGCTTGAAGATGTTAGTTCTCTTTTGATCTACCTACACATGAGAACAACAATTCTCAGTGATGAAGTTCAACAAATCCAGATTCAGATCCTCTCTCACTGATGATACCTGTCAGTTGTCCTTCACATATCCACCTCAGACATTCAACCAGACTTCATGCACTTGTTCAAACACCCAACACAGGCTGGACTTTTCTCACTGAGTAAGAAAAACTGAACTGGAAAACATCAAAAGCACTTATTGCTTTGTATAAAGTTAATCAATTGCTGGTCTTTAGCATACCTATTTAAGCTAAGCAAACTGAACATGGACAAAAGAAGGAGCTTGTCCCTCTAACAGGGACCCTCACTACTGAACAGACTGTTTATGCTGTTCCCTGATAAAAGACAAATGTTTCTTCTGGTACCTGTTCAGAAAAATAAAGAAAACAGATTCATATACCGTTGTTAACTTGCTGTTGCTCAGAGAATGCCTGTTATATTGTTCTCATAACATTAATTTAAAATAAAAGCGTGCAATACATAGTTTTTTACTCATTATTGAATTTTGCGCATAATGCGATTAATTGCTGTTAATCACAGAAAAATCGTGTGATTAATCAGTTCAATTTGTTCAACTTTGCCCAGCACTATTAAATACGTATTATTTACAGCATCTTGTGAAGTAATTATGCCAGAACTCAGCCCAAGTCAAATGTGAGCAAACACAGGAAGGTTAGAGACGGCCTCCTCTTGACCTGGAAAAAGGAATTTATTTCTCTCTCAGACACTTTTAGCTAATTCCATCAGGGATTTGAGCAGGAGGGGGAGCAGTTGCAGGTTTACTAACGTGTCTCCCTCGTTCTCATCCTCTCTGTCATTGGTTGTTTGCAGACCTTCATGGGGATCCAGCTGGTTTTCATGGCATCTGAAATCTGAGTTATTTATGTCAGAGCATCCTGCCCTTTTTTTTGTCTTTTGACTTTTATTGCTCTCGGTCACTGCGTCTTGAATCGATCAAACGCCCGTGTTTAGTCTTTAGTGCCTTTCTGTCTTATATTCATCTTTTCTCATTTTCTCCCACAGATTTTCTCAAACCCATTTGTTTTTCTGTCCTTTAATCGTCATTAATTTCTTTGCTAAAGGGCCTGTAATATGTATTAGATGTGTTCACAGTAAGGTGTCAGTGTGCGTGTGAGAGAGAGCCCGCTAAGCTTTGTATCCAGCTCGATTTTTGGAGCTTCGTAACTGAGTGGGCAAAGACTCTCTGAGTCTTTCACACTGATAATCCTCTTACGCGTCCGTGCCGATGCACACACAGACACAGTCACATAAAAACGCCCAAATGTGAGCACAAACACACATTGACACAATAACTGGAAAAAAGGCGTTTTATTATGGTGGTGGGATTTTATATATTCATAGAAGTTTTGAGCATTGCTGCCTGTCTCCTCCACCCCTGAGATAAGATTCATGTCCTGAAGGCAGACATTCGGCTTCTTCATCTGGGAGTAACTAATGTATTCACTCATATTGTTATACTCTGCTGCCAGGTTTTACTATGAACTGAACCTTAGTGTGTGTGCACAAACACTTCCATGTGCACTTGTGTGTCCTCCCCAGGTATGACTTTGCCCCAGCAGGGTTTGCAGGATGCGTGTGTGCAGGGAAAGGCAGTTATTGAGTGGCAGAGAGCCGAGACAGCTGAGTAGCTCCTGGCTCGGCGCTGCGGACTTCTTCTGAAAGCCTTGACCCACTTCCAAGTCTCCTCCTCCCCCAATGCTCACCCAAACACGCTGCATACTGAAGCAGCTCTCCAACAATCTGCCGAGTTGCAGTGAAGCTCCGCATGCAGATCCTGGGAGGAGTGGGTGTGCCTGTCTGTCTGTCTGATAAATAAATTGTATGTGCGGGTCTGCATGTGCTGCAAGGTTAATGTGTGTACGACGTACAGGCGTACACGGAAGGTGCAACACCTCTGGCAAAGTCAAAGTGAGTTGCTGCATCTGCTGAATATATTAATGAGTTGTCTCTTGTCTTCTTGTCTCTGAGAAAGAGGAAACGAAGAGGAGACGCATAACTGCACAGCTTCGGGTCCCATTTATGCCCCTCGCAAAGCACATCTACAACAGTGTGGCGTGTGTAGGGCTGCAATTAACGACTATTACATTATTGATTAATCAGCAGATTATGTTCTCTATTAATGGATCAATTGTTTGGTCCATTAAATGTCAGAAAACTACCAATCACTATTCTCTAAAAGCCCAAAGTGAGATATATAGTCAAATAAGACATTTATTTAGGTGAATTTAGCTCCTGAATAATTGTATTGTTGTGTGTGTAAAACTAAATGATGCAAGGATAAAGTCTGCATTGTAAGCAATATCATATTATTATTTTGAATGTTGAATGTAATATAACATTTTATTGTTTAATATTGTATGAAGTTTTAACCTGGCCTGAATGAAGTATGACGTCAGCAAAACTAATGTAGTTTTTGCCAGAAAATTTGACAACCAGTGTCACCTCAGAGCCAGACACTAAGAACTCAGCAATGTATAAAAAAAAAAGTGAATTATTCTGCTCCAGCCTTTGAAGCCATGTACTCTTTAATATTTTCAGAGCAAACAGTCAGGGTTTTAAGCTGCCATGAGCTGGGAGGCCAGACAGCTGGCTGATGGGAGGGACGCTCCACTGGGAAGGAGTGGAGACTCTCGCTTTGTCACGGCCGTTATACACACACAGATTTATACAGATTGCAGGCAAGCTGAACTAACACACACATACAGAAATGCTTTTCCCATCAGCAAAGGGATTAGCACACATTTTCATTTATGGCAACATGCAGAGCAAATGTCCCAATTTAGCCACATCAAAGAATATATGAAGATATGTTTACAAGGCATAATGAAAATGGCCACATTTTCTAGTCGAGGGAAGATCAGTGAAGTGCTACCTGGATTATCTATGGTGTGTCTTTCCACCAACAGATGTGAGTTACACGAGATTGTGTTTGTCATATCCTCAATCTTGTCACCATATTGTCTCCCTATGTCTGTCTCCGACTCTTTGTTATCTGACCTTCACTCTGTCAGCATCTGATGCTCATCAGGCTGACATCGCTCTGGACTTTTACAAATGGAGCAGACAGAGCTCGGCGGATGTTAATGTCTGATGCTCAGACTGTCTGTTTAAAAAGGATATTGAAAACAAGTTCAAGAGTAGCAAAACATGTCATGCTGCTGTCTGCTCCGGGAGAACTGTAAAGGGCTTTTAAAATTGAATTTCTTCTTTTCTTCTTATATATGAATGTCCATATTCAGTGTTCGGTTGGACTTAGCTTCACCCTCTCGTGTGAGTTCCGGTTGCAAAAATGCAAGATGGCAACAGCCAAAATGCAGAACTTTCAAAACGGCAGTCCACAAACCAATGGGTGATTTCATGGCGACTACGTCCACTTCTTATCTTATCCATGGCCGAAACAAACATCAAGGATATATGAATTCATATAAGTTTGACTTGACATGTTTGACATGTTTGGATGTTGGTTGATGAAATGTTAAACATATGGCACAAACGGCACTAAAAAGCATGTTGTTGTCGTTTACTAGTTCCATTGTTTTGTGTTCCTCCGTTGTGCATTTACTATGTTTTCCTCGGTCCAGTCATAGTTGTGTGTTTTGGTGTGTTCTCTCATTTGTCTGTTCCACCTCATGGTGGTGTGTGGTAGATCCACAAAGGGATTATTATCAACAAGAAAACTATAATTTGAGGCCCTGCATGGTGTCATTAGAAGAGTCAAGTACAGTTTAGAGAGTGCAGTACAACATGTTCTGTCAACACAATAACATTGTATAGTACCTGGAGGTCTGAACTGCTGATTCAGTAACATAATGATGATGCCGGACACTGTGTTTTCTGCTTTTTCTGCAAATGTAGAAATACATAATACAGTTAACTAGTGCTGGAAAATAATAATTGATTATTCAATTACTTATTTCACAGACCATTACTTAACAATTTTCATTATAGATTCAATGTTTTAGACATTTATCGAGCAGATTTGCAAAATATATTCTGACTGTGATGTGATTTTGTGATTTTTTTTTAAATTATTATTGTAAATTGAATAACATTGGGTTTTGGACCGCTAGTACTGCAATTTCAATACAAACTCTGAGACCTTGTGGTGTTGTTTTCATGCCAAAAAAGTGTCAATTAATTGCTCAACTGCTCGTGTATCTCTTTCCGTCTCTTCTTATGTCAGGTGCTGTGAGTGCAGCGCTTCGCTGTCCCACTGGTATTATGAAAAAGATGGACGGCTCTTCTGCAAGAAGGACTACTGGGCCAAATTCAGGGAGCTGTGCCACGGCTGCAACGACCCGATCACCACCGGCCTCATCATGGTAATCATCCCATCTCTCATCACCTGCCTGGTGCTTTGTTTGCTGATGCACCTAGAGTTACAGCTCGCAGCTGTGACACTCACACCAAGCACATACATGCAAGAGGACAAACACACACACACACACACACACCTGAGTCCATGCGTTCACAGCCCCACTGGTTGGTGTGTGACAACATATATACACAGAGGATCTGTGCCAGACCCGTAACTGACCCTGAGGCCTTTGGCTGCTTTATCAGATTGTCTTACAGACCACCGGTGAAAGTCGGAGCTGTTGTTGTGAGACAGGAGAGCAGGGAGGTTCGTGTGCAGAATAGAAGTGGTCAAAGCACCGGAAAGCAGATAAACAATATAGTGAGCCTCCGCTGATAAGTGCTGCTGCATTATAGAAAAGACAAGATACAAGCATCAAAGGAGAGTTGTGTCTATTTGTTGATTAGTGATGGAATCACACACATTCAAAGCTTAAACAAACTGATTAATACTGTATGTTGTTGAAATAGAATATGTTGTCAAAAGGCTCTATTTTCCTTTCAGCGAACAGCCAGCAGCAGCACAAATGCAGGTGCAATGTCATTTTCCTCCCTCAGTGGTGCAACTCTCTTTGTGGCTGTTTGGTCATCTCATTATGAACTCACCCCCGCTGAGCTGGTTGGAGAGGTGCAGCTGCAATTTAGATGCGTTTTTTTCAGCCCCAAACACAGACCACCTCCGAGTACAAATGCAAGGCCATGTTCAGGGCGTCGGTTTGCAGAAGCAGAGACACACACATACCTCTCCAAAATCACACACAAAACACCTAAAATACGGTATGTTGACTTTAGCCTCTTTCAATTTGCTTAACACGTTGTCATCGACTGTACTAAAGACTAAAATGTTAAAATTAAAATACAGCCTGAACGCAGTTAGGACAGGTCTCATTGTGATGTAGTTAATCAGCAACTATTTTGATCATCAATTAATCATAAATATAGTTTTTATTAAAACCAAACATTCCAGCTTCTCAGGATTTGTGTCTTTGTGATGATGAACTGAGTTTAAAAGAGACAAAACAAGACATTGGAAGACGTCTCCTTGGGTTTTATTAATGTGTGATGGGTATTCATCACTGCTAAACTTTGCAGAGTTAGTTTCTGTTATCCATGTTGTGTTTAAACGACCCAGTGAGGTAAAATTATTAATTTAATTATCAGCCATGGCAGCAGACGATATGAAAACTATGTCAGCTGTGTGAGGCTCATATTCTGGAAAAATACCGCCTGTCTACTTTACATTAAGCTTGACAGGAAATTATCTAGAGGAAACATGAACTAGTCATTTGCATTCATTAGTAGCAGACACATCAAAATGTTAACTTGTTTTTCCATTTGTACTGGTAAAATGTACACAATTATGGTTTAACTTAACGTATTTTAGATTTATTTTTAGACAAAATATCAGTACTTGTAAGTATTTGTCATTTAAATGTCCTTTCGGATCATTTAAAAAAAGAAAAAGGGGGCTTTTACAATATGTGTCCTTGCCAGTTGAGGCAATAAGATGGCTCGAAAGCCTCCCAAAACCCAGACTATTGACTGAATCAATAATTCACTGACTGTTGGTGGTCCTTGAAAAGGAGAAGCTGGCTAAAATGAAAAGCTGAGTTCATTCGTTGCACATGAAGCATCTTCTTTGACACATGTGCCCCCCGGTCAGATACAGCAGCCAGCAGCTTCTGGCAGGTCATGTGTCACGGTCACGATGAACAGAAATCATTCATGGCTCGGCCTTTCTCTGCTTCTCTGAGAGTGTGTGTGTGTGTGTGTGTGTGTGTGTGTGTGTGTGTGTGTGTGTGTGTGTGTGTGTGTGTGTGTGTGTGTGTGCGTGCGTGCGTGCGTGCGTGCGTGTGTGTGTGTGTTATTATGTACTGTGCCTCCAGACAGCCTGCCCTTTGCAGTGCAATCTCAGTAATGAAACATGTAGGCGACTCTAAAGTGAATTAGGTTGAGTGATTGCAACACTCTGTCCTTCTCTGGTTTATTGCTCATCTTACAGTGCAAAGACACTGATTTACTGTCTCTGCAGTTACACTTTAGTAAATTTGAGATCGGTCAGCCAATACGCCTTTAGTTGCCAAGATGACCAGACCAATTGTATTACCATGCAGAGATGAAGGTCAGTTTCCGTCGTCTGTGCCACACCCAGGAAGAAGGAGTTCACTCCAGTCCCGCACAGTCACTCTGACATCTGTGCAGATGAGCAGGGAAACACAGTCCTATTTTTAAAATTCACTCATGCCACCGCACCTGAAAAGGTTTCTGTCACAGTCCTTGAAAACACTTCTATGATGCGGAGATGAGTCCGAGTCTGGAGACAGAAACATAGAACCAATGAACGTGATGTCCACCATACGTTTGGGAATAGTTTTCCAATTGTAACATTATTTTTACTTCCACCAAGGAAGTCAGATATTCGCCACCAACTGTTTGTCCTTTTGTTTGATAGTTTAGTGAACTGTAATGTGTGTTGATGATGAGAAGTTATTGAGGAGGCTGTGAATCAAAAAACAAGTGATTTGTTTTTGATTTGGAGATTATTCAACATTTTTACAATTTGCTCATTGACTACTGTACTCTCTTGATCTGGCCTATTTCCTCACTTTGTCTATTAAAATATGCATTTTGCTCCAATGGATTAGGATGGATGCCGTGGAGCTTTAGGACCTCAGTATGCCTCAAAAGGGCTTTTTGGATTATCTGCTGTTTATAACCCCCCTCCCTTCTCGTCCATGCTGGTCCAAGTGTCGAATGCCCCAGATCAAGCGAGTAAGTGAACCTTAAGTGCAGATTGTACTAGACTGAAATATTATATAGAGGGAATTATGTTTGAGCGCATGCTGGTATGTGTATGTTTAGGTGCACACAGGTGTGTGTGTGTGCAGCTTTATCGGCTGTTGCTTCTGCTCCAGTCAACCCCTTCAGGCTTGAGTAAACTGATAGTAACTCAGTTATTCACTGCCCTCACTGAGACTTATTTATGTGCTGAATACTAGTTAACTAATGGAATTGATTTTCTCCTTCACTCTAAACGTCCACCACACCTGTGACTGACAGATGATCTCCACTCTCAGTTTAGAGTCGGTCAGCCTTTCTGCAAACAAGCAGAGAGCGAGTGGATGGGAGCGGGGCCAGACATCGACCTGGACATGTTCGATGAAAACTTTGGTTTCACGGTTTCTCCCCCTGACTGCATTATCTTTGCTCCAACGCTCTGTATCAGTATGCTCTCCACACGTATGTGTCCATTTGACTAGCAAAACATGAAGCCTTGGGTCAACCCTTCTTTGATTTAATAGTGATGATGACTGTGAGTTTATATTAGTGAGATAATAAACTTGGTTTGTGTGTGAAGTGGACTTGAGGAAAAGCGGAAAAAAAGAGAAGGTAAATAATACAGGAGTAACCTTGACTAGATTATCTTGAATGATCGGATAAAAGGCTACGTGTTTGATTTGTGTGAAGGCCCGGTTATGCTAGAAAAGAACTGGTTTGTATAACTTGTTGTCTGTCAAATGTGTGTTAAGAGTTGCTGTGTGTGCTCATTTTCAGATAGTCTCTCTTAAAATGCTTTCATAATTAAACCTCAGGCTGTAGTCCATTATGTCCCATTATTGTCATGACAAATAATGAATTAGCTGTTTTGTGTATTTCCGTCATGTGAGTGCTTACAGAAAAGCTGTTGGTGATTTGAGCTTCTTAAATCCTGGGAACTTTAGTAATTTCTTTGTTCTCTTTCTTAGTTTCTGAGATTATAAGAAGTTCCAAAATAGCAGAAGGTGAAATCCAAGTCATTTCCCCTCATCACAAATGCTTATAATTTGTTGGGGACTTTTGGGACCAGATCTGAAAGTTACATGCTGTAACGCTCCCCTCATCACATTATTTTCTGTTTTGATATAATGGATACATTTGGATATTTCCCTCATACATGGTTACAAATAAAACATGGACATCATGTAAAATAAAAGACCTGATCTTATATTCACAAGTGAGACTAATAGTGAATGTTTTTAAGTGAAGTTTGGGATTTTGCTCATGACTGTTTTCAGTCGTAGATACACACTTAACATGTTGTATCTTATGTAGTGGTTCTGTTTAAACCACCTAACAGATGAAACTAGACCATTTAAGAGAGATTGTCCTCTATATGTGTGTGGTTAATATTGAGACATGTTGATGTTTTGGGGGTTTCATCACCAAACCAATGGAAAGTCCAAAATATTTAGTGTACTCAACTCCCACTGGTGTGAGGGAGGTCTGGTTGAGTGGAATCCAGCCAGCTGTTTTTATAAACGCCTGATGATTGTTTTGTGTGGGAAGTGTTGGGAAATCATATTTGTTAAGATGTTGTTGCTGTTGAGGTTGTGACACTGCTTCCCTTGCAGCAGAATCAGTTGTTGATGTCATCAGTGATGTTGAACACAGACTCTACGGCGCTCTGCCACAGTGTAGAAACTTGTTTGGCATATTATTTAGAATACAGGAGAATTGTCTTTAAAACTCCTGAGGGAGGTCAGAGGTCAGGCTCATATAGAGGGGAGTCTAACACAGCTGCCGCGGCCTCAGTGTCTTGCTCAAGAGCACTTAAGCTGGATGACTCAACTCAAGTCTTCATGTTGATCTTCTTGTTTTAAACATTGCAGTGAATATCAACACTGAGATTAAGAGAAACCATAACCTGATCAGTGACCTTCACTAAAGGGTTTTATGGAAACTTGTGGGGTATTTTCTTTTTCCAGAGAGGAACTGTGACGAGCGCAGCAGCCTCTGTGGGCTGAAACCCCCCCAGTGGGCTGCTGAGCTGACTTTTGACTAAACTCCACTGCACCGTATTGAACATGAAGGCAAGTTTTCAGTGATGCTACCAAAGGTGATAATGTCAGTGTTCACACAGCTTGTTTCCGCTGCCTCCAAATAGCTTAGAGACAGGCACAAGGTACTACCAGTACTACCAGTTTATTGTTGGTTCTGAGCAAAAAACTGATTATTTTTGTGATGCAAGAAAACTTGCTCTACTCTGAACTTTACATGAAAAACATTTAAAAAAAGTTGAAATAAAGAAAATTACTGAATAATGAGCTAATAAAAGAGAACAACATAATTAAAAAATGTTTAATCATTATAACGGTGATGTCCAATTTATATTTTTAGTTGACAATTAAACTAAACAACCCATGTATAACTGCTGAGTACTGTTACCACACAGGAGGTCCTGTGAACAGTCCGGTGATTCAAATTGAACATTACCACCACTGTTGTTGTATTTTCTGTTTGTTGACCTTCTGTCTGGACTCTTCTGGAGCAGTTACTGATGCAGCTTCCACAAAGTAATGCCCACTCTAGCTTGTTCATTTTCTGTAGCAGCCATCTCTCTTCGCATTCTGCCTCTGTTGCTTTAACACAAGGACCAAGAGGCAGTGCAGAGAGTATTAATATCTTCCCACTCACATGGTCCTCTTGAGGGGTCGACGCATGGCATGCAGGCCATGTTACAGACAGGAACAAAGTCAGACAGCAAGGACGAGTGAGACACAGCCAGAGAGAGGAGGCGGGACACAGAGTGACGCAGCAGCAAAGATAAACCTGGAGAGAGATATACGAGGCAAGAGAGGAGAGGGAAGTAGAGAGGAAGGTCACAGCTAATAAGACATATGAATTAAGATCACACAAGTATACCTCATGTCTTAATTTATACTCAATACTACATCTGTTCTCTACATTTACGAATGACAATAACATCACACTTATTTTACATGTGACTTAAGACTGTGTCTGTTGAAAGTGGAAATTCTCTTTCTTGGTTTAATTGTCATGTGGTCATCATCTGATAAATGTGCAACGAGAGAATTAACTAATCTATTGACTGTTGAATCTTTAATTAAGCAGTCTGCAAGATGTCAAACAAGGTTTCTGTTGGTTAGCCAGACATTTTAAGAAAAAACAAGTGACATAAAAACATACTGTGTTCGAAAAGTTACAATGAGAAAGAGCTTCTTTTTAGGATTTTAGGAACAGTTGTGCTAAAAGTTCATATAATCATTCTCAGAACTACAATTAGCTGAAACAACTAATCAATTAAGTGATTCGCAGAAAATGAATGGGCGATGGTTGATTTTGATCATCAATTGAATCATTTAAGTCACTTATCAAAAATCATTGACATCATCAAGGGCTCACACATGTTTCAGTATTTTCGGACCTTTTTAGTGACTTAACGTTTTATAAGTTAATTGCATAAATAATGGAGCTATTTATCGATAATGAAGATCACATTTCTCAGCTTTTATAAATACGTGTCGTAACGAACAGAGGAACAGAATGACACTGACAGTGACCTGTAAGTTAAGCTGTTTTCTACAGTGTGCAGCACTACTTGTGTTCATGCTTGAAGCAATGCCTTTGTTTCACTTTCACAAAATAAATGTAAATTCCACATAAACCACAAACAAATTAACTAATGTAGAACATTATTATCCCACGTCAGACCCCATGAGTCAAGGCTGTAACTGTCACCCTGCTAGTTTTCACTGGTCTGTAAATGTGATTGCAGGAGCGTGGGCAGAAGAGAAGGGGTGAGGAATTAACTGAAGACACCAGGAGATGAAGAGGGGTGGAGGGGGGTGTGAGTGTGGTTGAAGCAGCCGGGTGGCGCGTGTGCAGGAGTGGGCGGGGCCAAACAGGAAACGATGAGGTCATAGCGAAAGCGAGAGAGACGAGGGAGGGAGGGGGCAGAGCCGGGAGGAGTGACATTGATTCAGAGATGAGCTCAGCTGCAAAGGCGTGGGCTGCTCCCTCTCTCTCCTCCCTCCCCCTGCAGCTCCGTCTCTCCAGCCGGTTCGGCTGCTGCCTGGGTTTTGTTGTGACAGCGGGGGGAATCGCCTGCCTCACTAGAATGAACTAGAGCAGCGAGGAGAATCGCCAGCTCTCGCTGACATGGTGGGAGACCTGTTTTTCTGGAGCTTCTGCTGTCTCAGGCTTTGGAAAAGAGATAAGAAGGTGAGGCTGTTCGCTGCTGCTGCTGCTGCCATGAGTTACCGGGTGTCTCATGGGTGATGTACAGGAGCCGGCCGGCGAGGAGGCAGGGAGGCTGACTGCTTCAAGCGGCTGGTTGAGATGGTTTTCTATCTGTATCTCTTTGATGTAAAAGCTGAAGCTAAAGTATGATGTTCTACGCTGCTGTGTTTTGTGTGCCATTTCAAAGTGGGTCAGTGTATTGCCTGTGCCTCATCGTTACAGATTTGCTCCTCTGTTACTGTAGAGCGCTCTAGCTTTTTCTTTTTTCATGTAATGAAAAACTGATGAGCCATGGCACGCATGCAATTTATTGGGAGCATTCTTCCTCTGATAAAAGTAGGATTCAAAGTGTGTGAGTGCACACATTCAGAGATGTCTGATAACTGTGTCGCTGCACCGTTTTATTTTTTATTTACCACCTACATGCAGGCCACACCGTAAATCACAGTGGATGCGAGACCAACAGAGAGAAGGGAACAAGCTGAATTCATTAGCATTTCTAAAGCCGAGGCCAGTGGGTGCTGTGATAGTTTGTAGCTGGCGGGGGTTTCCGCTCAGACAGCATCAATGTGGCCTACTGTTTTCTCTCTCAGGCTTTCAGTCTAATTGTATTTGCCTAAATGTTGTCAACTTTAGAAAGCCTAAAAGAAACCAGGATCATGTCTTCTTTGGACTTTATTTCTACTCCAACAGCCTTGATCGCAGCAGCGTGAAACATCTTGATGATACATTGTATTTCTATCCATCTTGAGGAATTCCCTTCAACACTTTGGGGATCTGACCCAGTTGCAAGCACTATCTGTCTATGGGGAGTGTCATATCTGTTTTTTGTTCTTTTTCTTCAAAACATCTGCACAAGGTCGTTTTTTAAACACAACTCTAAAGCTACGTGTTGATTCTACGTCGCACATGGACGGTGTGTTTGAGTTGAGCCAAAGAAGGTTGGCTTTTTAAGTAAAGTTCATTACATCAAACACGAGGGTTAAGCAGAGCCAGATCTCCCGTAATTTAGCGAGGCCTTTCAGAAGCACCTCCAGCGGTGTTGTTATGAGCTCATCGTTTCACATTTAGCCGTAGCGGAG
Source organism: Taurulus bubalis (assembly GCF_910589615.1). Classification (NCBI taxonomy): domain Eukaryota; kingdom Metazoa; phylum Chordata; class Actinopteri; order Perciformes; family Cottidae; genus Taurulus; species Taurulus bubalis. The sequence continues at coordinate 15,676,418 of NC_136598.1, forward strand.
TGAATTCAGAGGGTCCAACTGGTGCTTATGTGGGACTTGTTGAGGTAAAGAGATCAGCAGGCATGGAGAGGTTCCTGATGAGGTCCTGCTGTGTATGAACACATGCACTTATACACATAAGTCATGTCTTTTAGATATTTCCAACCTCTGTGCTCAACAAAAGCTTGACCCAGCAGGGCTAGTTCAGAGGCCGGAAGCAGTTTGAAAGAATCAATTATTAAGAAGTTGATTCATTGACTAATCGATTAATCACCGTGCCTTTTATTTACAAGTAACTTCCTTTATGTGAACAGTTGCCGTCTATTGATGCTCTTCATCTGTGTTTTTTATTACTGACGCTTGGCAGACACACACTCAGGCCCCTGTCATCACCAGATATAATCAAAAAGGGAAATGTGAAGTGATGTAAGCAAAATGGAAACTTTCACGGGGAAAATCAGAAATAAGTTGAAAATGTTTTGAGGGCAAAATGGAAACTAAAAGATTCAGTTTGAGACATAAGCAATAATAGCAGAAACTAAAAAGTAGAAGTGAGAGATTGGGCAATGTTTTATCAACTTTGAAGGAACACCTTATTTTTCTCTGTATTATTATTAAAATCTTCAGTTTTACTTTCGGGTCATCTGGTAGCCTATGAGTCACCGTATAGTTTTTGCACTCAATAAAACAAATGTAACATTAGGTCCTAACTAATTATAATGTCATAGAAGTGCTAACCTAGACCGTAGCTCAGGAAAGTCATCCTGGGGGGCTGGAGGATTTGAAGCATCCCTGACTTACGACCAACATATTTCTTCACTGTTTAGTGTCGCTGAGAGCATTAGAGCGCCATAAATTCCTCCAAATGGCTTAAAAGACTCCGTTCACATTCCACAGCTAACTTAAGGTCACGCAGATAAATCATTAAAAAACAAACAAAGCTTAAGGGCCCTGACAATCCAGGCCTCTAGAAGATCAAATTAAACATCTGAGGGGGGAAATCCCTCTCTGGTTAAACTGGAGCCACTCATAGACAATACAAGCATAGTAGAATAATACACTTTGTTTTAAGGGATCAGATGAACAACTATTGGTATATTCGGAAATAACAAGTTGAGTGTAAAAACTTGAGCATGTAAGCTATATAAATGTAATTGGTCTCTTTTTGTTCAGTTTTCTGAAGTTACGGTAACTATGTGACTGAGATCCTCATCCCACATGGCAACTGAACATTGTGCTGCAACTCGGCAGTTACTCCCGGACCCCGTCGACCCGCTCACCCTTCCCCCGGGACACACGTGTACACAGTTTGATTTGTTGTCACTAGAAAAGGCCCCGAGGCTACATGACCGACTTAAACGCAGTCACACACTCACGAGCATTATGAGCTAATTCACAAATAACTAAATAACTAAAATAATAACTAAAATAACTGTTTGAGTCTTGAAGGTTTGATATCGCACAGACTGATGATTTATCTGAAATGACTCCTTCTCCCTATTTGTCTTTATTTCTACACTTTGGAGAGGAAGCATGTCCTAAATGTGAGCACAGCAGCTGTTGCCTGTCAAATGTGGTTTAAGAGTGTGTGTGTGTGTGTGTGTGTGTGTGTGTGTGTGTGTGTGTGTGTGTGTGTGTGTGTGTGTGTGTGTGTGTGTGTGTGTGTGTGTGTGTGTGTGTGATGCCTGCCTGGCAAGCAAATGGCAGCCACAGTGTACCCACACACCCTTTTCATCTCCGTCCAGCTGTCCTCTCTTCCTGTCTTTTTCAGTTTTAGGGCTGCACCTAAGTAACACACACACACACACACACACATACACGCACACACAAATAGAGACATTTTAGTAGTCTTATGTTGGTTACGTTCTTTTTCTGATGTTGTGTTTACTCTTGCTGGCAATATCAGACAGTAATTGTTTATGGCTCCTTTTTATGAGGCTGCTTGGAGTACACATAAAGAAATTAAGTCGGTCAATAAGCCCTACAGCTGCTTTCTTCCCTTGTCCATTACAAAGCCATTACATCTGTTTTCTTTCCTCTTTCTCTTTCCCTCTCTCTCTTTCTTTCTCTCTCTCTCTCTCTCTCTCTCTCTTTCTCTCTCTCTCTCTCTTCTTCATCTGCAAGTTGCCTGTTCTGTGTCTCCTATTTGTTGCCAGGTCAGTCTTTATTGTTTTCACTCTAAAAGCAGGAACATTGAGGATAGAAAACCATGACATCACAAAGTACAGCAACGTGGAGATGTTATCTTACTTCTTTTATAAAAAAAAAGTGGTGGCATGTTTTCCTGGTATTTTGCTGCAAGGTTCTGCTCAGATTAATTACTTAAAAAGCAGTTAATTGATGTGCTTGTCAGTGTCTTCCTCCCTGCAGCCTGAGGGCCGTCAGCATGTGTTTATCTGTTGGTGTGTGTTCTCGGTTTCACTGCTGCTCTCCAAGGAGGGTGGGGCAGCAGACATATGTCTGTAGAGATTTAATTGATTCTTTGATCTTCACATGTTCCTTTTTGTCTCAGTTACCCTGTTTACTTACATCTTTGTGGACAATCTTTTTTTGGGTGATAGGTAGTTCTGCTGATATTGTCCAGTAACTGATAAGGCATCTCAGACTTCTGTCTCGTGAGCTCATGTTTTGCTCTTCGGGATTTTGGTGGTCTCATATTTACAAATATTAGTTCACCTTTTGATCTAGATGTTTTCTCTGATTTATGTATTTAAATATAATGTAAATGTAGCATTTTTAAAGAAATAATATGCAAAAAAATAGTATGCAAATAACAGTTTTCTCGATAATGATATTGCAATGTCAAATTTCAGTTTTTCTTTTGCATTTAATTGGTGGTTCTTTGTTCTTTGCCCCGCCTCACTCTTGGTATACTGAATTTGCAATGCAGATCATTTCAGTTGAGAAGTGCTGTCAGAGGGCTTACTCCCTCCTCAATTTTCTGCCACTTAAAGCACAAAATGAAACCACGAGCACAGCCTCCGGGGAGCAAACAGCTCTGTTGGACTCAACCCATCGTTGCTCATGTTTAATCATAGAAGTCATCAGGTATTCAAGTGGGTGGGTTATTAACATAGATAGGCGCAAAATTACCTGAAAGAGTTAAAAAGGGTCGATATTGATATATGTGGAGGTGTGGGCCACTTAATATATTTCTCAGTCGATTAGGACAGGGAATTTAATGAGCAGCAGTAAAAGTGGAAAGGTTCTTACTCATAAAGTTGATCTTTTCGTTTTGTTGTGGTTTTGGTGAATATTTTAAAAGTGTGGTTTTCTCTGGTTGGTCTGAAGAACATCTAGATCTGAAACCTCTATCAGCAGCATCGTCCTCAGATCTGCCAGTGTGTGTGATTAATCAGCTCATTGCCTGCTCTGCTTTTTGGCCATAACTCAATTCCCTCTCTTGTTTGTAAAACTGCCCTAAGCTCTCGGAGGGGGATCTGGCAGCGGCAAATTCAATCTTCCAGCTCTCAGTATTACCCTCAGTGACCAGACCTCGCCCTACTTCCTTAACCAGTTATCAAAGCCTCATGTTGCCTGTTGCTCCGGTCACATCGGAAACACTGTTGTGAATTCCTGCCTGCAGTGTTTTCACTAGAGATCAGAAAACAATCCCATTGACATCTTTGGACACCACATTTTCACAGCCCAGAGAAGACTGAATGCTCTTTTAACTGTGTTTTTGTTTTTTCTCTTAACAGGTTGCAGGGGAACAGAAATATCACCCAGAATGCTTCACCTGTTTGAACTGCAGTACATTTATCGGTGACGGTGACACATACGCTCTGGTGGAGAGATCCAAGCTCTACTGGTGAGCCTCAAGCACAATATTATAAGACCTGAATATTAAAGTCTGTCAAAATCAAATCGCACTATGAAATGTTTCATTCCTCTTTAACTGGGCAAATGTTTTAACGCTGGCAAATCAAAGCTTGTGCAGTTTACGCTGTGGTAGCTCTGTCCCCCCCCCACTCATTTAGTTTTAATTAGTTTTTCCTATTCTCTTTTCTGCAACAAACTAATCCACTTGAAATTCCTTTGAAGTGTAATGAATCCACACAAAAACGCACAAGAAGTCAAAGCTGCAGTTGAGTGACAAAATCTTAAATTTATGCAGCTTATTTTGTGCTTCAAAGACTTTTTGTCGACACGACGAACAACTGTCGTAACAGCTGACTCAATGCATGGTGGAAATTCACATTCACATTGTTTGAGATGTGGTGCTTCTTTTTTTGGTATTTTGTACCAAATATTCAGCCAAAAAAGATGCTCTAAGCTGGTGACAAGCGCATTGCTATTTACTGCCACAGACTCTGTTTTGAGGGCTCTAATTGTAAACCTGAAAAATACCCCAAATCTCTTCATTATGAAAATAATGTCTCTCTCACGCCTCTTTCTGTTTCTGTCTCTGGTTCAGGTTGTTCTTGACTTGTTTAGTTACAGGGTTGTGTTAGTGTGACTGTTGGCATTCAATGTGCAACAAGCTGCACAAACAGAACAGCTTTGTCTTCTCTGAGGGAAAGTGGATGATGACATTTAATGAGAGGTTTACCACACTGGGTCAAAGTGGGCTGTTTGTTTTGTAAAAAGGTCATTCAGATTAAATGTAATCTCCGGTGTGTTAGTTTTTAATCATTTCAAAGCTGTTTTATGAGTCCTCCTTACATTCTTAGCATTCTTCATGTTTCAGGGAATAATAGTCATCTCAGTGTTTTCCCAAACACTGAGAGCAACATCTCGTCAACAACATGTGATGCTATAAAACTGCAATAATGAGCACTTGATGTTCCCCTTATGATTGCATGGACGGATTTAGAGCCAGAACCCTCACTAGGATTCCCATTTTCTTTTTTTAATAACTTTCTTCCTCCTTTCCAATCTATCCTTCCCTTCACTTCCTCTCCGGCTCCAGCGGTCACTGTTACTACCAGACCATTGTCACGCCGGTGTCCCCGCCGTGCTCACGGATCCCTCACACGGTCACACTTGTGTCCATCCCAGCATCCGCCGAGGGGAACAACGGACGCAGAGGACGAGGTTTCTCTGTGGCCTTCGACCAGCCGCTCAGCCCGACCAACGGCTACAGCCCTGAACATGGGCACACTGTCAGAGTCTCCCAGTGAGTCCATCTGTCCATGTTTGTGTGGGTGTTTTGTGGATTGTCGTTGTGTGAAGAGAGGAGACACTAACTCCAGGAGAAGAGGTCAGTGTGGCGGAGGACCAAGGATGAGGAAGGGTAGACTGTGTGATAGATGAGATTCATTTAAAATATATAATAGAGTGGAAGGAAAAGGAAATGAGCAGAAATCTAAGCCATTGTTATTCTAATGAGCTGAGACGTTATCAGATTACAGGTCTGTGTCCAAAGTAACATGTTTCAATGTGTGCAGAAAGGCGTTGGAAGAGATATTTTATTCTGCTATTCTTCTTTATTCAGGGTGGAACCAGACTGCATCAGTCCAGATGTGAAAAACTCCATTCATGTTGGAGATAGGATCCTTGAAATCAACGGGACGCCCATTAAGAATGTCCCTCTGGATGAGGTATTGCCCACACTGAAAGATTTGACTTTATTGTATCACAAGCATAAGAATCTTCATCTCATTCTTTCTTCATTGCAGCACTGTTCAGCATTTCACCAAATTTCATCCATTGGAGAATTTCTCCAGCTATAATAATGAACTCTGCCGTTGTAAATGTGGACTGACCACCCTCCTCTGACCTCTTGCTCTCCAGATCGACCTGCTCATCCAGGAGACGAGCCGGCTGCTGCAGCTCACTATCGAACACGACCCTCACAGTCAGGAGGGAAGCTCATCAGAGGCTGAAGAGCAAGTGGACGGCCCTCTGTCAACCCCACTGTCAGGGGGCCCCAACCCCATCCTGCCCATCACACAGCCCCCAAACCCCGACATCAACAACCTGAAATCCCGTATCATCACGTAAGGAACAGATTTTGTGCTGCTTATTGCAGACTGAGATATTTTTGCTATTTGCTCTACCTCCTGAGACAAAGCCGCTCTTACATCTAAATGTGTAGATTCAATATTTAATTGCCAAAAATGAATTCCTTTCGGTTCATCTCTAATTTGGTTTAGCACATGATAGAAACATTGTAATTGTACCTGTCCTTGATAAGGATACACTTAGATGAAAACTGTTATTCCCAATGAGATCATAGCAGCAGCAAACAGTAATCAGATGCTCTGCCTCTCCCCTCTTCCCTACCCCTATTATTCCTCTCCTTCTCTTCTCTCTCTTCCTGTTGGTCTTCCCGTCTCCGCTCTCACCCTCCAGGAGGAGCTACAGCATTGATAAGTCGCCAGGCTCCAGCAACGCGGCGTCTCCCATCTCCCAGAGGAAGGACATCAATCGATCGGAGTCGCTCCGCGTCGTGTCCAATCAGACGCATCGCATCTTCCGCCCATCTGACCTCATCCATGGAGAGGTGCTGGGGATAGGCTGCTTTGGACAGGCCATCAAGGTAGATTTGGGCACAGAGACACATCTCGCTGTCTGTAAAGTGCTTCTGCAGCGTTTTAGAGAACACATGTAGTCAAACTCACAATGTCCAGAAGGTGGCAGCATTGAGACGAAGTGGAGAGAGGCAAGAGGCTAAAATGTTTGTGGTTATAACAAATCCTGAACTTTTGTTTTATTTACCATGCTTACATGCAGAAGGTGGAATGAAACTCACACACTTAACGGTTATTATTGCCTCAGTCTCCCAGCTTGTTGCTCAGCTTGATTTTTTTGCATCATTGCATCTTGTAGGTGACCCACAAGGAAACCGGGGAGGTGATGGTGATGAAGGAGTTGATTCGCTTTGATGACGAGACACAGAGAACGTTCCTGAAAGAGGTGAGTGGAGATGAACGATCCCAGAACAGAACGTAACAGGAATATGAAATCCTAAAGTCAGATCATCAGATCATAAAATAACCAGTATGTTCATCAATCATCTCCTCGAATACAAACATAATTTTAGTCTGTAAAATGAGGGCAGGCTGTGCCGTTAAATTATAAGATTAAGTTTTAATTTCTAGACCAGCTGGAAATATCTGTGCTGAGGAGGTAGAAGAAAAGAAAACTTTTTTAGGACATGACCAGAAGCTGAAAATTGTAGTTAAAAATAGCACCTCTGTGTGAATGTAGGACATAACTGAATACAAAAGGAAGGGTTCTCTCACCTAAAGTAAAATACAGGAAATTAACTCTGAAATAAGACGAAAGGGAGTGTTAACACAGTCCTTTCTCCCAAATATGGTGGAAGAGCAGAACTCATTTCACTGTCACACCAAGCTTCGTTTATCTCCTGTCCTTCCATCAATCTGCAAAAATAACAGAACATGTCTCATACGCTGAAGTTTAGGCTTCTGTCGGACTTCTTGAGTTATTTTTACCTTTGAAGTGATCTGAATTGCTTCTGATGTTCCTGGTTTATGTTCAGTGTTGTAGACTCACTCACTCATCCAGTTAACAACCTTCTAATTGTGATGTTTGAAGTTCAGGAAAATTGTTCCCGTATGTGTGGAGATCTATTTTTAGGTCACGATAACACAGAGTCTTTGCTTTCTAATTGGTGGAGATGACGACAGAGTAGAAAGAGTGGCTATAAAACAAACCCCGACCACAATGAAGCATGATTATTACTCCCGCTGGCTGTTTGTTTGCAGGTGGCCTAAGACTTACACAACTCGGTGTCTTGTGATCTGGTTTGAGAAAAGGAATGCACCAAACATATCAGACAAAGGCATCATGAGACTTAAAGGATAATATTTCAGGTTTATGTGTGTGCAATAGAGACTTAACTCCTCGTTCACTTCCCTACCCTCAGGGAGGGAAATGTTTTACGAGGTGTCATACTGTAGTAGTGCTGGGAACACTGCTTGTAACCTCTTGCACCACACTTGTTGGGTAGCTTTTTCTTTGCTCGGCGCTCTGTGTTTATTTAGCAGTTCAAAATAAATAGATCATAAACCTGTAAGCATGTGTTGGGGTTCAGGGAGAATTTAAAAAATAAATAAACTAAAGCTGAGATTTAGATGTCAGTTTGAGAAGGAGATGACGCTATATGTCCACCTGATTAAATTCAGTCTGCACATTTCATAGACTGCAACCTTTTGACAAACAATCTTGAACTAGAACTAATCTCTGAATTAGATTCCCTAAAATGAATTGGAGCTTTAGAGGTGCTGGTAATGTGGATTTAGTCACTTTCGGGGAGAACCAGGTCTTCTGTTTCCCCTTGTTTTCAGTCTTTATGCTACAAGCTAACAGACTGCTGCAGCTACATATGTATGTGTATGAGTGGTATCGATCTTCTTATCCAATGGCAAGATAATGAGTATTGGTGTTTTCCAAAATGGCAAACTATTCCTTTTAATTTTCCTCGAACCTAATATTTTTTTGCAGTTTCAACTTGTCCAAAGTCAGACTGTCAAAATGCTACAGGAGAGCAGAATTCAGTGTGTCAACATGTCTGCGTTGTTTCATCAGGTGAAGGTCATGCGTTGCCTGGATCATCCCAACGTGCTCAAGTTCATTGGAGTCCTCTACAAGGACAAGAGGCTCAACTTCATCGCAGAGTACATAAAGGGAGGCACCTTGAGAGAAATCATCAAGAAAATGGTGAGAGGGCAGTGTCTGCCTGCAGATATTTGAGATTGTCTCCTTCCTGCTCAGTATTCTCAGAGCTCAGAGCTATTAGTAATTGAAGAAATGGTCTGGTTTTGCACTGCCTCAGATGGAAATTTTGTGTTTTTCAGGTGTAAAGTTTTGGTTAGATTCATCAGCAACTGCCACTGAAGGCAATGACATTTGATTATGATTTTTGCTTACAGGACAGCAACTATCCCTGGAACCAGCGGGTCAGTTTTGCCAAGGACATAGCTGCTGGGATGGTGAGTTCAATGACGGAAAATTGCATGAAATTGTAATGGTTGCAGGAGGAAACAGTGAAAATCCTTAAAATGCAGCAGTGAAGGAAAGTGCATTCCTTTCTTTTGTCTTCACGGCTGTCTCCCTCTAATGGTCATGTTAGTGAGTTGCACACTTAACATTAAGATAATAACGTGCACAATCTTTTCCATCCCTCACTATTGCATTTAAAGCATACATTCCTGCAGGGTTAGAGCACCAGTTCTTAATGCTTGCCCTCGATATGACTAGATGAGTAACGTTGTGCATGACTGGATTATTGTATTTACACACCAGTTACTTGAGATGAAATGAGGCAGGATTGTTCCTCTTGGTATGGTTTTTAGATTAAAGCACAACTGGAATCTTCTATTTTTATGTTTATTGTTTCTATTCTTCCTTCCTTTCTGTCTTCTCCTGTCTGTCTATATGTCATTCAGACATATCTGCATTCCATGAACATAATCCACCGGGACCTGAACTCACACAACTGTCTAGTCCGAGAGGTAAGGACTTAACTTACTTACGTGTGTGTGTGTGTGTGTGTGTGTGTGTGTGTGTGTGTGTGTGCATACCTCATGCATGTACACTATGTTTTCTTTGCGGATTTAACACCGGTGCACCTGTCATTTACTGTGGCACCTTAAAAATCGGTGAGCTTTGTTAGCAGTACTTTGCAGTGGAAACTTCGAGCTTGCCCTATACTCAAACAAAGTCAGTATATCTGAAGTGTTTGGAAAATCCACCCTAAGAGAAATTAGAAGCTTTAAGTTGAATTGTAACTTTCTAAAGTTGTATCACTCCCTCTTGCAGTATTAGGCAGTATGTATGCTTGGAGCATAGCGATAAATTAAATTTTTTCTTTGTGTAAGGACAACACAGTGGTGGTAGCAGACTTCGGGCTGGCTCGGCTCATGGTGGACGACAAGCACGAGGAGAAGTTGTCACAGGGTAAACTGCCCGGCCTCAAGAAGCACGACCGCAGAAAGAGGTACACCGTGGTGGGAAACCCCTACTGGATGGCTCCTGAGATGATCCACGGTATGATCGACAGGGACACTTTTGTCTTTTTAAGTTCATTCACACATTCCTGAGATGAAGAAAACTACAGTTGATGACTATGTGGCTTTCCTCCTGAAAGTTAACAACAGCCTAATTCTGTCATTTTCCCTTTTCAGGGAAGAGCTACGATGAGAGAGTAGACATCTTTTCTTTTGGTATCATGCTCTGCGAGGTGAGTGACCTTCCACTCTCAGTACTAATAAAAAAGCAACTAGGTTTTTCAGAGGGGTTTGATTTTTTGCTTTTCCCCGAAAGCTTAAGCTTGTTACTTTAAAATGAAATCTTGCTTCAGCGTTCTGAACTTTGTATTTTGACAGGTTTTGTGCAAAATATGTAAAATGCAGCCATCTGTGAAAAATGTCAAGTCCTCCCAATATTTATGAAAAATCTATTTAAATTTACAAGGGAAAAGCCGTGATATTTGCTTTCCATCCACATAATTTGGGCTCAACCGTTTAGTTCAGTCTCTCTAAGGCCCCAGAATATGACTTCCCCAGATGGACACCATTAGCCAGAGAATATTTTAGGGATTAGAGGGAGCAGAAAAGCAAAGTTGTCTTCATGTGGCTTCTGACAGGCAGACAAACACTAGTTGCGGTTTGCTGGGAGCGATCAGTTTCAGTTTGGAGGGTTTACTGTTTTCAGCAGATCGGCAAAGAAGAATCCATGTTAAACTCCTCTTTCTCGCTGTTTTTCTATTTCGTTTTTTTTGCCCTCTCCAGATAATTGGCAGGGTGAACGCAGACCCAGACTACCTCCCCAGAGCGATGGACTTCGGACTGAACGTGTCTGGTTTCCTGGAGCACTTCTGTCCTCCTAATTGTCCCCCTGCCTTCTTCCCCATGGCTGCTGTGTGCTGTGACCTGGATGCAGACAAACGGTCAGATATCTACAATGGATCCACATTTAATTTGTACCTGACCCAACATAAACATTTTCTTTACTCTCACTCAGTTTCAGGGTATTATTTATCTTTTGGCTGAACCTCAAGTATATACAATGGCAATGTTTCTTTACCAAACATAATATGTTAATGTGAAAAGAACTGCGTTACTGATCTTTTTAATAAGGAACAAGAACCAGCTAGTTCTAGCTAGAAATCTGCTCCAGAGGAGTTTTATTGTGTTGTGAATGTAAATACATAAAATCATATTCTAAACTGAGATCCCTATCTGCTTTCTTAATCTTCAGGCCAGCTTTCTCCAGACTTGAGGAGTGGCTGGAGAACCTGCAGATGCACTTGGACATTAGTCTACCGCTGGTGTCTGAAGTGGACCAGCTGCACAAGGCCTTCTGGAAGAACCACAGCATCCCGCGCCCTGAAAACGGCCTGCACACCCACCCCGAACAGCCGGAGTAAGGCTTAACGCGACTGGAGGAGTGGGAAGTTGGAGTAACCCCCACATGGGCGGCGCTCATCTGCCTCACGGCGGAGCAAAGGCTGGAGGAGTCGTGTCTACACTCCTCCGCGTTTGAAGCTGCGGGCGTAGGCTTGCTCAGGCCTAACGAGACTCAGGGGGGAAAACGTGGATCTGAAAAGCCACTTGTCCGAGACGCACACACACATTCAAAGTTAAATCAAGAGACATTAACTACAAAAGCTTGATTCTGCTGCACCCGAAGCTAACGTGGAACATGTCATATGCAATCAGACCCAACTTTCAAATCATGACTCCACTCTTGAATCATGTAGATTTAACATTAGCGGTGATACTAAAATGCTTAGTGTCATGTGTAAATTCATATGGACAACGTAGTCAAAGTAGACAAGCCTTCAGCCTCCTCACTTTGGGCCGCTGCATTGTGCAGTACTGTACATGTTTGCAGGTTTTTCTGTGTGAGTTTGGTTTGATTTTGCTTTAGGTTTTGTTTAGGTTATCAAAACTTAGGAAAAATGCAAATGAGAGGGGCCCACCTGTCACTTAAGACTCTAAAGGTCGAAAACGGCTTGCTGACCACTTATACAAGTCAAAGAAAACATTTCAAGCTTTAAATAATCCACACAGGAATGCATGAGTGTAGATAATGCTATCAGGTCATACCCTGGTTCATCGTGTCCTTCTGACCTCATTTGGTCATGAACTACGACACCTACATGCGTCTGTGGCCTCTCTCCCTCATTTATTGTGTCGCACTGACTTTACATTGAGATCTTTTGCTTAAATTCAGTACGTTGTCTCTCAAATTAAAGAGCTGTCAGCGCATCTCATTCATGTTGACGTGGCATCTTATACATTCAAACACATACCAGTGTACATTGTAAATGTTTTAAATATTGTAAATGTACAGACATATTTTATATACGTATGCTACATTGCCATATTTTTATTGGCCGACCAGTTAAAATTATGGAGAGTAAAACTTGGACCGCAGTCAATAGGGCACAGCTGAAAGCTTTATTGTTTTTTTTTTCTACATTGTTGCTACTGTGGCAGGTTAGGGGCTTTTAGCATTTACATTAAGAGGAATCTTATCACCACAAAATATCCCCGACCCTCAGTTTAAGCTCAGTAAATGTTAGTCTGTCATCCAAAAGGTGTTTCTCAACATTTGATCTGCCATCTTTTCATTCGCTGGAGTAAATTTAATTGCAATGCTGGATTATTAAATCAAATCAAACTTGCTGATGTAAATCTGCATATTATCAATAACTCTAATAAGATGTGATTTTAGAATTTTAAGAGCAATCAAATGTTCCTCACTTACTGACTCGTCTCATGTACTGTAAAGTAGTTCAGGTGTGATGAGGTACTGCCTCACCATGTCAGCTGTCTGTTCACATATTTGTCTCTCCTCCTGTGGATGACCCACTGTGTGTTTACATGTATATGTCAGCTGTAAATATCACTGTATATATGTGTCTGTCCGTGCATCTGTCTGCGTGCATTGCATAAATATACGCACTCCTCAGAAATCATTTCTCCCACTGTCAGATATCTCTCTTGCACCTTCTAACAATAATGATCATTTTTTCTTCTCAAACTGCATGATGTACTCGGTCTGCCCAACTTCTAAACCAAGCTACTTTTTGCCTCTCAATGATGTGATTTTAAATAAGAAAACAAAGTGAAAGAGAAAACAAGCTAACAAAGAAAGTCAACCTAAAAAGGAAAGAGAAAAAACGCATCATCTGTTTTTTTATATATATATAACCACTGAAATCTTTTTGTATATATTTGAGTACTTTAATTTGCACTATATTACCAAATGGCTGGTTGAAGCCATGTTTGTTAATTTCCTCTCTTGGGCTACTTGTGATAAGGAAATAAATGATGTCGGTTCAGGTAGATATATGAATGCAAGACACTGATAGAGCCTTTCAACTGTAAAAATGGGATCTGGGATATGCATCCTCTTGATAGCGAACGGTTTCCGATTATTTACATGCATTTTTTGTGCATGGTTCAACATTAAAGTCATATATGACTGGAAAGCATGACTACATTTTACTTTTCCAGCTTTGGCACCAAAATGTCTTTGCTACCAAGAGGAAGTGTTGTCCCAGCTCTGCCTGCTGCCTACAGACTGGTCCTTTGCGAATGATGTTCTGTGTTCTTTCTGACTGCTTGGTTGTGTGTGATGCCCACAGAGGCTGCAACCACTGGTCTTTCTGATATTATAGCACTTAAACTGGCCTGTCTCACCTCTCACCTCCTCGTCACACTCCTTTGGCTCAGGGTCGTACTTTTCTGGATTTTTCTTATTCAGTTAACTCAGCAGCCCAATAGGAGAGCAGGATTCAACACTTAACAGTGAGACTCACAGAGCATGTAACCTTTTGTCCATGTAAACGCAAAATATGCTTCTGTAAAACAAGCCCCTGCTGGTTGATGTGTTGGTCCGTGGGCATGCACTGTACACGAGATGCTTTGCCATGCTTCTGTTCTGTCAAGCATGTGAGGTGTGTCTGTGGGGACGTGTTGAGGATCAATGAGAATGTTGCCGCAGCACTTCTTTGCAAAGGATCGTTACCTCTGAACAATGCTGTGCCTTTGATGTAAGCTAGCCTCGCCAACGATTCGAAAACGTGAACTGATTTCCTTTTTTATGTATCATAAGTGCAAGCCTGATTTAAGTGGATTGAATATCATTGTTGATACAATGTTGTATGAGATCTCATCTTGTTCTGTATCCTATTTATGTTTTCCAGATCTCCATGCTTTTGTTTTTTGTTCTTATTTAATTTTTTTTACACAAGCTGTGAAAACAATTCTGCACTTTAATCCTGAACGTGAACATTTAGACTCTGAGGGGGCGACTGTTTTTTCCCTTTTTGTCACAGATACAAATAAAACGGTTGCTTCTAAAACAAACCAAAGACTCAAAGTATTTGTACAATAATGATGATGTCTCTCTCAGTCATTGTTAGTCTATTCATATTTACTCCTTCAACTGCCTCTGCATTTGTAATACTGAAGCACACACAGAGAACAAAGTGTTAGAGCGCCAATAATATGTGTAAAATCTGCTGAGGTCACACTAGAAGAGATCTGCATGTTTGGCAGCCATTTACTGTTGGCATTTGCTTGGAAAATAAAAGGTGAATTACTTAGAAATGTGTTAACAAATTGACCACCAGGTGTCACTATTTATTTCAGCTGTTCATTTCTATGGTGAAATTATATAGTATAAAATAAAAGTAGAATATGCAGTTTACCTGGACAGTATACATATTTCTTAGTGTTACTCATTCTACAACTACAATTAGTGAAGTACATATGTATTATCAGCTAAATTAATATAACGTATCCAATAAAAAGTAATGTTGGAAAGAACTACAAGCTGCCAAAACAATTTAGCGGAATGAAAAATGGAATTTGATAAATTATGAAGAAGGTACTCAAGTAAAGCACAGGTACCTCAAGACTGAAGAAAAATCTTGTACTTTACCAGCATATTCCACCACTGACTGACTTTATACTACTAAAGTTACTAATAAATATATTAATGTATGGAGATAACATCGGCTAATCTACCACATGCATACATATAGTTGTTTTAGCTGTAGCCCTTCATGATAAATCATAATAATACTCCAACAATGTAAACATTGCGTTATAGTGTTAACATTTACACTTGTTTTGTGCACCTGTGCCTCTAATGCTAACAATTATTTGTTAATTTTCATGAGAAATGGTGCATCTTTTTTACTTGCAGGTGCAAGTGAACCTTCTCGCGTCGCATCCACGTGCGATTGTTTTCATTCCGACGCTGCTGCAGCGGCTCGTGACGTCACCGGCCTGGCTGGCTCGTCTGTCTCCAACGGCTGGTTGCGCGCGCGCGCGCGAGTCTGAGTGTGTGTGAGTGCACGCGCGCGCACACACAAGGGGGATGGCCATACACAACACACGGGCTGTCATTTCACCGCAGTTGTGTTCGGATTGAGAGAGGAAATTAAGGAAATACCAAAGAAGAAGAAGAAGAAGAAGAAGGGGGAACAAAATTTAAAAAAACGAAGAAGAAGAAGAATAAGGTGAACCGTTCACAAACTTTCAAAGATGGAACATTCGTCCAGCAACAACCGGTTTCGGTCCACAATCTTCAACCACGGTGAGTAACGTTGTCCTCGCATCTGACGCTGCAGCTGGGATGTTGTGTTACTCGGGTGATGCTATTTCAGTGTCGACCCAAAATGAAGTATACACCTTCCCTTTAAATCGTGTTTTTTGTATTATTTATTAAGGACACACGGAGCTGTAACGTTAGCATGCGCCGTTAAAACTCGTCCCAGTCCTGACGAGCCTCCAAGTCAAACTGTACCCAGGTCCGTACGACGATGAGAGTACAGATTGTTTACGTGTGCAGATAAATGACACTCTCACTGGACCAGAGGGTACACTTCGTTCTGCTCAACGAAAATCCCTGAAAAGCCTTAAAAAGCCTTGCAGTCTGAGCTGCACACTGTAATTCTACAGTTATGCAAGAGTGGTACCAGGACTCGCCACAATACACTATTTCTGGAAATGAAGATATGAGTTAGTGTCCGCTGGGTAACTCAGGGCTGCATGGAAGACTCGCCCCATCACCACACTGTTTTCTTTATTTACCATTCAGCATAACAAGCAGCTCTGTGTCAGGATCTTTACACTTGAACCTACATGAGACATGTGCACTGCCTCACTGCCATACTAGTATAGCCTGACTTCTACTGCATTTTGAAGAAGTCGATATAGGCAGTGTAATAGTTTAAAGTGTCGATATCGACTTCTTCAAAATTGTTCTGACGATATGTTGTGCCAGAAATAATTGCAACAAACATTATTATCCTTTTAGGACCATTTGATGTAATATAATAGCATAATAATTCAAGTAAACCCTCTCAAATAGAAAGGAACTTCAAGGAATAATCAGAATATATATATATATATATATATATATATATATATATATATATATATATATATATATATATATATATAAAGAAAATTGTCCACCAGAAAGCCCTGACAAGTTATTTTTCACCTGCAAAATTATATATATATATATATATATATATATATATATATATATATATATATATATATATATATATATATATATATATATATTCTGATTATTCCTTGAAGTTCCTTTCTATTTGAGAGGGTTTACTTGAATTATTATGCTATTATATTACATCAAATGGTCCTAAAAGGATAATAATGTTTGTTGCAATTATTTCTGGCACAACATATCGTCAGAACAATTTTGAAGAAGTCGATATCGACACTTTAAACTATTACACTGCCTATATCGACTTCTTCAAAATGCAGTAGAAGTCAGGCTATACTAGTATGGCAGTGAGGCAGTGCACATGTCTCATGTAGGTTCAAGTGTAAAGATCCTGACACAGAGCTGCTTGTTATGTTATAACAACATGTTATTCATGTTTTAGTGGAGCCACTTCAGATTTTACATATTGGTGATGAGTCTGACTTTCATATGCTACTAACACCTGTTCCGGCTCACTGGAAAATGTATCAACATGTCTTTAGTCATATTTATTTACAGAACTGTTCACCACACATCAGTCAGGGAATAGAAACCTTGCACGCAAGTCATGAGATGTAGAGAGAGGTGTAGGTGGAACTAGAATTTTCCGCTTTTTTTTTTTTTTTTACCCATAACCCATTTAACAAATAAAGCAGCATGTTCCTTTTTTACACAAGACAACAACAGCAAACCCTGACATCAATTCAGACTTACTTAAAAACAAAGTCTGTGAAAGGCACCATTATAAAAGTGAATGGGAGGCACAGTCAGCAGTAGCTAACATTCCGCAGGGAAATCCTTGGTGGAGGATCTCAGCACGTAGGTCAGGAGATGAACCACAATAAAAATGAACAAGTCAAGCCATTATAGCACAACACCGGAATTTAACTTTGATCTGCATCTCTTTAATAAGATGCATTCAGCGCTAAAGTTTTTGGAGAGCTGCGGTTGTGGATGATTCATTTATCTGTTCATTTGTTTACTCTGCCAACAGTGTGCAGGAGTCTTATTTGCATGTCGTCCTGCCACAGACATTTTATTCAAAGAGCCCGTTAAATGACACAAACTGATGCCAATTCTGTTTTAAAGAACAGCAGCAATATGCAGCTCATACATTATACATTGTCCATATGCAGCAACCACTGAAGCACCGTCTGTCAGCTGTTTTGTTTCTGCTGTTCCTAAGGTGGTCGTAAATGGTGGCCAAGGTTATGATGATATTTCAGTCCCCTGACCTGTCTCTTAGTATAGTCAGCATAGATGATGGTCCCGAGTTTATAGAAGTGAATCATTATTTGTAATACTGCCAGTACGTTTTCCTGGAAAGACAGCTCTGGAGTAAAGAAATTAGTTGTGCCTCTTTAGAACTGAAAGAATCAGTGAATGGCAAACATAATTAATCATTTGGACTAATAAAATCTGCTCCTGACAAATTACTGGAGAGGTCAATTAATCGCAAAGAGCCAGACTTTGAGTTAACTGCCCGTTTGTTTCCTGAAGCAAAGCACATGACTTTCACCAGCAGGGTGCGGAAATAGTAGTTTTCCAAATATATTTTCCTGTAATAATTACTGTCCTGTATGATTGCAACCCATTCCACGAGAAGTGACTCATCTCCCACTTTAAAAATGGAAACATACCAAGACCCCCTGCACTCATTTATTTTAGGATTACAAGCACGCTCAGCCTTTGAAAACTAAATATAATGCCGTCTTTTAAGCGCACATACTTCGATACCTTTGCAACATCATCACGTCAGCTTTATCACAGATATATATATTATAGATAGATATATATATATATATATATATATATATATATATATATATATATATATATATATATATATATATATATTATAGATCTACAGATGTGCAGAAGTAGATTTTGTTGGTAGGCTGTCAATCAACTAGTTACTCTGAAGAACAACATATATTTAAGTAAGTCTGCATCACTAGTTAGTGTAGAAATAAGTTTATTGGCTGTCTTACTATTGATAAAGCATAGATGGGTTTATTTTACACTGATAAAGCCGAGGACAAATATAAATATTTTACCGGCCCATGACTTGTTTTATGTAAAAGTCTTAGCGATTTGGAGGGTTTTCTCTTTCCTGAAAAAAAATGTATGCCATGCCAAAATAAAAAAGGTCCGATGCCATCCAAACGTTACCTCAGTGTAAGTTGTTGTTTTCAGACGATATATTTTCAACATGTTTACAATATTGTGTGTCTGCTCTTTTCTATGTATGGCCTCCATTGGATGTGGTTTTTGAAATGATTTCTCCTGTGGATCAATCATCCTCCTCTAACCAGACGATGAGGTAAGAAACCCAAGTTTTCCTCAAATCTGCTGCTGAAGACAAAGTAGGTCACTGGTGAAAGGAGATTTGGCCTCGGTTATCTCACCCAGATGAGGTCATTGTGGTTTGTTGATGTCAGCCTATTTTAACCCTAATAGACACTGCTATTCAGGCGGGTTTCTTGGCAGTTTGTGTCCATTCAAAAGGAGTTTATGTTGTAAAGTTTTAAATACAAGATTTTAGAAATTCAAACTATGCTGAAGTCGCAGATCTTCTGTGTGTTCAACTGAGCATGTGATGTTTGCTGTGAATCTTCTGAACTTGTGTGACTTGTCTTTGCTTATGTGCTTCGGGGTTTTACTTGACACCAACGGGCAATAGCTGAATGAGAATAGGCATGTTCTCAAAGCCCAGATTTTCTTGTTCCCTATCTCGTCAAGTGATGACTGAGAATCTGCATTGTGTTAGCTTTGTTTGTGTACCTGCAGAGTTTCACTCTTTACATTTTTTTGTGTTGATAGTTGCCAACAGCTTGACTATCCTTCAGCAGTCAGCAGCTCTCCTGAAGCATATCATAGTGTCGAGTGTCCTGTTGTCACCTTTCCAGTAGCCAGCGGCCTGCCACCTCGGTGTCAAAACTGCCCCTCTCTCTCTTCTCCACTCCCCTTCTATATGTCACTGTCTACATCCAAAAACCCTGCAGCTGTGTTTGGCCCGGCTGAGTGGGGATGAAAGGGGGGTGTTTGTTTTCAAGCCCAAACTGTTCACAGACTGGTGGAGAGGAGTGGATCCGTATGGGTGTGACAAACCCGGTTCCTTCCTCAGCAACATTCCTAGCCTATGTGACAAAGTTGCAGTTTGTGCCAACGGAGAGAACACCTTGTGGGGCAACTTTCAACATCTGCCCGAGCCCCAGAGGCCGCTGCGGCTGCTGCTGGCTGGGTGACATGTGGCATTAACTGGTTAATCTCAGATAGTTTGGCTTCCCTCTCTCAGGGTATGTGATTAAACTAGCAGATGTGCAAGTATCCATACATTTAGTTCCTGTTCTTCAAAACCACACCCATTGTGTGTCCTCATTAAGCATATGTATTGCTCCTCCGAAAGCCATCATTCAGCCCAGGTGACATAACTTAAGTGCCCTTCCCTTGTGCCCACACCCCAGCTCTGTAAACCCTGCAGCAGTCTGGAGTGGAGCAAGAGGGTGGCTGTGGCTTCCTTTTGTTCGCCTAAAAATGCCACATAACCTCACAAACATGAACACACACAGAATGACGTAAGTGTCCATGGGCAGTGCCAACAATTGTGGACAGAGAAGCCAAGAAGGTCTCTCTCTCTCTCTCTCTCACCATGGTGCATTCCTCTGTGGCTTTTACTCAACTAGCCATTAGCTTCTTGTGCCTTCAATTGCAGCTTGCCACTGCAGCCAAAGTGTACTCTGTCTATACTTGGACTTTATTAGCCCATTAGCTTGCTAGCTACTGCAGTGGATGCCGGTTTTCCCCTTTCCTCTGTTTCCCTTGTAGCTATGTCTGTTTTTCTCATTAGCTGTTGCTGCTCGTGTGTGTGTGTGTGTGTGTGTGTGTGTGTGTGTGTGTGTGTGTGTGTGTGTGTGTGTGTGTGTGTGTGTGTGTGTGTGTGTGTGTGTGTGTTTGTGTGTGTGTGCGCACCTTCATTGCATTCATTTGCAAACTGGAAGAGCAGAATCTGGAAATATGCAGCACCACACCCGTCTTTGCACTGATTGACATTTAATTGTTGAAGAGACGCATACAGTACATTTTATTGTGAACAAAAACATTGCACGTCAATAAGCCATGGGAATGTTGAATGATGGGTTTGAGACATGATGTTATGATTGTGACTTGATGTACGTTCACTTCATGGTTTCCATGCATTATGTGTTCGATGAGGACACAATCTTATTACAGCCTCTCTCTCTTCCTTCACATATATCTCTTTGTTTATCATGCCAACCACCGTACTGTATCATGTTAACATTATACTCCTGTGCAGTAATCCCATCATCCATGACATTATTTCAGTGGATCCACACATCAACAATAGCACCATTCTACTCTGTGAGCCCTTCAGTGAGGGAGGGTGGGGTATCGCTCATGAGTGGAAACCTAACCCATCGTTTTGTATAACTCTCCACTGGGTAAAGTGTGGGGGCTTTACTCTCTGAGCATGTAGTGACATTCACTGTGTGATGGCACAGTGGTGACGGCTGTAGCGGAGGGGTTTTGGCCTGTGGGCGTGGCTATGACAGGCGGCCCTCTGGGCTTTTACAGTTTGATGCGAGGGCAAACAATCGGGTTAGGGAGCAGGCACGCAACACTTCACTGAATACGAGGCCACCGTAAGACAACAATAAAGAGACGATGAAACATGAGCGCTTAAAGAGGGATTTGTGTGGTGTGTGTTCAGTGTTCTTTTGTTTTCAAGTTTTTCCTGAAGAAAAGAAGCTATATTGTCAGGTGATTTTACCAATCATTGTTTAGGTTAATATTGGGTTTATTGATCAAACACCATCACAAGGAAAATATTGAGTGTATATTTTATTAGGTTTTTTATTGGAGGGGGGGGCATGTCTGCAGTTACTAGTTTTTAATGTTTTGTAGCCTACTATATGAGGGTGCAACATTATTAGAAAAAAATGCCCTTTTCATGGAAGACATTTTGAGGTGTCGTACAGAGAAAAAGACCGGTATATAAATTAGTGGTGTCAGTTTCAGTGTCTGCTATTGTGCAGTGAGCGTCATTGTCACACTGTCACGACTTAATGGTTCCTGTGAATAGATCACAGCTATTGGTAATGCTAGTAGTGACACGTGTGCCTTTCATACTATTACTTGCTGGTAACTACAGCCTTAAAATGATCATACCAAATTAATGGTTAGTTACACAACCAATTGTCAATACCAAAAGACCTTTCCCAAATGCTGTTAAGAAACGCACATCTAAACATTTGTCTGCAACGGTTGTTACAGAAACGATTTGATCAAACCTGTCTGGAGTATCTCCTCAAAAACTGCTGTTACTAGACTTTGTCTCATTTTCGTAAACAGCAAACTTTAAAATGGCTTGCTGAATGGCCCTATTTGGTTCTCCTCTAACATCCTAACTTCCTTTGCTCACCGCTTCCTTCCTGGCCCTGCTGGGCCTGCTCACCAGACCCTCAAGCTAATTGGCTGGTCTCTTCATCTCTGCAGATGTCCCACGTCAGCCTGGGCTCCAGCCTCAGCACTCTGCAGAATTTTGGTCAGAGGGCGACCTTAGACATTCCTCTAAAGCCTCATAGAAGTGGCCCTTGCTAAACCCCCCACCCGCTATAAATAATCTCAGCCCAGTTCCCATGGCCACCACCGAGGTCCCGGCACTAAGCACTAAGCTAGCAAGCAATGCATAAAATGCTGAGGAAACACCAGCCTGTTCAACCATACCCAGGGATGATTAGCTGTCTGGTAGGAAGTGTTGCGGTTATCAAAGTGGTCTGACCTTCATGATTAAAGAGACTAAAGGATTCTTCCTGTATCCCGATAATTTGTGCTGGGCTCCAGCTGTTCTTTATTTGAGAGACTTGGATCGTCCATCTAAAGACTGCATGTCCTCTGCAATGGTGACAATCAGTGATGCAGCAAAGAGCTGACTGGATGGTTTGTTGTTGTCACACTTAAATTCACATCTCTAGTGTGGCTGTTTAAACAAATATTGGCATACTTATGTTTCATGTTCACATTGCACAATTATATTACTTGTAGCATCGATTGTTAACCTTGAACCGTCGTGGGACAACTCTCAAACTCCTCCTGTTGTTCAATCTGTGCTTAGTTTGGTTTATGTGTCTATATTTTATGCAGTAATCAAGCCATAATTCCATATTGGGTGCCATGTCAGGAAAATTAGCCATAATGTACTGTAGTTCAATTCAAACATTCCCATTAATATTTGCATTTTTGTTTAAGTTTCATCGTCCAATGGTTAGATCGTCTCATTTGCTCCTATTCGTAGTAAGAAGGGACTCTTCATTTCCACTGCTGCTACTGTGGAGTTTAATAAAGGGAAAGACCTCTTCAAAGTCACTATCAAGCTGTTGCTAAAACCCACAGTGTGAGGAAGCAGATATAGACTTGCTCTAAGTGTTGTTGAAAGGCATTTTAGGAATTGTAGGTAATGTCTAAACTCCGAACTTCAGTATATCTGATGGAGTTGTTTTCCTCTTACCGCGACTTCCCATATGTTGTGTGTTGCAGTGAGCTGGCACACAGCTCAGGCGGTGTTTCAGCCAGACTGATGTCCGTTAGGACGGACAGTAGTCTGGGCCGATGGCCAAGATACCTTGATCTTATCTTTGTGCTTCTGGGAGCAAAGTCGGAGAGTTTACTCTAACTGCAGGCACTGTGAAGACTGAGCTACTCATCAGGCAGATAGCAAATTAAGACATCGTTAAAATATCACTATCGGAACAGCTAATGGTCTTATGGGAAAGCATCTTACGATATGTTATCTTGAAGTAAAAGTAACTAAAAACATTATTGTGAATGATTTTTAACGAGGTGTAGGAATTCATACTTTAGGTGGATAATGTTTTGCAGGTCACATTTTGAGCTCCCAAGACCATCATGTATGTTTTTTTCTTTTTCTTTTTTTTAATGCCAACTAATTAAATTATTTCACAGCATGTTCACCCATCTACAGTAGCAGACATGGCATTCAGCCTTTTCTTTATTTTTAGTACGTAAGATTTAAATATTAGATGAGTTAGACATGGCAGCCATGAGTGCTGAAGTATGTGTGTGTGACAATTCACATTCTTGCGTGCGTGTGTGTGTGTGTGTGTGTGTGTGTGTGTGTGTGTGTGTGTGTGTGTGTGTGTGTGTGTGTGTGTGTGTGTGTGTGCTAATGCGTAAAGATGACGGTGGTGCGTGTCCAACGCTAGCCCGGTCCTCAGCTGCAGAGCCCTCCACTCCCTTAAGAAAACACTCCCAGATGCTCCCACCATGCTGCAGGACAGGGAGGGGAAATGCCAGGCAAGCCAAAAGGAAGAGCAGGAGAGATGGTGGAGATCTCTTCGAAGACAGGGGATGAATGTCGCTAGGGGACATGAATCCTCTATCTTGATTCAGTTTGTCAGTGGAAATGAGCCCCTTATCTTCAGGATCTGAGTTTTATATTTAAAAATGCATGGACTTTGTATCGTTGGAGATTATGTGGAGTAAAAGGAAAGGGGAAGATGCTGTGGTGTTGAAGGGTTTGACTCGCAGTAATGAAAATCCAGCATACCCGTATTTAGCCTACAAAACGGCAGTGAAGAAACCTACTATCATCTTCTACATAGCGTCAACACAACCAGCAGGAACACACACACTTGGGTGTAAGTAAAGCATGGAATGTGTTAGCATGCTGTGACACAATGATCGATGAAGGAGAGAGGAGGCTGGGAGTTTAAGACACTTAAGACAAAACCACAATATTTGGAGAATGTTACTGTAAGTGGGATGATTTAGGACGTAATTCAGCGAGAAGAGGTAAGAGATGGAAAGAAGAAATCAGTGAGTAATTTGATGGTGGCCTTTTGAATCTGCTGTTCCCTCATCACGGACCATACGGCCAACATAAGCTGACACCCCAACCTGCGACAGATTGAGAGGCGCTACACAAACCACCATGCAGAGTAGATCCTCGCCCAGTGTGGGTAAACAGTGTCAGACATATAATAGAGACCAGGTGCACTTTTATTGACCAGCGGCTCACTGTGTGAATTTTTGTGTGTGTGAGCAATCCACGCTGCAGCCTTTTTTTAAACCGAATGCTGAAATAACCACAGCACTGGCAGCCCACCATTCTGTAAATATTTACTACTCTTTGAGCGATTTTATTCAAATACTTTTCTGGAGTTTCATAAGTCAAAAGTGACGACTATTTTCTGATATTTTCCTCATTCTGGAAACAGATTTAGGATTTAATATCTAGTTGAGCTGCAGATGACTCTGTAGCATTGTGGGTGGTTTACCTGTGAATTTAGAATTTTGTAGAAATATATAATATCCACTGAGAATCTGCTCCTTTCACATTCTGATGTTACAAGCGCTAAAATCTCTTTCATCTTTCTTGGCACGTCAGTCTGTTTTCTTTTACAAGATCTGCAAAACTGAAATCTGACAGTTTTCGGCTTTTCTATTGAGCTACTAGTACGGTAAATGTGACCAGTATTGATGAGGATCATCATGGGTTTTGATCGTCTTGTGACAGGTTTGGGTACTTGTCTGGGTTTTGGTTGGTTTCATGTTGCTCTGTGACAATACAACCTTGATCAAGAAAAGATATGGGACTCTTGTGGTAAATTCTTTGAAATATGAAATGTCAACGATTGAATTCTACTTTTGGGATTTGGGACGGAAGTGTCTGAATGTGCTTCTGTGAGAATTGGGATCATACGAACTGGGTGAACACCACAACATGTGCATCTTATGAAGGATCAAAGAGAATACTTGTGGCTCCCGCCTCCCTCGATCCCTCAAGTCTGCTCCCCCTTTTCCCCTTCACCTCTTTCCCCTTTCATGTGCTCCCTTCTTTCTAAACATGTTTTTTTTTCTACTTTTGTCTTCCGGTGTATGAAGGCGCTCCCGGTCTAAAATAGTCCGTCTCACTTACAGGCATAACTCCCTCTGGCTTTTTAGGCTTTCACTCTTTAACCTCCACATAAACACACAAGCTCAAACCCCATCGGTGTCCAGCTTCATACCCATCTCTTTCCACTTGTCTCCACTCTCTCGCCGAGCAGCACGTTTCTGAACCAAAAGTACACAGTGAGAAGTATAATTTCTAGGAAAGAGCCTGCTTTAGATCTTCATAACTCATACAGCACAAATGTGATGTATTTCACAGTAATATCCATCAGGAATTGTCAGAATTTCCCCCAGATAGTGAAAGTCACAATGCTCAAAGATATTTGTTGGCGCTTTATCTATATACCGGTCTGTCAGTTCAAAGAGTAATATTCATGAACCTGCTGCATCTTTGCATCTGTTATTTAGATCCATTAGGGACCTATTAACACAATTAATTACAGCTTGTAAAACGTGGGGGCAGTAGAAATGCCAACTAATTAAGGCTGAGTTAAAACACTTCAATCCATTACAAGACAAACATTCAACTTTTTTTACAACGGCATCTTGAAAAGATTGATCAAGATATCAACTGATTCAAATCCAATCCCAAATATGTCTAACATCCCTGATACCTCTTTCTATATTTATATTTCTTAATTTAGGGGAACTCACAGTAAATCTATATTGATATTACTCAAGATTTAACCAAAATTGCTTGAATATAGAGTGTTCAAAAACCTCTGACTGGCAGGAAACCACATACTCATTTACTGCTGCTCTGTGTGAAGTAGTTTTAATTACATGTGTCTTTCTTATCGTGTGTGTGTGTGTGTGTGTGTGTGTGTGTGTGTGTGTGTGCGCAAAGGTTAGGAGGACACAGCGTATGGATGCCCGTTACTGACTGCTTTATGTAGCTGGCCTTGGTATTTAAGCACCATGAGGATCTAATGACTTCCTTATTTTTACTGTTGGAAAACCTCTTCCAGTCACTTTTTTAGACTCCGGGTCTTTGAAAGGGAACAAGGAAAAACATCCGGTAGTTTTAGCAGATTAACAAGTTGCCACGGGCAACTCTTTATAGGGTGATACAGTGGCAGTGTTAATTCAGACCTTTCTCTGAGTAACCTTAGTATTTGTTTCCATTGTTTGTTTTTTCAATGAAACAAAGACACAGGAAACACATTTTTTACAGCAGGTGGACCACTTTAAAAAAAATTCTACAAAAGAAACAGTTCACACTCACCTCTGAGGATATTGTTAAGTCAGGGCTGTGAAAATAGAAACGGAAGAAACACTGAAGGCCGAAGAGCCCAAAACACTTAATTTGGCTTAAATTAGCTGTTGCGTAAGAATATCTGTGTTGCTGAGGCTGACCGCTTTACTTCCAGCTAAATGAATCAAGTACATTTCCCATCAAATCTGGAGCCCTCCAAGGTCAACGTAATGTGTACCCCTAGATGTGTATCTCCAGCCACAGACAAGCTCCCAAACTCACATGCTGTTCACTATTCTGCATGTAAACAAACACCTGCTGGACAAACCCAGGTTTGTCAAATTGCAAGAAATCTAAGGTATCTAAGGTCAATGTCATACTGCGTCTTTAAGTGAGCTCATTAGTATGTAAATTAGTGCAGATTCATAAAGAAAGGCTGTTGTGTGCTCTGATCTTTGTATCATTATCACTGGCTCCTTCCTGCAGATGATAACTTTGTAAAACAATGCTCAACTGTATTTTAATGTACATTAAAATCCATGTGATAGAGGTGTTATTATCATAGCTCACCATGGTCTATAAACTGTACACATGAGCGTTGACATTGGACTCTGTCTCCTTGAGAAGTCCGGGTAAAGAACAGAAACCAAACTCACTTCTTGCTGGTAGAGAAACTACTGGGATGTAATTAAGCTTCTGATTAGATATTTGTTTGACGAGCATTTGGTATTAATTTTGGGACCCTAAAATAACCGAATGTATAAGTAAATGCTCTTCATTTAAAATAATGTATAGAGTTTGAAAGATCCCCTCAGTGGTCTCCCACCACAGCACCGACCATGGGCACATAAACGCCCTCGGTATCCTCGCTCTCCTAATCCACCTGTTAACCGCTGCCAGCTGCCCTCGCGTGCCGCCTGCTTGTTATATTTATGATTGTGAGGAATGTGACATATTTAAGAGCACCCTGAAGGAGGAGGATGTGTTTGTGGAGACAACCTTTTGATGGTGGTCAAAACATGTGCCCTTGTCACAGTGTAGCTTTTCATTTAAGCAGTTAAAATGGCTCTCAGTGGCTTCACGTCATTGTGACAAAAGTAGACCGGAGACTGTATTTCGGGCATCTTCAACGTTACGTAGCACTGGAACTAGTGTAGTTTTCTTCCTCATTTTGGTCCCAAGACAACGGGGATAAACTTTGTAGTTGGACAGTAAGATGTAGCTCTGAGACCATGTTTATCTAAAAGGACACTCGTGGCCTTTTCCACTTAGCAACTTTGGTTACAACATTGTTTTTACTGGGAAAACTACAGCATGAGTGGGCAAGAGGAAAACAAAAGATATATTGGCGCTGCATTGCATCACAAGACAATGTATACCAAAGAAAGCAAACCTCAAGTAGGAATTCCTGTGGGACATGACGAAGCTTGAGCCGTACATTTCTGTCACCATAAAACAGAGAGTCAATTTATAGCATGACAGAAGTCTGGCGTGTCTAAAAGCACATCTCAGAAGCCTGTCAGACGTTGTTCATCTTTTGCTGGGTTTAGGCAACTTTTCAACTGATTTACAACCGGCTCTTGTTGGCGTTGGAGTTGCAAAACATTAATGTTCTCTAAATACCTTTCTGTTCTTCAGACTTAGTGGAGACAAACGTTTCCTTCCTCTGAATGAGCACTCTGGATATGGCACCGCAGCGTCTCCTTCATACTGCTGTCCGGTTTCCCTGGGAGTCGTGCCAGAAGGGTTGCCCCCTTCTCTGCAGGATTAGCATTATAGGGGGAGATGTTGGATGCTTGTGCATCTTCATGTTTCACCAATGTGCTCAAGTTCGATCGCAATGCAATAACAGATGTTGATATTTTAGAATGTGCATGACAGAAATTCAAGGTATCATATATTTTTTGTTCCATTCAATTTTTTTTTTAAAAGCGATTTAACTAAATGAGTTTAGAAAGTGATTTGGGAGCCATGTTTTTCTTTCTGATCAACTGTCTGGTCCATCGAGAGCCAGACTAGAGCCAGATCTGGCTGCTGATTTAGGAGTCTTGCGCTCGCTGGTGTCTGGCTATTAATAGAGCCAGCCTGAGAATTCAGACTAAGGTCAGCAATCAGATTCCTGCTCCCAACTTGTGGAAGGGAACAAGAAAGTCCCTCCCTGAAATTATGCATTTTTCACATTTCTATTCATGTAAACTTCCACTCATGCAGAAGCTCTTTGAGGTAGAAGTACACACTGTGCCAACCAGTGTGTCCTGCTGCCTACATTAGCTCACTGCTTTAAGCTTTTATATGATTCACACAGTGGAGAGTACTCCACCCACGGCATCGTGTCCTCAGCGTCCCAACTACATTATGTATTTTTAATTCATGAGGTGAAATATATTTGCAATTGAATTGTTCTTCAATCTCTCCTCTTTTTATTAGATGCAACAAGTTGTTTGGTTGTTCTTTTAGTTTTAATTTCTATTACATTATGTGCAGTAATTCAATTTTCCACACTGTGTAAAAATATCTCTTATACCTTTACCGAATATGTCTGGCAAATGTCCATTTCTTTCATTACACCATCATAGCCTTATAATTTCATTGGCCACATGTGACATTAGTGGTTAGATGGCATTTAATGTATTTCTCCTCTAAAATAGCTGTGGTTTTCTTTACATTACAGAAGTCGCTGACTGGATTATTGTTATTAGCACAGCACAGCTGCTGGCTAGACAATGTCAGCTTTGTCAGCAATCTGTCCACTCGCACAGAATGGATAATAGACACACAGTTGTCAGTGAACATAAACACTCAGTCACACACATCTGGAGTTTACAGCTTAACTCAGAGCCGCACAAGCTCCACTGTCACACACTAATTTAAACAAACATTTAACACAGGGCGCTTATTTTTCAGTCACAGATGGCCTGCATGAACCCAGTATATAGTCCCTGCCAGATTAATGTCTGTACATCATGACCCACCCAGATTACCACCCTCTCAAAATACACATACGCGGGGTTAAATAGCACATGAGTGTCAGTTTAACTCCATCTTTGACATCTTTATCTGTGTGTTTGTTTCCCATAGGATAGTTTAGTGTGTGACCTTGTATTTACAATGCAATCTGGTCCTATCATTCTTAAATGTGTGCTTTGGTCACTTTGTGTAAAAAGGAGAAGAAAAAAATCTATATTTTGGGTTTGGAGATTATACATTGAAAATCTGGTGGAATGACTTTTTGATTGCCACATGGAGAGCTTCTGCAACAGAAGCAGTTGTGGAAGCATTTCTCCATGTTCCCTTACTCTATTTGTATGCTTTTTATAGCCATTTCTACCTTGAATGAAATGCAGGAATGTAAATTTCATAGACAAGCTGATCCTTTTTGTCCTTTTGGGGTCATGCCTGCAAAGACTAGAGCGAACATAGCCAAAGGGAAAACCCAACAACCCTTGTGGATAGTTATGAGATGTCATTTGTTTCTGGGTCTCTGATATCAGTCTCTTCATTGCTCAAAGCTTTTTTTCTCTCCTCTTGCTATCTTCCTGTCACTGTGGTTAATTCTTCTGAACTTGCCCTTCACCCACATCCTTCTCTCCATATCACTGTCATGTTGTGCCATGGTGGCTCCGTCCCTGCTGTTCCCAGCAGCCATGAAGACCCCAAGGCAGTTAAGCAGTGGAGTTCATCACTCCATTCAGCTCGACTCACATAGTGTTTCTGACTGCAGCTGACTGAGTTGAAAATATCTCTCCTGGAGGAGTTCTGTGCCACTGAACATTGTCTCTCTGCCAG
This sequence comes from Taurulus bubalis, assembly GCF_910589615.1. NCBI lineage: Eukaryota > Metazoa > Chordata > Actinopteri > Perciformes > Cottidae > Taurulus > Taurulus bubalis. The sequence continues at coordinate 15,706,764 of NC_136598.1, forward strand.
TTAAAAAGTTATTTATCGCCCAGGTTAAATTAACTTTATCTCCCTACTCTGCAGCCCTGCCAGGTTTGTGTGTTTGCATTGTCTGCTAAATAAAGTCATTCAATGTTTAAAAGAAAAGTTGTTTCTCTTACTAAAGGAATCAGATAAAATTGCACACAGAAGTGAATCATACTAGATTCAACGCTGCATTAAAAGAAAATCTGAATACACTTTTTTTCTCTACGATTATAAGAATAAATATATAACAGTTAATAGTCTGAACCATATGTGTATACTCCACGTATCCATCCTTTTGTGAGGTTTTTCCCTACATTTTCCCACCCTAAATCCTGGATCTGTCCTCTCTGATGGTGCAATGACCCAGTTTCAGAATGAGGACGTCTCTGACATTGTTCTCTGCTTTTGATAGTTTGTTCCACAGAAACAAGGCCATGATAGTTATTGATTTACCGTCAGCCTTCAAGGAGCTCATAATACCAGCAGAGCTACTGTCTGGCATTTATTGCTCAAGCGTTTTCACATCTGCAAAAATCCCAATATAAATCTCTCAGTATAACTGTACCTGTGGCGTAAATCACGCTGTGTGAAACCATGCGGGATGCCGGGTGTCTCGCTGACTCTGTGCCGCTTCCTTTTGACACTCTTTAGACACCTCTTTTACTTGAGGTGTGAGTTCTGGTGATGCACAACATGTGCTATTCATAATTCCATGCTCTTTGATTGGGATTGAAGAATCGTGCAGCACTCTCCAGAAATCTGCACACTACTTTTCTCACAACTTTGTGTCAACTTGTACTGCTTTTTCTTTGGTTCAAACATAATTGAACAGTAAAGCTCAGTGAAAATAGTGGATGAATATTTAAGCACAACGGAGGCTACAAAAGTGGATGTAATCAGCAAAAGAAAAAAGGCTCCGGCCCACTCATCACTGTTTTTTTACTTTTTACAAATCCGGTGACAAGTTTGACCTTAAAGGGACAGAAGTGCTAACTTTGACGCTAAAACACTACTAGCTAGCTACAGCACTGTTCATGTGTGCAGCAGCAGGCTATACACAGCCTAAATAAATATGATCATGCCCCACTGAATGTACCCAAACACTCTAGCCAGGGCAACAGTTACCTCAACAAACTAGAGGCGACAGCCCTCTCTGCAGCTTTCAATGCGTATAGCGGGGAAGCTCGTTGCAAAAGTTGGCTGTAGTGATCCCATCGCAGTAAACGAGGGTGTATTATTGAATTAAGCAATACAAATGTGTTCTGTGTTTCTGAGATGAATTACTTGATCAAATAGTCAATCACTGGTCTCGAGCATGTGAACAGACTTATTGTAACATACTCTTAAATTGTTTGTTTGTTCATCATATTCTATTGTCCATTTTCATATTTTTTAATCATGTATTTTACTATTACACTGTGTTTATTGTCATGCACAAATCACCAAGACCTATTCCTTGAGCATGCAAACATTCTTGACAATAAACCGTTTCTATTTCTGAACATCTGCCGTACAATGTTTTACATCTGGAGTCAAATGGAGCCAATGCATTGTTTTCTGTGGTGGACTTCTAAAACACAAGTCATAAGTTTAAAATCCGGTTTATCATACAAGTAAATTAAGTATTCGTATGAAACAAAGTATGTTTTTTGAGTTGTGACCCCAAACACAACATCAGGATTAAATGAAGATGATAATGCTGTTTGATACTTTAATATTAGGACTGTTAGAGTTTGATGACACTGCAGCTCCCACCTGTTTTCTCCCTGAGATCTGTCAGTTAGCTTAAACCACACATAGCTTTTCCTTCCTCCTTCTGACTGACCCTCATACTCCAGCAATCCTCTCCCTTTTCCTCCAGTCCTGCTGCTCCTTTTGCAGCAGAGCACCAGCCAGTGAAGCCCGGGACACAGCTTGCGTCCGTGTGCAGCATTACGTTATTAATGTCTGCCTGTAAGACTGTGTAGCTGCGCTGGAGCTGGTTTGTCCGTACAGACCAGGAGCAGCTCGCAGGCGGTCGCTGTCATCCACTGGGTCGTGTGTGTGTGTTTGACTTGGCCATCTGCAGAATGGTAAGTACAGCGTGTCATCTGCATTGTGATGAGAGGAGAGATAAGCTCAGCTACAAGCTACCGGGCTTTAATGTGAAGCAGGCACACACAACCGGTCATGTTTTCATCAATCTGCCTTCAGTTGTCACAGTCTGATGCTCTGACCAGTTGTTTATCTGTGTTTTTCACAGCACAGTGTCCTCCGAGCCAGTCAGGAGTCTTTATAAGGACCTTAGTGTGTGCGAATGACTGTGAGTGTGGACTCATGCTGACTACTCGACCTGCATGTCTCGAGAGTGACATGTTCTTGTTGGCAGTGTTTTTGAGGTGACAGAGATGTACAGTAGTGTTTGAGCTGGGGCTTTTTCATCTGTACAGGACTGCTCCTGGCATGCAGATGTTCCCGGAGGTTAATTCCAGCTGTACAGTAGCAGCTGGCAGAGGACTGTGCATCCTATATGAAGGGGTTGCATGCTAGTTGCATATTAGGGTGCACAGTGTGTGTTTGAGCTACTAAAGTCACTGGCATGCCAGTTAGTTGGCAAGGCATCTCGTGTGTGTGTGGGTACTTGTGTTGAGGTTTCAAGGCCTTTTTTTTCTTCTTTTTTGTGTGGCTCTTGGTGTGTTTGGGCATCAAGATTAGAGAACAGATTACATCCGGGAGGAGGAGAGCAGATGGAAAGAGAAAGAGGAAGGGGACAATTATGTGTAGTTCACGTTGGTCGGGTGCTGCCCCAGAAGTCACCAACGCCATCTGTTTCGGGTACAAGTCACGGGTTGATGAATACCTCTAAATCCTAAATCAGATTCGGCAGACATCATTTACTTTTACTATTATTTTTGATTTGTCGGTTAAGAGTCATCTAAATGTTAACTTTACAAACCCACTCGCAGACTACTGAAAGAGATTGTTGAGGCCACATGGATGCAAGTCAGCTCCAGCTGGCTCATTTACAGGTGAAGCCCAGATGTGACAGCCATGTTCCTCCAGTTCCTCCTGCTTTTTAGCCTGAGTATGTGTGGACATTTTCTGAACTGCTAACCTGCTTATTATGCTAACAGCTTCATAATCCTGAGTACACAAGGATTCCTCATGAGGGGTCTGGAGTGTCAATCACTTTTGCTTAACAATATTTGAAATATGAGATGAACCGCTCAATCACCAGGAGGGATGGCTCAATAACCAGGCAGTTTTGCCCTTGACAAATATTGGATCCAGGTGAAACATCAGGATTTTGTCTATTTGGGGAAGAAATGTTGAGCTATTGTATATTTATTTCCCCAAACTTTTCACGGACAATAAGATGTCTATGTGGTATATTTCTAAAATGGGGGGTTCTTTGTAAAGGAGTCTGTACAGAAGGTTATACCCTCACACTCAAGTCCTTTCTGCTGCTTTATAAGAATGTAACACTTTCAAATATCTGACTTCTCTCACTTGAAGTAACACTTTTGCTGTATAGTGTTGGTGATAACTGTTGTGTAATGGCTGTACCAAGAGAGTATATGTACACTGACCATCTGCCTAAAGGCCTGTCTGTGCTGTGTCTTGTGTGTCCATTCATGTGTTTATGTGTTACATTGTGCTCTTCGCTCAAATATACATTACCGTTCACCACAGCCTATTTGTACAGTGATATGTTGCCTCTTCTTTGGTTAGTATATCTCTGATATCAGCAACATAATTTGCAATAACGTAAAATCAGAAATCCTTCCTCCACTTATCTTTGATATCTTGTCCCAAGAGACAATCTGAGTTATTGCAGATTTGGTATTTTTTTTCCTGTGAAAGGACATTACGAAATTAAAGTGTAGTGTAATCCTTTCTGTGCTGACTAGTACATTTTACCATCGTCAGCCCAGCGGAGTGAATCCTGCACCCTCAATATCAGAATGCTCTATATAGACCATTTACCAGTACAAATGTTTTATTAAACCTACAGATTACATGACTACTGGCTTGTGATCCTTACATGTTGTAGATCCACAGCATCAATAGGAGATGGGAAAACAGGTGGACTTACATTAGAACTCTACATACACGAAACCTCTTCCATGCGACAGCTCTTAAATGATAAATTTACACTGATGGCAGCGACCTACCATGGAAGACTTTGACATGTTGACAGCAGAAGCCGACAATCAATTCACCAGTCCTGCGTTTAGTGGATGAACTGCTCTTCTCTCTGAGGCACAGCCACCTCACCTAAAAATCAGATAGTTGAAGGTGAAGAGGTGTATATTAGTTTTATGGATGCTAGGAAACAGTTTTAAAGTGCACACACATGCACTGGTTAGGGTTGCACATGCAATACTCATTGTCCAGGGCTCAACAAAAGCACGTTTGTATTTGACACCAATCTCAGATTTGACAAAATAGGCCTGATCGTGTTAATGTTGCAGTAAAGATGCAAGTTGTTAAACTTCACATATTATCTTCCAGGCATGTGTTTTGCCTTCAGTGCAAATTAGCACTGTAGTCAAACTTGATTTGCATAAAGCACATGATGTAATGAACAGTCAACCCCCAACATTGTCTGTCCTGGGGACAGCGGGTCCCAGGCTGTGCGGTTCCTTAATATATTGTTGCAAAAGTAATGAATCTGAGAAGAGTTGCACTACTTTCAGTTTGTTTCCACTTGATTGGCACATTTGGCAAGACAGGAAATCCAGTCCAGACACTGAGGTAATTCCTCTTATTGAATCTGTTCCAGACACAATGCCAACACTGTTTCAGCAGATCTGAGGCTCTTACTTCTGACTTCCCCCTCTTCAGTAGCATCGAGATAAGCCCTGGCAGGAGCCAACAAATCACACAAGGTGGTTTTGTGTTCATGTGATGTAGAAGTTACACCGGCTAGAATGCAGTGTTGCAGAAGCGAGTCCACACAACAACCCAGTGACTTCCTTTCACCGGGGCAAGCAGAGTTCACCGTTGGTCGTCGCCTTTTTGCCTCACAGGTGTTGGGTTTTTTCTGCTCTCTTTTGGTGCAACGGACCAGTCTTAACTAAATATTAATAGCCCCTTTCTGCGTTCTCTTCGTGATGCATCTCTTTGGAAGTCAGTGGAAACCATAAACGTAATAATTCCTGGTTCTCATTTTGAATAATGGCTGAGAATAAACAGTTCAACTCATTAAAATACCCAAGGCTCTGCCAGAGATGGTGATATAAAAGAGCTCTGGGGAAAGCGGGCCCTTTGTAGTGGCTTCTGTAGAGTAATTCCAGCGTCTTGTGTGTGCTTATCTGATTTCGATAAGATCTAAATCTGCTTGATATTTAGAACAATTCTTTCTTAATTCAGCCAGGTCACATTATACCATCCATGCTTCTTGCTAATGATGCAGTTCAGACTTCTCAAACTGTTGGAAAAGATTACAAACAGAACAGTGCACACACCCCAAAACTGAGAACACCGTTATTATGGCCATAATTGCCTTATTTCCAGATTTTTTTCCCCCTCGGATTGTTTGGTTTGTAGAGCTCTGTCAATATGAATGAGTAAAATAGAAAATAATGTAGCTAAAATGATTATAAGACAGATTTGGGGACAGCTGAAAATCACACACTCTGCAGGCAGAACTGGTTCATGTTGGGTCAGTGGACGTACAGACACAGGTGACTGCGCCTGGCATGACACAGACACAGACATCTGGCATCCCATGAACATACTGGAGATACAAGCTATGTCCCTCCTAAACCTGTACACCTTTAAATGGCTGTGGATTGTGATATGCTGTGTGATTTAAAAAATAATCAAAGTGAACAAAGGAATTCCTCGCTTTTAATCTGGAAAAGCCCCGTCCCTTTCTTTAAGTCGTACAGCAGAAAACACCCCCCTCTCCAGAGCCACATGAGCCTTTGTTGTACCATGCCACCTTTTTCAGTGGGGAAAAAACAAAGTGCGAAAATGCTTTAGCCGCCTTCCAACAGGAATCTCTCTCTGTCAGATAAAGAGCCTTAATTGAATGGAGGAGGAAGTGTAGGAAGTATGAGTTCAGCAGTTCTGGCGTTCCTCGCTATTGTTGAACAATATTTATGTTCCTGGTGTATATCTGCTTCACAGGGCGTCAGCACCCACTGACTGTTGAAATGTTGAGACATTTCATCCAGTTTCTCAGACGGTTCAGAAGAAAATATATAACCAATTCAAAGTTTCTGCATATGTTCTGCATTTTTCCTGTTGACCTCAAACTACACAGGTTTTCATTCTTTCCTGGATTTTCCTCTCAAAGTCACAAAACAACGTGTTGTAGACCAAGTCACAGGACTGCGTGTGCTTGGGGTGAAAGTGTATATCAACTTTTAGTGGAAACGATATTGTGACTATATGATCATCATTTTAAGCATATAATTATAAGATTTTCTGATGTAATGCTTCACTATACACAGTTGATTGCATTATGAGGTTTCTCCATTTGTTTTTATATTGTAATATAACTTAATTTTCATTTCCCAACCCTATTTTGTTTTATACTTGTCCATGTATGTGAGCATCTCAATATTTACAGATTGATGTTAATGTTGTGAATACTAGATATGTTTTGCTGTAAACATTTTGACATGTCACATTAGGAGAAGCACGGGTGTAAATAATAACATTAACGAAAGCAGGAATGCATTTCGGTGCTTCAGTTTAGGGTACTGGTATTCTCCATGCTGAAGCACTGTCGTGGCGTACTGGGACTCTAGAACAAATCGTCAATGTCAGAAGTAACACCTGTGCTTCTCCGCTACTAAAAGTCAAAAAGGCCAATGACACGTGTAATAAATGCCCTCCTTGACACACCTTTTCAGCACAGCCACTTCTACAGCTGTTTGTCTATTGTCCAGCTGTTTTGTCTAGTCATGAGCAGCAGGTGGCACTGCCCTCTCTCCGCTGTGTGCTCCCATGGGGCACAGCTGCATCCTCTACAATAAGTAAATGACATGTTGTGCTCCGTACACATATAACGCAGACAGTCCTGCTTTGTAGAGATGCAATCAGTAGCTCAGACTTCTCTCTGGTTTGTCGACTCAGCTCTTTTTTGAATACCAGCGTTTGTTGGCTGCAGATGTTAGTTTGTGTGCAGAGGATTATATCAAGGAACTCATTCCAGTCCTGCTGGACCAGAGCCAGATGACCTCCCAATGTAAACAGGGACAAAGAGACATTTTAATTACCGCCGGCCATGTGACCCTCACAGCATCGTGGACGGCCCTTTACTGTCACGTCTGGTGTGTCTGACCCTTATGTGCGTGTGTGCAGGCCAACATACAGGATAAGTTGATGCATGTACATGAATGTGTGTGTGTGCAGCCTGAGATTGTGTATCTAAAGCCATCCATCCCTTGAGCACTGTCAGCCCTTTCAGATGCTCCATGATAATCACCCTCACAATGTGAGGGCCAGCCAGAGAGGATTAACGCAGACCTGAAGTCGTCTCCCCACAGTCTTTCCTTACAGGAAGTAACGTCTCGCGTCTGTAGCACTAAATGCCGCCCCCTCTCATCCAGGCCAATTCTGTACGTGACACATTAAGAGGGGTTTGCCTACTGTGTGGTTCGTTAGACTGGCATGTCTGTTGACCTGATACTATTTGTGTTACTCTCTGTCTACTACTTATGGTAGTTATTACTGTTGTGTAAGTTGGCACACTTTGCAGTGTGAGCTATTAAGATTGGGATCATGTTACATTTAGTTCGTCCTCCCATAGGCAGAAAATGAATTCTCGGCTGAATTGTGCCTCTGTTTTTCTTTTCCGCTCTCTCTCTTTCTCTCTCTTTCTCATGTCAAACTGAAATACAGGACATTATATCCCAGACACAAGCTGCTGCACTTTTCAAACCAGATCTCTGTCTTTGTGGTTTATACAGTGTCGGGCTGTGGTAAGTCACAGTTTCTTAAATATCTCTTTTTTACAAGCCATACAGTATAGATATGAGACTCCTTCAGATCATTCACTTCTCTACAATATCCAAAGCAATAACTTCATGAAAAAATCCAGATTCCTTAAGAATGTGTGAGTACTATAAGACTTGCAAAGCTCAGAGATCCATCGAGATTAATGGAAAAGCTGTGTGTGCGTGTGCGTGCGATACAAAGATTAATTGTAGGATGTAGGCCACAAGTCACCTCTCCTTTCCACCATGAATGAGCAAACACACACACACACACACACACACACACACACACACACAGATTCCTCTTGTACCACTCTGGCCCTGGCATTGCCAGCTGGAAGGTCTGGGTTGGATGTGACAGCCATTGTAAGAAGTCATGTGCATACTGCTGTTGTTTTCCTATGATGCTCAGAGCCCATATACTGTATTTTTTATTTGATTGATTGATTCATGTTTCCAAAACTTGCATTGCTTTAGTAGTAGTTAATTTCTCTATTGCTTGAGGCATATCTACACTCTTCATTCATGCACATTTGTAGCAGTGATTATGATTTGTTTGTTGTGTGTGCGCAATGATTGGTGTGTTGTGATCCCACATGTGTGGCTCCAAGATGGAGGGTACGACAGGCTTGTAACAAGGTGACAAGGCTGATGTTGTAGAGCTCCCTACAGAGTCCTAAAGTCAGGACGCCTCTGCAGACACGATCTGCCCGTCACTTCAGCTGCAGCTCATCTGCATATCAGCTGCAGATTGGTCAAAACACAGGGTGGAGCTATTGGAATCCTCCAGACAGAGTGGCAGTGATCGAAGGTGTACCTGTTTTAAAAAAAAAAAGACGTTTCCAGTTCGAGGAGGGGGGGGGGGGGTAGGAAAAGAAACTGGATGCCATCTGATTGGTGAGGCATGGCAAATAGGTGTGCTTATGTAACGTGGGGTGCCCTGAAACTAAAGAAGTGACACTCAGTCTGAGGAGCTTTTCAAAGACCTTTTTTTCGACTGGTTTCTGTCTTTTCTCTGGCTGTCTGGTGAAACTAAAGGAATACTGGTTCTGAGCGGATAATATGGCAGCAATGACAGAAACAAACTGTGATACAAAGGTATGTGCTTGCTGCTTTTCTTCTAGCTGACCCTGCAATTAAGTATATCTCTTTGTGGACTACTCTGTCCAACATGGTCATCTGTGGCCGCAGGTTTCCCCTCCATTGCACATATATACTACACATGTGTCAGAGTATAGATTATCCACATACGAGCTGGACAGTTCACATGCATGTGACATGGCTTTGTGCTCTAATATGAACATATAAATAATGCTGATTTGCGACTGAGAGGTTTTTGTGTTCCACATGACTGCAGAAACACAGTGTTGAGCTTTTCCCCTGCTGTCCACCTCCTAAGATGTTAAAGCCCATATTGATCAGATGTGACGGCTTAATGCATTGGAGTGAGTCCATCAGAGTGTCTCTGATGGAGGAAGACACTGACAGGAATTCATTTAGGGCAGAGATGCAGGCACCATTAGTGTATTAACATCTTTTGTTTTATCTTCCTCTTACTTGGAGTTTAAACACTGATAAAGCACAGAGTAACTGGAAGTCTTAATTGTGTTTTCTGTTGCTCTGAATATGTGGAGTTTTGGTCACGTGGAAATGTCATCAGCTCTATCTATAGCTGTGGGAGTGTGAGTTGAAGGGGGACTATTTTTCTCTCTCTCACTCTGTCTCTTTCTGTCTCTTTCTCTTTCTCTCTCCCTCTGCACTGAGCCAGCTTCACACAGAGTCCTGCTATAACTATCCAAACAACCCCAGCATTCACACAAGGCGCACATGGCTCACTTCACCACCTGCTACTGGCCTCGCCACAAGAGGAAACCTCACTGGTATTACTATTCAGCCTTTGCATAACACAACATTCACGTTTTAAATTGGGATGAACACGGAGTGTTGTTTCTGGTGAATGCCTTTGAATATCCACATTTGGATTCATGTTTTTTTTTTTTTTTTTTAAAGCTGTCTAAAATTAAACAGGAGCTAAAGATAACAGTGCGTACAAATTGGTTATTGCAACCCCGCTCCATCTCCCACATTCGGCCAGCCTACAATTAAGTAAGCATTCCTGCCAGCAGGGGCGAAGCTTGCCATGCAAAAAAAATATTTAGCATTCATTGAATCATGGCATAGTAATTATTGCAGCTGGATTATGAATGGCTCTGTCAACTGCTTTTCCTCCCAAGATGAAATCTGCTTTCATCATAGAAGGTCTATAGAGTTTCTTTATGATTTCTGCAACTTCTGATTGCATTTCCCATGTCCTACAGGAAGCATTTCAAGTGGGCTTTCCCCCAAGAGCTGTGTTTCATGCAACAAGTGACCATCCGTCAGCACCGTGGAAGCCAAAACCACTGCCACGATCCAACACTAACAAAGCAGCGGAGTAAACCCCACAACTTGTTTTTGTTGAATTGGGTTTCATGTCCTTCAATTGTTTCTCAGGGACTGCATGGGCTTTAGTCCCATCATAGATTGTCCCACAAATCTCGGACATACTCAAGAGCCTACTTACAATGGTCTCCTTGATAAGCTTTGACTGAAAGGGCATTTGTTTCTGTAGTTGTGCAGCAACCTGCCATTTGCCCCTCAGATTGCTTATTAAATTTCATTAAAAGTATTGGATCCCTTGGTACTGTACTGTGTATGTAATAAACTGCTATGTGGTCAAATACCTGCTTTAGCTCCACTACTCAATTCATTTGACAAACAGGACATTCCAGGCCAACGTCTCCTCAAGAGCGCAGATCTTAGATTGAGCACAAGATTAAGAGTATTTTAAGAGGCATCACCTCATGTATTGCAGGCTTATTTGTATGAAAGTAGTCCTGAAGTGTTTTTTGTTGTTGTGATTTTAGCTTGTCTGAGGCATTTCCAGCCATGTGTCTCGCCCCAGGGCCTCAGCTTTATTATGCCACTGGACCTGAACCAGCCACTGTGGTTTCACCTGGTCTGAGGCTTATTTATCGCTTTTCTTCACTGATGAACTATGCATGGAATCACAGCTGATAAAGGTTGCTTATTAGTCATGATGGACCAACCATCAAGAGGAACTGAAATGTCAGTTTGGCTAGTTATGGGAATTGTAATTGGTTCAGGTCTCAGCTGGGACTCGTTCCAGTGGGAGACTCTGTGAGGCCACCTAATGAAAATGTGTGAAATTGATGTCAGAGCCCATCAGGTTTTATTCTAGATACAGAAGACTGTTTTCACATCATCTAATTAATATTGCAGAGATGCAATCTTACTCAAAGTTAAGCCTCAGTGTGTTGTTGTAAAAGAGGATCTGGGGGTATCTTGTTGGTTGGTTCTCTTATTTTTAATCGACAATCCATGACGTTTTATTTTAAAAGGACTGATGACTGCATTAGAGCTGGGTTGATGTTTGTATGGAGAGTCAATCGTGTGTTTCATAAGTATATTGATTTATCTGCTCCACACAGCTAGACTGGTTTTCTATTGGCTGTGATTTGGAAGTGGCCGTGCACAACACAGATGGATAGTTGGCAGAGAGTACGTTTGACTTTACATGATATAGTATTCTATATGTGACACTTAAGAGTATGACACTATGGGCAAACCTCCCTCATAAACACTCACTCCAAATCTGCTTTTCACAATACATATTGCCCCAATTTAAATATTAAATTAACTAAAATATTAGTCTTATCTTTCCTTCAAAGTGTCAATAATTATGTTATACCAATGGGCTTAAAGGATACATTACAGTGAAGTACTATGAATGTATGTATGTTTAACACACTGACTAAAACACAACACATTGAAATAGATACATCTCCATTGAAACACTATGCTATTGGGCTTAATGGGAGCAGGTGACTTAAAGAAAACATCAGTGACTGTATTGTTCGAAGACAGTATATTTTATTTTATGCACATTACATAAAAAAACAGCTATATGTTGATGAACCAATAGCATAACATGGAAAGTGTATTGATCATGCAGAGAAATACTTACTCATCTATATCCACCCCAGATCCCCGGATCTTTAAACCCGCCAGGTACATAAATAAAGATACACATGTGCTACAACCATGTGTTGTCTTTTTAACAGTATACTAATATAAACTGCATACAAAATGTGAACTATTAATGTTTATCAGGCTTTATGTCATTACAATGAATCATACTATGCAGCTACTGTATTCATTCAGCATGTGGTCAGTTTGTTAGCATGCTAAAACTCATATTTAGATTTTCAAAGAAGCAATACGTCCAATTGTTGTTGTCCAACACTAAGAACTTAAATTATAATAATAAATATGTACTTTCCAAAAACAGGAGTAGAAATATGTCAAATATGTATCTTCTGAGAAAACCGAAATCATCAGCTGGCACGTGACTCAACTTTGACAAGTCTAAACAAATTACAATTAAAAGTGCTAATTATGTAGCAAGCAGCTTCATTGGAAGAAAAACAACAAAGCAAAGAATGATCTGGTAGGTTTTCTTTATTATTTGACTTGGCCGTTTACCATTTGTGATTTAGTTTTTGTCTCATTTTTGGAGAGTCAACAAGTAATAGCACAAGTCTCTGCACAGTGAGACTTCCACCTGCATTGTGGTTGATCTGTGGAAAACTGGAGTTCGAGGAGTGACGCAAAAGAGCAATTCAGTGGGATTAATTTAAGCAAAGGATCGAGTGCTTCTGTGAGACGGGAGCAACTGGAATGGCTTAATGAAGTTCTGGACTAGTGGAAATGTTTGCATGTGGAAAAAGTGCACACAGTAAGAATCGGATCAAATCTCTCCTCTCTTCTAAGATTACTGAAGCGTAATAATTCTCCCATATTCATTTTCCTCAAGGAGGGAATGCTAATTCAAATGTCAAACCCTGAGCTTTTCCCACTTGGAAGCGTGCCGTCCTCGATACAACTCTCAATAACAAACACTTCTGTGATTGAGCTGTGATCATCTGCTTTCTTGTGAGATCCATTACATCTTCTTTCTTTCTTTCTCCTCCAGTTAACTGTCAGGATATCAACTCGAGAGCTCAAGAGAAGAGATGTGTTTTTGGCTTCCCGGGCAGACGTGTCTAAAAAAAGAAATATTCCTACAACAATGAAATTCCTTCCCTTCTTGATTGCCTTAAACCCTTTCAGCTGTAAGTGTGTATTTAGTAATTTATATATCAAGACTAATAACACCGTGGACCGATAACCTGGCTGGTTCAGTCGGAGAGGGAAATGTTGCACCGTGTTCCAGTTTTGACTTCAGAGTGCTCGGAGGAAAGTGAATCCACTACCTGCACACAGCAATGCCTCATGTCTTCGATTTAAAGAATGTGTAACCAGATATACGTGTGGCTCGGAGAAGAGAGCTCTGACCCGGCTCAAAAGGTAGGGTCGACACAGAAATAAATGCCAGTGAAGGGAAAATGGTTAAGCTTTGAAATTCAGTGAAAAGATAGACGCCCTCCTCGAGAAGGTTACATACACAAAATGTAGATTTGAAGTGTATAATGTGGCATAAAAAATTGAGAAACATTCAAGGACTGGCAAAGTATTTCCTCTGGTGATGCTGTTAAACATTAATGATGACTGTGCGAGCGGTTTTATCCCAGACATTTAGTCACCGTGGTGCTGTGCGTCTGCAGAGTAGATTGTCAGATTACATTTTGCAGCAACTTGCTGCTTAAATTTGCATATGAATGAGAAAATCTCCTCGACGCTTTATGTGGAATGTGAAGGCAAGTGCGTTGGTATTTAAATAGTTTCTAATTAATTTATTTATAAGCTTAATTAGGGAATTCATTAGCATAGCAGGTTATGTTTAATATATCATTTTTGATTATGATGGGGGTGTTAAGCAGCTCAAGGGGCTCGGCTCAGTTTGGTGGATACACAGGTTGTTTTCACCCCACAGGTCTGTTGTGACTCTTTATGAACCAATGTGTAGGTATGTTGCCAGTCACAGCTCATAGAATAGCATGAGTTGTCCATGTATAGTGTGTTGTGTCTGACAATGAGCTCCATACTGCTACAACTTGGAAGTAGATTCAGCATTATTGAGCCTGTTCTTGGTGTGAACGGTGATGCGTGGCTCGTCAATCCCGCTGATCAGTCCTCCGGGGCGCTGAGTGGGTCGATGGATGTGAAGGGCGCTGCGTCCTCTGGGGTGGAGGCGTATAAATGCTGGAGCCACCGGTCTCTGCTTCCTGCTGGAGTGGGCATGACGAGCGGTGCGTGCAGAGGCAAGAAGAAGAGGCTGTACGTGCTGTTAAAAGGTACCACAGGTGAGGCTCAGTGTAGACGGAGGGTGGGGGAGGTCTGTGAGGTTGTGATGCCACTTTTGTGAGCCACTTTTCTAAAGATGAAGGCTTTTGTGTTTTAATGTTGTTTCTGTTTACACAGCAGTTGTGATTTTTTTTTTGTGAGTTTCTCTCAACCGGTTTGTTTTTTTAACACCAAAATCAAACAAAAAGAAGGAGATTTTATCATAATATTGTTCGGTGTTCTGCTCCAAAGTTGTCAAAGCTTTGCAATCGACCATCGCTTTTATTTGGGTCACAGGATCCACCACGTTGGACATTGATCTTTGATTGTAGCTCAGGAAACCAGGTCACTGATTTCCAAACTGTGAAACTATCAATTTCTCCTCTGCCCTAAAGCTCTAAATCCCAGCTTAATTAAATATGTAGGCCAAGGATAGAGGGCATAAACCGTGTAGGGGTGATATAAACAATTTAGAGAAATTCTAAGTGACTTTTTTTTAGGGTTAAAAATTAATAATCTGTCAAAAATGTTGCTTCATACTTAAAATACTTCCTAGTGGGGATATTAATGTGTATGCGAATACAACAAATCGTGATCATTGACTTCGGAGCGGCTCGAGACGTGACTGAAATCCTTGGGCAGAAATGTGACTGCATGTTTTACTTAGATGTTCATCAAACTTTCAAAGACTCCCTACATTATGTAACTGCAGCTGGCACAGATGATGGTATCTGCTGGCACTGGCTGAACTGGACTGATGCATTGTTGATGGAGGAACTAATAACATTAAGCAGAGCTGTAATGGCAGAAGGCCAGAAGGGGCCAACGTTATATTAGAAGACTATGGAAACAACTTGTGTCCAAATGCCATTAATCGTCGCTCAATCATCTCTCTGCAATCGCACCGTTTCCTGTGGTAAATGGTATGTTGTTGTTTTTGTACGACGTAACTTTTGCGTTATTTAATTTTTTTTTCCGTCTTGTGTTTCCCGTCTTTCCTGAACATTCACTCCTTTTGTCACATTGCTCCCGACTCTTGAACCTCACGCACCTTATCCCCTCGTGACGGACTCGCTGCTCCCTCCTCCCCTCACATGGCCTCCCCGTCCTTCGCTCTGATAAACCTCTCCACATGTGTGCTCCCTTCTGGTTGGAGATTGCAGAGTGCACTGTAGCCCCAGTTGCAATGGAGGAAAGTGACCATGAGGCTCAGTCTTCAACAGACGAGCAGGACTCCTGCCCTGCCTCCCCTAATCACAGCAGGGACCATGATGCTGAACAGGTACCAGTGGCACTCCCCAAAACACCTGAACTCCTAAATGAATCCCCCCTCTACTGGCAGACTTGATGTGGTCCACTTAACCTGTTGCGCCTTGGCAAACGCAATATATAGTTATTCTTCATGCGGACTAGTACCGTATATGTTTAAGTTGTATCTTCATGTGTCCTGCCCCATACTTCTACCCCTCAGCTAATACATAGGGCATAAAGATAACATGAGTGCAGAGTCACAGTATGGGCCCACTGCTGCATTTATGTTGCCTCATTGCTTTCTGAGGACCACTGCATAATTTATCTTTGCACTCGACTAGCAGGGAGACTTTAGTTTGTGGTAACTGGAGTCCAGAGTATGCATCATCATCCTACACTTCAGCTGTGTATCCTCTTCCAGGAAAAGCCACAGTTAATTTGTTTATTTTAGTTATGTGATAGGTTAGTGTGTCTATTACCCCTGGAATAATGACATACCTTATGTACCCTAACGCCTGTCCTCTAATAACAAACATAAAGAAGGCCTTTTGGCCTCACATTAGCGATGCAACATTTATGAAAGTGGTCAGGAGATTTATAATCCATGACTTGGGAAAAACTCACTCTATGCTTCCAGGAAAGTACAATGAAATGCATGTCCAAGTATCACAGCTTATTCAATATTAGTTTTGAATGTAATGAAATAACACACAAATACACCGAGATAGATGTCTGATGATAAACAGAAATAACCAGCTGTACCTTACATGTTCCCTATGTTGAATTATTTTACGTCATCATAAAACTTTGCGAGGGTTTCTAAATGTGTTGATTTTCCACCCTGTGGATCTGGATCCCTTCCCCTCCACAATGAAACCTGACCTTTTCCACGTCTTGTCTTTGCCTCCGCCCTCTGTTTTTTTATTTCCACCCGGTTCCTCCGCTCCGCCTCAACCGTGGTGTGTGTCTCTCTAGCATTCATACCATTCAGACGACTCAGAGGTGGAGAACATTATGCAAGACCCTCACCACCAAGGAGGGCACGGCCACCATGACCACAAACACCACCACCATCACGGCCGCGAGCCTCACGACGCAGACGGGGAAGCTGAGGGCGAAGACCGCCCTCACACCCCGTCGTATTTGCGGCCCCCTGTGGCGGGCAGGGCGCAGTCGGGTTCATGTTCAGAGCCCAGTTTACCGCAGAGCAGAAGTGTGGAGTTTGACTTGTCGTCAGTCCCCAGCAGTCCCACCAGGCCCAAGAGTCCCTGGGGTCGATTTGACCCATACAACAATAATGAGGTAACACAAAGATAAGAAACCCAGAGAGGATAAACCAGATCCGTGTGGTTCAGTTCTGCTGTGAAGGCGATGTTGTTTGTGTGCTATGAATTGAACAATTGAGGCTGATGATGAAGGGTCAGAGGATGTGACTGAGCTATAATATGTAGCTTTATGTGGGATTAAAAAGGTAGATTTGTGCGTATCTTCCTCTTATGATTGGGGCTTTGAGATGGTAGTGATGCTTTTTCATTTGTTGTTCATTTAAGGGTCAAACTTTTGTGGGATTATTAGCTGTAATTGGCTCAAGCAAACGTTTGGAGTGGTTGATAACAGAGCTTTATCATTCTAGTCGTGTGTTCAGGGTAATGTGTGCTTCCCTGATGTATTATTTCATCTTTCTGTGTATTTTTCAGGACCAGGACAAGGAATACGTGGGTTTTGCAACGCTGCCAAACCAGGTTCACCGCAAGTCAGTGAAGAAGGGATTTGACTTCACGCTCATGGTGGCAGGTAAATCCTCGTTTGCACATTAGCAGACATTTGATCTTAAGCCCACCTTTTTCTTTGAAGAGACTGAAAATCACAAAGTCTTAAGCCTTGTTCTTTACTTCTTTGTTGTTCTTTGTTTGAAGGGGAGTCTGGCCTGGGAAAGTCCACCCTGGTCAACAGTCTCTTTCTCACAGATCTTTACAAGGATAGGAAGCTGCTCAATGCTGAAGGTGAGGGAGCCAGAGCTTTTGACGCACTTTTGCCTTTTTTGTTTTATTAAATATTTGCCCTACAATGCGTCGTGGCTGATATTAAGAACAGCGGTCTGTGTGTGTCCTTTCCCCAGAGCGGATCACACAAACAGTAGAAATCACCAAACACACAGTGGATATAGAAGAGAAAGGTGTCAAACTGAAGCTCACCATCGTGGACACCCCTGGCTTTGGGGATGCTGTAAACAACACTGAATGGTACGAGTCAAACATCTTTAATGAATAATCAGAAAGGAACAAAAAATGACCTAGATGACAATATTCCCAGAGCAAAGCCAAATAACCTAAATGTAGCTCTGCTGTGTTTGAAAAGCAATGTGCAGCATTCAGGTGTTGCAGTGTGTGCATTGCCTCAGAGACTGAACGACCCCGTGTGTTTTCTGCTCTAGCTGGAAGTCAGTGGCTGACTACATCGACCAGCAGTTTGAGCAGTACTTCAGGGACGAGAGCGGCCTCAACCGCAAGAACATCCAGGACAACCGCGTACACTGCTGCCTCTATTTCATCTCACCCTTTGGTCATGGGTATGACAAATCCTCAGTGCTCTCTGGGGGATTAGTTGGCCTTCCCTCTCTCTCTCTTTATCACCCCTAATTATGGGGAATGTTAACCCCTTTCTACCATAGTGGTATTGTATGTTCTGCTGTCATTCACATCAGACCAGTGACAACCTTTTACTTTCTCTAAATGACATGCAGACTAATATATAACTTTGTATTTCCTGCACAAACCTGCACAACCACCTGAGTATTCAGTTTTATTGTGAATCTTGAGTGTACCAGTATTTTACTTGCAGTGCATTCAGTCCCATAGAGTTAAAACACATCTCAGCTGCCTTCAGGTGACTTTACATCTATTGCAGAACTTTCACTCTAATCAGTTTGTTTGTGCTGATGTGGTGCTTTTTGCCGCAGTGGTGTACATGCACTGTTCCACATCACTGTGCTCATTAAAGAACACATTTTCTATCCACCTCAAGTATTGCTGCAGATCATTCTTAAAGTCAATGATGGAGAAACTGCCCCCTCTGTTGATGAGCGCCGGTCATTACTCATTAGATACTAAGAGGTCACTTACAAATCTCTGCCTCCGCTGATTGGCGAGAGACATCATCTTATGTCTACAAATCAATGTCTTCAGGCTGCTAACATATAATTACATTCAGGCTCAAAACTATCATTTCTATTGCCAGAAGAACACACATCTTGATTATCACCAAGATTATTTGGCTATTGATCCAAACAACTGTCATTTGTGGAGATTTATGGAAATCTGTTGATCTGTTTTGAAGATATCTCACTGATGGACGTAGTATCGGTTCACTTTTAGGGTATTTTGTCTCACTGTACGTTTATGTATGTTTCACATCTGCTCTAGCCTCCGGCCTTTGGATGTGGAATTTATGAAAGCTCTTCATGAGAAGGTTAACATCGTCCCCATTTTGGCCAAAGCAGACACACTCACCCCTACTGAAGTCAAGAAAAAGAAAATCAAGGTAAGGCTGATCCCAGTCAATAAACTCTTCATTCATACCTGTGTATCATACCATGAATGAACTGTCATTGCTTAGCAGAGATTCACAGAAATAATTAGTCTTTTACAGTTAAAATGCCTGTTTTCACTCTGTACTTTCCCCATAGATCCGAGAGGAGATCGAGCAGTATGGTATCAAGATATACCAGTTCCCTGACTGTGACTCCGACGAAGATGAGGACTTTAAGCAACAGGACCATCAGCTCAAGGTAAGAGCTGCCAGAAGTCTTCAGGTGGGTCATTTCATCACAAGAATCTATGTCACAAATATCACGTACATCAATATACATTTCTTCATTTCTACACATTTCTGATCATGCCAACACACATTATGCACTTCAACGAGTGTAGTATTATTAAATAAATATACAAACCATGTAACACAAGACCTTGGCAGTCAGTCCACTACTGATTTCACATTCTTGATGACTCAACAGTTTTTTCCTCTCCTGGCATCATGAGCTGGCAGCGAGGACACAGTCACTGTGCCAGTATTTCTCTCTCTGCCTCTGTCCTTGAGTTGCCTCTGATACGAGCACTGTGTTAACTGCAGCAGACAAATGACAATTTTAATTTGTATATATCTCTCATCCCTGTTGCTTCTTTATATATTTGATCTTCTATCTTGTGTGTTTGTATTTCAAGTGGTAAGGCGCTACTGATGACGACAAAAAAAATTCCCCTTGGGGATTAATAAAGTATATATTCATTCATTCATTCAAATGGGAATAAAAGATGGAAGATTAGAAACTATGAATGGGGAATTATTTATAACTCATTTGACAAGAATATGGGATGGTCTGGATTTTAGGAGTAATTTGAGAGTAAGCAGAAATGAGAAAGAAAGGAAAGGTGGTGATGAGGAGGAACATGTGGAAAGGTAAAAACGTAACGACAATAAACACATCTGCACTGCACCACTCACTTGTCCATCCTTAACTCATCTACACTTTCCCCTGCCAGATTTTTATTTGAAGCGTCATTTTAATTTTACGATCCTTTTCTGTTCTCCCAACAAGGAAAGCATTCCCTTTGCCGTGATCGGCAGCAACACAGTGGTGGAGGCCAAAGGGAAAAGGGTGCGAGGCCGTCTCTACCCCTGGGGCATCGTAGAAGGTAGGCCCGTCCTCATCCTCCACCACAAGTTAAAGTATTTTGTAGTAACAGAATGTAAAACAGCCTTTGGAGACGCAGCATACATGTTGACAATGACTGCGCTTATACCTTTTTATTCAGCGTTGCCTAATTCAGTGCCAGCAGTTTAAGAAGAATGTCCCAATATATCGTTGAAATTGCTCCTCTCGCTCTTTGCAGTGGAGAACACGGCACACTGTGACTTCGTGAAGCTGAGGAACATGCTTGTTCGCACACACATGCAAGATCTGAAGGACGTGACCCGGGAGACTCACTACGAGAACTACAGAGCCCACTGCATCCAGAACATGACCCGCATGGTTGTGAAGGAACGCAACCGCAAGTACGCTTAAACTGCATCAAAGGGGTTCTTTACATACTGTCATACAGACCCTTCATTATCAAAAGATAAGAAATATAGACATTTAAAGAGCAATATTCTGATATTGCCATGCTCTACAGACGCAGTATGTGTTTTGCCGATCCTTATCAGCCTTGTGTAACGCACTTCAATACCTCAGTCACTGCGATTAGCCAATGCCATGTCAGATCCAGATCCACCGAGCATGTTAGCCTCACTCTTTGTGACACAATGAATGTTTAATTTTTCTATAATGTGTATAATGTGTACTCTCTGCAGCAAACTAACCAGGGAGAGCGGCACAGACTTCCCCATCCCCGTGGTACCCGCAGTGGGCGATGAGACAGAAAAGCTCATCCGAGAGAAAGACGAGGAGGTACGGCACGCCGACCAGCAACCGGACTCGCACCACCAATATGATCAAGAGCACGAGTCTGAACACAATTCTGCCCACCTTGAGCACCCCGAGCCCGAGTCCAACGCAGACACACATACAGATCAGAGGGATCTCTCTGATGAAGCCCTCTGAGTGTCTTTAGCACACCGATTTTTTTTTTTCAATCTTTCTTTGAAGCACAATCGGATCATGTTTTCTGAGGCTGACAATGAGTAGCCTCAAAAACATGAATTGGCGTAATTGTACATTCAAACCCTTACTCCCCTGTCTGTGCAAGTCCTTTTGACCGTTGAACTGTGGGTAGGAAAAGAAGAATGTTTCATAATCCCACTGAGAGTCCGCACTGCGCTTAACCCTGCGTTGGTTAAAGCTTGGTCTTATACTGTGAATCGGTACATACAAGGAACTAGTATTGTTAGAATTCAACAATAACTTTTACCCCAGTAATTATTTATTTATTTAAAGGCTACATAAAATTGGTATGAAATATGTTATAAATTGTTACTTTGTGCATTGGTTAGAAGACATGAAGAATACCTACTATTAGTGTAGATTAAAAATGATTCCTTTTAGGCTCCTTGTATTTGAGTTTTTTTCACATACAGTACAAACGCTCTCACTGTGATTACTTTTCAGATAAAGTAACTAAAGATGACACTGAGCAGACACACATAACTGTACATGGTGTGAATTTTCCTAGTAATCAAAGAAAGCCAATGATACATCTGTTTATGGTGAATGATCCCAATCGTTATCCCCACTTCCCCACGAAATCTATTTATTTTATCAAATAAAAAGATAATTTCTTTCAAGTTTTATTTTTTTGTGCAACGAGCATTAAAATGTGGTTAAACATGACGATATCGCTGCAACAATCAATTCATCAGAAGGGATTTTTTTTAGATAATTGTTTCAATCAGTGTTCAAACTAAATTGCAAAACATTTCTTGTTTCCAACTTCTATAAATGTGAGAATTTGTTACTTTTTCTTGTATTGGATTATAATTTTAAAAAATTGGATGGTTCAGACAACAAGACATTTGGGGATGTCATCGCGGGCTGTAGGAAACTGTGATGGTTATTTCCTTCCTGGTTCCTGATGTCCTGTGTGTGAATTGGTTACTCAAAATCATTTTTAATAATCCTACTGTGACGTTGTACTTTCTCACTATGTGTTGGGAAAGTGGAAAAAGGGAAATGTTTTGTCTATATTCGACGCATCCAGTACTACAAAAGTTTGAGTCTTTTGACCCCCCCCCTCCTAAAACCAAAGAACTCCACGTGATAAACTGATGAACCAGATACGAGGACATTTTACTGCTTTTGTAATACAAGATGCACTGTAGTGTAGATGAAGTGTCAGGGGGAGGAGCCAGCCGTTCCCCACAGTTGTCCAGCACAGGTCACGTGTTCTAGAAAGAGCAGTCTGAGTGTTATTGAATAGTCTGTGCAGTCATGTGTAAATAATTTGCCTGTTTTAAAAGGCTGCACCGCCTGTTGACATCCTCAGATTGCACACTGCCATTATTGCAACAGTAGATGTGTAAACTTCAAACTGGTCCTAACATTTGTCTAACCTCTCCTCACAGCTGCGGCGGATGCAGGAGATGCTGGAGAGGATCCAAGATCAAATGCACACTCAGAAAGACGGCTATTAACATAGGAGAGCAGTGTGTCCACGTCTCTCTGTCACTGGGATTTAAAGAAGAAGAAAAATCCCCCAGGAAACCTTTATTCCTTTCTGGAACATTGACATCCCGATGTGTCCACCCAACCACCACTCAACCTCACCAACAGCACGTACCACTTGGATCAGGGACCTGCGGGGAGGTGGTAAGATGTTCTGACATTTGCCGCCTCCCTTTATGCTCTCTGACATCTTCATCCACACTCGACCCTCCACTCCACTGTTTTCCGTTTTGTCAAAACTTCAAAATAATTCAGAAACATTATTTTGTCTGTTTGAATTACCTTTAATGGTAAGAGGGGTGGAATCAGACTTTTCAAATATATGAACTTTATTTAGCCACGTGATCACAGGGTTATTCTATTTTTTACATGAGATCTGATATGTGGTTTACATGTGGTGACCTACTCTTTTTTTATTTTTTTGCATACTGTAATAATTTAATTTTCTATATTACACTATATTTGTTGTACTGCTTTTCATCTTGTATGTGTTCCTGGTTTTATTTAAACTACACAGCCTGACATGTATGGATGATTGTTTTATGTATATTTCTTTTCATCTGAGGTTCTTGCTGGTTAATTGAGTTTAATGAGTTAATTGAGTTTAATTTTAATCTGTTTAGATTCATTTAAACTTTGCTTTATCAGTGTCTGCATGTTTATCATATGCTGCCACCTCTGCTGCCTGACAGCGTGGCTGTTAGTGGCTCCACTAAACGTCTTAACTCAATGCAACGCTTACTGTACTGATTGCCATATCAACAGTTAAATTAATCCACCTTTTACAAGACAAATAAGTTTATTATTAATTGCAGAATTCCCCCAAAACAGAGTTGTTACAAAGTCAGTTCATCTCATGACAAAACCACCTCCCATGTGAGTTAGTCTTTGGAGATGATTAGGACTGAGATACATCTGATTCGTATGAGACGACTTAGACGAGTGTCCAAGGCAAAGGTTGCATCAAAAGCCGTGTATTTACTTTTGCATGTGTTGTGTGAAGGTTTGTCAGATTGCAGATCAATTTAGTGATCATAAAGTTATTAATGGGCCATGGAAATATGTAGCTATTTAATTGTTGGGTAGAATATATTGAGGTGGATTTTTTTTATTTTATTTTGGTTGGTGAGAATTATGTTGGATGTGTGCTAACCTTAACGTTTACCTTTAATGTAACCAAATGATTTTCCTTTTCAAAGTGCAAATGTAGTTTTGTATTGACAAGCTAAGAGTAATGAAAAGATGGGTTGAACTTGATTCTTTTGCAAATCGTCTCTGTTTAAAAAAAAAAAAAAAGACATTCCTTGAGCTTCTGTCCCAGAGTCAGGTAATACTTTTGTTTCAGATTAATTTTTTTTATATTAAATTTGTCTTTTGTTATCTTACTTTTTGGAGTATATTTATGTAATAAATTTAAAAATGAAATGCCAATGGAGAGGACGATATGTACAAATTCTAATATCGTAATAAAAAATGAAAACAATTCCAAGTCTCCATCAGACATTAAGTTTAGCTTTTATGTTGTGAAAATGTAAGCAGAATTTATTGCTAGGTGTTGATGAGACGACGACATAACAGGATCGACTACTAGATTAAAATAGATTTCATTGGGATTTTATGCGATGAACCAACACAAAATAGTCCATTTAGAAAATATTACATGGATCTCAAGTGTCATAAAAGTCAAAAAGCCAAATTGTAGTTTTTCATGAAAAATGTAATTTTCTTGTATGCAGTAAAATAGTCAAAAAGTAATGTTCTAGTATGAATAAGTATATTAGGTCCAAACGTCTGAGATACAAATTACTTTTTTTATGACGGAGTAAAACCATTTTTTATGACCATGAAACTTTTTTACGGCTTTTTTTGGATATACTTGTAAACTCTTCTCTTTGGTTGTTGGTTGCACAAGACATTTAAAGAGAAAATGTATTAGAAAAACTTCACTTTGTCCAACGATTAACAGAAAATGATTGCCAGATTAACTGACAATTAAAAATAATGGTTAAAAGCAGCCATAGATAACACAAAAAAACAAGCACTTTCTATTGCTGCAATACTGAAAAAAACAGAAGCGGCTCCAGACATTTGTAAACATAATACAATTTATTAAGTATATTTTTTATAAATTTTTAATTTTACATATTTTTCCCAGCTTTTTACATCATACATACGTTAGATCTAAATGCAGCCCAACATTTACAGGCTATATACAACTTAAACTTTCTCCATAGGGAAAACACAAGTATATTATATTGTTGCTTCTTCAAGTATCTGAATCCCTGTTAATTTGTACACATTTTGTTTTGCTACAATATGATTTCATGATGATTTGTTCAATATCATTTGCATAACAATATGAGGGTGAAAAAAAGCATTACTTTATCTCTGCAATTAGTCAAAAACAAAACCAAGAGTCCCTGCTATAATCATATTGCATCAGAACAAAATAAAAAACAATTACGGGGAGAATACTTTCCACAGTGGCCGAGTGTAATATCAAGGTGTAGTCGCCACCCTGATGAACAGCACTGTACATGGTCCCAGTTGAAAAAAACAAACTATATTATCAAATACCAATATCAATTAGTCTGAAAAAGCTATTCTTCAGATGAAACAAGCAACATTAATTTTTAAAATACAAAATCAGTTTTACATGTTACACTTTACATACAATAGATACTTTAATAAAGTAATCGCATATTTCTTTTTTTTTTTTAAAAAAAGGGGAGGAGGGCTTAACTTCTGATGAGTGCAGGACTCCGCATCCTTTCATAGATCAGTACATTCAGATTAAACAAGGAGAACACAGCATGTTGCTGTTCTAGCAAGTGCTACGCTAAGCTGTTGCTCATTGAGACTATATAAATGTTCACAGTGCTAGCTTTGGAATAGGATAATATTAAAAAAAAAAAAAAAAAAACACACATTGATTGGATTTATGCCGGCTGTTGAGATCACTTTATACCGATCCAAACACGTTATGAATGACAGAGCTTTGACTCTGAGCAAAACAAAAAAATGTAACATTCCTACTGCAACTCGTCAAAGTCCGCAAAGCACAACAGACGGCACCGCTATGGCTCCTTGCTTTCAAGATCATCACTAATCAACACAGTCATGGCATGCTTTCACAGCATGCAAACACACATCCTACTACCATTTGCCTTGCAAGACAGCAAAGAAACACTCAACTACATTTTATGGACCTTTTCTTATGTATTCACATTCAAAGCTTCTAAACACAACCTCACCGTGTAGCATCAGAGTTTCTATCCCACACGTTTAGTATTTAAACACACTGCTGTGTTGTTGTGTTTACATTTAGGGGGCATCTAAAAATGATTCCATTTGGCAAAAATATTTTTAAAATAATTAGCAGCTGTGACAAAAACATAACTTTACCCTTAAACTTGCACTCGTGCTCAGTGAACAGCCGCCAGTAAGTTTGAAGGACAAATACTAAAAGATAAGTAACAATTTGAGTATCCAAACCCTGACAAAACTGCCTATTCTTTTAATTTAAGTGGCTGTTTTGAATGATATCCATCGGCATTATAATCAACTGGAAGGTTTTTTCTTTCCATTGTCACAGGGATAGCAGTATTAAATTGAACACAATCAGCCAGCAGGGCGCGCTATTGCTGTATGCACCATGACTGAGGACTGGCAGCTTCTGTTCAGGATCCGGCTCGGTCCATGATTTGACTCCAGCCCTGCAGCATGTGCCTCTGCTGGAGAGGAGGAGCTCCTCTAAATCACATTCCCAACGTGCTGGTTATGGCGGGTCTAGCGCTCTGATCATACACCGTCACAGGCTTCAAAACCCAGTGTAGCCTCTCTCGAATACATGATCTATGATTGGTTAATCCACAGCAGTCACAGTGATAACGGGGAGTTTACCCACCAGCCAGTACCTACATGGACACTGTAACAGGGCGCTGACGTGGATACGCGACTCGCGTAGCAACATGTTCCTCTATGAAGCGGTTTCTGTAAAGCTCATGTGAAAATGAAGACTCCTCCAATTTCTGCAACAATGGTGACAAGGGTCTGATCATCTGCCCATATATTCAGACACACACACACACACACACACACACACACACACACACACACACACACACACACACACACACACACACACACACACACACACACACACACACACACACACCTTTCAACCATGTCCTAAATTCAAGATTTCAGGACACTGGTGGACTAGTCTTGAAAGAGGTTTTGTCAAAGGAATGTTCCTGGCTTTAAATCAGCTGTAATGCTTCTTGATGATGGTGGAACTCTGGATCAGGTGTCCAGCAGCTCTCCTGCCCTCTCGGTGGGCTCGTCGGTGGCCTGGTCTGAGGCCTGTGGTTGTCCCCTATCGAGGGGCGTCTCCGTCTCGCAGCCTGGTGGTCCTATTGGCAGTGTTCAAGCCAGCTTCAGAGTGCTGATGGGGAAGGAGGGCATGGTCACCATTGTCACAGGGTTGAGCACCGTCTGACCCACCAGCTGCGGGTGGTGGGTCACCATTTGGGCGCTCACTGCTGTCTGTTTGCCGACAATGGTGGCGGCCGGTTGGCTAGTCGCCGTGCCGTTCATGTGCGGGTGGGCGTGGTTCAGTGTGTGGGTGATGTGACCGACCACCGCCGACTGTGTGACAGCCACCTGTTGGGGATAGAGGGCGGGTAGATGCTGACTCAGGTGAGCCACCGGGTGCACGGTGATGTGGCCGATGGGTTGGTGGCCAGGGGCCAACTGGACATTGCCGGTGGTGGTGGATGGAACCAGGTGGGTAATGTGTTTGGGACCCCCTCCCTGGATGACGTGGTTGACCGCTTGGATGACTGAGGGATGGGACACTGACGCGTGGGCAATGACTGTGGGGTGTAGGCTGGAGGCGGTCACCATCTGCGTGTGGGTGGGGATCAAGGGCTGACTGGGGACGATGCGAGTGCTGGATGTTGCGAGTGCCGGCGGGGCTGCGGGGTGCTTGGACACGCTCAGCGGCTGGAGCTGAGGCTGGTGCAGAGGGACTTTGTGCTGGATGGAGATGTGTTGGGTGATGTAGGAGGTAGTGGTGGGTGTTAGGGTTGGTGTCTGAGTAGGTACTGCAGTCTTGTGCAGCTCAGGTTTCATGGTTTGAGGCACGGTGGGTAAGGCAGTCTGTGCTCTCGGCGCAGTCTCATCTTCCAGGTCATCGTCCATTACGTCTTCACCTTCTGCCACACCAACGGATGAAATAATTCACTCAGTTAAATGAAATCAAGTGCAGAAGTCACATTGCATCTGATAATACTAACATTTAAATGAAAAAAAACAGGTGGTTTGGCGCCATTATTCAGGTCAGAGCGGTTACAAACTCACACAGGATTAACGCCACTTAAAATATATTAATAATTAGGCATGCCTTTAAGCCCCCAGTAATCCGACCCCGACTGTCAGTCTACCTGAGGCAGTTGAGGTGGAAGCCTGGTCCTCCTCCGGCTGCACCGTCTGTCGGAGGACACGGTCGATTTCAATCACGTCCATCCACTGGCTCAGCTCGTTCTTCAGCTCTGCTAATCGCTGCCGTGTGGCAATCTTCTCTCTGGCCAGGCGCTCCATGTCGTGCTCGTACTCCTTCTCTTTCCGCTTCAATGTCTGAAAGAGAAAGCAGAAGATGGTCAAACTTTTAAATCATTAAGGTTGTAAAATGCCGCGAGTGACTCCATGATGGTGGGTGCTGCCAGTACACGTACAACTTGTTACTAGTTTTAGGCTTTTATACATTATAGAGTGCGATAAACAGCACCAAATATAAATCCAGTCTTTGTAAAGCTTTGCTTTTGTTGACACAGTGTCAGAGTTTTTGATTTAACTTCATGTTAAGGTTTGACACCTTAGTTGATGGTTTTGCATAAGACTATATGGTATACTACTTTTGAAGCACTTGTACTTGTCTTGAGTATTTCCATTTTATAGTACTTTATACTCCATAACGTTTATGACAGTTTAGTTACTGTGATTTTGCAGAATTAGATTAGTAATGCAAAACATCATTAACAAAATCACAGACAATTCAACTTTGGGAGACCTTTAGTGGCCTTAAGTTATCATTTAAAATTGAGCCTCCAACAACAACAACAACCAGTGGGTCCTAGAAAATGCACAACCCATTAAAGAAAAGTGTCTACTGCTAAAAAACAAAGCACACCACACCAATAAAACTCAATAGAAAAGTAGCATTAATGCTAAGGCTGTCTTTATAGCTCAATAATATAGAATAGGTCCAAGAAATAGGAGGAAGTGAAGAGACGAGTATGGAAAGTTGGAGGTGCTTCCAGGCAGTTGCTCTCTGTGACCCAATTTTCTTTAACCCATGAGCTGACAAAAAGCAAAACGAAGTGATCTGGACTTCAATGTACACAGCAAACCGAAGGAAGAGTTGGAGGAAATGTAAGAAAACTATATCAAACTTCACATGCAAATCAACTAAGAAATGTTAAGCAACAACCGTAACAAGGCTGATTCCCAAATGAATAACTGCTGTCTACGGTTATACAGACAGGAGGATAGAGTTACGCTGTTGGGGGATTGCTGTTTTGAAATTGAATACTTTATATAATTTATTACATGTCCAGCTCAGCACGGTTAAAGTATCCGACACAGACTCCGGCCTCTGTGGAAGAGGCTCAGGAAAATGACACGCTGTGGAATCTGTTACCAGTGACCTGATGACACCGAATCATTAAGCCATTTCCCCCAAAGGGTGGAGGGCCCCGTTAGTGTTCATGCCACTGTGTACATGTGCATGTGTGAGTGTATAGTACATGTGCAAGTCATCTTGTGTAAGAGTGCTGGATTGAGGAACGGGTGTATGTGTTGTGCTTGACCGTCAGCGTGGTCTGTACAGTACGTGTACATTAATAAAAGTAAGGCCTTTTGTAATTCAGCACCGGTCTTTAGTCCTGATTCAGGATTACAAATACACGGGCCAAGCGGTCTTTGTTTGGACTGCATCCCACTGGGGCGATTTTCAGTCACACAAACAAAAAAAACTCAGAGGAAGTCCGGTTCACATATTTGTTTGGCAAAAGATAGCCATGAGACGACCTTAATTGAGTCCAATTAAATCCACATAAATAAGAAGTTTATTTTGGTTGTAAAAAGGTGAAGATTTCCATTATAGGCCAATACAGATACATGCTGAGGGACATTTTACCGTTGAAAACCCCTACTCAATATATCTTTAATAGACAGACTTATCTGTGTAGCTCCGCTTTAAATACTGGTTTTATAAATAGAAGCAAACACCAAATTAGAATAAAAATGGTCTTCACTCAGACAGACGAGGAGGAAACATTGTTCTTGGCTATGCATCTCCTTAGTTAGAAGAGGTGGAGTGCTTCTGGAAAGCCACAAGAATGCAAGCATTTCAAGTCTTAGTCACACACACACTGATATTCAAACAAAGTTATTGTATTTTAATTGCAGCAAGGAGAGAAGGACCGATCCTCCGCTGAATAAGGCGCCGCACATAAGGACACAGATGTGTATCTCGAGACCAGCCTTCAACAGCCTGTCTCTGTCGAGAAGAGCTGATGATATCAGCACTTCAGTCAGAGCACATTAACATTATCCTCAGTCTCAACAAATGATGTACTGAAATGCCCCCATCTTTGGTTGCCGTGGAAACAGAGGAAAACCTCAATGTTTCCTCGGTAACCTGAAAGAACACGAACACCTTTAGGTGCCGTTTAGTTTTCTCCTAAAAAAGGTCTCGGCATATAAAGATGTATTTCACAGCTGGGAGTAATAAGGAAAAAATTTGACTCGCATGCATGAGAACAGATTTTCAATCTAAAAGATGTCGTCAGCAGGGCAGAATTAAATGGTATAAAATGTACAAAATGTGAGTCACGTGGACCGAGGGATGGCCGCCTTCCTTTTACACTCATGTATACAAGCAGGCAGCTTTATGTGAGCTGCCACAACTGTGCATGCCACACACTATGACTCATGGAGAAAAACGCTCCACAAACACAGAGACCCACTGAACTCTCCCCGTTACAGCGCTGATGGTGGACAGAGCGCTGCGTTTGGCTCCTGAGGAACAGCTAGTCTGAGATCTACTATGGAGACCTGACAACCATGTCCGCCACAGATGGATCCCACATCTCCCTGTTAATCACGTCACCGGCTTGGTGGGACACAAGGTGACCGAATACCTTTCGTCTCTTCACACACGAGCCTCTGAAACTCCTCCTTCAATGGAGACGAGGACCAACCTCGGCTACAAATCTCGATCGGCGCCAGGGCAGGCTGCAGTATATACGTGTGTGGAAGGTAAACACTGCTCAAGCGCTGTCACAAGCAATGCGAGTGCTGAGCACATGGCCCCACAGAACGGAAGAGGGCGGGCGGCAGATAGCGGGGGATTGAAAGAGAGCAATACAAGCTGTACTCACTGACTCACTTTTGCAGCAGACGGCACAAGACTGGTTTTTCTTAAAGGGCCAGGAGCGCAGGAGGCCACGTTGCAGACATGCTGCACAGCCTGGATGACTGATCAGGCTTCTGCACAGGTCTTGTGACATTGTGGTAACCATAAACCTTTGTCTCGCTGTGCCTTCAAGCTGCAGCACAGAACTTCACATGGTGCCTGAGTTCAACAATAACAGGCTTGTCTCTGAAAGGAGAAGGAAGAAAAAAAAAAAAAAAAAAAAAAACTACTCTTGCACACCACTCCTTGTGTGCAAGTTTGTGCTGGTCATAGCTGACCTAATTACCTCATCGAGGCTGAGGACCGGTCGATAGTCCAGTCCATGCTCCGGTGCAGTGCAAGAGTACTGTGAGATAACACATCTGCACTCCACTTCTTTGTCACATAGCTGCTGCATAAAAACAACTGGTCAGACGACAACCCTGCTGACAAAAAAATAGGTTCCTTCTTTTCCCAGAAAAGAAAAAAACACAATGTTCCAAGAGATAAATCATATACATGCTTATGTGCCACAGCAAATGTAAAAGCTGTTAGATTTGACTGTCGTCTTAAAACTGAGTTTTACTGAGACAAAGCTGAGACCTTTAAAAACCTTCTTAATATTAAAGAGCAATGACCTTGACTGGCATGGACTGATTATTTTTAATGTTCCAGGCTGAATGAATAATAAATGTCAAAGCGGGACTTGGTTTAAAAAAAGCAAGGCTCCTACGGAAATAAGCCATTATGTGCACAATTAAATGTGATTTACTTCAAAAAAATAAAAAACACATATTCCCTCTCAAACCCTTCTACATTAAGATGTTCCCCACCAGATGGCACAACACGTTTCAAACGGGCATTCTGGGAAAAGCAGTGGAGGAACAAGTTCAGTCAGCGATGAGGGGGAAATGAAGCGCGAGCGGAGTAAACTGAGCCTTATGTTTACCGCTCCGTGTTCCCTGCCTTCTGCTGGCAGCTAAGCCAAGTGGTACGGCGAGTCCTGCCTGTTGCAGTGCTGGGCGGGGGCCGAGCACGGGGGGTGACGTCACGCAGCTCAGGCTAGCCATGTGCTTTGCTGCTCATGTGGCCTTAAAAGCTCAGACAGGCAGGATGTAGGGAGGAAGGGAGGGGGAGCGGAGAGGAGGAGCTCTTCTGCATTGAGGCTTATTTTACAGCCTCGGCTTTCGCAGCACCACTACGGGCTCAGGGGAAAGCCTTTAGGAACAAGATGTAATACATCGATGCAAAAAAATCCCATGTTTAGCTCCGTTAACACAAAAGACACGATCGAAAAAGAAAAAACCTATTCGCATGCAAGGTCCTGTGGTAAATTAGTTGCGGAGTCATTTGGACTTAAAATGAAACGACAAAGTGAAACTCGAATCGCATTGCTGTCTGCTACTACCACGATTGCACATATTTTCCAAGTTGACACTTGAGATAACGGCCGTAGGTAAATCAAATGTGCCGCAGAGCCCAAAGCCTCACTTGAACTCAGTGTTTTGTTTACGGGCGGCTTCTCTGCTGCCAAATCAGAGGCGAGCGAGGACAGGGAGGAGGTGCATGCAGGCAGGACACACGTCTGCACCACCCATGGCAAAATGACAGGGTGAACACGTGTTTTCTTTTGGCTTCCCATCACCTCATGTTCCCTTCTTTTACTCTACCTCTCAAAATGCGTTCTAACGGGATGTGTTAACAAATGTCGACGTTGACACGGTGGGGCTGTAAACGGATATTTTCTTCACTTTTGCTTTGAACATATATCTCATGTCCAGCTCAGCTGTTGATGGGAGGAAAAGAGAGAGACAGGTCATTCTGCCAGTCGAACATAACACTTTTAACGCGGTGTTGCTTCATCACAGAGAGGGGCAGAGGGAGGGAGACTGGGTGACGAGCTCTGCACCCACGCTGTCCTAGTTTCTCTCAGTATCCATGCGCAGAGAGGAAGAACCAGACTTAGAGCATCAAATCAGCAGCACGCTGCTCTCTGCAAAACGCACATTAGTAAACAGTTATATAATAATAAGAGAAAATATGTACAGGGTTGGTGCTTTCATGGAGGCCTTAAAAGCCTATCAATGTGCACACACAAAATAGCCTTTTACTACTGCGCATAACCAAATATGGACTTAATTATGACAAACAGCAAGCCCCAGTCATCACCAGACCAATGTAAATACAACTAGAGACCATATTGCGATGGGATCACACGGACGTAGATTACAATCACGCTCCTGTAACATTTCATTTTGTTGCACGATTGTGACAGAAATATTAACACCTGGCAAAGTACTCAACAGTAAGCGCCTCCAGGACCACGTTTTGCCATGATATACGCCGCTGCTGGTATTAAAAATAGCTTCTGTGCAAGTCTAGCTGGACCATGTGATTTTAACAATTATAACATATGCACAAAACATGACAACCATTCCTAAAATACAACACTGTGTCTCAGATTTACCACCCTACAGTGTCTATCTATAGGAAGAGACCAATGACCCACAGTTACCACTATGACACAGTCAGTCTGAAAGGGTTAAACTAGGCCAGTGGTGGACCTTTGCACCAGCTGTTTACAATCAGGAAACTGAGTGTGAGAGCGTGACCAACACATGGTGAGTCACTCATTTGTAGAATTGGCACACATTATTATCATCAAATGCAGTGTTGCTTAAAAAAAAAAAAAAGGTGCAAATGAGGACAAGTTTGAGATTCCACATTATAGAAGGATCTATTCATAGAAATACAAAAAGGCAGGAAATGCAAGAAAAAATAAGAATATGATGGAAATCACTACAAGTAATAAATAGGGAAGAATGTTGTGGCAAAAAAAGAGGATTTCTAACTTCTTTGGTCAGACTATTGGTAGTTTATTTGGGACGGACTACTATTAAGATAAGTCAACCCGACATCACTTATCTTATAACCTGTGTGCTTTCAAACAAGTTCATCCCTGAAAGATCACTTTAACACTAAAAGGACTGCAGGACTACATCATATAATGTAAATTAGCATGGTTTGATGGAATAAAATACACCCATACGTCACCATCTCGTCAAATTCAGAGCCAATTATGCAAACCCTGAAAATTACAGTTGTGATCATGCTCATACTACAAAAGGAGTTGTTTACCTTTTTTTTAAACTAATACCCCTCCTCTTGGAGACGAGACTCTAGCTCACATTGCAATGTGGTGTCAAGATAAAAGGAAGCTCCCCGTTTCCTTAGTCATCGTAAATGCAAATAAACTCGTAGAAACCAGTCTTGGCAAGATTCTCAAATCAGACCAGCAATGTGTCATCCAGTGTCGGCGCTCATCGCCACGCCCCTTTCATATAATCTTGAGCAGAAACTTCTAAACAAACTGGTTGAATTAATAACGCTGTGCTGAACAGTTGCTTGCACCAACATAACCCCAAAAACACTGATCTAGTTCCACCGCCATGTCCATGTCACGCTTCAAGGGAAGCTATAACCAAGACTAGATTCGCGGCATCGCTATTGACGAGCCGCGCTACATTTTTTGAGAAAGAAACTCTTTCATATGAAGGGGAACAGGGAACAAGACAAACAGCTGTTGTGTGGCAGGTCAACCGAGGCTTTCACGCCGAGTTGGGCACATAAATATAGTAGAGCAGAATCAGACTTCTCCATCTGCGTATCAGCCTATGGAGCAAACAGTTGTATAATAACAGTTTGGATAATTACATCCAACACTTCCGATATCTCGAGGATCTTCGGTTTTCAATACCCCAAAACGAGGAGCGCATTTGACGTTTTACATGCAAGCCGATCTGATGTATTTGATGAACGCAGTACACGAGTCTAAGCTTTCAGGGTAAGTATAGGGTCAGTTGATGGAATATGTTGTTTGACAATGGATCAAATAAAATGTAGGATCGTTAGCAACAGACACTTTGTATTAGCAAACTCGACTCACCTGAATGTATCTCAGCGCGCTTCTCAGCACACTCAGATTGGAGGTCTTCTTCTCGTCTATGTTTGGGATGTTCTTCTTCAGCGTCTCAAAGCACTCCTTCAAATGTGCTCGTCTGACAGACACAAAACAAAAAGGAGGAGATTTGAGACAGCGGGAAGTGGTTGAGCCACACTTGGCTTTGTTTTATTAGCATATGATTGATGCAATTGGTGTTCTTAACTAAAAAAAACATCAAGCTCAGCATTGAAATTAAGCTACAAATAAACAAAAGGCACCAGCCAGTTTCAGAGACAACACACTATGTAACGAGTACAATATTATTAAAATGTAACAATACAATAACCTCAGATTGCGCTCTCTTTTAGGAGGCCCTATGGTAGACAGGTTGAACCCACCTGTTTTTCTCAAGCTTGTTATGCACTTCTCTTGTGCCTGCCCTGTAAGAGCACAGATGAGAGCACAGTAAGAATTTGGTGTTTAAAAGGGCAATGTGACAAGAATAATCTAAATCAACCAAAGAAGAGTTTTCCTTTTTTGCTAGCAGGTAGTTTAGTTACAATGTAACAAAAGATCAATAAATGCCCATAATGCAACAGCTTCACAATGGCTACATTTTGCTTGTTTTTCTCCATTTCAGATCATTACAAGGTGAATGCGTTGAGTGGTTTTAGGAGGCTACAGGTCGAATGTACTTTTTACATCTTATACACCGATATATTGAAAAACCAAAAATGAACATATCAATAAAAACAATACTCGGTTGCAGTCCTATTAAAGTTAAAATGTAAACGAGTATATAGACGTACCCGCCAGGCCTCTTCTTGTCTAGCTGGCGGCCGTCGTCAGGAGGACTCCCCCGGCTGATGGGGCCGTTCTGCAGAGGAGCCTGCTGGACCACCGGGCCCGGCTGAGGGAGTAAGGCGTGCTGCAGTGGGGGCGAGACGATGGAGCCAGGGTAGCGTTGCAGCACCTGCGGGTGCGTCTGTTGCTGGAGTTTAGCATTGTTAGTTTGGACGATGAGCTGTTGGTGATGATGGTGGTTCTGTATCAGCTGCTTGTGGTTGACGGTGAGCACAGAGGTCGGGTGGTCGGGTTTGGGTTGTGGAGCGTGTGGCAGAATGGTGGCAGCTGGAGGGGAGAGCGTTGCGACAGGCAGCGTGGGGGAGCCTGCGGGGTTGGCGGTGACCACGGGGATGGGGATGACAGTGATGGGCATGGGGGGGGGAGGCAGAGAGGGCGGAACGAGCAGCGGGCGGCGCTCCTCTGCTTTAGAAACATTGTTGATGTGGATCGTCGAGTTGTAGTTCACATCGCAGTGCCTCTGCTCTGCCAGCTGCTCCAGACGTTGCTTTTCCTTTAGTTCATCCTCTGTGGAAGAAACGAGGCAAACTCATCACATCAGAGGTGAAAACAACCCGTCGCTCTCCGTTGACTTTGTACTGTGTGAAGGCGCCACCAGCAACAGGAAAATGTCTCGAAGCTGCCGTGTGGTGGGATGTACTACTAACAGGCACATGAAAAAAAAAAAAAAAACAACTAAAGTCTTCATAAACTGCCGAACCGAAAAACTGAAGAGACAGGCAATAATATGTGAGGCATCAACAGGAATAATGGGGAGCTGTGGGATCTCAGTGTGTCTCACGAGCAGCAAGCATTTGGTCCAAATGTCATTTGACTTGGAGCACTCACTGATCTTTATGCAGTCCTTTATTCAACGTTACTGCTGTGGAACAAAATGTTCTGTGCTTCTTTGTTTAAGGCTAAATGTTTTACATTTTAAGCATTTTTGTGTGTCCATTTCTTTTTTGGCGCCTCAAATGTGTATTTACAAAATCCTGTGAAGCTTCAAGCACCCCCTGAAAGAAGGTTGTTGCTCTACTGGAGGTACATCTTGCTGTAATCTAATACCAGTCACAGTCCACAGACCAAGTTGTGTTGGGGAGGCGGGTGCAAGTCTGCTCTACATCTCGACGAACAAAAGCCCCACACAGAGGGAACCCTCAGCATGTCACCAATGTCAGGACAAAACACGCTGCATGTTGGGAAGAGTGGAACAACAACCTACGTGGGAGGTGAACCGTTACTGGAGATCACTTCTGAAACAGCCAGTTAGTAATTCTAAATGTATGTGAACAATCTATTTTTGCTGACTTAAGACATTGTTGAAGAAAACATTAAATATTTAAATAATAATTTCGGATTTGAATTGCATAAATGGGACAAATTACAGGACTCGTCTGGACATGCTTCATAAAACGTGAGAAGCTTGAAAACCGTGTGCTATATTGCAGTATTTTGACAATAAAAATGGAGTTGGAATCAAAGATCTTTCTCAGCCTTTTAGTTTGATCCGATCATATTCAAGACACCGTCTCCATAATGTATGGATGCAGGAAAAAAGAGGCGGTCTAGTTGCTATGGCAGCTGGCTGTGATGTTCAGTGCTGAGATGTCAAATACAAGTCGTTGTCATTGAAATAATTATGAAGTGGACGAAAGTCAATGCAGCACTAAACACACTCGTCCCCTCAGGGCAGAACTGAAGATACATCAATGACAAAACTGATTATAACCTTCAGTTACCTTTTAGTAATTAGTGTTGGTAATTTGCGTTAGGGTGAGTAGTTTGTAAAAAAATAAGAGTTTTTATGTAATCAATACTACTTGATATTTCCCCCTGTGTATAGTGAGTAGACCACATATTACAATATGTCATAATTGTATTTGTCGAGTAATTAAGACTTTAAAGTTCAGGGACATTATAGCTCTGCTTTGACAACAACAACAAACTTCACTGAGGCTTAGCTCAACTATGACAATAAAAGAAAAAGCTAATTAGTTTGAATCTAAAGCATTATATATATATTTATATTTCCAAGGACAGTGATACAGCTTTTTATTTTTTACATCCACCATTGTAAAAAAAGAAATACAAATCCAGTGAAAGAGACCTTTCCAGTTCTCAAACTCTCTTGTGAACAATTTAATGGCCTCATATTCAACAGCCCACCATGTCACCATCTGCTGCATATATTTGTTATGTTACCCTGAAAAATGTTTTCTTCAAAGTAAAATAAAGTAGAAAAGAACAAGATGTTCTGGTAACTGTGCCAGACAGCTTTCATAAGATGTTGAATGTCCTGTTATGAGAGATTGATCATTTAGATTGTGGCGCAGACACACTAGAAGTGCCTTTTCTGAGGGAAAATGCATGAAGCACTTAGAAAAACAAGAGGATTTTCTATAGACATTATATAACTGCAGCACATAGAGAAACACTGGCCTACTTTTCTCCACACAGTGACCTGCTCTACAGTAGCAGGGAGGAGGGGAGGACTCTGCTCTCCCAATGCAGCATGGCGGGAGGAGCTGGGAGAGGAACAAGCAGGAGTCTCACTCTGAGCCTTTCTGAATTGCACAAATATCTCCAAAATAATAAAAAGGTGGAGAACTGCAGTTTTTTTTGTAGAATATGTATTGCTTGCTTAAGGAATAGCATGTGGGCTTTCTCACATGTCTCCTTAATGTCATTATACACTGTTTTAAGTACAAGCTGAGCTCGTTTACGGCCTGCGCTGCTACGTTATCTTGTCTTTAGCGTGGAGGGGAAATCTGCGTTGAAACATGTTTAAGCCTGATACAAAAGCAGCTTAAAATCTGAACTGTAGCTACACCAAATCGTCATGGTCTATCTGCAGTATTTACAGCTACACCTTTGAATAATTGGTTCACGTGCTTCAAATTTGAGACAGGAACACATTATAGAAATGTTACCAATGCTCAGTTAGCATGTTATGGGACACACCGCATGTCTTTGTTTTAGTCATTGAGTATGATGTTGGTAAACAAACGGCACATTTAATTTTTCAGAAAAGAAGTACACAGATTTTCACCGGACTAGACATCGTAATTTTTATTTGTTTTTTTATCTTAAGTTTCAAGTTATTGTAATTCTCTGTGGAAGGAGAACCTAGCAAAGTAAGATTTTCATTGTACAGAGTAACCGTCTGTTAACTGTGCATATAACAATAAAACTATGTTGACTCTTAGTGACTCGTCGTCTTCACAAACGATCTTTGGGAGGGGTAGCCCAGGCACGCACGTGGTGAAAGGGGCGGGGCCACCCCATGCTGCTAACATATGAAGGCGTGGTTGTTGGCACACGTCATCGACAGACACTCAAACGCTCCAAAAGCGACTGAAAGGCCAGGGAGTTTACGTGTGTGTTTTTTATTACAAGACACAATCGACCCGACTGAACCATGTACACGGTGTTATAGAAGCACAACACTTCAAATGTTTAAAAGCGTGAATAACTGAAAAGGAACAGGCGCGTGCAGAGGGGAAGCCTCAGCGCCAGAGTCACTTGGTCCCCGGCGGACGACGTTAGGTCATTATGTAAAACGAGCTCGGCATCCCCTGCGCCACCGCCCTTTATCTCCGCATGTTTGGGTCATTTGATTTTAAATGTATCGAAGCAGCGCGTGAGCCGAAGCCCGTCACACGTCGGCCGAGAGGCGAGAAACAGAAAGGGAAAGGCTCGGAGAACTTCACAGCGCCGCTGTGCAGCTTTCCGCTGTACCACCCGCGTCTATGCAGCAGGTTTCGATGCAGTCACCCCCGATGCTGCAGCATCCCGTGTTTATGATCAGCTATCGGCGGGTTCAGGTGGAGACACTATGTGACCCAAAGAGGAAACGATTCTGCAACGCGTCTGCACACTCGAGACGAATTTGAAAGTAAAACTTAAGTGTCACTGAATGAAACGTTCAGGAGTCGTCCTATTTTAATTCAAACGCAACGAACCGACGATGTGCATTTGGTAAATACTTCATGAATGGCGTTTACGGGGTTTGTCTATAAATCGAAAAATAAATCCATCTGCGAGAAAGAAAAAATAATCCCTGAAGTCCTCAGTATTTTACAAAAGCTATTTCATCGTTGCGGATGTTGTATATCTTTATAATATGTATAAATAAAACCCAACTTACCACGTGCTTTCTGTTGTTGCTGGGCTTGCAATTCCAAAAACTTGGCTGCTTCCAAAAGCGTTTCGATGCTCATTTCTGTCCAGTTAGAAAGACGGCGGCGTATTGTTTTAATAGGCGACAAAGCAAAATGCAATATGCGCCCTACAGGGAGAGGTTTCCAGACTAACGCTGGAGAAAAAAAAAGGGTAATCGGATACCCCCTCGGTAGGAACTCTACCACCTACGTAGAAGAGTTACAAACAAGATGGCGCTCAAAGTAGTAGGAACAAATAGGGTTTGTGAATCACGCACAGCGGTTGTAACCGCCCACTCACCCTCCCTCCGCGGACGCGACAAAACGCGGACATCGTGAGGACGGACGGGATCAGCGACTGCGTGACGAAGCTCCCATCGTGAGCCGATTCACGTCCGTTACATGTGTGAAACCGGCGGCACACTTCAAACGTTTCACTGAATGTTGCCAAAGAGCGGTTCGAACGCTCCACGATGACGTCATCGCAACCTCGTCTCCGCTACAAGGAAGCAGCTTTCCTTGTTATAAAGAAGCCGATTCAACGGACGGCTTTAAATAACATCTAATAACGTCAGCTGATGCCTTTTTCTTTTGTCTCGTTCGTAATTCACAAATGACCATGACACATTTACATCTCATTCAGGGAAATAGTTGTTTACTCCATGTTTATTTTTAATCACTTTAGTGACTTTGCAGATTTCAGATTAGTAATGGGAAACATAAAATCAACAAATGAGTTATGGTTACATTAATGGGTTGATTTTTATCAAATCATATATTGGATAACGTCATTCAGCATGGGTACTCTTAGTTTTGGTACTTGCAGTATATTTTGTTGCCAATACTTTTGGACTTTGTTACAAAGGACAGCCCTGCATACAATTGTAAGTAAGAGTATCTCTTCGTATTGCTATTTTTACTGAGGTAAAATATTTGAGTACTCTCACCATAGGGCAACATATTAGTTATAACTGCAACTTCATTGTTATAATTTGATAGTCTAAAACAATCAGATGTGCAGTATTTGTTCTGGGAATACAAATGTAGATAAGTAGACATCCTCAAATTACTTAAAACCAAAATGGTCAATGTCCAATGCTGTGAAAAGATTAAAACTAAAACGCAAAATATGCAGATATAAAATAAAAAGCAGAACATGCTCACATTTGAGGGGCTGGAGCTAGCAAATGTTTGGTTTGTTTTTGAATAATGACTTAATGAAGATAAATCTATTATTATTTCTGTAATCACTCTTATTACATCAGCCCCAAATGGCCCAGGAATAGCCAGACTGTTGACTCTCTCTCTCTCTCATACAGACTGTGGTCTCTGAGTTTCTCAAGCAATAGAGTCACGTAGCCTTAGTAGTATGTAACTATGGAACAGACTAGATTAAAGAGAAGATTGTAGTAAAGTTTAAAATGTGCAGCTAAAATGTATCTGAAGTATGAGAGGAATGAACACCATTAAAAGAGTCTACATATTTTCAAGTTAAGGAGGCAGTACTACAGCAATATGCTGTGTCCATTGTCGTTTTTACTATCTGATTGATCTAGAATGAATATTTTCCTGCATACTTTAGAATTTCTGTATCCGGTATCAGCAGCTCTGTCTCTTTTAGACTCCACCTTTTTGTGTTGTGTTTTGCATGTTAAAATACAGAATACCCTGTTCAAGACCTCTCTCTCTCTCCCTCTCTCCCTCTCTCTCTCCCTCTCCCTCTCCAATGAATGCACAAACAAACGGCCCTGGATATTTAGATGTCTTTTCCTGTTATTCACTTGGCTCTGGTCAGGAAGTATGTTGCCTACAATAGAGTAATAATAGTGGACCACAATACTAAAAGTTCTCCAGGCAAAGGAAGGACTGAGGGGCTCCAGAAACATCCTCTATTAACCAGGCTGGATTTTAAAGACATTGTCAAGAAATATTGGGATCAACTTCCAAAGCCATTGGCCGAGAAAAATTCTCATAAAGCAATAAAAGGATTTCAACTTAATACAAAAGATGACAGAGATATAGTCCATTTTAGAAGAAACACAAACACTGTGCTCTTGTGGCCATTTAAAAGTACTGCACAATAATAAATAAATGCTTAAAGTGCTGTCCGTGTATAAAAGATGCACAATGACGTAGCAAACAGGTTAGAAAAATTAACATTTATTGCAAATGTTTTTTCACAGATCTGAGCACAAAACACCAATATACAGCATGTACTACCTGAAAAGGTAAACTGACAAAGTACAAAACAATTGTGATGTAAACTACTGACTACCAACTGGAATATATCTCCAGAAGTCAATAATCAATAATGAATCAAAAGATAACATTTCAGATCATTTAGGGCTTTGAGACAGACCTTAAAAGGGTGTTCTTTAGGTACGTGCACAGTTGGTTCATCAGGTCTTTACTCTGACCTTCGACCCAGTGCATCTCAATCACTACATCGCTCTCCTCACGCATCACATTCAGCAGACACCTAAACAGGAAGTGCTGGACTGCAGCCGAGCTCTGGGTCCGCTTAGAGGGCGGTTCACTCACTGCGGCAGGTGTTTCCAGAGGGACTGTTTCCTGCCCTGCTATGCAGGTAGAAGACATGTCCACATCTACTCCTGGTACGTTTTCTAAGACCTCATTCCGTTCTGCTGTTGGGTCACGTGGTGCATCTTCCCTCGTCTCATTCGAAGAGGCGCCATTTTCAATCTGCTCTGCTGGCTGCTGACCAGCTGGCTCTTGTGCAGACGTAGTTTTGTTTGGAGCACCATCATTCTGGCTATTGCTTTTTTGTGTGGAGGCAGACTGGTTTTGAGATGCTGGGGTTGAGGCCAGAGTGGTTTTAGAGCTGGTTCCAGCACAGTGAGGCGCCCTGGGAAGCTCTCGCAAGTGACGCGACCCTTCGCGCCGCTTCTGTCGTCCGTGGATCCAGGTGTTCTCCATAGCGGTGAGAAAGAGGCTCTGCTCCTGCTTTCTGCATGGGACACGCTTGTGTAGCACCTGCAGAGCCACATGAAGACAAGCCAACTATGAGGTTGACTGGAGAGGTTTGATGTAAAAAGCACCCAGTTCCACCCAGTTCCACCTATGCAGTTTTAATAGATGCAACTGCAGACTGTGCAGGTTTGCTAGCTTAACTAGCTGATTAGCCAGCTGCTAATGAGTACAATTTAACAACTTAATGCTTCATCCACACCCTCTTGCCACAGCGTAGGAATTAACACTGATTAAGCAGATTTAGTAACGTGCTGATGGCAGGATTTCAAATCCACAGATAAGATAGAAAAGGCTTGTGCTGTGATTGTAATGCTACACATGTTACGGAAAATGAGTGGAAGAGAACGGCAACGAGTACTAGCCGATCACACACAGACTGTATCTTACACTGTTGTGGTTCAGGAAAACCTTCCACTGTTTAAATCACAGTGAGTGAAAGGAGCACCGAGAACTTACCGGAGAACTTTTACACACAAGTAATGTTCCCAAGGTCTACAACTTAGCCTCAAACTTTCCTCTTCTAACTGTGGTAGTGCAGCCCTGAAGCTTACCCGCAGGTCAGTGAGGATTTTCTCCAGCAGAGCAGTGACGCTGTCCACAGGGCCGCGGGCTGTGCTGCCTAAAGCCGAGGCTTTGACCTGCAGCTCCTTCAGTCCCGCATCTGGAAGCGTGAACGACAGCGGCTTCTTCACCTTCTCCAGTTTACGCTTCTTACTGGGAGGAGACTGATAAGAGAGAGAGAAAGAGAGGGAGAGAGAGAGAGAGAGCGGGAGAGAGAGAGAGAGAGTGAGTAAGTAAGTAGTCTTGAACAGGGTATTCTGTATTTTAACATGCAAAACACAACACAAAAAGGTGGAGTCTAAAAGAGACAGAGCTGCTGATACTGGATACAGAAATTCTAAAGTATGCAGGAAAATATTCATTCTAGATCAATCAGATAGTAAAAACTACAAACGACAATGGACACAGCATATTGCTGTAGTACTGCCTCCTTAACTTGAAAATATGTAGACTCTTTTAATGGTGTTCATTCCTCTCATACTTCAGATACATTTTAGCTGCACATTTTAAACTTTACTACAATCTTCTCTTTAATCTAGTCTGTTCCATAGTTACATACTACTAAGGCTACGTGACTCTATTGCTTGAGAAACTCAGAGACCACAGTCTGTATTTTTATCATTAAATGTTTTAACTAGTTATGAAACAGTCTCAGTTGAACATGGATGCCAACACCGACACCACACTGCTGGAGACCAAGGAGCTTTTCTGGACCCGCTGGAGGGGAGGGAGGCACGGGAGAAC
Organism: Taurulus bubalis; assembly: GCF_910589615.1. Classification (NCBI taxonomy): domain Eukaryota; kingdom Metazoa; phylum Chordata; class Actinopteri; order Perciformes; family Cottidae; genus Taurulus; species Taurulus bubalis. Next base: position 15,751,096 of record NC_136598.1, read on the forward strand.
CAGAAACAGGCCTGAGCAGTGAGCAGGCCACTGCCAGGCCCTGCTGCTGTAAAATGAGGTTTTCTAAACCCTGATGCTTGGAAACACTCACTTTCGTCCACAAAGGCCAAAATCAACACAAAAAAGAAAGCTCCTTGAAGTAGTTTCAACTACCTCCAGAACCAGACTGCCAACAGAGGGCAGTGCTTCACACAAAGTGCAAGCTGCATTGCATCTTCTCAGCACAGAGAGACAAAGGCTTTTGCACCAGGTAACATGTTTGAACAATTAGACAATTGATTGCAACTAAAGGAAAATCTTTCAACAAATATATACATGACAGATATCTCACCTGTGATATCTGTGAAAATGCAGAACCACAAGTAGGACTCAGTCATAAAACATTTTGTTATGATTTTAGCGCCACAGACCACAGGAACGATATATGAACTAACTCTGAGACATTTAACTGAGTTTTGTCTAATCTTCTGAAAAACGTTTCATATCCATTATTTGTACCAATATGTTTTTATCTCAACACAGTTCCTCATGCATTATCTACCATTTCCGCCATAATTATAAAGGGTACGAGTGTACACTGTCGCAGCAGAGCGGCTAAGAAGTGCACACAGTATTAGACAGTTGTTATCCAGTCACTAGCCTGTTGCTAACATATATGGCAATGTGTGAGTTTTCTTGTTTCTCTACCGCCTGATAAAGCAGCGTTTGCTGTCTTTTTTTAAAGAAATGTCTGCATGTAGTGATTGGAGGGGTAATATCTATGAAAGTACACTTATTCACGATTAGGCATTTATGAGGAAGCATACCGATTTTCTCTAATATCCTTTATATTATTTACAAAACAATTCCAAAATGCCATGACATATGGAGTAAACTAATCTTATAAGCTGATACTTTTAGCTGTAATGAGTAAAACAGAAGATGGATGTTTGTTACACACCACAAGAGGGCGCTCAAACCACACAAGCTCCTCCTGGACCTGCTGTGAATCAAACACGGTTCGTTATTTATAATCCCCTCTAATGTCATGCTGTGATGGCGGTAGAGGTCATTACCCAACCGAGTCTGAATTAAACGCTCTGTAGCAATCATACCCTTCACGTCCACTGCAGCAAATGAGTCAAAGCTGCACTGGCAAGTCACTGCAGGCTGGCTAGAAGTGGGGAGACAGCGAGGGGGGGGTCCCTGTAGCAGCACTCTGTGACAGGGCAGACAGCATGGCCGACTGACCTACAAACAGCTGAGAGAAGGAGGACCAGACTGTGACCTTCATGGTGCTGCACTGATCCGAGTCAACTTTTGATTACTTTGAGGCCTCTTTTTTATTATTATATAGTGAGTGAGTGAGTGAGTGAGTGAGTGAGTGTGTGTGTGTGTGTATATATATATATATATATATATATATATATATATATATATATATTTCATGAATCTGAAATAAAGTATAATGAGTAAATTCACATTCCTGCATCTGCTTAATTTTCATTGCACAAAATACATCTTCCCTCACAATAACAATAGGTTATTCAATCTTGATCATGGATTGTTTTTTTGGTAAAATAATGGTCCTTCTAGACGTACGTTTAGAAGGAATGGACATATTTAATTAATGGGTTGACGATGAACACTGCCTTGTTGGGCTCCTTTTAGAGCTTCTTTTATTTCTTATTGTTTCTCACAGACGTCTCTTCCCCCTCTTCCCTCCACGCTCTGCAAGCCCTGCAGCTCATTGTACGAGGAAAAGAAATCAATAAAATCCATCAAGCCAAACCTGTCTCTTTGTACGCAGCATCCTTGACACAGATTCTTGCACCAACACATTAGTATATGAACTCACAAACACACCGTCAACATGAACGGATACAGAGATATAGCCTTACAGACAAAGAGCATGAAACCCACATGTACAATTTGACATAAAACCTCCACAGAATCACATCCACTTCTGACTCTGCTGCTCTTTCACTCCATACTTAATCCTACTTACACACTCACCTCAATGCATGCTCTCCCTCGCACACACACAAAATATGGATAGATGACATCCCCACAATAAAAGTCTGGCCTAATTTTGAAGTACAATAAGAGCTGTTCTCTCCAGACATGTCATTCAATCATCCATCTTGATGGTGAGTGGGCACGCACATACACAAAAAGCTGCAGATTTAACCTTCAGGCAAGCATTGTAAATAATACGCTCATTCTCTCCCCCCCCCCCCCTCTTCTCCCAACCCTCATTTTGTTCTTGTCAAGTCCCAAACCCCCCCCCCCCCCACAAGGACTCCTGAACTCTGGACCTCCCTGAACCCTCTCCTGCCAGAGGCCTGTATGAGCAACAACATGCCTCAAGGCTCCCTCTGTCTAGTCTGACTACATGTGCTCTAATCTCACCATCCACAGTCTCTATCCCTTTGTCTGTTTTTGAAGGATTTTTTTTATCTGCATCTTGTTTTCCTTCAGTCCAATTACGATAATACATCCTCTGCATCCTCCCTCTTGAAAATGAGAAGATCTTTAAATAATGTGGCTTTAAAAAGTATAATTAAATGTTGAATTTCTTCAAAACTACCCCAGATCAAAAGCCAAGTATGCAACCACTATATAAGAAGCTCTGTGGTCAAACCATACTCCTGGTTTATGGAGTTGCACCAAACTAAAGGCTGTCTGGGACAAGATACTGGGGAGGCTGTAGGAGATAGAGAGATAGATATCACGATGGAATCTAAATCGTTTCAACAGAACCAGAGGAATTGTCCTCTTTATTCAACACATTCTTCTTCCTTGGTAAACATGATGCCTACATGACCCACAATGCAACTCAACTGCATACAGTTAAGACAGAGATTCAGGTATGTAATACTAGTAGTGGCTAATTTAGCCTGAAAGAGGTCTTCTTTCCAATCATTTTGACTCCACACATCATGCTTTATACAACTTTTTCACACATGCATTAGTACTCCCCAGGACCTGTTAACACACGCTGACATGTACAATTGGTGAAGTTCCCCTTTAAAGCAGCTTTAGTTCATTTATACCCAGTTCTGTTTTGAGGACGACTTCCTGGATGCGAGATATAAGTCAACCGTGTGAATCCAGAGATTCAGATTGGTTATTTATTGTACCGTCGCCTGCGTTTCACTTTGAAGACAATCTGCCACATGTGTGGTTAAATAAGGTCAGAACAGTGCAGACGGCAGGGAGAAAGAGAAGATGAATATAAAGTAAAAGGTGGCAATAGTAGTTTTTACAGGTTGACCTTGTAATAAGTGGGTGAAGTAGGTCAAGTTTGCATGCATGCCACATATGTTATAGCCTATATGTAACATTAATGAGCACCCCATGCACATACATACCAGAAGTCCATAGGAACACGCATGCTGGCAGAATTGGGCAGTCAACCATACAAAGAGATACACATGCAGAAACTACTGTCATGTTAACACACACACACACACACACACACACACACACACACACACACACACACACACACACACACACACACACACACGGGGTCTGCACTGTAATGATGGCGAGTAGCTCTCCAGTGTAAATGACAGTGGATATGTGCTGAAGTGGAGGAGGAGGAAATGTAGGCCAATCATTCTGCACAACTGCTTTTATGCTAAAAGGCCAAAACAGAGAGGAGTCCACGCAAACACAAACAGTTGTCGTCACACAGCCTCTGCTGACTGCCTCCACCTTCCTTCATCTTTCGCCACTCCAACATTACTATTAGCCTTTAGCTGTTGTAGCTTCTTCACTATCCATGCTTTCTGTTTATCTCCAACTCTCTCACTTTCCAGACAGGACAATGGTATGGTGTGTATGCACACAGTCCTGCCCTGGCAACTGTTGCCTGGATACAGCATGGTAAAAATCTCATAAACATCTCCCCAGAGGACGAGGGGGTAAGTGCTGCTAATGGAACGGAGCTGCAGGGAAAGAGGATCAGTGTGGAGAGAGCGGTGAGAGGATGGAGGTGGTACATAATTGAGGAGGCTTTGGGGTTTTGGACATATCCAGTTCAAGCAGCAAAATGGCCGATGCTGTTGACATTACTTTCAAGTGTATTGAAATATTGTACCAAAGGAAGTGTATTTCTTGGTATCATTGATGCATATTGGTCCTGAATTTCATTAATCCAGATACAATGACCGCAAAACAATCTCTTGAGTGTAAAGTGTGGAGTTCTTCAAGTTCATGAGGAGAAATAAAATCAGCTCAAGCTTACCGGAACAATCACATCGTCATAGAAACTCCAAGCCAGTGCCCATCGCATCGTCCGTCCCTGGCAGAACTCTGTGTGTGTTACTTTAGGTACCTGAGAACAAAAGAACATAAGAGCGTGATCAGGTGTGATCAGCACGTTGTCGCTAGCTGTTTGCAGCAGATGAATTCACAATGAACAGATTTCTGATGTGATGAGAACACATTAGGTTAAAAAAACAAATCTGATTTACCCTCTTCTATCATATTATTGTATTATATATTAGTTTCTAGTTTAAATTATATGATTGTTTTATATTATACGGTCTTGTGAATGTATTTAAAAAAAGAAAACTTTTATTTTAGCGCTTTTATTTACGAGTAGCATTTATCTTGTGACTTAACGCAACACTGCTTTCCAACATGCTTTCCTCTCCATCAGTGGAAATTGCAGTGCTCCGATCCTATTAAATAACCGCTGATTAACAAAACAGAATAGGTAAATGGCCATAAAGTAAAACGATTAATGAAAACACAAAACCTTCGTCTATCATTAAAACAGCTGGAGCTACTGAACTAGTTGGCTGACCTTTGTCAGTATGTCATAACAGTTCTAAATAACCAAATCATTGCCAACAATCCAAGAATGTGACACTACGACACGTCAAAGTTGAAAGTATTTTTCCTGCTGTGAGTTTTGGCTTCATTGAGCTCCACATCTCTCGTAGTAGGTGAGAAAATAAAGATCCATGATGTGAAAAACCCTCACGTGTGGTGTGAAAACCCTGGTGCAAACGGATAACTTTAAGTGTCTCTCAGGACCGCTTCAGTAAATATGAGATGGGGGAGGGTCACTAAGATAAAGGTCAGGTTAAAAAAAAACCTCTGCATTTGAGACATACACATTTGCTAAATAAATAAAAAAAAACTGGAAAGCTCGGGAGACACTGGAGAGAAGATGGAGTAATAGGTGATAAAAGCAATAGCATATTAACTGGGCCAGGCTTCTGTTTACACACACTTCAAAAAGAGGCAACAGTCTCCTCTCTGGACGTTAGCCAGAGCTACACTCACTCTGATGAGCAGCGACAGGCCTCGAAAACCTCTGGAGGAGCTTTGAGGGATGGCAGGTGGAGTTTTTCTTTTGAGCATGTGAGGGGGTGACTGGCACAGGACTAGATGCCTGCAGCAGTCAGGAGTCATGTGCTGGGCTATTAGTCAGGCTAATGATGCTAATGCACGTTATCTACAGAGTGGCGTGTGACTCAGTCATGCAGCGCTAACAGAAATCCACTCCTTCGTGTCTTGTTTGTGACACAGCTTAGTGGGCAAATTAGAAAGAGCTGATGACTTTTATTTCGCTCTGTGTCTGCTGCTCCGATGGTGACAACTGTCTGCTTCCAACAGCATTACAAATTCCCAGCAGAGTGGTGTGGTTTCAGAGGGGCGGCAAAGATTGTTTTAACAAGCCATTATTAAAGCCTGCACAGAAGGGGCACCTTCCTGCATGAGCGAGCTGAGATGAAAAGTTGTGGATGCTTTGTAACTCATTGATTGCACAGGATGCAGATGTGTTTGTGCCTTTGCCTCGATTGGTACTCACCCCTTGCTTCCTCAGCTCCTCTTTCAAAGGTGCCAAGCTACATTTCTTCCCCAACATGCAGCTATACCACCTGCAGAAAGAAGAATCCATATTAACCAGCTGTGTGTTGCTGTGTTAGCGGGCAAGAACTATCAAGCAGAGATCAAACAAGCCGAGGTGGACTTTGGGGAGCAACTCAAACAAAATAAAACATGAGACAGGAAAAGCATATGCCTGTTGTGTGTGTCTCTACAGTCCAGAGTGGAGGATAAGCCGTTTTGAAGTTGTCCCTTGGTGGAGACCTGATCAATTATCTCTGTGGTGCAATACAGATGTGAAGTTGGTCTTGATCAAAAAGCAGTAGAGTCCAGCCGGGGAAGATGGAGGAAAGATAAATACACCGGCGAGTCAGACTAGAAGGTAGACTGCTCAATTTTCACAAGCCTTGTTAAGAACTGAAGGCTGAAGACTTCACCTTGGGCTCAGGTAAATTTGTATGACTATTTTCTGACATTTTATGGACAAAACAATTAATAAAAGAAAAAAGCTCTAGAATTGTAACTTCAAAGATAAATTATTGTGTTCTCTATGGTTAAGATGCAAATACATCAAGGGTGCTTTGTAACTCATTGATTGCAGAGGATGCAGATGCATTTGTGCCTTTGCCATGTGATTAGAACATTAATAAGATCTATTTACACACGTTTAGATTCATATGAATGTGTAAAAGTGCAGGATATTGCATTTCTTTTTTTCCCCTTTTGGTCGGAAGGACCTCTGACTAGTGATCAAAGCTAAGTCCTTGTAAATATCTATGTTTCTGAATATAAAAAAAAGGTCAAAAGTTACACTTACACCCAAGAATAAATTACATCTTAAAAACAGTTTTGACTTTTGATTGACAGAGGACTATGATTTGTAATCAGTTTAGGGAGGTTTGAAGATGCCCAGAGGGGATGATGGGAAGGGAAGAGCAAAGTGTCAGCCTCGGTTGACAAAATTAAATATTAAACAGCTCTAATATTCACAGATGTTCCTCAATTTTCGACACAGTGGGGAGGAACACCCGGAGCAGCACCCGGCTTCCCTCCTTCACCGGCAGCTTTTCAGACATCCTGAGTGTGCAGCTGCATTGGCGTCTCTATTTTTTATTGAAGCATGTATGATTACAGTCTTATTAACAGAGATGGCAATTTTCATATCAATGGCATGATAAATGGAGCGTATTACCTCATTTCTAACTGGGGTTGTGTTGTACTGGGGAAGTAAGGTGGCATGCCCCAATCTGACACTAATTACACTTTAGTAGAAAGAAGAGGGAAGGAGGTGCAGGGCGGGAGTGGTGAGAATGTCTCAAAGGACCAATCGGTGAAGCTGACAGGGTTTCCATGGACACTTGGTGGCTCGGGTGTCCCAACATACATTTGGGAGTGACAGCTGGCTCCGGTTGGTTTGGCCTGAGCATCACAGCTGTTAAAAAATACTGGCTACATGACTGCAACCGAGCCACACAGGAGCAGGCAGGTGTTCAGATCGGCCCCTCTCAGGAACGCTCATCTTTCCAGTGACGCATTACGCAAACACGCACAGACACTGTGCTCCCCTGCAGGAGGCAAAGCAGGTGTGGCATGTCTAATCAGCTTTAATAGCGCCACTCTGCAGCTCCCTCTATCCTGTCTCACTCTGCTGCCCCAGTGACAGCCCTGATAACGGGGGAGGGTAAAGTGACGGTCGCTGGAGACACCCCCACCCACACAAACACAGCTGTTCCCTGTGGTCTCCCGGATACAGTACTGGGTGAGCTTGTGCCAGAATAATTAAACCAAGTGTGGGTGACAGCTCCATTAATGTGCAGCGACCCATCTGCACATTTCACCTCTCGGTGTCTCTCCTTCACTGGTGCGCTCAGCGGCCATTAAAACCTCAGCGGCCATTAAAAGCCTCTCCAAAGAGAACCAAAGTGCAGTGCTCTGGTTCATTCATCTGCCACTTCAGATATGTAGCTGTGTAACCCTGAATATGTATAGTCTCCGTCTATGATTGAGTTCATGAAATCTGGTTTACATCTGATCTTACATACACAACAATTACACCAACAACTCATGTTTGAGTCAGGTTTAATTTTGCAGGTCAATGTCCGGCTCTTTATCTCACCGCAAGCGTCTCTTGAGCTGCAGGCTGTCATGAATGATCCTCTTTACAAATTCAAGTTCCCCACCCTCCGCCATGATCTCCGTCACTCCGCCTGTGTTCACTGAGCTGGGAGGAGGTCGGCGTGAGTTCCTGGAGTTTACCCCCTGGAGAGATCAACAAGACAGACAGAGATTAAGATAAAATCCTATTAGAAGCCTGTTGCTATCGTGTAAACAAACAGTGAACAAGTGCAGTGTTTACTCTCAATGAGCAAAGCACTTTAACAAAGTCAAGCCATTTTTTATTTAAATGTTCAGGACGAGACAACAGTCAAATGTTTACCTTTGCTTCAAGCTGGTTGGCAAAAAAAGGAGGGTTGCACATGCAGAAGTCATACACCATTTCTGTCTCTTCTTTCAAGGCGTCCATCAGTAAAGTCTTCTGAGGGACTTTAACAACTAGGAAAGTGGAAGCACACACTAGATGAGGCAGGGATTTGCAATGTTTTAGCTTATCATGACAGCTCTTGGGAAAAACAAAAAAAAACACCAAAGGCAACTTCAGGCCATCCCACAGAAAAGTTCACAATCATGACAGAAGCAGGGTAAAATCATTGATTCTCAGTCCAAATCTGTGGCCTACGATAGCACATTGAGACACCGTCTTTGGCTACCAAAGCTTTCAATAAAAAAAAAAATGTAAAAGTCAGACAGTAACTCAAAGTTAAGAGGACATTTTCACAATATTACAGCTGCTACAGCCTTTGTTGGGCTGATGACCAGTAGCTTATGGTGGCTAATCAGCAGCAGTTAGCAAACCTTAGATAGATTTTGCTGACATGACTATTCTCCGTTTGGCATTCACCATCATCCCATAACGTGTTACTTGTAGCCACAGAGGCCCCAGTACAGCCAAAGGTGTGTAGTTTTCCTTAAATACACATTAGGTGAGCGAATATACAAACACTACACTGAAAGGCTGGGGTTTAAATGCAGCAGTTTAATGTCTTAAGCTTCAATGTTCTTCAGGATGAGTGGACCACATTTACCTTTAATGAGGTCAGACATGTTGTTCTGCTCCACGTTTTTCGTAGCGTAGTCAAAACAGATGTCGTCCACCTCTGTGGCCAGAAAGTACCAGCCGTTCATTGTGGCTCCCAGTAAGGGGTAGATACAAGACGCTCCAGTGCCTGAGAAAACACACACACATATTTTTGACAGCTTGAGGATGTGTGTGCATTAGGAAGATGAATGGTTGTGTGTTTCATTGGCCAATATGGAAATGTATGGTTTAAAGTACATGGTAAAGAGATTATAAAAGGACAATAAATGTCAGTTCCAGCTGCTGTTATTAAATCCTCCACATATGACAATAATGACTACAGTCAGTTCAGGCTCAGATAAGTGGCACCATTTAGTAAAAGGAAACACCCAGTGGTGATCCATCAAGGAGCGGACAGCTTCAATCTGCTTCCAGAAAGATTTAGGGTCATCAATCAGTGACCTGAGGTCCTAAAGAGGAGACGAGGAGACACACAGACACACACACACACACCTCTGACTGACAGAATAGCAAACACACTGTGACATGTGGGTGAGGATTAGACTGGTGAGTGCTGGGAGCACTGGGAACGACTGGGCTCGTGTGTACCAGCTGGAGGCACCAACTGACATTCTGTGTGCCACTTTGAGCTGCTGGAAGCCACATCCAGAATAAACAATTGCAGGGGTCTCAAATGTAAACCAACTGGGAGACAAACACAGGGTTATTTGTATTTTTCCTCTCAGTTACATGAAAAGTCAGCTTGATTATTTTGGAGAATCCTCACCAGGATGATGATGATGATCAAAGTTAAACCACACAGACACACACACACACACACACACACACACACACACACACACACATAAATGAGACAAAGAGTGGTGGTGGTACCGATGTCGATGCCCCTGCGTGGTTGCTTCTGGCCGTCGATGAGGTCCTCCACCCAGTGGATGTAGTTGAGGCGGAGGGGGACGGTGGGGATGAGGCGCTCCAGAGGGATCTCGATGGTCAGACCGAAGTCCTCCTTCAGCAGGGTGCAGGTCAGCGCCCGCACTGCCTCTGGCTCTTTGAAATTCACACTAGAGGAGCAACAAGCATAGCTGAATTAATTCATGTTAGCATCTAAACCAATTTGCCAATTTTAGACTACTTGTCATAGTTTCTTGTACAGCTGCTACATTTAACTTTTGAAGATTTCGTCTTATAAAAAGGTATTATAAGGTTTAAAAAAACAAACAAATCTACCCACATGTTTACATTTCTCAAAGTGAGGTGGCATCATCTAAAAAACGAGATTGAAGTTTAGAGCAGACAGTTATAGATAATAATTCTACTGTTCACCTTTGTTTTCTCCTCCAAATAAGTTTGGTTAATGTTCAATTTCCCTTTAAGGAAGATTTCAATTTAGTGACATGCTGATCCCGTTTCATCAATGAGGTCGCCTGCCAGCAATTTGCCAAACTGCTCTTAATACTGCACTTCATTAACCCTCTGCAGCTCTCTGCACTGAACCTCATTACTTCATCACACACCGACACCCACCCTCTACCCCCTACACACACACGACAATAGGGAGATAAGCAGCCCATCAATTCAACAATCCCTTGTTAATGACAATGAAATTCACATTTTCCACATTGCAAAGATCTCCCACTTTTTACTCCCAATTCTCAGTCCCACTCGCTCTGCTCTCTCGTCTTTTCCTCTCGACGTGTTTAAGGATTTCAGCTGTCACACAAGCAGGCACAAGTGCGGCAAACAGAACAAGTGGGCGAGGTAGGTATAATTAAAGCTTTGCTGAGTGCTTTCGCACCTTGGCGGATGTAATTAGACACATTCTGGTGATGGCAGCGTCTGGCGCCACACCAGCATGGTGCGAGCAAAAAAATAATAATCTACTGCTGGTAGAGATGGAGTTAAATCTCTGAGATACAAAGCAGCTGGTTTTGTTTTAATTTCTTTCCATGAATCAAATTACACAAAGAGCTGCAATGTTTATCACTCAGTATTCAGCTCCTCTTTGGTGACATTTCACAACACACAAAATTAAATCAAAATTTACATTTTCCCTTTCTTGCCCAACTTGGTGACCACTTTGGATTTAATCAAATAAACAAACTATCAATGGGTACACGACCACACAGCGATGGTCAGTGTCACACACAGATGGCAAACGTGAACTACAGGCAGACGCGGCACGAGAAGATTATAAAACAGAAATGTTCTTTTGTGAGTTTCAGCAGTTTGTCAGTTAATAGTTGGCTTTTATTTGTATTTTATAACGGATGCCTGTAAATTTAGACTGTATGGACCCGGTAATAGAGGTGAAATGCCAACCCTCATTTCTTTTGAGCAGGTACAACACACTGAACTGAAAGGTTCAGTGTGTAAGTGTTTGGACTGATAACATTCCTGTGTTGTTCAAATGCCTGTGAGACGTGTGTTGGGTATATGTCTGACTGTGTGTTTTGGCAATACAGATGTGAAAGCAGCATAAAACACAGGGGGCCTCATGTGGGACTGATACAAACGAGGAGCGATTTACCTGTAAAGCCCGACATCAATCTTACCTGACAACGTCATCTTACATGTCTCTTCCTTGAATGAACATATTAGGTTAATGGTCCAGTTCAGCAGCTGAAGGAGTGTGACCTCCAGCAGGAAAACAAACACCTGGCTCTCCTTTCATGACGTACGGCAAATTTTCAAAAAAATCGAACCGGTGGAGACATTTGCACTTTAAAAAAAAAAATGGCCTGAGCTTAGGGGAGGAATCAAGCTAATGAGGGAGAAGTGATACATCAGCGTAACGCTCCCTCTTCCCCAAAATGAAAGCGTGCCTCTCCCAGATATTCTGCCCTCTTTCATTTCTCCTCTGAGGCATCATTAGATAAAGATCAATATTCAGAGAGGGACGCAGCTAAGGCCAGGCGTGGTGTGTGTGTGTATATATATATATATATATATATATATATATATATATATGGTTGTGTGTGTGTGTGTGTGTGTGTGTGTGCGGTAGTGTGTTTGTGTGCAATGCAGCCCGATCACTCCCATCAGCAGCACAGCTAATGCCACGTCTCCATGGCAACCCCACCTACTGAACAGATGAAGAGAGCACGCAAATCCGGCCACGCTGGAGCAATGGCTGATACCAGACAGAGCGTGAGAGTGCCCGCGATTTACGTCTGCACTGCCACGTAGGTGCAACGCTGCGTGCTGACAACATAAATGTGGCCAACGGGACGCAGTGAGGGACAAAAACTCTGATGAAAAAGTTGTGATGAGATTTAATATACTGTGCGGGGTGTGTGTGTGTGTGTGTGTGTGTGTTTGCAAAACTGTATTCCAGCTTACACTCGGGTAAAAAACAGCAGGACCAGTTGTGAAGGAGCAGACAGAGTGAGATGAAGGTGAAGAAGAAGAGATATAAGAAAAGGAGAGACAAGTCTTTAGTTTAGATGGAAGAAGATGACATAATTCGACCAGTAGGGAGTTTACTGCTGAGACAAATGGCTTGCTCTCACCTCCACGCAACATGATCAGCGTGAAAGTGTGCACACCCTCTCACTCACTCTCTTTTTAATCTCTGTCCATAGAGATGTGACCTTCAAGGTACATCTACTTCACTCTGTGTGCTGGGAAAATATTTTGTGCTGATTAGCAGCAACTTCTTCTCTCGTGTCAGGTGTTTTTTTTTCCTCTCTCACAAGAGCAGAAATGAATGCTTAAAACACATTTAAAGCTAGACTTTGAATATCTCTGAGCTCATTTGGGGATATTTTTCAACTCTGCAGGGTATGCGGATGGTGTGAAAAACAGATGGCTAGTTGAGATCTAAATAACAACCAGCAATTATGGCTGAAATAATTGTTCTAGCTGTTTCTCTGCTTATTTATTATGACTTGTGATTTGGTGAATAAAATGTTTATTGAAGTTTTGCAAGTATTTATGAAGTATGAAGTATTTAATGGGACCTGATCTGTTCATGTCAGCTATAGAAAGCTTATTGGAACTGCTTATCAGAAACCCAGCAACTGGCCGGCCAGCGTTTCTGAGATTGGAGTGAGACACGAGAAAAGCTGAGGTTGTGATGTTCTCAAAAATAGAAGATCTTTGAAAAGTCGAGTCTTGGCCAATCAGCGTCTTCATGTTCCTCAAACTTGTTTTTAATGGAAGCTAGTCAGCTTGCTATCACGTTAGCTAACGTGTTTGGGTTATGTATTGTCGTTAAAGCTACGTTCCGTTACAGTTCAGTCTTGCTTGTAAAAAAACGTAACGTGATGAAACATGCCGTCACCCCCCGGTCTGGTTCAGTTCACGCTGTCACTCGTTAACGTTAAACCGGCAGATCTGGCTGCAGGTTTTTTTTTTTTTTTTTTTACTCAAAGTAGAATGAAGCAAATCACGTAGTTGGGCTTAGCCAACAACATGACGTCGTGGTCATAAGAGACCCAGATTGAAAGAGTTTAAGGAAGAGGACGCTCTATATGGAGCAGTACAGCTTCCCTCTGTCCCAGTATTTCATACATATTGATAAAGCAGGGTATGTAAATGCAGCCTCTGGAGGGATCAATTACAGTAAAAAGGGCTCACATTTGGCAGATGTAAAGCATAGATGTGTATGTTTTTAGTGTTAGTCCATTTTGTTGTTTTAATTAACAGCTCAGGGATGTTCAAGGAGCAACCTGTTTGTGCACTTTCTGAAGATGTTTTGCACTGTCACTTCTGTTTTTGAATAAAGGGTTGGAAATGAACGCTTTTTTGATAAAAACATTTTTTTATCCGATTCATCGATTAATCGAAACAATAATCAACCGATTAATCGATTATTAAAATAATCGTTAGTTACAGCCCTACTTAGTATAATGTATCTGCATGGTAATAACTGCTGGGCTTTTCAGTGCTGCTAATTTACCGAGTTTAAATGTGGCATCAGAGGTCAAAGTTATTCATTAATTTGTTCTTTTACTACCAAAAACATGTTGAATAATATTTCACTGAATACCAAACTGGTGTGAAAATTGAACATTTCATTAATTACGGAAGTGAAAATCATTCCACAGATGAACGTCTCTTATCCGATAAAGAATATGACTACCGAATGAAATATCACTCAGGCTGTACCTTTTAATACCCACTCGTGCCTCTTATTCCCACCCCTCTAACTGGCTGATCTAAGCCCCCTTTTCTCCTTTCCCAAAAACTGAAACAAACCAAAATTCAGATTTTTTTATTTTTATTTGACTTAAATCCCAATCACCCACCCCCCATATTTATTCTTCTGCTGCCTCTGATCTGGGCTCGACTCTGCCCACTGCTATCAGCCCTCCACACTGACGATCCCTAAATGAAGGGATACTCATCTCCCCTGAGGATTGAATGGGTGTCTCCCCAAGATTACTCTCATCCCTAACTCACCGATTAAATGCTTAAAAAACTCGGTAGATGAATTCATTGGGAAATACAAAACCACACTAATCCCTCAACTGATGGAATGGCAGACTGATGGGGGAAAAAAGAGCCACATTTCTACAGACAGCTAACGAGAGCTGGTACTACACACATGAAGGGAGACACAAATCCTGGACATCCATTCATGCAGCAGGCAAAAAGAATTGGCATTGAGTCCAGCCTGAGCTGATGCCTGATCAATGTGCAATACACTACTGAACCCATTTGTTTAAAAAGGAATAATAACGTTCACGAGTGACAGCGTGAACTGAACCAGACCGGGGGGTGACGGCATGTTTCATCACGTTACGTTTTTTACAAGCAAGACTGAACTGTAACGGAACATAAAGTAATTTTAACGACAATACACAACCCAAACACGTTAGCTAACGTGATAGCAAGCTGACTAGTAGCTTCCATTAAAAACAAGTTTGAGGAACATGAAAACGCTGATTGGCCAAGACTCGTCAAAGATCTTCTATTTTTGAGATGATCACGACCTCAGCTTTTCTCGTGTCTCACTCCAATCTCAGAAACGCTGGCCGGCCAGTTGCTCTGCTCCGCTCTTCTTCTTTTTTTCTCCGCGACTTATTGCCAGCGTAATAATCGCGCGACACAACGAATCGATAATGAAATTCGTTGCCAACACTTTTGATAATCGATTTTATCGATTTGTTGTTGCAGCCCTATATACCGCACAGCCCTAATTTCATGTATATTTATTTAAATACCAGAAACCATGCTATGTGTGAGATATATCATCATCGAGATTATGGATAGAAGATCTTGGCCATAACACCCAGACATAAAGTCTGCTCTACTGTGATGAACCAATGTTTAATTACATTGTCATTTCACATGTCCTTGTTGTCTACAAACAAAGATCCACATAACTTCTGTCTAGTTGTCTACTTCCAATAGTCCAAGTGTCCACATTGGTTGTCCAGCCCAAAGACTACCAGCCCATTGTTTGCGCTCTGCCTGTGTCTGTCTGTCTGTGAGCCACAGACTGACAGAGACACTACAAAGCGCTAATTAACACCTGTCACAGACGGACATCCTGGCGAGTTTTAAAGCAGCGTGCCCACACATGCACATGCTCTGGCTGCCGTAAGATGATTGACTAGCCACCTCACAACCACCAAGGATCCGCCCACACCGATATGTTCACATTCACACACAGATGTTCAGACTCGCTGCAGTGACACCATGTCAGCATTCATCTGCATAACGCAAGCGATTACCTCACTGAGCAGACGAGGTACCCGTTTCACAAAACCCAAACAAAGAGGGAGGAACACGTCTCCGTCCTGACAGAGGAACACAGCAGACCTCAAACAAGTCTCACAATAACTGTCAGCTCTTAAAATCACTGGGCTTTTGCTTTGTTTGGACAGACTCTTGTATAAACTGAGAAGAAAACAAAAAAAGGGTTTATAAAAAGACAAGCGGACATGTCTTGCTTAAAAGACTCAACCAAGTAACCAAGACAAATTGTAAATGCTATTTTGGGTATTTTCAATTAAAGTAAATAAGACTGGGTATTTCCAATGTAGATACTAAAAACCCATGTATAGCAATAACAATCTGCACAAGAACTATATATATATATATATATAAATAAATGTCTTCAATAAGTAGCAGAATTGTTATCCATCTGAAGAAACATGTAATCAAAAAGAGGAAGAATTGGATCAAGGCTTTCATAGTAACTTTCTGTACTTGACAGATTATAGATTCTTGGCAAAAGAGACACATTAAAGTTGGTAAAAAAAGAAGAAGCATAACACCGCAAACAAAAGTAGCTTGACATGGAGATAGAAAAAATAAATGAGGACATATTACTAGGAGATTTACTTTAAAATATGGACGTCTCTCCGGACAGGGTTTAAAATACAGTTGGATCAGCAGATTCGCAGAAGAACAGTCAGCAATTGCAACCGTAATTATTACTGCGGTGAAGGTGTCAATTTACCCACATGGATGGGATTAAAAGTTACTGAACAGTAATGTTAGAATCCAACCACCTCGATATCCTTGGATAAAGTCAAAATACTTTTGTATACGGTTTGGTATTTAACATATTCACACAAAATGTGACTTTGATTACTGGAGAAATACTAATGACTTGTAATAAACTGCAGATAGCACAGGTGTAAGTCGTAACACTAACAAGGTCTCAGTAAGCCAGTGAGCCTTTATTAACGAGTTACACCTGCTTTTTATCTGCATTTGAAAACACGCAAAGTAAAAAAAATTCAATAAAAGTATGCCTTTCTTCAAAAATCTCTAGATACTTATCTACATTTTTCGTTACAAATTAATCTAGTTCCAGTTTCTTTTCCAGAGCAGCAGCAATCATTAGCAGTGTTTGAAGTATCATCACTAATCCCACCAGACATACGCTTCCTTTGTTCTCTTGCCTGGACTTTCTCACATCATGACATCTCACTGAGACACACACACACACACACACACACACACACACACACACACACACACACACACACACACACACACACACACACACACACACACACACACACACACACACACACACACACACTTTGCGTACGTAGTGAAACACAGGACGCTTACAGGGCAGTTTTTGATTGACACACCAACCTATTCTTACAATTGGAGTTCATATTAAAATGTCACTCACACATACTTTGTGAAGTCTCTGTAATGAATAAAGAGAGCAGCAAACAGCGGATGGAGTGAAAAAGAAAAGAAAAAAACTTTTGATGTCAGGTCCATTAATCATTTGTCCAGGCTTCGTCCTCCTGCTGTGGCCAGAAGCTGAATAAACATTAAAGATCAGACCGAGTCAGCTGGGTGATGAGTGGTGCTGAATGGGATCCTCAGGGATCGACTTCGGCCCACTGGTGAAAGGTGTTTCTGTACACGGCCTCAGTGTTTTCACAATATGGCTAAAAACCATGTGGACACCTGAACATTAGACCCATATTACATTCTTGAACATTTCATTCCATAACTACGGACATTAATATGATGCTAACATAAGTTTCCACTCTTCTGGTGTGCTTCCATTCAGCCACAAGAGCATGAGTGAGGTCGATGGATGGGTAGAGATTCCCATGTTTACGACACAAGAGCGCTCAAACAACTGAGAGTTGGTTGAGTCGGGTTAAAATATTGTGTATTTCCAACGTAGCACCATTTTGAGATGGAGTTTGGTTGGCATGAGACACCCTAAATACTCTGTGTATGTATGTATGCATGTATGTATGTATGTATGTATGTATGTATACACACTTTTACTGTGGTCACTGATGCTGAAACTTGGCGGTTGGCCATGACTCAATGAATGAGTCTGAAAGTGTAACTACTAACTAGTAATAACAGTTACTACAGTGTGACAGAAACGTTCGTCCCTGTGTTAAAACAGCAGGAACAGGCTTTCCTGAAATGTTTCCCCCCCAAGTTGGGGCCTTCATTTAACCCAGTTCTGACCCAGGTCCATCGTATAATGCAACACTGTCCGCATAACCATAATTTGGACATTTCCGTCACGGAAATCTTCTTAGTGGGAAAAATAAATAAAACTGTTGCAAAGTAACAAACATGATTTCCGGCAGAGAAAAAAGGTTTCTTCCATTTCAGTCAATACAAAATAAAAGAGGATGCAATAAAACACTTGTTTATAAACAGCTGCTGTGTGACTGGCCACCTCCCATACATCAATTCAGATTGAGATCAGGGATGAACAACACGATACACGCACGCACACGAACGCACGCACGCACACACACACACACACACACGCACACACACAGGTACTCACACAGGACGTCCGGCAAGACTGGTGTGCACGTGGTGCTGGAAGTCCGGATATTTGGAGGCCAGGTAAGAAAAGTCCGGCGGTTTGTCTTTATAGCGGTTCCTCGGATGCATGGACTTGTTCAGAGCCATGATCTGATTTAAATGAAGGGGAAAGTGTATTGAGCGTGGACCAGAATGAAGTTACAGCAACAGGCACGAACTAAATATGAAACGCACCTAACCTACCTAACGAACTGCTGTTGGGACTTCTCTCTAAGTGTCTTTAATGATTGGACTTCGTTGGACTTTAATTTGGGTCACATCTAATTGAAATGTTTAAAACTGGAGTACAAAACGGATTCGTGGGGCTAGTTTTGAAACACTTAGCTCGTGTAAGCCGATACGTAGCCCGCACCGTGCCTTCCTACCTCTTATTGTAGTCCTGTCCGTGTTGTGATGAAGCCTGGTATTATTTCCCAGCTGGTGGTAACTTTGTGGCACTATACGACTAATTTAGAAGTAGAAGAAGCTCACGCGACTCACTCACGTTGACCAAACGTTGTTCACTTTCTGTAACTCACTTCCGGGATGTTTGCGACGTCACCGCTTTACGCCAATACGTGTTGACGTCATCAAAATAAATAAAAAGGTTCCCATGTCAGATAATTTTACTTAATTGCATTTTATTGTGTCTCATTTTACTGTGTAACTTTGATATTTTACTTCTATTTTATTTAACTTCTATTATATTTTTTATTTAAAATTACTTTTTTTCTGAATGTTTAGATAAATATAAGCAAACATCTAGAAGGGAAAAAGTGTTACAGTTGTCAATTTAACCTTTCTTTGAGAAAATTAAGATTACTTTTATAAAAGAGATGACTGATTAATTTTACTGTTTTCATCATACATCATAAACATTAAAGCTGCCTGTTTATCTGTGAATTATTAATTCACGTGTCTTTAATACGCATTGTACCTTACCTTTACATTAACATGTTTTATGATAAATGCACACCATAAATATCTTATGAGCCATTTTTGTTTTGAAAATAAAAACAAATCCCTCTGTCAAATATAATAATACTATTATTGGGCACACTATAAATTAACTGTAACTCACTGTTGGGAAATTTTGCTCAACATTGTCCCAATATACTATTGTTTAAAAATACATTTCACCTTCAGTATCATAAAAAAAACAATACAAATGCAGATTTTTTTTTTTTCTTCTTTTATTATATCGCAAAGAATAATGACATCCAGGTATATTGTTGACAGTTTGCTGAGTGACGTGTGAGACCTTAGTGGCAAAAACATCATGAGCTCTCCTGTCGGAGCTTGTTGTGCAGTCTGAAGCCCCCGGATGTGGTTCACAGGCAGGTTATAGAGGACAGGTGGGAGCGAACCACAGACACACTTGTCTGTCAGTCCCTTCCCATACCAGACCAGAGCAGAACAGGGATTGCTTGGGACCTGCGAATGGAAAAAGGGGATTTTCTTCATCAGGGCGCACACTTGCCCACAACACCAGCAGCTGTATTGTATCTTTGTCCCGCAGATTAATACAAAAGAAACAGAACACACATCATCCTGACCGTTCATTAACCACCTCCTTGAGTAAAATCAAGGAAGGGGATACATTTTTTTAAAAATGTATTTACATGTTATGGTCTGGCATGTCATAGTGTGATCCTGAGGAGACTAGTGTCTTTATTAACAACGAAAGGAGGCGAATTTCTAGAGATAAACTAGATTGTAATGACAAATGTCTCCATTTTTGGCTTCAGCTAGAACATTTAACACAGGCATCTTCATTATTCATGCCAAATTGTACTACAAAATTAGCTGTTTTTCTCCACCCAAAGTCTTTGCCTCAAAAGTTAGGACAGAGGAAACAGCTGGTAGAAAAAATAAGACCTTGGTAAAGGGGGCACACACCAAAGGGAGAAATGAGTTATATTTCCTGAAGGAGAGGGTTTCTCCTTTGGGACATCCTAGTCTGCCACAATCCCATTGCATTTACAGAGGAGGAGAACCTCCTTCAAATAGCACCACACACACAACAAAACCAGCCGTTCTACAACCAATGAGCAGAGCTGTCTGACCTCATACTGGTTGAGCAGGGCCACAGCAATGAGAGGAATAGGTTGATATTTTGGGAAGTATGCCAATCTGCTTTCTTGCTGAGAGCTGGGTTTGAGAGCATAGATGACTTGTGTTTGTGCAATTTTGTATTTTACTGAGGAAATTCTTAATTCATGATTTTCTAAAAATAATATTTTTGTTAAAGACTTTACATTTTTTCTGGATAAACTAATATATAGTGCTAATGCTGATACACATATTTTGTTGTTGTAGCTTCCCCTTCTTCCCAACCAAGACTTATTTTAGGGTTTTGATGAATGTATTTTTAATGCTTATTCATGCTGAATGACATCTCTGGTAAACACAAGATTCAAAGTGACGCTTTTGTGCAATTCTTCGTGGAGAAACTATATTTTAAAAGGTCTGTCGATTAAATTAACTTAATCGTGTTAGTAGTTTGTTTCTAAGAATTTATTTAGTCCTACCTACATTCTAGTATTAATTCTAGCTTCATATTTACAATCTATATATTACTGTTAGATATTTCCATCTAGCTATTGCTCAGCAAGCAAGCAAATAAGCGCAGATGCCCAACTACTTCCCCGTCACTATTCAAACCAATTGACCTTCAATAAGATGAGACTGATTTCTAAAATGAGATTTGCTCCGACAGCTCTGCTTCAGGTTGACATGCAGCAGCGCTACATCAACAGGTCACATGAGGCTCACAGTAGCCACAAGCAGGAGCTTGAGCAGCAGATCACCACATCCAGTACACGCAGAAAGAGGAACAAGTGGCAAAGAAGCGAAGATGATCAGTTAAGCAGTGGAATTCTTTATTAGCCAAGAACTGCATTGGAATGAAACGGCTAATCAGAAATTATACGTTTATGCATGTATCAACATCATTAAATTTCAATGTTGCCTTTGGTCATCATTAAAAGGACCAAAGATTTAGTGAAAACAGGGATGTGCAAGATTAATGAATCACCTTGTCAGCTACAGTTAGAAGCAAGACGTTTCATTTGTTTTGTCCTCCAAGGGAAGTGGAATGGTTGTTTCTACAGCATGGACTGGTTAACGGTTATCTCCCAGTCTTTCAGTTACAGCTCCACAAAGATCAAAAGCTGAACGTTTGAGGAAAGCCACTCAGAAGACGTTTGCACACATGGGAGTTGATCCATGGGGTTTGCCTGCAGAGATCCTTGCTGCTCAAGCTTTTTGCATTCTCCCTCTTATAGGAGGTCTGATCCAGGAGCTGTCACGGCCTGTTTTTACAGTCAGGAGCGCTTTCAAAACTACCTCAGCATCAGACCCCTCTGCAGACCAAACCGCATCCACAGATCACTTAGCACGTCTGCTGCCAGCATTTCCTCACTAACCTAAAATTCCCATCCAGTTCATCCTTTAGTGCGATAATACAAAATTGCCAAATCTCTTAACAAGCTAAATTTACATTTCATATTTTCACAGAAAACTGATTTTTTTTTTTATTTTTTTTTTTACTCAAACCCATTTTTATTATGCAGAACATATATTTCACCCCTCAGAAATTAGAGATCTTTGCACATCCCAGATATCAAACCCAGGGGGCTCACTTTGACTCATCATCATGCCTTTGTGTTTTGTCTTTAGGTTATTTTTGTATTTTTTGTATTTTTTTTTTTACACAATGCTGCGGTTTGTGGCCTACATAATTCCTATGGTATACCAAACCCTGCCAAAACTGACTGGGCAGGGGACCAGAAGTGAACCGAGGCTTCAGTTCAACAAAAGTCTCACATGCAAGGTCACAGGAAATTGTCTCCTAAAAAAGGGAGACACACCCAGGGTCAAGTACAGGAGACTGCTCAGGTGTAGTCGCTGAACTCTTCCCAAGCGACACCGTGACCCAGGGCGCTCACCGACAGCAGAAGCCAAACACACTTGCTCTCTACGTTGGGGCTTCTTGTGAAGAACTCAAGTGTGGTTATTCACAAAGCCACTTTTATACATTTTAACTTTTCATTCCTTGCTGCAGGTTGATTAAATGGGATAATTTATCTAAAGCCTAGCAGTGGTTCATGTGCCACCATGACAAGAGTACAAAGCTGTTTTTTAAGCCCCCGAGCGCCAAGGACAACAGTTTGAAGTATTCGTATATACACAACCATTAAAATATTACCTAGTTCCACATGAAGAGAAATGGTATGCACACTTGAGAAGTGATGTTATAAAGCTAGAGATTATTTCAATAACAAAGCCCCACAGACAATCTTATCGCATCATATACGCTTTTCCAGCCTTATCTCTTGAAAGTTTCACCAAGCTAGGCACCAACAGACTACGACAGTTAAGGAGGGAAATTACAGAAAGAAAAATTCCTAAATAAAAAAATAGACAAAAATAAATCTTACACATAAAGACACTGTCATTTCTTAAATTATGGGGTTTTAGTGCCCTACATTTTACACCCAGTCAAAAACATCTGCCTTCGGTTGGTCGGTAAGGCTGCGTGACAGACGGCCAGCCCCGTGGTAAACCTATGGTACTTCTAGACGTTATGTAAATTTACAGTATACAATTTTGGATTACCATGCAAGAATACTTTTTTGTGTAACATTTAATAGCTCGATCTACATCCAGGAATAATTTACATAGGACAATAGTTATTGGACCAGAGAGCGCGATAGGTAAATAAACCAGGGTGGTAAGTGCAGCCGGAGATGATGTGCGGATGAGGTTTAGGTTAGGGGGAGGAGGCGGGAGGGGAGGTGGGATCCAGAGGGGCGCCTGGGTAATTGGGTTGGTGGTCCAGTCCTCCAAGGTCCAAATCAGCGACACTCCCACACTTTTACCGTTTGATCTACACTCCCAGTGACCACGTAGGGAGCAGCCTTGTGGAAATCTGTCGGAGAGACAAAAGATCATCAGAACGAAAACCCACTTCAATACAACAGGCCTCTGAATGCACCTCAGAGAAAGAGAGAGAGAGAGGCATACATTCAGATTCAAAACCAGAGGTATCCGAGATACTAACGATGGGGCAACCCAGGGACAAGTTCCAATTCGGGAACAGCAGTCTCTGTCTGAAGACGAGACAGTCGTCGGCTGTTGGGCTTCAGTAAATACAGCATACAGTTTATTGACCATCACACCTAAATGTCAGCTTGTTTGAATTAAAAAGAGCATTTATGGCCTTATGTGATCGTTCTAAAAAGGTCAAAATATTCAGTATATAGGCAGCCATTTCCAGAGCTTTGTAGCTTTGATTACGAATAGGGACAATGTCTTCCAGCACCAGAGCAAGAAAAATTGCTGCATAATTTTTTATTTTTTTAATTGCCCCAAAAAAAGAGATACGTGTGGATGAGATTGATGCAGCAACATAATGATGATGTTATTACAGTATTCATGGTGAGACCTTGAAAGTGACGGCGGCATTGATACATCGCTCACTACTGGTTGGTTAATGAATAAAGAGCTGAAGTAAAACTTCAGTCCGATTTCCAGGCTATTTAAAAAGCAGAATGCCAACACTTTTGGGGCATGCACTTGTTATTGTGTTGCGCGCACACACACACACACACACACACACACACACACACACACACACACACACACACACACACACACACACACACACACACACACACACACACACACACACACACACACACGACAATGCTTATTAAAATGGGGAAAATAATACTTGTTTTTTTCTCAATAATTTCAAACAAAGGTGCTTTGTCTTTTCTACACGGCTCCAGAATTCATCACATCAATAGCTCACAGCGATATCCTCTTTGGTTGAAGTAGGATTTAAGAGGACTGGGTTTCAAAAGGTTTGCCAAGGAAAAGTTGGCTGAAGAGCTCCTCAAGAGAGTTACCAAGCCTTGATCTGCTGAAAAGCTGCAGATACGGAGGGGGAGGCGGGAAAATCCTGGAGCGCTCGTCTACCTCTTAAACCCCAGCTGCCAGCAACCCTCAGGACACCGAGCGCATAGTGGTGGAAGCACTGGGCTTCTTTAGAATTATTCAACCTTTGGTTTAAGCACATATTTATGAAACCAACTCGACTGTCCGATGGACGTTGAATAAAAAAGGTTCCTGTTGCACCTCAGGAGACCAACTTGTCAAACAATAACAAGGATGAAGCTTTGTTTTGAAGGGGGTGGGGATGAGGCGCTGCTTACCCAGAGAGGTAACAAAGTGTTCGTGGGCACACAGGGTTTTCATGCAGCGCTTGTTCTTGTAGTCCCAGATCCTTAAGGTCTTGTCATCTGCACAGCTCACAATAAACTTGCCTCCAGGGTGGAAGAGGATTCCACGCACCCAGTTATCATGGCCAACCTGAGAGACACACACACACACACACACACACACACACACACACACACACACACACACACACACACACACACACACACACACACACACACACACACACACACACACACACACACACACACTTTGCTAAAGACACTCGTTTCAAACCAATTCAAGAATATAAAATGTTTTCTCTGGATCCAAACACTTAAAAACACACACGAAGAAAATATATGGTCCTCACCAGTGTCATAAGGCACATGCCAATGCTAACATCCCACATCTTGATGGTTTTGTCTCTGGACCCAGACAGCAGGAACGGGCCAGCTTTACCACTCTTCTTAGTCTGGTTAGGAACAGAAGATGAAAAATCTAATAGCAGTAATGGTGCAGAACCAGTACTACTCAAGTTATTTGGAATAATACCACCAATTCTTGTCCAGAATAAAAAATAAAATAAAGCACATTTGTCCTTCATAGGGAAAGAGATTGGCTTAAATTAATTAACTGCGACATTTACCACAAAGATATTTTAAAAGCTGTCAGGCAAACTGGAACCAACAGTTACTACCTCTTTAACTGCATCAATGGAGATTGTGTTCAAACAGGCTGGAATGTGCATCTAAGCACTAACCAGAGATGAAACTGCATCTTACTGCCTTGGTCTGCTAAATTGTTTGAGTGTAAAAAGATCTAAGCAGAAATTAAGCAATCGTGAAATTTAATAAAATGGCTGTGTCTCTTGGCAAACCATATTCACAAAGCAAGATTTCTTCATCTCTCTGCCAAACATAAGCTTGTTTTTGTGTTTGATTCTGTCTGTAGAATCAATAAATAATATTGTGCGTCTAATATTTTTCTCATCGTTTAATCTATATTTATTTCATTTCTTTTTCCATTTCTACATTATTTTAGTGCTAGTTTTTTCACCAATACTCTCTGCACTGTTGTTAGTCTTGAAATTTGACTGACATTAATAAAGTTGAAGTTCATGAAAGTAAAAATAGACCAAATCAAGCAACATGTTTTGTGCATGTTTCACTTCAGTTAAGAAACAAAACTCCCAAAAATCTACTTCTGTACAAGAGGAACCGTGTCTTTCACTGCACACAGGTTAGACTGGGACAACTGCTGCAAGGGCAGATATTGTTTTAAAATCTGACACGTTTATAATTAGACACACTTAAAATCACAAGGCATGATGAGGCAGTCTGGCCTGTGTCCATACTGATAACCAGCCAGATTATGCACTTAATTTCAAGCTGGTCTGCTCTCGTGGCCGTCAGTCTGAGCACTGACTGACTGACGTGTAGAGAAGCTGCAAACTCTTCTCCTCATCATTCGATAGTGTAACAGTGTTCCTCACGGAGTGAACACATGACATGACCACGAGTGTACCCTGTTAGGTCCGTTTTCACTCAAGGATGCACATGAGCCCCATCGTCACACGTATGCGATGGTTGCACAATAACGACGATTGCTCACTTGGTTGACCAGTAAGTCTTTGTCTCACGTGATCCAGCGGCTGGAAAATATGTTTCTATTGCCAACAGTCAGTGAGCAGTTAAAAAGATCTGCTACTGGTCTATTATCTGCTCTGCTGTGATGATTGATCACACAGGGCATTAGTCTGCAATAGTCACATCGAGTAGTGGAATGTTTTATGAGTGTATATATATATATATATATACAGTGTGTCAATCAATCCTTGCTTGTAGATCAACCTTTGTAATGATGAATCAAAAAGACGCGATGGCTCAGGCTATTTGGCTCGGGATTCCACCAAACCCTCAAGGTCTGCAGATGTTTCAGGAAAACAGAAAGAAGTCAGAGCGGTTCTTTACCTCGGAGCCTGTGGCGTCTTGGATGGTGGGGTGGGCGCTCTCTGGAGCCCAGGAGATGCACTCCACCACGTGTTCATGCTCCCGCAGCTCAGCCTTGCATTCTTTGGAGGCCACGACCCACACACGCACCGTTTGGTCATTGGAGCAGCTGGCAATCAGTGTACCGTCCTGGTTGGGCCGAACCATACGAACCCACTCCCGGTGGCCTGTGAAGGTCTTCACACAGTAGCTAATCCACAGAAGAAAAAAAACAGGAAACGAGTAACCATGTTGTCACAGTGGATGTGACAAACAGAATATTGAGCTTAAAAAGTGGATTTAAGGATGTCTACGGAGGGCACCTACCCAGTTGCCACTTCCCACATCTTTATAGTTTTGTCCCTTGAGGCAGAAACAATGTGATCTCCATTGGGCATGATGGCTACAGATGAAACATTGTGGTCATGTCCTGGAAAACAGAGAAAAACAAGTTCTCAGCAAACCAGTATAAAGCTTTCTTAGCACAAAACATTAAAACAAATATATATAAATAAGTCTTCATTCACCAACAGTGCCCAAAAAACGCTGTGTTTGGTCGTAATTATTAAATGGCAAGCGAGGCAGCCTATTTGCTGGGGCTTACGTTGTTCCACGGAGAATAAGAGATGGCTAATTACCTAGACACTGGGCCATATTTAAGCTGCTAACCAGATGAAGACAACAGTAAGTGTACTCTAAAAGGCCAGCTTATCTCTGTGAGTGTGTGCACATACACATGCCATCAGGCTACAATAATGGGTGGCAGCTACACACAAAAATGTGTTATCAGGGGCTGAAGAGGATAATTAAACTGCTGTCCAACTGGGCACTAATCTATTTCACCAGTTAGCATAATTTTTTTTACGGTGTAAAAAGAAAAAAGGGTGAAAAAGCAGGAAAGGTTGAGTGGATAAATAAAACATTAATGGAGACGTGGGTATAAAGGGGGATGGAGAGGAAATGGAGCAAAACTAGACAGTGGGCTCAGTTTAATGGAATCTTGTAGACAGATTTTATTTCTGCACAGTCTGAATTTAGCTCGTCTGTTTGAGGAAGTGTGCCAGGAGCTCGCACCCTCCTTTACAATAAAAAAATAATATTGGCTGCTGCTCATTTGAATAAAACTACAGTATTTTATTCTCCAGCATAAATGTAAGCATGCCAGATCACTTATTGTCTGTGCGCTAAGGAGGCTTATTTATTTCACTAATTTTCATTGAGGTTTGCTTCACAGTCAGACATTAATGGGCACTTCTAGCAGACTTATGAAGAGAAGAACAAAATGCTTCATGTTGTTTGGGCTGCTGCTGGCTGGTTGGTGGGGGGCCTTCTCACAATTCCAACAAGGAAAAAAAATCCTTAAAATCAGCAGGGCCTGAGGGCACATGTAGATTGCTGCCATAATTTACTTGGCAATTAGGGTGTGAAAGTGGGGGGGGGGTGTATGCCTATGGAGAAGACAGTGGAGACATGCCCAATGGGGACTTAGATTCTCAAATAAAACTGAAATAATGTAGGTTATTATGTACTTATTAAAAACGTAAGCCAATTATTTACAATTTAAATGACAAATGAAAGGTGGTGGATGTAGTGGGGAGGAGTCATGATGGCTAAAACTGTCCATTTGTCAGCACTTTGGGTGCTGTGAATTGGAGCAGATTGAGGCTCATCAACAGCATCAAATGTGACAACGAACAGCATCTGCACCACCTGAGCCCTGTGTACAGTCAAAAGCTATATGTACCATGCATGGTCCGGATGCACTCAAAGCCTTGGAAATCCCACAGCTTGATAGTCATGTCTGCAGAGCAGGATGCTAGCAATTTGCCGGTCTGGTCAAAAGAGATGTCCTGCACTGAATCTGTGTGGCCCTTCAGTGTGCGTTCAAAGTCTCCCGTCTCGTAATCCCACACCTGAATGAAAGAGAGCATATTCAGGCATTAGCTTTAGTCAATCCTACACATACAAAAACAAACATACTTTACCAACAGGCATAGTAAATATTTTAATCTGTATAGCACTGAGAAACAGGTATGCTGTTCTTTCTACATTCAATCCCTTTTCAAACCCCAGCAAAGACCCCAAATCGGTGGCCCACACAACATCGGTGGCCCAGTCACCTCCTTTCCCAGCTGAGTAGTGCAGAAGCCAAAACAAGGGAATAACCAGGTGGTCCAAGGGAGTCTCATTACAATCCCCAAAACATGATGCGCTATTGGTAAAAATGACCATAGTGCAAAGACATTTGCCTTAAGAGCTCAGACAGCTCTCAGTTCACAGAATTACAGAATATGTGGTGCATTTTCAATGCTAATGGCAAGGATGCATGCGCCTGGAGGCTGATTTGGGTAACAGTTAGGCCTGATAAAAGCGGTGAGACAGTTTACTGTACCGAGTATGGCAATGCCAGTTGGCGTACAGAATATGGAGCGTACAGTAGCAAGCTTCATTTTCTAGCCTGACAAAGCTGTTGTGTTTCAGGATTTCAAGCAGACACTGTTTGTCACAGAGGGATAAACCCTCCTTGGTCCCTCTCTTGGTCTGGGGGATTTTGGACAGACTGTGACAGGGAACTACCCTTTCCACCCTAGTCCTTCTGCCTCCCCCAAAAAGGAAGCTACAGACGGTGCAGATGGCCACGAGGTACAAAGTGCAGAGGGGGTTTATCCTGGAGAAGTTCAATGCAGTCAACGTGTTTGGAGATACACCAGGCTTACAAAAACAACATTTTGCAGCAGCATCTTAAGTACACATAATCCATTAGCTAATTGTAACTCAATGCCGTCTCACCAATAGTTCCCCCTGGCACTCCCTCAGGGCAATAGTTAAGCAGAAAACCTGCCCTACTTCATGATGATTAATAGTTTACATTCTTTCAGGGAAAGTCCAATAATAATAATACAAAGTCTTTCTTTGTATATGCCATATATGAAGAAAGCAATGAGTAAGCTGACACCCAAGCTCTTTGCCCTTGTTACATTAACCTCACCTCTGGTTGACATGTCTGACTGGGCACAGGCCTACGCCCAAGACCTGCTGATTTACATACTGTGAAAGGTCAGAGCTGAACTCAAGGTAGCATCTTGCCATGCAAAAATCTGCCACAATAGCTGAGGAGAGAGGACGGGGTAAAAGAGGGGGATAATGAGAACCAGAGAACTGCAGAACTAAAGGAGTGAGGAACAACACAATACGTCTTCAGTTAAAAAAAAACAAAAAAAAAAACACTAAAACCTAACACCCTACACATGAATAAGGGAAAAGATGGGCATCATATCGCCTTGTTCCAGATCTGACTCTGCACTTGCATCTCAAATTTAATTAATCATTAAGAAGTCAGTGTCATCTTTCTGCATATCTTTCTATCCAGGTAGCTACATACATTCATGAGCTACATCTAGTGAATGGGGAAACAAGCTCAACCCAGCTGTACAGGTTCCTGGAGTCTCTGCTGGGTGCCTGGCCACCTCACCTCTTTATTAGTGAGCTTGGTATATAGTGAATATGGTATTTTGTTAGCTTTGGACATGCTAGCTGGACATAAAGCCCTTGCTGGCTCCCACTAAATATGGATTGTATGGACAGGAGATGGAATTGTTATTGAACTTGACAATAAAGCCAATAAGTGCATTTTAAAATGTTTGAACTACAAAAACTACAGGGGAAAAAAAATTGGCCAACGTGAGCACAATGTCAGGATGAATGACTGAAATTAAACAAAATGGAGGTTCAGTCTGATTTGT
This sequence comes from Taurulus bubalis, assembly GCF_910589615.1. Classification (NCBI taxonomy): domain Eukaryota; kingdom Metazoa; phylum Chordata; class Actinopteri; order Perciformes; family Cottidae; genus Taurulus; species Taurulus bubalis. Next base: position 15,781,305 of record NC_136598.1, read on the forward strand.
CAAGTTAGGCAGCCTCACTGGTGAGGCGGAAAGCTGATGAGCCTCGCAGACAGAGTAAAGAGCACAAGGTCTACTCCTCAGTTAAACATTTAACAGAGCTGTTCAGGAGGAGAAAAGTAGGACACATGGGGGAGTCAGGCAAGGCCACCGAGAGAAGAAGCAGCCAGGAGCGGTGCAAGAAAGCAGGGCTGAATTTTAAATGTACGCCTAGGCCTGACTTCTCCTGAAGGATGGCTTGCTCTGATGGTGGGTAGTCATGGTGGAGCAGCTGAAGCTTTAAGTGGAAGACAAAATGAGACCGGATGCTGGGAGGCAGGTTGCAGTGGCAGGGAGGGGTGGGGTGAAAAGGGAAGAAGATGCCAAAGCGGCGAGAGGAGTCCCTGCTGTGTGGGTGTAGCTGAGGAGATGTACATGTGTCTCTCATGGTCTCATGAATAAAATATAGAGAACAAACAGCTCAACAGAGTATTGGCATTGTGCAGTGAGGCAAAGGAGAGCAGCATAAGCAAAAATAGCCCAGAGACAGACTATGGAGTTTATTATGGAATCTTGGTAAACAGACGACTTGACAAAAGAGACCCATGTGTAATCTGGGCGTGTCTAGGAAGGAGAGCTAGAGCAGGAGAGGTAAAGCTTAAGAGTGAGGCATAATAGATGGAGGGAAGTAAGAAGAGGAACATTAAACCGAGAGAGCAAAAGCAGATGTCTTTACCTTGAACTACGCCCTATTATGGCTTCATTATTAGTTGGCCAATATTCAAAGATGAAGATGCAGAGGAAGCTCCAAAATCAGACAACAGATCAATCTTAATGAAGTAATTTCGTCTTGGAAATTATATTATACATTGATTATTAAATGTCAGCATTTCTCACAAGCACAAATGCCAACTTTATCCCACATAGAAACACACAGCTGAGATATGTGTAAGCTGTATATGTGTAGCTGGAAGGTGGCATGGTTTGTTGAAATAGTTGTTATAGAAAACAAAAAAGTAACTATCTTGTATTCTGTTATCTTAAAAATAAATAAATGCATATAACATTTTCCCCTTTAACGCAGGTGTTATGGTTATTAAAATCAACGATTTACTGTACAATAGTATGTCTTGTCTGACTACTGTATATATTACATATGTACACAGAAGCTCAATTCATATTCCAGTGAAAGTGTCATGCAACAACATGTGGGCTAACATTTGTATTTATAGCTCAGCTGTTACTATAGCAACCTGATATTCAGCACAGCTGAATTTTGTTTACATTCTCTGATAGAAATGCCAGCGCATCTTGAATTAATGGAGAGGAACAAAAACGGTTTTACTTTGGTGAAGAATGTATTGAAGTCAGTTTGCCTGCTAACAGTTTTGACAAGTCTTCTATACTTCCATCACCAGGATACTCAAACCAGTCTACCAGATGTTTCAGAGAGAATAATGATCAGTTTTTATGTTCTCACCACTAGAATAAGCCTTTGGCGTTTTCACGTTACCTGAAGGCCACCATAGTTCTCCAAAACAATTGTAAAACTGCTTTAAGCAGTTTTGACAATAAAAACGCTTCCAGTCTCCCATAGAGCACCTTTAGTGTCTGAAAACAAATCAGCTGACACCACTTCCATGAAATAGAAATTACCCTGAAGCAAAAAAAGAAGAAAACTCTTGTCCAACAAGTTTATCCGTTCAGTATAATGCTTCATTTGAGCAATTACATATCCACAGTAAATAATATCCTATAAATAAGATGTCAGATAGGCACAGCAGCCGCTTTTCATCCATGGAAAACTGAGATGCTTCAAGATCATCATGAGACATTTAAGGGCTATTATCCATGTTTCCATGACTTGCTGTGGCTTTGGAAACATTGAAGTGCACTAAGAGGCGTGCATACAGTACATGGTGATGTTGAACTGGAAACAAACATCAATAGATGCTCAACCCTGCAAGTTTTTATTACAAACTCCAGCAGTGGTTTTGCGGATTTGTACATCTTCACCCAAAGACGAAAAACGAATCAGTGAATCAACCGATGTGGCTGTATTTTGGATAACCGGCAGACTCTCAGCTCTGAGCAGGATATGGTCTGAAACTCCTTAAAAAAAACAGTTAAAACACCATTTTAAATGATAAAAAAAAAAAAGTAGGTAATTTGTTCCAGAGTCCCTTTTGAAGGCAAGCTCTGCAACAATTCCTTCTTTTTTTCTTCAGATCATCATCGCACTATCCAGCAGCACTGACCTTTATTGTTGCATCCTCAGAAGCGGACACCATGACACTGAAGACTGGGTGGAAGATGACGCGGGTGACTGGACTGCGGTGGCCGCTCAGCGCGTACCTTTCTGGTGGCCGTGGGATCCACTCTTTGGGGTCGCGCTTCAGAGTTACAGGCCCACCCAGGGTGATCTCCTCCTTCGCTTCATTCAGTTTGGATTCAAGTTCCATGACCTGCCCAGAGTGTGCAGGTACGCATTAACAGCATCGAGGCAGAGAGTTCAGGATATAGAAATATGCATGAAACAAAGGTTTTTAAGGGTGTTGAATTTGCTTCAACTCAATATCATATAACAGCTGGATTAAGGCTTTCTGTTTCTTGGTTGACTTTCTTTCAGTGTCAACAGTGGATTCAGTTATAATATCATGAACTATTCACAAGACTTAAATCCCCACAAGCATTCTTGGAGAAAAATCCCACAAACCTTCTTTTGTAATCTAATGACTGAGGTCCATTTCTTTTCCAAAAGGCCGGCATACTTCTTATCCAATTCTTCATTCTGTGGAGAAAAGAAAAAAAAGGAAATCAGGCAAACATATGACGAAAGCCAATCAAAGTCATGGGCTCAGCATAATCGTTGAATCATGTGTGAGGGGGGCAGCTGGGGTGGCAAGCTGAGGTCTTTAACTATAGTAAGAAAGAACAGTGCATTGTTAAACACACCCCTCACAGGCCAACACCCACTGCCAGACACTGCCAACCTACTGTACAACACACAAACACATTCTACACACATATATTCTACACACAACCTAGTCCTAATCCTTCTCACACAAGATAATCTCCTGCAGACAAGAAAGACTTAGGCAGCTTTAGCCACACACCCGGTAGTGGAGGCAGCGGTGGAAGTTAACTTGTGGCAGTCCTGGCAGACAGACGCCTGATTCCACCTGCGGGCTAATACCACAAGCTGGCCACTAACTTCTACAAAATGGACTTCACGCCACATAGTGCAGGCTGTACTGCCAAGAAATAGTGTGGTGGTATTTGTTCTCTGGCTCTACATACAAATTAAATATGGTGCTGCAACTAATGATCATTTTCAAATTGAACAACTGATTATTTTTTTTGACTAATTGACCACCTTTTCCATTAACTTGCTTTGACCAACCAACAATAAAATATCCAACGATATTTTATTGCAAGATAATATTATTATTATATAAAGACAAAGAAAAGCAGCAAATCTGTCAATCTGAAACCATTAATAACAGAAGAAAGGGGAGGCTTTGTTGCTCTATAGACCCAATACAACAGTTTTGGTGCCACTGTGTACAACAACGCCTTGAGGCTGTTACTAACTATCAAAGCATCAAAAACCCACATTGACAGACAGCCACGAGTGCCAGTGAGGGAGAAAATTAGCGTTGCGCTCCAATTTCACAGCTAGCTCCTCAAGCCTCGGCTGGGAACAAAAGCAGACCTAAAAGGTGTGGAGAATTGCAGGCACCACCGAGGCTTATATTTAACACTTCTTAATGACGAGAAGTGATTCCTCAGACTAACATGAGGTGTTATATGAAGACAAAGACATGAACTGAGGTAAAAAAACAGAGGGGACCCAGTTTGGACAAGTCTGCCATCATCTAATCTGCCATCTGCCTGCCCATTAAACCAACACACACAAAGACACACACACGAGAAGTGCCAGACTTCACTGCCGTCTGCAAGTTTTTTTGACAGTGGATAGTAACCACATGTATGTTTATATATGCATGCAGGTAAGTATAGTCTCTTTTGCAAGGTCACTAAAAACTAAAGCATGACTTATTTACTATTACTACTTCTATGGAAACAAATGTACATCGCCTCATAGCATTAACCTTAAAACTGAAGTAGCCACAAGGGTTCAAGTTAAATATCCAACCACATTTAACAGACACCAAATTGCCTTATGTGGCCTCGGGGAAATGGTGCTAAGAATCACTAAGTTGTTTAGCATGTTGCTGCCTAGGTGCACATTTGTGGCTGAGCGCTAAAACCCAACAGAGTGCACCATTCCTTCCGTGCCATTCATCTATTATTCAGCCTGCTTCCACAGGACTGCCACAGAGAAAATGTCTAGAAGAAGAACGAATGAAGACAGGAGCAGGGGGTGGGGTGTTACATGAACACGAGGGCTCTGCTATAGGTTTTATTTTCATATCGTCCAATCGCGGTTCCTCGAGATCACCGATAGGCAATCAGAGTGCTAGGGGGACACCGCATGGCTCAGCCTCTGATGGAGCTTTGAAATAGAACCTTTAATCTTTTTACCAGCAATTCAGCTTAAAGTTAAATGAACAAACATTAACAGTAAACGGCCTCAAAGTCGATGTTGCCATATTAACCATATTCATAGTTTACATTTTAAAATCCAATGTGCAGGACTCCAAAAGAACAAAATTGTTACGACAGCAATACAATGGTTGTTCACTGCTAAAATGGCTGCACTGGAAAATCATAGGTAGCAAACAAGAAGAGGGGGAAAAAAATAAAATAAAAAAAAAGGACAAAATGACAAATGAGAAGAAACCAAGTCAAAGTTTCTAGTCTGTTTTGTGTTAATTATAAAATCTAGGTAGAAAATAAACTTAGCTGCCACTTTATTGGGTACATTTGTAGAAACAGTTATAATGTGAAATCATAATAGTCCGTTGTTGTCGACATTGACAGAAATGTGGAGTCAATTATATGTGTATTATAATGGTTAGTCTGAAAGGTGGTGTCGTTCTTGACTACATTACACTAAGTGTAGTACATGTATAAACATGTTCAACCCCCAAACAGTTCTCATATCACCAGAGAGTAAAGCCAATAATGTAAAGAGGAAGGGGGAAAAAGCATTATACCACTCTATTGTAATTGCAATATGTACAAGTGGATAAAAGCTTCTCTCAAGATGAACTAGCAGCAGCTTGTGGCAGAGACCCCCTAATCAGACAGACCACAATAATTGGCTGCAGGTGCTCCCGGTCACTCCTTGTGCACATGTTGACTAAAATGAGAAATAAAGTGGAAATCAAGGTGCATTGTGTATAAATTGGTTACGATTGGCTGTGCGGATGCATGTGTCCACCCATAATCTACTCACATTATCTAATTCCGCCTCCTTCTTGAAAGTGGAATATGCTTCTTCATATCCATTGGAACGTAGATAATCGGCTATCGCTCGATTTCTGAAACAGACAAAGAGGACCCGTAATTAGTTTTTCTGATTAGCAGACAAGATACTTGTTAAAATGTCACGAGTAATGTAGTTGTATTCAACACTGTAAAACAAAGACAGAAAATTAGCATGTTCAGGAAATGTGTCGGACAAAGATGAAATGTTACAGATCCAGACTTATCATGGTTCTAACTAAGAATAAAAATGCATGGTATGCAAGAATGCAGTCCAGCACCATCTATAACAATACACAGTCTCCTGCTATCTCACACAAATCCTTCTCCACCCATTTGACACAAATTGGGAACACATAACACATCTGTCTGGTTTTTATAATGAGCTCTTGTTGCTGTGGGCAAATAATAGGAAGGGATGACTCCCCATGGTGTAGATGTAGGGGAAATCAGAGTCAGCCTACTTACCACCATCCCCTACATACACACAGGAAAAGACTGACAGAGAAATCACAGAGAGGTAGGACAACCGTACCACTTCTGGATACTTCTATTTTTCTATAGTTCATCAAAAGCAAAAGTTTGCAGAGAAAACATTCAAAGACAGCACATCTTTCAGAAAGCCGGCACAACAATGGTGGAGATGGTAGCAGAGTTGTGTTTTTAACCAGCCATTTGAAATATGTGAAGAGAGATGTCCAGATAGGACAGACAATAGACGAGACAGGCAGCGCTAAAGGTGAGGAGAAAGGAGGCAATCTTCTCTCAACCTCTTTTTGTCTCCTGTGCTGCCATAAGACACACACACACACACACACACACACACACACACACACACACACACACCAGTTAAATTTACTAAGATCTTCAATGATCGAACTCCTCATGAGAATGCTGGTTATTTCTTCAGGGTAGGTTTTTGATTTTTTTTGTTTTTACTTTTCTACTTGTGTTCTCAGTGTTCTATTACATGCCAGACTGGGGGGGGAGACCGACTGAAAAGACTGCAAAATAAGACGAAGTGTACAAACAAGAGACAGTGAATTCATGAATGTCTGATCAAAATGCTATTTTACTCTAATATTAATACAATATTTCCTTGATTCCAGCCCTTCTGTGTTTGCCCACAGCAAACCCCACCACTAATGCCAGGAGAAGTCAGACAAGCTGTCAGACAGGCAAGGCTTTGAGGTGCCAATATGAAGGGGGTGGGGGTACAAGCTGTCAGCCCAGCCTGTGCCCCCTATGCCCTCTTGGTCAGTGTTAAGCACTGAAACCCTCGTCTCCCTCTGCCCACCTGAATACCCAAGACAACAGGAGCAGGCCTCATTACAGCTCAAGGTTAGCAGGAGGTTATCTTCCCCAGTGACAGCCTGCCTGCTTCAAGTCAAGACAACCAGAGGGGAGGGCTGAGGTGTGCTAGCATGTCTGAGAAAGTGTATAAGCAGGCAAAGGAAGCTGCAGGTGAGGCCAACTGAGGCACAAAGGAGGCTTTGATGTGGTATGGGTGTGTCAGGAGGGTGTGTGTGAGCCATAGGCCGCATACAAGAAGAGAGCGTATAGCTGCCGTGACGTCACCCATGGGTTTGGGGACTGCCGATTTGAAAACTTGAGGCTGGTCTCCATCTTTTTTTTCTTCTTCTTTTTTTTTAAACTATAAGTGACGAGAGGGAGAAGCCAAGTAAATCCGTGACATATTTAAGCAACAATTAACTTTTATAAACTGGAAGCACAGTGTGAATAGGTTTAAATTGTAAGTGGAAAACACAGAATACTCCCAGTCTACACAACACGGAGGTAGCGATCTGCCAATCACAAGGTAGCCACGCCCTAAAGCATACCCTGATTTATATAGTCTAATTTATTTAAACTGGGACCATAATTTACTAAATTAATGTCACTGTATTGAAGAGGAACGCACCAACTGTTACCAAAAATTACTACAATGTATACTGAGGCAATGAAACAAGGGAGATTTTAATTTTCTTGTAGACTTCTTTACAATCAGATTTGTTTTTGCAACCACAAGAGTTGCCCCCTGCTCACCATGTGAAAGAATGCAAGCTTAAGGCTCTGACCAGGAAGTTTGCCGCCTATTATGACCAAGAGGGCTTCCAACAAACCCAACAATAAGATGTCACACCAGCCATTTACAGTCCAATTCAGAGAATGGGTTATTCAGAAGACAACCTAGCTGCCAATACACAGCATATAGTAAACTCTGACCTGACACTACTATAAAGATTGAACATATGTAAAGGCTTAGACTGGCTCTACATAAGTAAATTCCTAATATGCAGGAATCTCATTCTTTCCAGGGATTTGATGAGTTACTGTACATGTAACGCTATGGAGAATACAAGCAAATTGGTACATATTCTACTCTAGTCTCCTCTTACCCTTGTAAAACTAAGAAACCGGTTTTCCAACAGAGGTCAGTAAGTAAGTTGCATGGTGTTGTATGCAAACCACATGGTAGAGCAGGTTAAGTAGCTAGAAGGGACGAGTTGGTAAACATATTCAAAATATTTCAACACACTAACAAAACCACACAGCAAAGCAAGTGAACAAAATGGGGGCTAATATGTATATACAACAGCTCCTGTTTATGCACTCAGAAACATTGCTAAGCAGCAGATAACAATATTGTCAGGGTTGGTATCTGTTCAAGATATTTAGTTCTTTAAGCAAACATTAAATACCAAATGCAACCCTGACCCCCACTTTACCGTATGTGTTTTTAAATAAAAAACACACATCATGCAGTTTTCAATATATCCAGTCCTCAAAGACTTGTGTAATAATGTCCACAGAATGGAGAGAAAAGCAGCAGGTTTCCATGGTTATTAGCCCAAGCTAGATGACGTGATGAGGAGATAGTGAAAAAGAGGGCAGGGCCAGTACATGGACAGAGAAGACCGATAGAAAAAGGGGAAAAGAACAATAGACAGCCCACATTGTAGCTGAAAACTTGTTCCATTTCAAATCAGATCAAAAAGGCTTTTTCAGTGAAGCTGAAAACAATACTTCTCACTCTAACTCTCCAAAAACTACAACAGCAATTTATTTTTAAAAGTAATGTGTCGTTCAATGAAGCTCATGCATGGATTATATCAATGTTGCGGCCAGTCAAACCTCCGATACAGAGCTGCTCTCTCATGTACTATAAACCCTTAATGAGTGAGAGTGAAGCGGTCTATGACACAGAGAGATAAGGGTGAGACTGGAAGAGATGCATGATCTCATCCTTCTGAAAAGAGGGAGTCATCCAGCCTGCATGTCTGCCAGTGCCATCACTTCCTCCCACTTCATGCTCATTGATCATTCACATCATTTAAAAAAAGATGTGCAACACTTACTAACAGAGCCTCCCCACTTTCCTTCAATTCATTACAGTCTGTGTAAGTGTATGAGCAGTTTTAGTAACTAAACCATTTAACCGGTAAGCTGTTTGAAGTGTGCCGCATAATACATGAAGAGCATCTCAATTAGGTCAAAACATATTAAGCTGTACCTGGTGGTGGCGGGACCGTTCGGTTTCACTGCTCATTCATTGTATTAACATTAACCCATGTTTGTGCCATTTAGTCTGACCAACAGCACAGTTGAGCGATACCAGAGAGACTTTGGTGGCACGACTGCTGCAGAGTATAAATTAAAAACCAATTGAGGAGGTGACGGCACTAACAATTATTTCCAATGTATAGTTTTTTTCATTAAATATACAAGTCAATTGTCTAATCCAAAAATGTGAAAAAGTAATAAATGTTCATCAGAAGTTCACAAGATCAACAACAATGTCTTATGCTATAATGTAATTGTCTTTGTGTGAAGCTCATACACTTAAATGACCAAGAACTACAGATTTTATGGACTTCCAGAGACTGGACATAAGTCACCCAACATAGACACTACGCCTACTCTCTTGACAAAGAACCACTTATGATCCATTTAATTACAGACACATTGAGCTACACACCCACTGCCTAAATGTTAAAGAAACACAACCCCTTACATGGCATACAGCAGTCTCATCATCCGCTATTGATGGACTCTAAAAAGCTCTAATGAATCACAAAGGAGATTTTGCTTGCCTGGCCATTGCCCTGTGCCATAGATCTGTCTATGGGCGCGAGTATTTCTAGACTAGACGATGTTTTGACCCGTTTAATCTTTTAAAAACAGCTGATAAATGTTTAATAGGAGGAAGTTCAAGTCTACTCCCTGAAAGGTCCCTCTGCACATATACAATTCCCCTTCCTATGGATTATTTCACACCTCACAGTTTTTGTTCCCTATGAGCCCATTGACCAAACCCTTAGTCATGTACAATTTGAAAACAACTGTACTACCAGCACCATGTGAAGCGGTGATGATTTTGCTTCATAAAGCTTACAAAAGCATGTGCCAGTGGTTCTTTTTTAAAGATGATTGCCACTCTGCAAGGAAACGACAGACAAGTGTTGTTGGTAATGTAACCTCCGGCGCTGTTAAATATTCAAGCAGCAAGGCCACAGGCAATGTGATGATTAAACAATTTATTTCATACATTTATAAAGACTGCTAACTTGCACAAGGGCCACACTCCCATGTCATTCTTTCAGTTCTCCCTTTCAATAACAACAAATATATTTATATAGCACCTTTAAAAACACAGTTTACAGTGAAGCGTATAAAAAACAAGAACGAGGGTAAGAGTTAAATCCTGATAAAACGGTAGAGATGAAACAATAAAACAAAGTAATAAAATAAAGCTAAAAAGGTTAAGCTTATTCCTCCGTCTTAACAGCTGAGTACTGAACAGCTGATAACTTCTCAAGGAGACACATTCCACAAAAAAAATCATATAACAGGATTGCATAATTGCCCAGTTACAGTTGGCGCTCCAGGAAAACTGTAACCAATCCATTTCTCTCGCTTGATGAGAAGCACCAAACGTTGGTTTACTGAGACATGTCTCCTCAAGGTAATCACTACTTAGACAAACATGTAATTTAAAAGATATCATTTCTGCCCTTTACTTTCAATCATGTCAAAGCTTCTTAAAAGGGCGATCATCATACTGTTGAATTCAATGTGAAACAGGTATGTTGTGAGGGCAAGAAAGCAGTCTTCTTTCATATAAGTTACAAGTACTGCAGTGAGAATCAACCCTGAAGTCAGAAGACTTAAAAGTGGAAAATATCATACTATTCTTTACTTTGGAGAAGGTGTGTGTGTGTAATATGGTTTTAGGTATGGACATCAAAATACACCAAGAAATCACACACTTTCTATAATGCTTTAACATGTACACATTTTCCGTCACATGGTGATGATGGAGCTTTGTTGGTCGAACAGAAGCCAAAGCTTTGACGAGTTAAGCGTACTTTCTTAAATCCCATGACGGTGTGTATACTGTACTACAAGCTAGAATAAATAGAGGATAACAAGAATAGGCAGAACACAGAGAGACTGGGCTTCCCATCACACATGTTATTTAATATATTCAATATTATATTTAACATATCTATTGAGGAAGGAATCCTTTTTGATATCTCTGGTTGTGTTAATGCTATTGTGGACAGAGCTGCAAACGAGAACTAAAATCCAGTAGGACAAAAGGTATTGTTTTCAATGTAATGGAACACACAATAACATGCAACTAGGGCTGCAACTAACGATTATTTTAATAATCGATTGATTATTTTTTCGATTAATCGGATAAAAACATTTTTTTAATCAAAAAAACGTTCATTTCCAACCCGTTATTCAAAAACAGAATTGACAAGTGCAAAACATCTTCAGAAAGTGCACAAACAGGTTGCTCCTTGAACATCCCTGAGCTGATAATTAAAACAATAAAATGGACCAACACTAAAAACATACACATGTATGCTTTACATCTGCCAAATGTGAGCCCTTTTTACTGTAAATGATCCCTCCAGAGGCTGCATTTAGCATACCCTGCTTTATCAATATGTATGAAATACTGGGACAGAGGGAAGCTGTGCTGCTACATATAGAGCGTCCTCTTCCTTAAACTCTTTCATTCTGGGTCTCTTATAACCACGACGTCACGTTGTTGGCTAAGCCCAACTACGTGATTTGCTTCATTTTACTTTGAGTAATAAAAAAAAAAAAAAAAAAAAAAAACCTGCAGCCAGATCCGCCGGTTTAACGTTAGCGAGTGACTGCGTAAACTGAACCAGACCGGGGCGTGACGGCATGTTTCAGCACGTTATGTTTTTTACAAGCAAGACTGAACTGTAATGGAACATAAAGTAACTTTAACGTCAATACCCAAACACATTAGCTAACGTGATAGCAAGCTGACTAGTTTCCATTTAAAAACAAGTTTGAGGAACATGAAGACGCTGATTGGCCAAGACTCGACTAGTCAAAGATCTTCTATTTTTGAGAAGATCACGACCTCAGCTTTTCTCATGTCTCACTCCAATCTCAGAAACGCTGGCCGGACAGTTGCTCTGCTCCGCTCTTTTTTTTTTTTCCTCTCTCTCTCTCTCTCTCCGCGACTTTGCCCGTTGTAATAATCGCGCGACACAACGAATCGATAATGAAATTCGTTGCCAACACTTTTGATAATCGATTTTTATCGATTCGTTGTTGCAGCCCTACATGCAACCAACGATTCCTTTCATTAAAAGCAAATGGTAAGAAAACCAGTGAGTGGATACCGTGCAAGAATTATCTCTTGCTGTGAGGCGACAGTGCTAGCCACTACACCACTGTGCAGCCCACAATTGGAATATATGTAATGAAAATATTGTGCCAATCTAAATACCAATGAGTAAAACAGATGTCCTTTGCCAGTATAAACTCCTCATGCATAGCTTTGACTGTGCTGTACTACACTCATTCATTCATGGTTTAAGTCACCTTTATTTTTTTTGAATAGCCAAAGTCTTGGCATATTTGGCATATAGTCGTGTCACTATATTCACAAGGGTATGATGGGGAAGAAAAATAATAAGGAAAATCCCATGAACCAATTTGTAGCCTAAGACATGGAGAGGGCTGAGGGGAGTTTCTTTGTAAAGCAAAGACCCATCTGCACATGGTTGCCTCCAGGTTTTACAGGGGAGCAGATAGTTTGAGTTCTGCATCTATTTTTACTCCACGCCAGTGGGTACGAGTCTTCTGACCCTGGTAAGAAAACACAAATGCGCTTTTCATTGGCTATGCCCACAAAAATAGAGTGGTTATGAGGCTGCTACGCAATCACAGCATGTGACTGCAGTGCTGACAAAACAGCACTCATCTAGGGGGACAAAGATTATTTCTTTTTAGAATATGTTGTTCCACGCGGCTAATATAACTAGGGCTGCAACAACAAATCGATAAAAATCGATTATCAAAAGTGTTGGCAACGAATTTCATTAGCGATTCGTTGTGTCGCGCGATTATTACGGCAGTCATAAAGTCGCGGAGAAAAAAAAAGAGTGGCGCAGAGCCACCAGCGTGTCTGAGATTGGAGTGAGAGACTGAGAAACGCTGAAGTCGTGATCTTAGCAAAAATAGAACATCTTGGATGTGACGTGTCGAGTCTTGGCCAACCAGCGTTAAGATGTCTACAGCGGCTTCATTTCCCTCAAACTTGTTGTTAATGGAAGCTAGTCAGCTTGCTATCACGGTAACTAACGTGTTTGGGTTGTGTATTGTAGTTACGTTATGTTCCGTTACAGTTCAGTCTTGCTTGTAAAAAAACGTAACGTGGTGAAACATGCCGTAACCCCCCGGTCTGGTTCAGTTCACGCTGTCACTCGTTAACGTTAAATCGGCACACTGGCGGATCTGGCTGCAGGTTGTTTTTTTTACTCAAAGTAGACTGAATCAAATCACGTAGTTGGGCTTAGCCAACAACGTAATTTCGTGGTCGTAAGAGGCCCAGAATGAAATAGTTTAAGGAAGAGGACTCTATATGCAGCGCAGCTTAATGTAGAGCTGAGATGGAGCTGGAGGTTTCGGTCAAAACAGACGTGAGAGGAGCAGTACAGCTTCCCTCTGTCCCAGTGTTTCATACATATTGATAAAGCAGGGCATGCTAAAGCAGCCTCTACTCCAAGGAGATCAATTACAGTAAAAAGGCAGATGTAAAGCATACATGTTTATGTTTTTAGTGTTAGTCCATTTTAATCTAATTTGTTTAATTAACAGCTTGGGATGTTCAAGGAGCAACCTATTTGTGCTTTCTGAACATGTTTTGCACTGTCACTTCTGTTTTTGAACAAAGGGTTGGAAATTAATGTTTTTTTGCTTTTTTATCCGATTCATCGATTATCAAAATAATCGTTAGTTGCAGCCCTAAATATAACCATTATGCTGTCTTTTGGCTGTGTCAAAGAGCAGGTCAATGTCTACTGGAAAGACAAAAACAACTCGGCGAAACTATCTTCTCTTGTTTTCTGTTCTTCTGGTTATTTGATTTCACCTATATATTAAAAAAAAAGAAGAAAAAAAGACAATGCCCAAAACATTTGTTCTTTAGGCACACAGGCTAACCCACACTGCTACGCTTATGCAGAGTGCCCTCACTACTCTAAAAAAAGGAGACGTTTTAAAACACTGCTGATGCAGTTCGCGTTTTAGTCTGGATGAGCCGAAACCAGGACCTTTGAAAACATACTTGCTACTTGTTTGGGTCTTATCAGTCAAAACATGTCTTTCCCTAATTAGTAGTGGTGTAACGGACCACGGTTGATCTGTGATCAGCACGGATCCCCCCCTCGTGGTTCGGCACGCACAAGAACCACTGATTAATTATACAGTTTAACCACCACAGTGTGTAATAAACGTTTACTGACAATCGTTATTGTCGGTAAAATATCCAGGAGTTATAGATATGGAGGAGAATTATGATCTGCTTACAATATGTTTAAGATTTGTGACGTGGCAAAAAAATATGTTTTGTCTGGGGCCTTGTAAGACCAGCTGCTATAATCAAAACAACAATAAGGATCATCAATGATTGCAATTAGTATCGGTGCAAAGAAAAAAAAGTGATCAGCGATCTCTAAAAGTTATATTTACTCCCTATTTTTCCTTTTGTGAAGATTTGATCAGCGATACGATCCAAACCCTGATTTTTATGATCCGTAGCACCACTACTAATTATTCACGCCGCAATCAAGGGATCCTTGTCTGGAGGAAAAACAAACAGCCTCGGCTACCATTGGTTAATTTCAACATGGCAAACAAACTACAAGCGTTGCTGACCTTGTTTCCTATGCTAACAGTTATCGTACAAATACATTCTGCATTTTATTATGATACTACTGCCTGCATGTGCAAAGGGGGAGCTATTATTTAAGCTTTGTAACAATTTCAGTGTCCATGATGACAAGTGTATGTAAAAGGTCATGTATTGTGCATTTTCACGTGTGGTAATATGGACAGAGATCATTTCTCAAACTGTGCAAAAGCGCTGGTCTGGAGAGAAACTGCCTGAATGCAATGGGAACTAAATCTATTTGTTTGCTGCCTGGTGTTAAAAAGAGCTGTGACAAAGAAAGAGGACCCAATGAAAGATTTAGCGCAAATAGTGTGAATAGCAGACAGTCCACCGGTCACCGTTCCCATTAACCTCTCTGCTATATTGCTTCATTCAAGATGGGCTGCTGGGTTTTTAAGCTGGCTTCCCTAAATGAGGCTGCCATTTAGGAAATAAGATCTTAGGGGCACTTCATAGCCGACAAACTCAATGAGCACCAACTGAGCCAAGTGACATCTTCAATGGGAAGAATGCTTGAATTTGACTCAAGTGGTGTGATGGTCCCACACTTGTTTCCTGTAAGCCATATGGGGCCAGAGACTTGTGCAACAGAGGAGAAAGAAGGGGTAATGGAGTCCCCAGCAGCTTCCTCTGAATAGCATGAAAGATTAGCATTCCAATAGCTCTCGCCATACCAACAGACCCCGCCCACAGTGCTAATCTAAAAAACACAGAAACAGTGAGGAATGTTAAGAACCTTGTCATGTGAATCCGATTCAAAATAAACAGCATTCGTTTCTCTGTTTAAGTCAGAGCAACACTATCTAACATATCCTTTTTTAAATATGCTGTTTTAACAAACATCTTAAGTGGAAGTGTATTTTAAGGACTAAAGCTTAACAAGATCCTATCTCCTTCTCATGACCTTGTATCTCACAATGACTTACCTTAACTTTCTATCCCCCGCCTCAGGGGTTAATTACCAAGCCCACAGACTCAGCAGAGCATATTACAATTCCCTCATTATCACAGTCTCTCACTTTCACTACTTGCTCAAAATACACCACACAGCATATGTGCAGATATTTCTTTGTCTGTATGCCACTTCAGTGCCTATGCCAGACAGTTTTAGGAAGATCAATGAATTTTCAGTTATCTTCCTCATGCGAGTTTCCTGTGAAAACCCTCAGAGCAGCGCAAGTGCACGAAGCTCGGCACAACACTTTGGATTGCTGTTTTTTCCCTCTGCGTATATTTTTGGGCAAAAGCAGCACTAAGCTTAACCTAAAAGGTCACACTTTTCAGAGGAAGGTAGTGTAGGATCAATACATGTGTGCTGCAAGATCTCAGGAACCTTAATCCAGTCATCGATTCTTCTTGAAGAGTACAAAGGAGAAAAGAAATTACAAAAATGTCCCTATCCAAATGTATTGTAGTAATCAATACACGTCCATGCTTGGAAGCAATGACATTACCATTAAAAAGGCATTTCCTGTTTTAATAATAAATAAATATATAGCACAGGTATATCAAAATAGCTCATTGGAAGAGGAGGCCTAATCTCACACTTTAGGATGTCAACCACAACCTGCAATAACCCCAGTTTATGTCTGGCAGGGGACGTTTGAAACACTGGCATTCTGTGCTTCCCTTCCACCTTCAAAGTGGCTTTGAGAAAAGCAGCTAACATTGTTCATTCCATCAAGGTTGCACAGTGATACCAGAAGAATGTAGTTGTACTGTGCAGCTGTGAAAGTGTCTGTGCATGAAAGTTAATCTAGTATAAAAAAGGTGAAATTAATTATCACCACATGATGCAACAGATACACAATATTGTAACTGCAATGTATTAATCCATACAGTTCATATATTTATAATCTGACATCTTCATAACTCAGCCATATGTTATGAAAGGTGTGTTGGCGACTTACAGTTCATCTCGTTGCCGTTGTGAGAGCACCATGGTGAGCGGGCAGTGTGGGCGGGGTTCAGGAAGGATCAGTTGTTCGAAGGTAAATCTAGTGCAGCTGTTGCGCTCTCCTCAGTCAGGAGATGAGCTGTGCTGATCCAAGCAACACGGTCAAGGATGAGCTGCGTACTCCAATGGCGGGCAGTTGGTTTTGTCCAGACAAAGATTGAGAGAAGGGGAATGCAGGAATCTGCCCCCCAACTGGCTGACTCCGGGGACACGAGAAGTGGAGAGCCTGCAGACCAGTCACCAGACAAGTCTACACTGCATCTGGAGAGGAGAGAGAGGGAAAGTCAGCATTAGGTATGCATGACAGATAACATGAAGAGTGGGTGGAGATGAAAATGTTTATAGGCCAGAGTACTGCAATGTCTGCACCAAAAATAATTGAAAAAAAGGGAAGCACAAAATATGTACTCTGCTTTGGGATTTACAATGTCTGTCTGGTTAAAAATAGCAAAGCCCATCTATGAAACATTTCATAAAAAAAGAAAAAGAAATCACCTTCTTTCCAATAAACCACTCCTTCATTGGCTTTTCAGCTGCACTACTATCTACCTTCATAATCTGTATGTCATATCAACAGTCTGGTCTGAAAGCTCTGGCCTGTTCTTGCAGCAGATTCTTGTCTCCGTGATCATACAAGAGCTGACCCACATTCCCCGAGCAACGTACTTCTACTCCCAGGTTGCCAACAGAAAAGAAAAACAGGACACTGCCGAGCAAGCTCGAGTAACGGCTGTGCTTGTCAAATTCCCCAAACCCATTGTCTCATTAGGATCACTCCTCAAGAGCTGGCTGGCCTGACTGATGGTACAATGAAATCAGTATGACTGGCAGCAAAAAATATATAAAAGTGTTAGTATGAAAATCTATTTTTGTCAGAAGTGTATTATTGAGGTGAGGAAGAGGCCAACGGATAGTGCTGGCATAATAACAATAGTTTGGGGTAGGAAAAATCTGATCGGTATTGGCCAATTAATCGGCCAATACCGATCAAAGGCTGAGAATGTTGTGTTATAACTCAGAGCGTGTGGTAAAATCAGCTGATCCTGGGACCGCAAAGCTTTAGGCCACATTTCAATGCAGCTAACATTAATGTGATGAAGTCCGCTTTTCCCTCCACTGCATCGTGGTCTTGAAAAGCACTTTACCAAAGCAGATACCCACTAGAATTTTAACTGTGAGCTACAATAAGCCTCTTAGTCTACTGGGACCAGTCTGATTAAATATCTGCCAAACCAGTAAACAAAAGTACAAACAAAGCCAATTTATCTACTTCTGGAGACCTGCAACAAACTGACAAAAAAGTACATCCAGGCACAGCGATCACATGTGAAAGGAGCAGCGACTGAAACAGTGATGCGTCTGGAGGAAGCACGAAGAATAGAAACACCCCAGGAAGCTGCAATTTAGGAACATTCACACATTCCTCATTTCAGCTGATGATGCAGGAGTGACATTACCACAAGGGAAAATACCTCATTTTCACTCCTGCTTTTGTTTGCTGATAAGTACCACAGCAGCTTTTGTACATTCAAAACATGATGCCTGCTGATGTACCAGTCAGTCTAATCTGATGAATTTACAAGCAGCCTAACATAGCTAACAGTTAACCTATGGACCTGAAGTCACCACACCTGAAGTCACCACACCTGATGTGACAGCAGTCCAAATATCTGCTTAACTGACTATGTGTGGATTTACAGCATGGAGGAAGTTTTGGGCTGTTGCTGTTTACTCTGCCATGCTTAAGGGATACAAAAACACAATAGGGCGATGACACTGAAGCTAAAAAATACTTCCCATACACAACATCCATTAAAAAAGCCATGTGCCCTCAACATCAACCTGTAAAACTGCTGTGGTGTGTGAAATGAGGTCATATACTATATGTTGATAGTTCCCTCTGTGTTGCTGGCAGCTGTCATCTCTGTGAGTATCCATTACTGTGTTAGACTCCCCTCTCTTCAAATCTCACTTGTGCCTTCAGTATTGAGAAAAATGTTTGCACATAATCACTCTAATTGTCTCAGTAGAAAATGTAGTTGTGTCTTGTTTGAATGGGCTACAGCCATGGTGCATCTATTAATCTGCCCACTGTCTGTTAATAATGGCTCTGCGTCTTCTTCCCATTGATTCTTCCATCTTTGTGTAGCGGCAGGAACTGTACAATAAAGGGCCCCTTACTCTAATGGCGCTGACTGCTTTGAGAGATTTCATTTAATTTCCTGTTGAGTCCTAAAAGCTTATCTGTTGTTAAAATGCCATTTTAATGAATAATGGAAAACACCCACTGTCTGTTAGTTTAAGAATGCAATACCCAAACGGCAAGTCTAATATGTAATGAACCACACCCATTGTATCACCGTCTATGCACAGAGTTGGTTCTATATAGTCAACCGTAAGGATTGGACTTGTGTTTCTAAAAAATGTGGACCACCAAACATAACATTTCATTCAAAACACTCAAATCAAACCAAGGAAAACCATGTTGGAGTACATCAGAGTAACATGTCTGCATGTTTTCCCCCAAAAAGGATGTTACAGAAAAGCTGTGAACTACTAAAACTGTTCGAGACAAAAGAAAAGAAAAAAAACTAAATGTAAAATACTGACGTTGAACAACTGACATCATCTGATCAAACTAACATAGCTTGAAATATTGTTCTGCTGTCTACCAAGTATGACAGACAAGGTATGTGGACAACATTTCTGATAATCAACACTTCCATGTGTGAACAAAGGAACACGCCCCTGAGGAATGTAGAGCACAGTTTTCTGCTGGTGTCATTAGGTCATCCTGCTCCCTCAAAAGCAAAGCATCTCAAACAGCTGGAATCTGGAGAGTAGGGCTGCAACAACAAAGCGATAAAAATCGATTATCAAAAGTGTTGGCAACGAATTTCATTATCGATTCGTTGTGTCGCGCGATTATTACGCCGGGCAATAAGTCGCGGAGAAGAAAAAAAAGAAAAAAAAGAGCAGAGCAACTGGCCGGCCAGCGTTTCTGAGATTGGAGTGAGACACGAGAAAAGCTGAGATTGTGATGTTCTCAAAAATAGAAGATCTTTGAAAAGTCGAATCTTGGCCAATCAGCGTCTTCATGTTCCTCAAACTTGTTTTTAATGGAAGCTAGTCAGCTTGCTATCACGTTAGCTAACGTGTTTGGGTTGTGTATTGTCGTTAAAGTTCCATTATGTTCCGTTACAGTTCAGTCTTGCTTGTAAAAAAACGCAACGTGATGAAACATGCCGTCACCCCCCGGTCTGGTTCAGTTCACGCTGTCACTCGTTAACGTTAAACCGGCACACCGGCGGATCTGGCTGCAGGTTTTTTTTTTTACTCAAAGTAGAATGAAGCAAATCACGTCGT
This sequence comes from Taurulus bubalis, assembly GCF_910589615.1. Classification (NCBI taxonomy): domain Eukaryota; kingdom Metazoa; phylum Chordata; class Actinopteri; order Perciformes; family Cottidae; genus Taurulus; species Taurulus bubalis. The sequence goes on from NC_136598.1 coordinate 15,801,230, forward strand.
TGGGCTTAGCCAACAACGTGACGTCGTGGTCATAAGAAGACGCTCTATATGGAGCAGTACAGCTTCCCTCTGTCCCAGTATTTCATACATATTGATAAAGCAGGGTATGTAAATGCAGCCTCTGGAGGGATCAATTACAGTAAAAAGGGCTCACATTTGGCAGATGTAAAGCATAGATGTGTATGTTTTTAGTGTTAGTCCATTTTGTTGTTTTAATTAACAGCTCAGGGATGTTCAAGGAGCAACCTGTTTGTGCACTTTCTGAAGATGTTTTGCACTGTCACTTCTGTTTTTGAATAAAGGGTTGGAAATGAACACTTTATTGATAAAAACATTTTTTTATCCGATTCATGGTAAAAATAATCAACCGATTAATCGATTATTAAAATAATCGTTAGTTGCAGCCCTACTGGAGAGCCTTCATTTTCTGTTAATAATTTCACCTGTGTCTCTGGAACGTTATCATATCACCTTTCTCAAACATCATGGAGAACTACGGCCCAAGGGAGATAATATATAAAAGGCAAAATTGCTAAAAGATGCAAGAAAACAATAGCCAAGGGTGACTCCACAATATCATTCGTTTTTTGCATGTTGACAAAACTCCAGCTGAACCCAATAGCAGAAAAACACTTCAGGTCAATTCAACTGGGAGACAAAAACCCTCAGTGATTGAAACATAATTTTGAATTAAAGCAATTCAATGACTATTGTTGTGCATTCAGTGCTTAAGATTGATTCTACTGTGATTGATATTTTTCTTCTAAGATTTGTGGTATAGGTTTCTTTTAAATAGAAGACTGCATATTTTTGACATTAATCAGAGGATGCAACAGTATTCCACAGAGGTTTTAGCAAATTTTAGGACTTTTAGCAGCAAGTACTTACAGGAGAAAATAAAAATAATCGTAATTTTGGTTTCAGCAGTGGTACCAACACTATTCAAATGTGGATTAAGATAAGTGTGTGGCATAACATCTCTCCATCAGAAGACAAATGCACATTAATGTACATGCCTAGAGTGCATCATTTGGTTGTTAGCTGGATCAACATGGGTCATGCATTATCCCAAGCAATGAAGTCGGTAATGTTATGCAGTACTGACACAAGCCTTTGGAGAGGCCTGTTCATCACTACTACATATTCTTAAACCAACCAACCTCTACGCAACGGGACTGAAAGCTGAATATTCTGTTAATCATTGCCCGTTTCTGTGAATGGTTGTTCTTGGTAAAAGTACTCAGACACAAATTATCCAAAGAGCTTTATCACTAACCGAGTGAACATCTGGCTCAGCTTTCAATCTGCAGCCGTTGCAACCCGCAAGGTGCCTGTGTCAGCTATGTGGGTTGTAACAATCAGCTAGCCTTACTAAACTATACAGCGACGGACGTCTTACTTCTGTGGCTAATAGAAGGAGGGTTTATTAACACAGCAGCAGTTGTAGGAAATGTCCACCCCATCTCTCAACCTCTGTGCTACCGTCAGCTCAGAGAAGGAGGATCATATAGATATCTATCTTCCCTTCAGCCCGCAACAATCACAAAGATAAACAGACTCTCAGACTAATCGTTGACTGTTGAAACAAAATGAAGAGGCGGCTCCCTTCGGCAAAACTGTACATCGGCTCCTCTTACAACTGACACCGACTACCCCAACGACATTCATAAGGAACGACCTACACAATCTGTGGCTGTCCTTTGCTTTACTCTTCAGTTGTTGAGCTGGAAACAAGTCCCAGCAGAGCAGTCCTTTCAATGACCAAAGCTTTTACAATTGCTGTTGCATTGTTTTCATTGCTGGAGGCACTGAATAGAGACTGGCAGCCGGGATGCACTTATTCAAATCAACCTTTGATAAAAACTAGGGTCTGACTGAGAATGCTTTCAAGTAAACTGTAATAGAAACTAAGCACACCTGTAATTTTAAAGAAAGAGCCGCTGTTCTCATGTAAGCTCATGTTTTCAAGTAGTCAAAAAAAGAAAAAGGTCTATCAATACACAACTCAAGTCCATTACAAATACCGTGCAATGTAGTTTGACCCTTAAACCATTTCAACATCACGATTGATCTGTATATCAGGCTTTTCTAACATGTGAAATGTTATCAATCTTAATTATATTTTGTACTCAAATTGTGTTACATTTTCATTTCGAAAAACAACACACAAATGTGTTCACAATAGATCAGGGCTTTGTTGGTAAAAACATAAACTAATAGTGAAACAAAAAGGGGGTATTATCCTAAAATGAGAGGAAACCCAAACACGTGGCAAAATATTGCTCAGTGACTTTAAGAATAAAGCCTTCAGTGTAATCCAGTAAAATTAACTTTAGGGATAGTTTTTGGGATAGTTGTGTTTAATGGTAGCATACTATTGTTAGGTACACACACACACACACACACACACACACACACACACACACACACACACACACACACAGTTAAGATAATAGGTTTCAAAATAACTACAAGTTGAAGTAAGGGGTCACATTCATCTTTAAGATGGTTGAATTTGATTCAGCTCAAACCAGTCATAGACTAAAACAAATGCTTTAACCTGAGGGCTAAGCACGCAGTCAACGTTTATTTAATAAACTAAACACCGTTTTCAAGAATGAAAAAAATAAATGAGATAGATAGATAGATAGATAGATAGATAGATAGATAGATAGATAGATAGATAGATAGATAGATAGATAGATAGATAGATAGATAGATATATATATATATATATATATATATATATACACACACATCTCAATTCCAGTTAATCAGCCATACAGGCGTGACTGGGAAAAATAAACCAGTAAACGATTCTTACTTAAACCAATGAGTTATATCCGATATCACGACAAGGTTATCCAAAATGTCGATTGGTCTCGCTTGTCTGATTCAGTGAGCAACCGTGTGAGTCACCACAGCGATGATTTGCATTCATCCCAGTTTCAGTCCTCGGTCCAAATAAAATCCTGTCCCGATCCCTCAAATCATACAGCCGCACAATGCGTGAGAAAAACGTGCAAACGGAAAACAAGGCAGTCACTTGAGTACTAGGTAGATGCAATACATACAAACTCATCGCCTGAGATGTGCTCCACCCAGATTTTCTAACGCTGTGCCAACAAACCGCATGAAGCAGACCGAGTCGCAGAGATGATGATGGGAGCTTCAGCTGAGCATACCAGCACCACCACGAGTATCCGCCAGTATGACAGCGAAGAACAGCAGACAGGGTGTACTCTGGTAGCATGACATGTTACACAACTGCAGCAGGGTTGTTAGACGTTTAAATATAACGTTACGCACACGCACACAATTAATTGTACAACGCAAACCAGATGACACATATTTCTTAACGCCCTCTCTAAATGCTGTTGGCATCGGCCACAGCTGTGATGTGAAGCTGCAGCGATTTCCAACAAAATATTAATTTAAACGTTAAACGAGTCACAGAGCGACCTTTAGACGCCAGCAGTGACGTCGTGTGGTCGCCATTGCCTTTGGTTGTCATGGTTTTAAAACACGGGTGACAGGCTGCACTATTAACTGTGCTAATTACCGATTATTACTTAACTTGGCATTGAAGCCAAATGAAGCTGTAGTTTACGACGATCCAGCCAAACCTACAGCCATGACATATCTCCTTCCTGCGGTCACTCACGACTTCGGTCGACCTGCCGACGGTGCCAGTCGGTAGCTTAACGTTATCTGTGTTATCGTTAAGCTAATGTTAGCTAAAGTTAACGTTAGCTGGGTTAGCTTACTGACGATGCAGTCAGAAAGTTAGCTCGTTCGTTCACCCTCACAAAAACTGAACAAGCTCGTACTATACGTTCAAGATCGATTAGCTCCAATTACCTCATACAGTTGCTGGCCGTGGCCGACTTAAATTACACGCAGCGCACACAATTGTATATCTGGACACAGAGATAAACTCCGCTGACAAGGTACCTGCTGCTCCAGTCCAAGCGGCCTGCCTGTCCGCCATTTTGAGACATAAAAAGGAGGTGCAAAAATTACAGCCACATCGTCATTTTCCCCACCTAAAGGCAGATTCCTTCGACCCCGACCGGCTCTGTACTTGAAAACTATCTGAACTCACCCTATTGTTTCTGTCCGTGAATATCCTCAACCCGTTTTTAACGGTAACACGACCCGACAGGGCGTGAAATTTCCGCTCCAGAATCTGATCTTGTGATGTGGAGGTAAACTGTGCCCGTCTTGTCTCTCCGGCGCTACTTGCTTGTTTTTTTCGTTGGCTGCTGCATTCGCCTTCAGTCGCGAGCGCGCATGAAGCTCGCGTTCACGCTCTGACGGGAGTGCGCACGCCCTTGATAGCAGAAGAAAATCCCTTTGGTTGCTTTATACGTTTTGGACTTTTAACTCTTATACGACTTCTCGGCATCCGTACATGTAGAATAGCAGACATTTATTTATATACTAATGATTGAAGCGTTGTATGAGTCATTAAGATACTTTTGTTGTTGTAATGCAATATCTATTATATTACATGAAGATACATTTACACTATGGTGAATGCAATTTGCAGTGGTGAAAGTATTGTATTTTTTTTAGGTACTCGTAATGTATATTACTTGATACTTCCGTGCCCCTACATAACGTCAGAAATATTGCACTCTTTACTCCACTCAATTGACAAGATATAGCCACTTTGCTAATTCGTAATTTGCATACAAAACATTTGATCAGCCTCTAAAATAGTATTGGTTAAATTAATCTATAATAACTGACGGTTTATAGTAGGATACTGCTAAACATCTTCGTCTCAGTTAGGAAAAACAATAAAATCATACAGCTAATGTATCAGTAATATTACAAAACTACACACTGACAACACCCATTCTGCCACTTATTGAGTAATTCTACTTGTAATTCTTAAATAAGTTAACATTGGTATTATTACTTTTACTTGAGAAAAATGTCTTTTTACTTGAGTTATCAGAAACCCAAACAAAGCTTTTATTCTTTTATTCATTTTAATATAAAAGCATACTCAAACCAAAATATGATTATTTTGTAAAGAACACACAAACACCACACACCATCAGGGGAAATGGAGTCAACCACTTGGCCTACGAAGCCTTTGACTAGAAGACATTGTATCAGCTAAGAAAGCGCAAAACTTTCAAACAATCACTTCCGGACAACAAATTCAACACTGGGCAGCAAAGTGAGTCACATTTTGGGGTAGACATTAATCCCCCACCCAGACCTTTAATAGTTATTTTGTACAGGATATGCATATCTTTAAATTAAAGCAATATCTGTCTTTATATGTAATTTCAGTAATATGCATGTCACACTTGTTTTGTATTTCCAACATTCAGATTGCAAACCAACTGCAAATGGTATACTGGTGTATGCAAATTGTGTGAAACAATACACTTTATTATTCCAACATAGGTATTTTTTCCCCCAGTTCTGATGCTAGTGTCTTAACATGAAATAACATCAAACATTAAACAGCTACTCTATTCAAAACAGAAAAATTAACACTGAACTCTAGTGGAGTGAGATTAGTGCCGCCTAATGAACCGAAGCACTGTGTTAATTTAAGAGGAAGAGTATTTCTGCAGATAGTGTGATCATTCTCAATGAGTTTCTTCTATATCTCAAACAATTAAAAGATCAAACAATGGACTTCCAGCTGGTGGGGTTAACAGGTTCAGAACATGTGAAACAGGAAGCAGTGTTTGTAATTTTGGCCTATATTCCTAATACTCTGAGGGGGAAAATGCAAAAGATTTGCTTATTTTAATTCCATGTGCATATATACGGACCAGCCTTGCAATAACTTCCGTCATTCATGTCAATGCACGTCCTTCCCAACGAGACAAATGTTAGTGCGTCACCTGGTGGACAATGTTGGTATTGTGGAGTAAGACTTGGGTAGCAGGGGAGAAAACAACTAAATTAAATTAAGGAAACTGGGGAAAACAAAAAAAAGTATAACTTATTAACTATTACCAACCAGAAAAAAATAATAGGCACAATACACAACACTGTGATATTGATGTCAAGACATGTTTAAGCAACACCATCAGGAAAATCACTGTAATAAAAAATTTCACCCAGTCTAAAGAGCTCACCCCTTTGTTTAGTTTTTATACAGCTCCGTTAATTTCAGGTAATTCGGCCCGTACAGCGAGTAGTCAATCTTACACATTTTGTGGCAAGTAAAAGTTCCAGCACCATCTCTCTATTGCTTTAATCACATACATTTAGACACGGCAACAAGTAACAAATTGCCATGGAAGAAATACATTGCATGTATACAAGCGCAAACAAACAAACAAACCTCTTTTTGGTAAATCACATTGAAGCAGCGCTTCTTTCGTTCACTTTTGGTGGTGCTGTGGCCATCATCACACATCCAAACAGCATGAGAAAGTGCACTAAATACTGCTCAATGAACAGACACTGCTGGCTATTCTCGCTCTTTTTTTGATCTCTTTGTTACACATGAAAAGCTGGCCCAATAATGGAAAAACAAAAATAAATCAGTTACTACTGCCAATGCTGAGCACCTGTCCAGTGATGAGAAGAGGTTCATTCCTGTACCAACTCATACCTTAAACAGATTTACAACATTGGTGGCCATGAATGTGCTAAGAAAAGAGGCATCAGCCATCCAACAGGTTTACAATGCGTAGAAAAATAAAACATTTGGAAAGCCAATGTTCACTTAGCCTCTATTCAAACTATGCAGCAGCAAAAGCAGCAACAGCCCTGGCCAATAGATTTTCAGTTGGACTACACAAAGACACACATCGTGTCACACACACACACACACACACACAAACATACATGCACATATTCTTTCAATGTGTAAAAATAGAAGATTAACCACAGCTAATATATAGATAGATACATTTACTGCTTAAAAGGTGGACGTTTCAAATCTGCGTTTTCCATAAACATCAATCAAGTACCTGTCAAAATCTGATAGATTTATACATCTTTTTCCCCCCCACTTCTATACAGTTTCTATAAAACAGACATGGCTTAAATTAATTGATGATAAACAGGCCTAATACACGTTCATACTTCTCCTGTGCACTTTTACAAACTATTATATTTACTAAAAAATCCCAGAAAATGAAATCAAGCCTGTTGAATGCTCACTAATGCGTCACTGTATTGTTCGGCTTGCTTGGAGAAACAGGAACCATAGGACACAGCAGGCACCCACCTGGGATGCCACAAGTACAAAGGATAGAACGAAATTAATGAACCATCAGTGAAAGGAGGGAGGGGTGTCTACTGCAAAGTGGCTCAAAGAAGCCACAAAGAATGGAATTTACATTCTTAAGCTCTTGGGAAATCTTAAATTTAGTGACTTTATTCTGGTCTTAGTGCACAGTAGAAAGTACCCCCGAGTTCTAGGACAGGGTAGGTGCTTTATCGTTTAGAGCACCATTGAGGAAGGGGGGCTACATGCCCAGGGATCTTTGAGGCTCTTTCGGGAATGGCACGCAAAATATGGTCCTGGGCTAACAGTGCTGTGGGAAGTTTGAGCTGAGAAGAAGCATTATTTAGGGGGAATATGATACAATGGATAAGGCTCTGGTATACAATGTCATGGTCATCCTTGGTCTCACTCCCCCGGCTGCAACCATTCTTTCATGTGCAATCATATTTCTTGGAAGCTAACACCTAGAGTGACGTCACCAGGTTCTTGGGCCGGGGATTTTTTTCAGATTGCACGTTACATCGATTCTATGTTTGTACTTTCTCCTTCCTGCCTGCCTACCTACCTACCTACCTCGTAGGAAATTCCCGCTCTGTATCCTTTGTCCTACAGTTGATGCAGTTTGTTGTCTGGACTGCCCTGACCCATCCCTCCCCATTTATTTCAATGTTGATTTAGACCGCTCGGTTCTCGAGTCCACAAACTCAGTGACATGGCTGTAGTGACATGGCTGTTGCGTCACGGCCTCTCCCTGCCTCCCATAGCAGAAAGTAGCGGTGTTAGGGCTTGTATACATTAATCAATGGGAATTTTGTCCTCTAGTTCCAGTGGCCGGTCCTCAGTGAGCTCCTCGATCTTTCCCAGCTCCTGTAGCTGCTGCCGCCTCTGAACCTCTGCTTTCAGGTTCTCCAGATCCTTTTGGCTGTAATGCAATACAAAATGTTTTTAAATTCCTGAAGAGGACATTTCTGCTTGACCATTTGTAATTTTTGTTCTTTTATTTATTCCCTCACTCATAGCTGTTGTCACTTGTGTCTCCAATCTATTACAATGTACGAAAACCTACAGTCAAGTTAAAAAAATACATTTTACAGTCATCATTATGGGCTGAATTTGTCTGTAAAGCTATTTTCATAGATAGCTTCTTAAAATAAGTTTATAAAATCCAATATAATTCAGCTGCAGTATTCCTACCTTTGTGAATAATGTCAGATTATGTTAACTCCCTGCAGGGGTTTAAGGAATTGTGTACCTGAGTGGTATAAAGATGATGCCATTGATAATGTTGAGCTGTTCCAACACACTGGCCATGCTGGGAGCAGTGAACTGGAAAAGAGGAGGAAATAAAAACATAGCATCACTGCTAAACGGTGGAGATGAAACCGATGGAAGCACAATAACACATCCTGAATCAGCGCAGTCACCTTGAGGGGCGTGATGCTGGCGTTGGAGCCGTTCTTGTAGATCTCATTCATGGTTCTCTGCAGAGCTACAGCCTGTTGGGTGAGATACTTCAGGAACTCTGAGCTTTCCTTGGTCTTCTCATGTCCCTCGCCCATCTGAGAAGAGGAAGAAAAATATTTAAGATATCATTTCATCACAACTGACCAAGAATCACGTGCCAGTTCCCATCAGCGTAGAGTCGTGCGGGGCCCACCTGGTTCTTGTAAATGGTGTAACCCTCCTTCTCATGCTGCAGCGCAGAGCGGAACTCGGCCTTGCTCTCGTAAACCCTCGCAACCAAATGATGACTGAAAAAAAAAAAAAAAAAAAACACAATGCATGCATAATGTAAATCATCATGCCAGCCAGTATTATAACTACTATATAGATATGGACAATCAATCCATCCCCACCTGAGGGCCACTTTAAGGGACCGGGGTCCATGGTACTTTGTGTTGATAGTCAAGGCGTTCTCCAGGAATCTCAGCGACAAATCGTACTCCATCACTCCATGTAGCACCAGCCCAATGTTACTCTGTGGAACGAGAACCAAGAACAAGGAACACATTAGTATTACTTCCATCTTTTACCTGCTGGAGGTTGTATTTTTACCAAAGACTTGATCAACATTGATGTATTACCGTACAAGCAGTTCGTAGTTTATATATAAATCCCAAACAAAGACTGAACTCACGTCTAGCAATGCCATCTCTGGGTGGTCCTCCCCGGAAACCAACAACATGAGGTAACGGGCACGATATAGCAGCCTCAGGGCGGTCGACAGCTGGCCGTTAGCAAAGCAGTACAGAGCCAAGTGCATCTTGGGACAAACAGGAAACAAACGTATACGTCAGAGGGATATGACTGATAATTAGCATGAGCTAAATACCTTCTGCATTTGGTGCGATAACTTACATATTCTTGAATTGTGTTGGGGTGCTCGATCCCGAGGACTCTTTCACTCATCAGAACAGCCTTTTGCTGGTTGCTGAGAGCCTGTGGGTAAATACACAAGTATATAAGTTCACAGACAGTTCATAACGTTGACATTTTAAATTCTAAATCAAAAAGTTTCCAACTTGTGTGATCCAAATATTTCTGATAATTATGAAAGCCTCGTCACTTCCAAAAGTCAAAACATATACATTTAATTATGTTTTTGTCTCACAAAATATTCGTTGACGTTTAGCCTTTCCAAAACTTTGTCACTGCGGTTTGCTCTCCAAGGAAACAAAAGAAGGCTCGCACTTGGTGATCTCACAGCAATCTAACACCATAAATTGCCACAATATAACTATTTCTAAAATGTTTTAGGTTTATGACATCATAAAATAGGACATGCTATTTAAAGCATTATTAGTTAACCTCAACAGAAACTCTGAATTTGTGTCACAATAGGCCAGATGTCGCCATATGTCTACGTACCTCAGGGTGGTCTCCCATGATATAATTAAGGCGTGCCAGCAGGCGAAGGCATGCACAGATCTCTACATGCATGGCTCCGTACACATTGTTAAAGAGGTTAAGAGCCTCATTGATCAGCTCACAGCCCTCCTTCAGAAAACCTGGAAATGTAAAGAAAGGGTAGTGAGAAACATTTAATTTATATGTTCTGAAAATTAGGATTCTTTTAATCCATTATTTCTGCCAAGGTTTCTGTATGAATCAATCTTTGGTAATAAACATGTCGCACCTTGCTGCACTTTGGCCTGTCCACTCTGGAAGAAGTGGAAGGCATCTGAGGCTTTGGGATTCACATGCTTCACAACGGGGAAGATATTCAGGATGTCCTCCTCTGTGAAGGCCGGCTTGTGGCGGCTGTCGAAGTTATACTCCTTTATCAGAATCTAGACGGCAAATAAAAAGAAAAAAACATTTAATGATGGCCATTTGACAAAGTGCCGTCAGGGGTCATTATAGACTAAATGAGTGTTACCTGGATGCCAGTTTTGATTGAAATCTCTCGGAGCAGAGTGGTTTTCTGGAAGCCGTATTTCTCCACCACCTGGTCCACACTTTCACTGTGTGAGAAAACATTTAGTTAGTCAACAACCACAAAAAATGGAGCTTTAACATCTGTTTCACACTTGCGGGGGGGGGGGGGGGGCTCACCACTGTATGGTGAAGTAATAGTAGCTCTTGGCCTCAGAGGCAATGTTCTTCCACAGCTCACTGGGTGTCAGGCTGGCCCATGCCGTGTTGTCACCACTGCCGGGGACCCTGTTGCGACGTTTGCGGCTTTTACGGCGAGACACCAGCTCGTCAGGAGGCAGATGGGCGACAGCGTCGGGGAAGGAGCTCAGGAAGCAGTTCAGGAAATGGCTTACAGCAGCAGAAAGAGCAGACAACTCCACACCCTGCACGGTGAGGAAAAAGGACAAAATACGTTATTAGGTTTGTCATTTGAAAAGGCTGATTATTGTGCGTCAGATGTTACCAACCTGGAGGTATGTCTTGAAGATGTGTTTTGCACATCTGGTGATCAGCTCACTGATTCCTATTCTCTAAAAAGGTATGGAAAACAGAAATATTAGAATACCAAGCCACAAGGACAAAAAGTGTGTGGCAGTGGTGGTTAGATTCAGGGGTTCAGACTCACATAGAAGTGCTCCAGCTGGGCTTTGGCCGGGGTCTTGTCCACAAACTCCAGAACAGTGCCTAGATAGCGAATATTGATGCCTCTCTGTCGCAAGGCCTCGGTCAGTGTAGCTCCATCCATGGGCAGAGCGCTGTGGTCCAAACAGTCTTTAACCTGGTCATAAAACACACACATATAGGCTTTAAAGTCACACCCTAAACAATTCAACTACTTAATTACTGGGATCTGTGGGGGATCTTCTGTGCCACTGACCAGTGATGGGATCTGACAGGACACCAGGAAGGCAGCAGCATCTCTGAGAAGTTGCTTCTGCTTCTGGACTTCATCTGTGCTATCATCTGGGAAACGTACTCCTAATGCAACAACACATGCACACATATTCAGTGCTTTTATTCTCATGTAAACAATTGTCATTTACTCTCTCATATTGCTTCAAAGATAATTTGGAGCCAAATGTGGTTAAAATATCTTCAAGGTAGAAAGAAATTAGACAGACAAATCTGATAGTTTAGGGAGTAAAAATGGATGAAATACCAGATATGTTGGCGGCTCTTTAACTAAAATAGTTGCATTATTATCTAAAGTAAATTACTAACTATTTCTTAGCTTATCACCTTACATTGGTCCTCATCATTTTGAGCTGAGCTCTTGTCACCTGATTTTGTTTCCAACTGGTTTGTTCTGAAAAAAAATCTGTGTATTTTATGTGAAATATGTGAATACATTTCAAAGCTGCACTCAAATATTTACCACGTATACCTCAACCTAAAATTTAATGTAACGTTATTAATATTTATTTTTGATTCGTCAGTCTTATTTAGGCTACAAAGCCCATTTCTACATGATTCTCTGTAAAACAACTGTCGTGCTTCTTCATAATCCACATAGGACTAATCATCCTTGTTGTGCTTACCTGGTGAGAAGAGGTCAGGGTTGAAACGAATGTCAAATGATGTGTTGCTGATGGAGCCAACTGCTTTGCAGGCATTGAGGACAACCTCACGGCTTTTGGGATCTGTTTGTGATTGAGGTCAAAGACAAACAAATAATACAAACATGTTAAAAGTAATGGCGACAGACACATTATGGCAAAGCGACGGTTGAAACCATGTCCACGTTAAGCTACAACAATAACTGAACTTTTTAAATCGCCAATATGGAGAACAGAGAGGGCTGCACAGATGCTGTTTGGTTCAATAACGTAAATACACCAAACTTCTGTCATCTCCAACTCTGATTACTTATTTAATCAACAGCACATTGATACACATTCCGGTAAATGTCAGCCAAAAAGCTATTCTTCATCAGAAGAACATAAAAGCTGATCACATAATACAGACAGTATCATTGATGTTGTTATTTGGTTTATTTTTAGTATGCCATGCCATAGTCATTTGGGAAGCTTATTGTGGACATGGTCTTAGTAGAGAAAACACCACCAACAAACACCAGATTAGTTCACTGAAATTTAGGATCAACTGAGCAAGCACACAAATCACTGAACATCGTCGATTATTTCTGCATTCCCTAAAACAATTGGATTAATGAACACCGCAACCAATTATTCAGTTTATTGGGTCAAATCCCACAGCAAAGGCATTACAGGCTGGGACAGTTAGGGATGGGCTGATTGGGTGCCAACACACTTCCCCGCTACAGGCTGAGGACGGAGCAGGGACGGCTAGCCTCGTGGAAAAAAGCAGTACTTGAAATTTTAATGCTCTACCTGATACTCCACTGCTCTAATGATATGGACACACACATTATTTAAGCTAGCTGCATCAAGAAAATACACATTTTCTGTTAATTAAATGCTATTCTCTGTTAAAACTGCTTTCTCTCTGCAATCATCCACCAGAGTAGCTCTCACTGCGTTGTCCTGGCCTTACAATTTGGGGTATTTTTGGACGTACCAATACAAGATCCATCTTCGGCAACTAAGGTCTCTGCCAGCTCTTTGGCCTGAGCTAATCCTGGGATACTTTCCTCAAGCTCCTTACCCTCCAGTGGGCTCTTGCATTCCCCATTTAGGGTGGCTGCGGGTTCTATAAGCCCGTTTGTGGCGGGCTTTGTTGACTTTTCTTCCCCGGCAGTCACTGCCTGTGAGGTAGCAGAGGTTTTGCTCTGCGTCTGGCTTGTGCTGTCCGTGGAGACCTCTGTTGCACTGGAAGACTCTGATGCAGTGGTCTGTGTTTGGATTGTGTCAGCATTGCTTTCTGAGGGTGCTTCAGCGGTCTCTGTGATGGCGGGTATATCAGCCTTAGCTTCCTTGTTTACCTTCTGTTGCATGAGCTGTAATGCCGCCATCTTCATGAAGAGAAGATATCTGCGGAGAAACAGCATCAATGGTCAAATGTAGACGCTCTCATGGTTGAGATGTGGGGACGCACACCAGCGCTGACACCTACCTGTGCTCAACAAAGGCCTCGATGAGCTCTTGGCGTAGACAAGCCAGGCGATGGCGGTGCTGGCGGGGGAAGCCTTGCCGTTTGCTCTCTGGAGACAGCTCCTCTCCGTCCACAGGCAGGAAGTTGAGGTCAGGAGGGAAGGTACGAAGAAGGTCTAGGATATAGTGTCTGCCATCATTTCCGATGATTCCCTTACACTCGACAGAAGAACACAACTCCACGCTCTCATCTTTCTCGTTCAGCACGTTGTGCCTCTGGACCTAAAATTTACACCCAGAAAAAAGATCTGAATACACAATGTCTCGTTGTGTGGTTTGTCAGGCTCAATATGATCAGAAATACAGGCCTTGAAAAATAAGGCTGCCAATATTCTTCATATTTTTTAGGCATCTTTCCCACTGCCAAGCCTGTCTGTTGCTCTAAGCTATTATTCCCTTTTTAATATAGCAGCTGTTTTTGGACATAAATAAAAGGACACAGAGGAGTAAGATTATATATATATAGCTTGAGCTTGACAGAAAACAATTACTAGTAGGATCAATTCATTATTTGTTTTGGTCTTTTCATTGGATTTATTAACAAGAAAAATATCACCAGACTTGTCATTTAACACAAACGGTATGTACTGTGAATATACACATTTATATCTGCGGATAGTAGTGTTACTGACCTTGAGTGGCCTGCTGGTCTTCTCCAAGAGCTCCAGGTATTTGCTGTGAGACACAACCGTCTTTCCAAAGTCAATGGAGCCATAGATGACGCTCTGCTCCTGCTCACGCTCCAGGATACCAGGGATGATGGACTGGGCGGTGACACGGTAGCCTCTGTAGTCCACAACGACCGTCCCCAGAGTGTACAGACCCTCCACGTCCACAGCCCCGTAAGCCCTCACTCCATTCAAGTCATTGGTGGGCGCAGCGTGGGCGGCGGCATCTCCACCCAGCTCACGATAGTGATCCCGCACATCGAAGCCCAGGCTGAAGAAGATGTTGTTCCAGATGAACATCTGCATGCGCGTTTCCTCGCCGGGGTTGATGGCCATTACGTTCCCATCAATGACTGCCATGGCGCCTCGAGTGGCAGCCGCTGCAAAGTCACTATGGACCTGCAGGAGAACAAAAAAAAAGGCAAGGCTGTAACACATTAAAAAGCTACATATTTAACAGAGTGAGCCAGCAGTTTGGATGATTCCGCGTCATCTCGTCTCTGCTGTCGATTGTGTAAAGGCAGTACCTTGAATATGGCCCGCTCCCTCAGCAGGCGCTCAGGCAGGTTCTTCCGGGAAAGTTCTCTGGTAGTCTGCAACTCTTCGTTCCAATCTCTGGTCTGGAGACAAATCAGCATAAAAAAAAAAAAACATTAACACTGGAACGAACTCACATTATTTGTCTGCCTGTTGTGCTGCTGCGTTCAGCTGTGCCTACCTGTCCAGGTATATGCTCCTCATAACCCAAGCGGGAGGTGTAGGCGTCCTCAGCACGCACACAGTCCATGGCGTGGTCTACTTGCGGAGCTGTCCAGCTGTACACCTGGAAAGGTGTGGCTATCCTCTCAAACGGGTGCTTTTGGACCCTGCAGCAAAAACACAGTAAAACGGCAAGAGGCATCAGTTAAGGCAGCGGCCCCCAACCACCGGGCCGGATACATCAGTCTGTGCGTAAAACTTGAACCCCAAAACAAAAAACGTAAAAGCCCATTTCAACTCTGCCGGTGTTCTGGTATAAAATCAAGGCAGAATATCCGTAGATCGCCAAAAAAGCTCTGAAAACCCTTGCTCCATTTCCAACATCCTGTCTTTTTGAAGCAGGGCTTAAGTTAAGCAGTAGATCGGATATAAAGAACACACGTCGGGTGTCTCCCATCACCCCGACCCGGCTCCTTGCAGAGAAACAAGCTCAGGGCTCCCACTAATTCGGTGTAATGGGGAGTTGTATTTTTAAGCGCTTTATTACTGTCTTCATGCCAGTCGTATCATTTTATTACGTCATATTTATCGCCCAGACCGCGGAGTTCGTGAAAATATTATCTTACACGAAACCTGTCCGTGGCACAAAAAAGGTTGGGGACCTCCGAGTTAAGGGGTCTCTCCTCGTACATCTCAGGCCGTTTATCTGAAATTTCTTGTAATTATTTTGTCTTGTTTGGTTAGCTTATTGTGTTTTAAGACTTTGACCTCTTGGCCAGGTCTTGACTGTAAAAAGACTGTTTCCACCTGGTTGAATAAAGGTAATGAATGAATGAATGAACTTTATAATGATTGCAGAAAAGAAGCACTACAAAGAGAAATGTCAGAAAAGTAAAGACAAGCTTTTGTACAGCACAGAGTAAGGAGAGAAACTAGAAAACACTGAGTTTTACTATCCCACCACAGAGGATGAGCAAAATAAATGTTGTGAAGCTAAAGAGAAAGATATTTATACCTTTTCTTTTGCAGGGCAGTGAAGTTCTTCTTGAAGGTTGGGCTGATCTGGCTCAATAGCTCCACTAGAGAATGGCTCAGGAAGCTGGGATTGGCTGGCTTAGGGTTGAAGGTATAGGTAGTAGATCTGGAACATACATTACCATTATTATTCACATTGTTATAGTGACATATTTTAAATCTACTATCTGGAGAGAAGATTATCACAATTAAGCAAGCCTGAACCGGAAGTAGTTTTCCTTTTGGGACTTAACGTGAACAAATGCCCATCTTCAAACACACAAGAGGAACTTAAAATAGCTGTTGGTAGAAAAAGAAAAACTTAAAAAAAAAATAGAGAGTCAACTGCAGTGAAAACTAGGAGCTTTAACAACATACGAGGTTGAAATGTTCACTGACTGGTTGAGGTAGAAGCCGCGTGTAGAGGCAGTGACGCTGACATGACGCTCCTCCACAGTCACCATGCACAGGTACATGAGGTCGCCGTGCATCTTCCTATTTCCAGGTGGAGGGTTCCAGCCGCTCATGGTCAGGACCTTCAGGCACTGCATAGGCTGTTAAAATAAGTGTTAAAAACATTAGCCAAAAGGAAATGATTTGTAAATAAATTCTCGCAATTTTTTTTTAGCAATAGTCAATATATTTTCGTTTTAAAAAGAGACATTCATTCTATAAGTCAGTCCAAGTCAGCACTGCTTCTCACTTTCCAGTCCTTGTTCTGTGGCTGGAGGGGAATCAGGGGGCGATCTTTGCTGCCAGGCAGGATGTGCTCTGGAGGGGTGCAGTCAATCTGCTCCAGCTCGTTGCCCTTTTTCTTCCGCTTACCACTATCTGCAGCCACAAACAAACAAAATGAATGCCAGCAGGCCACCTGCATGTTGCTATTCACGCAGGACACCGTCATTAAAATGCACGCTTGAAATTGGCCGTGCAGAACACAGGCTGTTCATCCATGTCATACCTCCGAGGTCTCCATCTGTGAAGATGCTGAGGAAGGAGAGGGAGTTGCAGTCCACTCCGTTGTAGGAGTCTGAGGGGTCCAGACTTTTCAGCAGGTCTCTGATGTGACGCACGTGGATGCGAGCCTCGCGCACTGTGTACGGTTCTGGAGGGAAGAAAGAAACCCAAAATGTTCAAAAGCAGTGAGTTTGACGAGGAACAGATCAAGCTAATGGTCACTTGTCATAAACTTTAACTCAATTCGGTTGAGTCTTTTGCCAGCAGATACATATCAGTATAGCCTCAGGAAAAAATATATTGTTCGAAGCTGGAGATGGAGGGTAAACCAGCAAATCCATAATATTTATTTTCATTAATACATTATTTGTTCTTTCCATTGAGGACAATAAAGTTGATTGCAGTCTCTTAAAACAGGTACATTTGCTCTAGTGGCTCAAACATGCTGGTACTGTAACGACAGCTTGACCTTTCCAAGCCATGAAGTAAGCGTTTATTTTTTTCTCTTTGAACCATAAGAATAAGACAAACACAGGCGCAAATAAAAGTATCTGACCTTCCACCACTTTGAGCAGTGAGCCCTCCTGCAGGCCCTCAATGGACTTGAGCTCAGCAAAGTTGTCCAGCACGTTTCCGTCCAGTTGCAGAGAGAAGCAGGTGCGGTGGCAGGTGTCCTCCCGGTCCATCAACACCTGATGGATCTCCTGTACCATTTCCTGGGGAGATACCTGATGGAGGAGAGATAGATGAAGAAATATTTGCAGCTCCACATATATAACCTGCTTTGGTTCAGATAAAGTCTTTAGATTCTAGTTTGAGGTTTTATAGCATTTATACATGTCCTTCTCTGTCGTGACAATCGGCAGGTAAATTGCAGAAATAGCCAGTTTAGGTAGCAAAGTATTTTATAGATTTTTTTTTTTAAACGAGAATTGCTTTTATCTGTACAAACAACTGGACTAATGAACGGCTGCTTGTCAAGAGCGAATCCTTACCTGCAGATCAAAAGGCTCTGTCCCAGGTGCCTGGATCTTGACGGTGAAGCCCGTGTCCTGGATCACTATCACCTCCTGTTCGTTAGAATCATCTCCACCGTCCATCTCACTGTTCCCATCCTGCCTTGAATCTGCCTCCTCTGTATGCTCATGACCCCCATTGCCATTCACCATGACTGTATCTGCACTGTGCTCTGCAATGGAAAAGACACAAAGGGTTGTCAGTGAAGTTAACATCTTGTGATGGAGTAAAACTGAACAACTCTGACCAAAGATGCTGAAACAACACAATACAAAGCACTAAACCAGTCAAGGACAAACACCTGCCATTAGTTAATAATCTGATAATCAACGTAGTTGTGCAATGTAAGCCATCCTGACAACAAAAGCACCTAGAGCAGACCCAGAGGCCTGATGACCTTATTGATAACCTTATTAAATATTCATAAATGGGTGAACCGAGATGAAAGAGCTGAAGTAAAGCATTCTAGTACCGTGGTGTCCCTACATTTAATTCAAATACAAATTAAATAAACAAACTTCAGAATAAGCGTGATCCCTTCACTTTAAATTATCAACCGCACAAACATCATCTGTACAAAATAGTAACTTCTAAAAGGTTTGAACTAAAACCCAAAGATAACTAATGAATATATAAAAAACATCAGACAATAAGTAACCAGGCAGAAAAAAACACCAAACTGCTGAAATCAGCACTGTTGCAACACTGAATAGAGTTTAGCCAAAGAGCCTTGAGGGATTTCAAACAAAAGATCTCAACATTCACAAGAGGGAATTACTTGCATCGCTGAATGTGGCAAATCCAATACCTGCTAGTCAGCTAGGAACAGCTGACTAGCAGCAACAGCTGCCCTCTTAAAATGACAATTACTCATTATCTTGTTTTCTGGTAATTCAATAAATAAATAAATACGCTATATGAAATAACCGCAATGTTTTAAATACTGTTGTGCCGATTAAAAAGAAAAGTACAAAGTATTTTCTCATTTAATTAAGAACTTTGGTACTAAATATTTCTTGACTTTTTTTTTGTTTATATGTGCTTGTTATCATCCATTTAGACAATGTAATAGTGCATGAATCACAATATTTCGATGTATGATTTAATCACGATATGATTCCATTGAAAGACAAGAGATCATCATATTGAATAATTGTCTAATCTAAACTAAGTAACCGTTAAAATGAGAAGAAAATTGCATGAAAAATAAAAATAAGGCCTTCTCGTACATTAATTAAAAAAAATAAGAAGCTGAGCAGAATATGTGAATGTCTCGCTGGGAATCAACTGCTGCCAGCCAGTGTGTCCTTGCTCACTGTCAAGGGTAAACAGCGTCAGGGTTACTGAAGAGAAGGGGGCCAGAGGGAGGGGTGGGGCCTCATAAGTGGACCACGACCCTGGGTGGGAATAAACACACTGAAATGAGGAGCTGGTGGGGGTGGGGGTGGGGCGACCAGCCACGCTCTGAATAACAAACACAACGGCTTGAGAATGAGGGCTTTCAGTGAAGCGGTCTGTTTTTTCATTATCAGTACAGAAGTGTTTCATTTCTTATCAGCTCAGAACTATTTTTGCCCGAGAGGTTCAACTTTAGTAATTATCCTTCTTAAACCGGCAATATTAATAACATTGACTTGTCTTATGGCAAATTAGCATAAATGTGGAGTTGTGTTTGTGACCATTTCATGAGCGCAAGTCCAATATACACTTTCTTTTAACTCTGTTTTTGGTCTCCATCACTTTTCCTTAGCTGCTAAAGACTCCACAATGTCCCCCAGGTTGTCTTTAACTGTATCTGTCTGTTTGTTACAGAGTAGGCAGTGTGCAGTGACTTTCTAGAGCGTCTCCATTGAAAACAGCACTCTGATTAACGGGGGTGAACCAAAACAAGTTAAGTTGCAAGACAGTCAGACAGCTTAATAATGAGAAACTCACTGTAAAACTCATCACTACGAGCAACCCTTTTTACATCGTCGTTTGATATAATTCCATTATTAAAGTATTTATTAAACCATAGGCAGACACACAATTGCCATATTTCAGCAAACCTTTGAGATCATCTTCGTAGTTTAACTTGAACAAACTGTATTTCAGTTGTAAAAGGGACAAATTGTAGAGATGATGTTTAATGAAGAAATAGAGTAGGTTTGAATTATTTAGTTCGAAGCATTCACCACATAAGAAAAGTGCGAGTCCAAAAAGCCAGATTTCTGACTGATTAATAAGGCCATCCAGCAGCCTGTGTGTTGCAAAGCTGACTCTCCACAGCATTGGAAGAAAGTTCAGTAAGAACATAGGAAAGAGGAGCGAAGGAAACAATGAACTGTAACCTTTAACAAGACAAATCTCATGGCAGTTGTAAGGGGAGGAATTTGAAATGCATCAAGATTTTTCCTTGATGCATTTCCTGTTGAAATGAGATATGGTGGTGAGACAACAATTTAATGTGATCACAAACTTGATGTCGGACAGTTACCAGACAAAAAGGTCATGAGGCTAAGATAAAGAATCACTGAAACAAGGACACAGATCAAATAAGAGACAGATTGGAGGCAAACAACCGACACAATAAAACCCCACACTAAGCAAAGTTTTCTCTGTACCTGACCCACTTATCATATGTCTGAATCAAAATGCCAACTCATAGTGATCATTTGCACTTCTTTCAGATGATGCAATACCTCTTTACTTTAGCACTTCTCTTAAGAACAACTAAATAGTAAATCTAGCCAGCTATCTTCTATCCACTGTGGCCCTTGGCATGGGGACCCTGGCTGCTGTCATAGTAACACTAACCAGCCAGACAACCCTGAAAACAACACAAGGTCTGTAATCATGTTTGCTGCACCACAAAGTAAACCTCCTGGTGGACAGATAGTCCCCAAGTCATGCATCTGCAAGGGGATTTCACAACAAGAAATGCTGAATACAAGGTCTGTTTGAGATTGACTTTATAAATGAGTGTCTAAATACTTTCCCGCAATAAATGAAAATAATGTTCCTACATGCAATCTTATGTGCACCTTGTGATAAGGGGCTGCATTAAGAGGTACTTTCAAGTGGTCAGAAGCAAAATATAATGAATACAATAGCATTGACTGTGGACATCTAGCCTGGAGAGGAGTAGAGCCAGGGTGTCAGCAGTGATTCCTGAGATTATCCTAGTCACACTTCTCCAGCATTAAGCCCCTTAAACCGACTACCAGGGACCCTCGCCGTGGTCTGTCTGCTCTGCCATGTACTGCTAGTATGTTCTGTAACAACTCTGCACAGTGTTGCTTTGGTCATCAGACATGTTTAGCCCATCAATCCCATCACTGTCTCTCATGCGGTCAGACAATGTTATGGCAGGTCATAAGTAAAGCTGCAGCGAATGATGATATTCATTACCAATTTTCTTTTTTTTTTGATTAAATCACTTGGGTCATAAAATGGCCACCAAATGCCCACGACAAGTTCCTAAAGTGCAAGATCAGGTTGCTTCTTTTGTCCAACCACTGCTTCAAGAGTAAACCTATTGAGTTTATTACCACATAAGACAAAGAAAAAGCAGCAAAACTAAGAAGCTGGATCTAGATGCATATTGCTTTAAAAATAACCTTAATAAATGAATCGACTATTTGCAGCACACACTGCTCCGTGTGGGCATGTGGATGGGCAGCACATACATAACGACTGGGCAGCACATACAGAAGTAATCATCCAGCCAAATAACCAGAGGAATTAAAATGCACTGAGCTCAGCATATCATCATCAAAGCAGCACCAACTCACCCCTTCACCGACCAAGCAGTGAGGCACTCTTGCCTGTGTTTTGAAATGAATGACACCGGCAGAGACGATTCAAGGTCCCACATGTGACACACGCAGACAGACTTTTGGTGCTCTAGAAGTTGTGTAACAATAACTTCACAGGCTGACAGTCTCACTTTAATCTTCCTCTACCGACAACAGGCTGCGGCTGCTCCACTGCGAGCCGCCAACTACTTTTTATCTTTCAGTGTACTCACCTGCTTACACGGCTGTTCATGTATTATTAGCGTAACCTTCCCTCTCACTGTGCATGCACCATCATGACTTTTTCTACGACAAGCAACTTCCGCTTCCCGGTCGAGCAGGCACCCTCGATCTAATCTTCCCCGACGGGGGAGGAGGAGCGCTTAAAGTGTAACCACCGCACACACGACACCTCATCCAAACGGCATCTCTTATACTAGACATTTAGAAAAGACTCAGACGAGATGACGCATCTTTCACAGAGCTTGTTGGACACATATCCGTAACATAAAAAGACACCATCTTCCGATCCCCACCCCCGTGTTCATGTGGAGTGGGCTGCTCCACTGAAGGTGACCTTCAGTTCATTCCTCTGACACCGAACATGTGGTCAATACGAGCTGCTAGACTGGCGCGTGAACAAAGCGCGTGCTATACAGACGGTTAACGTTTTACCAGAAAGTAAAACACTAGTTGTCAGTACATGTGTTCATATTTTGAGCATGAAGCGACGCGCCGACTGTGACAGGAGAGGCTGTTTGCTAGTTAGCTAACCGACTAGCCTCCCTCAATCAGGGGGCTGTTAGCACACCGGCTCACTTGTTTAGGGTTAGCCGGCTTCACTTGCAGTGTACTATCAAGTTGGACTGTATGCTAATAGCTACGACCCGTGGACGTAGAAATGGATACGACCCTGTGAAGGTTGCTAGCTCGCTGGTTAGCATAGATGAGCAACATACAGTGTATTAGAAGGCGCAAGGTGGAGCATCTAAACTTTGAGAGGCTAGCAAGGATTAATTCAGGTGATAAACTGCGATGCAGAGACAACCAAACATGTAATAAACCACACCTATACCAGTCAATGCTCAGGGATGCTGTTGTCAATGCATGTGCTCTATTATGATGCGTGTTATCAGTGTTTTTAGCTTAGTTGGGTGTTATGACAACAGATGTGACTCAGAGTCTGTCTGCTGCAGAGTCTCACCACAGCCGCAGGAATCCTTCAGACATGTCTTGCTGGTTTCGTTGCTGTCCTGGGCTCCATCGCCCGCTTCATCCGCAAGATCGACCGGATTACAGTTGGGCACTGACGCCGGGATGTCATCTGTCTTGCTCACCATGGTCGGCAGTCAGTGTGGCAGCAGATATCCCCCAGCAGCGTTGCTTGATAATGCGAGTCTGGAGAAAAAATAGATACTAATCTGCTTCTCCGGCTATCTCAGGCTAGCTGGCTACATGCGAAGGGTACACGCTTGCAGAAACAAGTATACAGAGGAGGGAAGGACAGTGCTGTACGTGGTGCTGATCACACGTGGTTTTCTCCTCCCCTTGACCTCTTTGCCTTTGCGTTGCACTTCCCCACCCACTGAGCGTGGCGCTACGGAAAGCCACGAGTGACAAATCTCTTCTACCAATTTGCTTTATTTATTTTTTGAGAGTGAATAATTTATCTTTTGCACTGGAAGTTAACATACAATAAATGGCTTGTGGAAAAACAAAGTATTATAATAATTACTGTTATTAACACAACAAATAGAGATGTAGTTGACTTGACTGACCTTTGGTAGTTTGATGTCATCAGCTGCTGTCAATCACACTGGCTTTTAACCTCCAAACTGACCAAGTTCAGCTCAGTGCAGACAGCAGTGGCCTGTGCACAACTCCTAGTTGACCATCTATGGCTGGATTACCCTGGTTAGGAACTCTGGGGCCCCTATTAACCCCCTTCGCTTTTTGTGCAGTGTGCATCAAGATCATGTAATAAAGCACGTTAAGGCCAATATGTCATTTAATACGTTAGTGATGCATAATCACAAATGTTCAATAAACTTGTTCATATCAGTTGAGCCACTGTAGGCTCGGGGCTGTTTGGACCAGTTGGCTGATGGTAACCCAGACTTGTATATTACTTTTTCTGAGTGGGAGCAGTTTCTGCCAGACCTGATAAATAGCTCTCAGGCAACTTTGAGCACTTTGCCAGTGTCCCACATTTGAAGGGACATCGAGAGCCAACGCCGAAAGGTTTTAATCATAATCTTATGAAACTAAACAGAAAATACCTTTGGTAGGATAGTGAAATTCTATTCTTTATAATCTCATGTGTAACTCTGCTTTCTCTCTCCTCTACTTTAAGGTGAGCATAAATAAAGTAATCCTGTGTTATATTGTCAAAAAGCAAGCCTGGTGGAAAGATGCAGGACAATTTCATAATAGCTACCTATATATAGGTATCTATAAATATATATATATATATATATATATATAGATACCTATCAACAAACTATCAATTATATAAAATAACATCATTACTTATGTTTCACAAGTTACACATGTTTAAACACCTTCACCTCAGAGTAAACATATCTTTATTGTCCACCTGAAAACAAAGATTTCTGTACCCCCCATTATTATATTAAGAAAAGTACAGAGAAATCCATTCCTCTTTACCTAACAAAGTGCCAATTTGGGCTTGAAAGGTACTCTTCTTAATGTAATAAATACATTTTGCAGGGTGTAGATAACCATACCGCAACTGAGTCTTGTGGGAGATAAAAGCCACGTGTCTAAAAAATACTGAGAAAATTAGTGTGGCCTAAGAGCTTTCTGAGAAAGATTCAAAGCATTTCACTTGGGGCGGTAAATTGTACATATTTAAATGACTATAATGATGTTTTATCATTCATACTGAAATTACTGTAGATGCTAAATTTAAAGGAGAGTCATGTATATAAATATCTTGATAAAATCATGTTGGTACAATCATTTAACAACCCTATGTTTTACTCACATGCAACATTGTTTTTGTTATATATTATACACATGTGTTGAAGCTGTCCTGATAGATCCAAGGGGTATAATTGACTCCAACAACAAAAATGTTCGGCTTATCATCCAACAAAAGGTATAATTTAATACAAAAGGATGACATAAATGATCCAGTTTCATATGACTGTGAAAAGAGAAATAATAATTGATTTACTCAGCTGCACATTTATTCTCTGCTTGTTTCAAATCAGGTTTTCTCTGGAAACTTTCAACAATAATGAGACTAGACTACAATCCTTCATTTTATTCCAATTATTTATACAGTAGATCACTATAGGAAGCTAACACAGTATATGCGGTAATCAGTCAACAGCAATGCAACGACCCAGACCAACATCTCTATGTTGGGTACCACACGGCGTTATTGCTAGAGACCACATAACATGTCCAAAACAATGCTCCATACATACATTGTCCACTGACATGTTTCTCAAAGATGCAAAATAAACAGATTAAACCTCAACACCTGGACGAGAAGCTGTTACCAATTGTTTTCATCGTTACTATGAGGATTAGGGTTATTATAAAGGCGTCTAGAAAGGAAATGGAAGACATTCTCTGTGGGTGTGAGTAAATTATCTACTGCCTCGTTATGTTGTGAAATGAACTGTGGTATGATTTGAGTGGGAAAAGCAAATCAGGTGGTGAAGATTTACTCAGTTTTGCTGAAATATTCATGAAAAGACATCTTCTTTAAGGCATCACACCATTCGTTTTAGTGGTGGGCCTCTTTGGCTCATTAGCATTTTCTCTCAAAGCAGACAAACAAGTCAACAGACTCTGTGGCTCTTCACAGCAACCAGTATTTACTTACATAATACCAAAGTATAGATAATCTAGAATGTGAGATGTGGTGTGTCGGGTGCTAACTTGTGTTATTAGAGGTGGGGGAAGAGTTTAATCTTCCTGTCAAATGGAAAGCACGTGGAGCGATGAAGTCATGAAGTCTAACAGTCTTTCAGGATTCCTGTTGGGGAAATAATCTTTTTAACCAGACAGCTTTGTACTTTTATCCCCAGCTGTCTCATTTAAACTTGAGGAAGAATAGTGCACAGACATGCTAATGGCTTACTAGCTGAGAGGTAAATGAAAACCTTAAGTCACATTTGCATTTATGCCAAAGAGAAAAAGGGTTTAGTTTGTTTTCTCTCAGACTCTCATGTGGCATAATAATATGCCCGTTTGCTAAATGCTGCTTCACATGCAGCATCGATTCCTCACTTGGACATGCCTCCTATAAACTGTAACATAACAATTAATCATGTACAGATTCAATCAACAGAAACAATCCATTAGACAATTCAGAAAAATATTAAGCAAAACATACTGAGCTCAACAATTACAAAATACAAAGTTAAACAATCATAAAATACTTTTTTAACACCTCGAAGAGTCCGTAAACCGGCTGATGTGACCTATTATTATATATAAATATATTGATATATTGCTTTATTGAGGATATACTGTTAAAATATAATGCTAAACTTCTACTCAGTAGCTGCAGAAGGCGAGAAAAACCTCACAGCAACTAATCACAATTAAGTCCAGTCTTACAGGAAGGCTCGTTTCAAAGACACTGATGCTCAGTTAATTCATGGCTCAAGTAGAAATCAACGCTGACAACTTTGAATCAAAAATAACTGAGGTGCCACATCACATACAGTAAACCTTTATAATCAAATCCTAAAGAGTCTTACAAAAGTGATTCTGAAACAAAAGCAAACAATACTTGAGTATTTGTCTTTTCACACTTTGTCCTGCTTTTCTGTGCACAATCTGCATTTCCTCCATCCACAGCTCCTCTAAGTATAAGGCAGTAATTACAGTCGCGTACAGCAATGAAGCAATAAAAGTATGTCCGTCATTTAAATCTACTCAAAACCTTTTAAACTGCTTTTTTTTTTTACAAGTTGCTACTTGCTCCTCGTAACGCTAGGGGCCACTATGTGCATGTGTTTTGATAACAGGACACACACACACACACACACACACACACACACACACACACACACACACACACACACACACACACACACACACACACACACCCCTTTCTGCTGAGTCGGCCCTTTTGTCATTTACAGTATACAACCACCGTCTTGATGTGCATTTTGACGCAACTACTTTGTGAATTTGTGTAAAATGTAAAAGGAACAAAATGCAACCAAATCAATCAGACTTCAGTTGAAAACACACAAAAACCTCCAATCATGTTGTTTGTCAGTTTTTCCTGATGGGAAAAGAATCCCAACACATAAACCTCTAACACAAGCTAGTTGATGTATAACTGTGTGTGTGTGTGTGTGTGTGTGTGTGTGTGTGTGTGTGTGTGTGTGTGTGTGTGTGTGTGTGTGTGTGTGTGTGTGTGTGTGTGTGTGTGTGTGTGTGTGTGTCTGTTTAGTGAACAGACAGGCTATGATGGTGTGCATTATCTTTTTTGATTTAAAAAAAATATTAATATTTTAAATAATCGATAATATCTTACAACAAGCAGAAGAGTTGGGTCTGAATTATTTAGAAAAAATATCTAATTGCAATTACTTTGACTGACATTGCAATTGCGATAGGATTTGAAATATGAGAGGGGGTGATCATTTCTAACCCATTATTCTCATTTTCAATGAAAACCATATTAAAATGATGGTGGTTTGATGCTTTATGGGGATCTTTGCCAAACTAAGATGTTTTCTTAAATCTATAGAATATGATGTGTCGGCCAATACATCTCTGCAGCACCACAATATTTGATCTAAAATGGGATTAAAAAAACATTTAGCCATAAACAAATATTACTCCTATATTCCCGTGATTTGAAAATTGCAGTTTCACACATTTTCAACTGTGAGTAGGTCTTAAGTCAAAAAGCTTCCTCTTAAAATAGTGTTTCCTGAAGCATTGCCCTCCGGCCTTGGGGTTCGGCTTTACACGGGGTCAACTTGAGGTTAAGATCCAGAGGAACGAGCGGGTATAACACCGGAATTATGTATCCTCATAAATTACTTTAAAGGGACACCTCCTTGCCAATATTTAATGTAAAGGAATGCAGTGGTCAGAGATTAAAATTCAGACCAATCATACAAGAGGTTATTGTTTCTAATTGGTTGTAGTTAGTATTCAGAAATCAATCAGTCACTGCAGCAAACGTGGAGGACTCAAACAGACGTGCATACCACTTGAGATATTCTCAGCTGTTACAAAGCTACCCAAACGTTTGGTCACATGGTTGATTTACGGTTGGCCTTGAAAGCTCACAGTTGGTTGGGCTACGCAACACCTCGACTTGTAGTCCACCTAAAATGGCTGCTACCATTCACCATCCTCATATTTCAATTTCCAATAAAATGTATATAGCGCCAAATGATAACAGAAGTTATCTCAGGGCACTTTTCATAGAGAGCAAGTCCAGAAAGAAGGCTACTCTTTATAGATCAAACCGTGAAATAGGGCCCCACAGCATATTGAGCATGTGACACCAGTGTAAACAGATAATTCGTCATCTCTAGACTGATTTAAAGTGACACTTTTGCAAGTGAGTTTTGCAAGTTATTTAAGGTTATATCAAAGTCCATATTTAAAAAAGTGTCAGCGATAAGTGTAATATAATTCAATAGCTAAAACCAGTCTCAGTGTCAATTCAGTAAAGGTGCAGAACAAGGGTTAACAGCATGGACAGTCTGACAGAGGAGAATGATACAGTGATCATACTGCAGTTAAAGGTGCAGGTCACAGTCGTCGCTAATCTGCCTTCGTTTCAGCAGCAGGGGGTGCTGCTGCTGAAGACACCAGTCTGGCCTGTTCACCCTGGGGTGGCCCCTCTCCACCTTCTTCCTCCTCATTCTCCTTATCCAGGCCCAGTGGAGCCTGTCTTCGCTCCACCGTGTGCCTGGATCGAGCTCTATGCCTTCGAGGGTGGAGGAAGAGTGCAGGGTCCGGCATCGCTGTGGGCTCTTCAGGGCCCAACACTTTCTCTATGGGTACACACTCACGGCCACGCTCCACTCTCAAAAACGCCCTGGCACTCTTGCGCTTGGGTTTAACCACGGGAGAGGAAGGGGAGGCTCCTGATGGCATCTGTGGAGAAAAAGAGTTCTGCTCAGCACTATACTGGGCCCCCTGACTGTGGGCTCGGGCGAGGAGTCCCTGCCTCTGCTGCATCCGCTGGTGGTGCAGCTTCTGCCTGGCAGCATGCAGCTGGAAGGAGAGGTATGCTGCCGCCTCTGTTTGTTTCTGCAGCTCCGTGTTAAGGATGGTGGAACAGTGGCTGCGGCGTTTGAGCTCCTCCAGGAAATGGCGCTCCTTTTCCTTGAGATTGGCTCTGAGGGCTCCGACCAAAGCCCCTTTGAGAGTCAGCTCCTGACGAAGCTCTAAGGAGCACTCCTGCTCGGCCAGACGGCTCTCCACGTCCCAACAGCGGTCCTCCAGGACCTCCTCTTCCTCTTGTAACTCTGGCACAGACATGGACCAGAAATGCAAGTTTTAAATACATGCAGGAGTTAAAATTAAGAGTTTCCATATACAACTGAGTTTCAATACATAAACAACTGTGACAAATAGGGCTGGGCAGTATAAAGATATATCGATATTTTGATATGAGATACCGTCCTAAATTTGGCAGTAATATTGTGCTCTTCTTCTGGTTTTAAAGGCGGCATTAAAAACTGCAGTGAAATTATGCAATTTTCTGAATTTATTCGACTGTTTTAGCCGTTTTGTTGTTTGCCTTTACCCACTTTCATAATATCCACATTGCTGTAAATTTTTATGAAAGCACCAATAGTCATCCCCACAATATTGTCGCAATATGATATTAGGGTATGTGGGCAAGAATCTTTTCTACATATCGGCCAGCCTCTTAGTAAACCTGTAAATCTGAATGCTCTGTCCACAACTCACTAGTCAGTGTTCAACTAAATCAGCCACAGTGTACATAAAACACACATAGTTTATGCACACTATTTAGTACACATAATACATTAATGCAGAGGCAGATTACTTATTTGTTGGGACACACATGCACTAATCCTCAGCACATATGTCCTATAGGCACAACTTGTCCAGATCACATTTTATCTCAGTAAATAGGTGTGAAAGTAGTATATGATGAAACAAAATCTAAATATTTGGGGAATCACCAGTTTCCTCTCAAAGTCTGATGAAGATAATCTGCTGATGGTACAGTGTGGTGGTTTTAGAGCTGGAGCTAGAAACGGCACACATACATGGAAAGGGTTAACTCCATTCTACCTTCAATTGACAGACTTGAGCTGGACAATATATATATATTTAGTCTTTATTGTCAATCTTAATCATATCTTGGGATTTTTTTAAAGAAATTCATGATACACACATTTGTCTTTTTAAAATGGATGTAACCAATTTCTTCCAGAATAATTTCTGAAATACTTGAGGACACCAGCTCAAAGATCCTATACACATTTGGACTTGTTATTACATTAAATAAATAAACTAGACATGTTCACAATGTCATTTTCAATATCCAAACAAATATGACAATATGCAAGAGGTGGAGATGAAAACATGAGACAGTGAACAAATCATCAGTATTTACATACTGAAGAGAGAAAACTAGCCGCCGTAGATCACTCGTGTTCTTTACCACCTAAAAGCAAGGTACAGTCATGCTGGACCACTACGATATGATCTCACATAAAGAAAAAAAACCTGCTGGCTAAATTCTATAACACCAAGTAGGTATGAATGAAACGCCAGTGCAGCAACCTCTGGGCTCACTGAGCTGGAGCTTGCCAAAGGAGAAGGAGATTACACCCACAGAGGCCTGCTCCGTTGCCTCTGCCGATAGAAATAGGTCAGGTTTGCAGGGCAGGAGAATCCCAAAGGGTGGAGGGAGGTTTGGTGAGTCCTGGAGCTTAAAACAGCCTTGAATCCATATCAGGCTTAAATATTATAGGGTGCTTCCTACATTGATAAAAACTATAGGTGTGAGGTTCAAGGTGCTATGTATGAGATTGGGAGCATTTTGATTTTCTCTCAACGGCCTTGTACGTGGTGATGGCAGAGCCGGCAGCTCGCAGCTAACAGTGCAAACAACAAAAGTGCTAACAGCAGATAAAAATGTTTACCGAGCTAATTAGTGCTCAATATCTCTCCATAAGATAATAGTTGTTTGCTGCTATATTAAGGCTCTGAATCCTGTATATTGCACCTTTAAAGCTACTTCTTAGTGTAGCAGCATTCTTCACATGCTCTAGCTTTCTCTCTTATCTTTCTGTTTGCATGACTTCCTTTCGTCATACATAGTCATATTTCATCTGTGATTTTCTTTCTCTAGTATCTCTGCACATTCCCCTGATCCTCTCTCTTTCTCCCTCTCTCCTCCAGGATGAATCCTTTGTGGATCAGTCTCAGGTTTTCAATCGCCCATCACCACACCCATGTTGAGCTCATATGCTAACTATAGAACACAGTACCTAATGTGATCCTCATATCCTTCCATACCCCTCTCCCCTCCTCCTCAGCGTCTGCAGCTGACCGCATCCTGCCGCCTTGTCTATTCCCTTAACCGCTCTCCTCGCTACTTCTCATTACCTCTCTCCTTTTCCTTGGCTCTACATCTCTCTGGTTCTCAGCAAAGTCTAGTAAGTGGACACTCCCTCTGGGACAACGTGGAAAAACGAGAGCAGGAAAAAAGAAAGAGGATGGATCAATTTGTCAGGATGGGAGGAGAACAGAGAGCCGTGCTGTATTGATGGATCGGGGGATAACTTGTCCTGGAAAAAGAGATGGGGTCTAATGGCTGAGTAATGCAGCGAAACAAGACGACCCCCTCTTGCCATTTACCAGCACACACACATTCACACAGTCTTTTGAATCCCCCTGCTCTGTCTCTAATTCACTGTGACAAAATGGTGCATATCTCTGCATCCCAGCATCCAGACACCACATACAGTCCTGCAAACTTCAGCTATGAGCCAAATGTGTTGAGGCGTGTGGTCTCTGCAGCCGTGTAAGGTTCTGCCCAGCTAGCGCTTGCGACCTCCATACAGCTGTGACCAACTCTTTCCACACAGAAAAACAAGGAGACATTTTGCAGCCATGATCAGTTTTGCGTATGGATTGTCAGAGGCGTCTCCCTTCTTGAGGGTAAGTAAATGAAGTGAGAGAGATAGGGATGCGTGGGTGAGAAGAGGGAGGAGGGCAGCTGACAGGGATTCATCCTCTGGGGGATGGGAGGGTTGGGCAGACAGAGGGAGGCAGAGAGGGGTGCGGGTGTCGAGTTATGGTGGGTTGGGGGTTGAGGTTGAGTGTGGCAAAGACAAACAAGCCCAAGAAGATGTAAACGTGTGTGTGTGTGTGTGTGTGTGTGTGTGTGTGTGTGTGTTTCCGTCTCCAGTGTAGAGGTGAGTGATTTCTTTTTAACATACCTATTTGGCTTTTGCCTGGAGGCTTCACCTTTAGATCAGTTGTCAACTCTGAAAAACAAAAGAGAAAGACAAAACCACAGGAAAAAGCTGTTAAAGACATACTATATAATACTATATATATATACACATATATATATAAACACATTGAATAATATTGTTAGAGTTAAAATAAAGATGCTCAAGGGTGCTGAAATGTCTTATTAAAGCTGTGTGCTGACATTTTCAGTTTGCTGCTGCTGGTTAACATAACAGATGCTCGATGCAGTTTCCAGCACATTTTCAGTGAGCTCATACATAATTTATGAAGCTAAATCTGAAACTTTACATCAAAGACAATGTCCTGTTTCATTTCTTGTCACTGTCTGGAGAAAAACTTTAACTTATTAGCATTATTAGAATTCCTCTTTGAAATCAATATTCTAATCTAAACTACTGTCTGTGCAATCGGTTTCAAGGGGAAATGCAAACCAAACAAATAGAAATCCTCAAAATAAGTCGAGTAAAATTCAAGATGGTTGCCGTAAAACGATGTAAGCAGAGCTGCATTCATCACAACTGAAAAAACAATATAATTTTAACCCTAAACTACAGTTCCACACATTCTGCAGACTAATGGATTAGAAAAGGTGAATGATTTTGTGTGGAGAGATCAATACAGATTTTGCTTGTGTATTGTTGTGTAGTACAGTTGTTACGGTTATACCCTGTGTCACGTTGTAGATAACTTTTATCTCTTGCATTAGTGGATGCATCCATTTGTCTTATGCCATAAAAAATAAAAATCAGACAACAGACAGTCAGCAGCTTGCTGGTCTCGATGCCCGATTGGGCAATAAAATCATGATTGAATGACTTTTCTTTAGTGGTGCAGGAAATAGTAATATAGCTGAGTGATGTTACAGTGAGATGCACCATTAACATGATTAGGATTATCCATATATTCCATGAAATCATATCTGGCACGCTGTCATTTTTAGATACCGGATGGATTATATCTCATGTTGGTTTATCTTATTGAAAAGATAATGTATCAGACTGGAATATGCCGCTTTGGTATAAGCAGGGTTAGATTGTCCCTGATGAAAATGATATGTCAGCATAGTGTCTCCGGTAGCGTTGTGGTGGTCAGACTGCTGGTCGTGTCTGACCTGTCAGTCATTTAGATTGTCATTCAGGGCGACCGAGCAGCAGGAAAATCTCTACCCTCAGCTTTCAGCACACTCTGAAACACAGAAATATGCCTGTGTGTGCGGCTCCAGTAATTTCTAGATGAACGTGGCATAGATTTGTCCACAGCCAGAAATATGGGACTGTTCAATCTGCCACGGGTGACGATCGTAAACTAGTTCAATGCCCTTCATTTTAAATAGTTAACTCTCTAATAACACTTGTTTATAGATGCTTACTTGAAATACAAAGCAGAATTTTAAACAGCAGATGTGTCATTTGTAGTCTTTCTACTACTCTTCCTCTCTCTGTCACACCCTTTCTCCTTCCCTCTGCAGTAAGTATAACACGCCTACCATGCAGCTGGCATGAAGAGAGAAAGACAGAGAAGGTGAGGAGGGTGGGAAGACAGATGGGAGGGAAGGAAGGAAGGGAGAGAGGAAGAAGGGATAGAGAAACCACAGATAGGCAGCACCAGAAAGACAGACTCGCTGCTTGCTCTTTAAGTATTGAACAGCCAAATATATCAGACTTTGAGAGGTCCTGTTTTCTAGTCATCCTCCATCACGCCAGAATCACTAATGAAGTCGGCTCTAGGAACTATTTTTTGTTTCAAACAATGAAAACGAGTTGCTCAGTACATTGTATCATCCAGTGTGTGTAATGCTTTGTAGATTAGGCTCATCTCCTCCAGCACCACCGAGCATCCCAGGTTTATTTTTTTCATGGCTCGACCTTGAATGTTGCAAACATATCTTGTAAGACACACCTATTTGATTTATATGGCACACATTAAACACATTATATCAGAGAAAAAGCCCCATTTAAAACAAACTGATTTAGCTCGTTGTTCAAGGAGACAGAAGCGTAAGAGCGTTGAGAACAATAATAAAAAGGTCAGCAGTACAAAGTCAGAGCGAATATGCACAGCAACTAAGTCAGCTCAACCTTGACGTATCCTTCCAGGTTGCACATTAGCAAGCTGGCAGCAAACAGCGATCAGCATCTGGCGTCACAGTCACAGTCACAGTCTTCATCATCACATCGTTTGATATACGTGAACCGTGCCGTCAACATTTGTGCGTAAACATGGCTTGAAAAGGAAACTGTTTTGTTACAGTGCAGATGATTTGCTGTTTACATTCCTTCATCAATATTCTTGTTTCTTCTGATTATTTTATAAAATACACGGTTATTTTATAACCATATTATTCAACACTTTTATATCTTCTTCAGCACATGCATTTAGCCTGAACCACAGCAATAGAAACCCGAGACCGAGCTGATGCTGTAGCAGCAAGATGCCCCCGTTCTCCACAGGCAGCTAACACAAACCTCCACAGAACATTGATGTGCTTGAAACCATAATCCACCCGTTAGAAGTGAACGTGGAGGTGAACGGAGTGTTTGGCAATGGCACCACTTCACCATGCAGTCTAAACAGTGGACAACAAGAGTGCACATAGCGCAAAACCTTTTCATTGTGTACCTGGGTTGAGGGCATCATTAGATGTAAAGATGTTCAGCAAAAAGAGCAGATTGCCTTTAGTGAGTGTGGTGCAATAATGTGTCTGCATATGCAATTCCACAAAACCTTTGAGGAATGTGGAAATGAAACGCTGTGTTCTAGTTGATATAGAAAAAAAACTGGGAAGCAGATTCAGCGGTTCCAGGACAAAGATATTTGCGTTGATGAGTTCTGAGAAAGGAGTTTGTTTGTTGCAATCTCTCAGTGGCAACAGAATTATTTCAATTATTTATTGTTTCAATTATTTGTATCAAGAAAAAGATTGTCTTTCTGAAGGCTTGTCTTGTTTTCATGTAGCTGAAAGAGCTCATAAAAAAAACTCCACATGGAAAAAAAAAAATATGAACAGCACTAGCATTAGAAAAAATTCACACAGGAGCTCTATTGACCAGATGTGATTGTGCAGCAGAGCTACAAAGTGATGGAGGGGGTTGTTTTCTACACAACTGGTCCCCCCCCCCCCTCCCATATATGTATTTTCTAACCACAATCCTGTTCATATGGATTACTGAAGATATGGGATCTATGGATTAACTGTGACGGATATGTTTGAATTCATCTCTCTGAGGATGCACAGTATTGTGTATGCGTGACAATGAATGTGTGTATATGTGGCTTATATGTGTATGTGTGTGTGTGTGTGTGTGTGTGTAACTGACTCACATAGGGAGATTCTCCTCCACTCTGCGGAGACAAAGCTACCCCCTGCTAGTTTAAATATTCATATTCACTGATAGGAAAAGGATAAAGAAGGCCTCCAGGGAATTAATGAAATAAAATAAAGCGTCCTCTCAATCATAGTATAGTATACAAATGTGTGTGTGTGCGTGTGCATGTGTGTGTGTGTGTGTGTGTGTGTGTGCATGCATGTGCGATCATGTGCACTGGCTTGCTTGATTAAATGGATTCATACCCATTAGACCTGAAACAGGAAATGATGCAATCTACAGGAATTGTAGCATGACATCACTCTGTAGTCATTGTCTGGCATTGATTGATGGTGCAGACACACACACATAGGAACAATGAGGCCTGTGTGCACATGTGGAGATGTAGGTTCTCTACCTGAGATGGAAAGGACAATAACTGCACTACAGATTGAGAGTCTGCAGTTTACGTTCCTTTGAAAATTAAATATTGATCATGTAATCCGTCAAAAACCTCATTAAAAAAGGCCACAAAACTGGCTTTTATCCAAAAATACATCAAGCCAGTAATTAAAAATCTCTTTGAGGGTCAGTGGGAGGAGTCCTCACTGAATCAAAAAAAGACACCAAAGGATCGTTCACATAAATATGAGCTCATTAGCGTTGACATTATTAGTAAATTATCATCACAGAATTTCAAACAAACAAAACATGATGTGGTTGTGGCTTCTCAAAAGGGAGGATTTACTCATTTTCTTTATCCTAACCTACATTTCATAGAATAAAGAAATAGAAAATTAGAATTAGCAAATAGTTAGATGCAGCCTGGGTGTAAGTTTATGGAGTGTTATTTAACATTCCCATAAAAGTGTATCGGCTCCCTCATGCACAGAGTGGGATCAGCAGCAGTGTGTCTCTCACCTGAGCATCGTTTCTGTAGGGAGAGGATCTCCAGGTGGAGGCCGTGGAGTAAGGTGATGTGCTCCTGCCTGAGGAACACCACGCTCCTCTCCACGCTTCCTATCTGCCGAGACAGGCTGCTCTCATCACCCATGGCCGAGTCTGGAGGGATAGAGGGAGGAAATCAGAAGGATGGGACTGATGTTTTACCAGCAGCATCCATGACGTCCTCTCTTCAAGAGACTAGTGTAATATGAAGTTGGAAAAGGATAAAGCTTGAACTCAAGCTGCTAAATGTCACTTCCACATACTGGGAACATTGCTTATGTCAGCCACAGAGAGAGGGAAGAGCAAGTTCTGAATTGAGGTCATGTGGTGGCTATAAATAAGGTATTGATGACCACAGAAATCAGCAGAAATGGGAGAAATTATGCACCTCCAGTCAGGATGCAGCTACATCAACAATTAAGCATTTGCATGGGATCTTCTTACCTTTTAATGCGTGCTAGGTGCCAAAATATGCTAAATATGATTAGCAAGCGTTATAAAAACGTCCTCCGATCCGCGCATGCTGGCCTCCAGTGCTGGTCCAAATCCTGTCGGCTGCGGTATTTACCCGAACACATTTTATCTGAAGCATTAAAGTGCTTTTCAGCTGCACGTGACGACGTTTGGTTAGAGGACGAAGAGGCTGGATAGCTGCGTAAAAATGCAAAACCTCCGCGGCGCATAGCACGGCGGTGCACCGGCAGTCTCCGCGAGACCCAGCAGCATCATTCGGAGGAGGAGGTTTTCAAGTGCGTCGATATGAAAGCGCGCGAGGCGAGTGCGCAGTCCGTTTCTCAACACGCGCAGACAGCGAGCTGCTGTAGTGTGGACTGAGGCTGAGCCGAGTGATGAAAACAAGCCACCGGGAGCAGAACACGCGAGAGCATCGTACGACAGAGCGAGCAAGACAGCTGATTGGAGGGACCAGCCCGAGAGACAGCGATACGTCAACTCTGAAGGGATCGATACAAAGGAAAGAAGGAAGGAAGGAAGGAAGGAAGGAAGGAAAAAAAGAAAGAAAGAAAGAAAGAAAGAAAGAAAGAAAGAAAAACTGGGACTTGAAAGCAAACATTATTTTCCAGCTGGAAATCTGTCCGGTTGTTTATTTTCTTATTATATATACAAAGTGACTGATTTGTGTGATTTCTGCATCATGGACCTAAGCTGCTGTCATGGTTCTCAACCTGCGGGCCGCGGACCTCCTCGGGCTGTCTCAGGAGTTCTTACTGCTATTGAATTTACAGGTGGAGTTGTTTGATGACGTGCATCAAGGACAGCTCTTTGGGAGATTATCTTTGAAGGTGAATTTACGATTGCTGCCCAAGGAGAGAAGTAAATGTATCAAAGTATCAAAAGCAGTCGGTGCTGGGTTCAATTAATTCAATTAAAACATTGCATCTATATATTTTTGATCAAAGTTAAATGTATTTCAATAAAAAAGGTACAGACTTTGATAGTTCAAGTGCAACTACACATATTGTACCATTGTTTAGATGAGAGCATTTTCTGAAAATATCTACAATCTATAATATCTGGTCAGTTTAGCATTTAACATCACAAATGAATCCTGCATTTCACTGGATGTTAAATAGTGCTTAAGGTTTCCCAAAGAGAGAAATACTTTTTTCCCTCTTGATGTACTGATATTGGATATAATACTTCTGTGTGCTATTTTGCTCAAAATTGCAGAAACTGTGGGAATATAACTATATTTTCTCAAGTACCTTACTTAAGTAATATTTATGTTCTGCTTATTTTACTTGCAGTAATGACAGCTGTCATACAAATGTTCTTTATAAAAAAAAACATTTATGTGTCAGTGAAAGAAAAACAGATTTGTTCCTTCAATCTTTATTTTCACATAAAACAAATAATGTTAATATATGAACATATACATTTTAGTTTTAATTACAAAACAATCTGCTAAAACATGGGAAAAAATAAAACAGTTATATTTACACTTAAAAGGCATAATTCTGTGAAACGTGACAGCTTGTCGCTCTGAGAAAGCAGACAATTTTTCTTTCAGGACCAGTTGTCTCGCTTGCTTTAATATTCCATGATTTTCCCCCTTAATTAAAGTTTTTAAGTCTTTGACATTCTGTGAATTACATTTTGGTCATATGTACAACAGACAATTTTTCACCAACCATCATAAAACAACAATAAATGAACAAGCACGGGTATACAATTGGTATAATTTGTAGGTGATGATAAAGAAACGGTTATTTTCTGATTCTGTGAGATCCAGTCATGTCGAACACCACATTTACTGTATGATGAGGAAGTGAGGCAGAGCGTGGCAACATGACTTCATAAACGCTGCCACTTTATCTTAAATAGTTTTCCTTGTGTTCATTACACACAAATATATAAAACCAAAGAATCATCCATGGCCTCGGGGCAGTTTGAAATCAAAACAGATCACAAACAAAGCAGAAATCAGACTGCAGAGAGCAGATTGTTTTAGGCCAAAAGTCCCTCAGTGTCATTCCGACATTGATATGAGGAGGCATCTGTACTTAGATGTTATGTTTTTATCATAATTCATAAAAAGCACACAGCAACATAATGCATCATTCCAATAATATTACAGCCAACACATTCAAGCTTGCTTGTTAGTAAGAACTTAAATTGTCACCAGTTGTCTTCACTACAACCACAAAGTCAAGCTGCCGATACAATTTTATGTATCAATACAAAAAGTGGCAAATCGACATTTAAAATAAAAAAAAATTACAAATCGAGTTGATCCTGATCTTAAAATCTAGGAATCAGCCACGACAACAATAAACCAAATTTAACTGTCTTCCTCCCAAACAGTGCCATTTCTTTAGTGCAGTGATGTCTTGAATTTAAGTGGACAAAGAATATTTTATTGATCTGTGTCATTTAATCAGCTGTATTTAAGTGCACAGTTTGTGTGTGAAGTTTCCTTCAAACCGAAACGGTCACGGATTCCCCGTCATATTAAGTGTTTTCATCCTGTCTGTCAGTTCTAACCACTCTCCTGTCATTCCAGATCCTGCCACTCACACCTGATTACCGTCACCTGGCCCTCACGCCAAGCTCACCTGCAGCCCGTTCCCTCATTAGCTCACTATTTAGGTCCCCTCACTTGCACGTGTCCTCTGCCAGATTGTCTTGTCCATTGTGCCAAACTCTCCAGCATATCTTTGTACTTTTTGCCTACCTGTTCTGACCCCGTTTATGCCTGTCTTGTCGACCTTGGATTTTGTCTGCCCCTTATCGGATTTGTTCGCCTGTCTGTTTGATCTCCTGGTTTTGACCCCTGCCTGAATAAACGACTAAAGAACTTTGCCTGCCACCTGCCTCTGAGTTGTTCTTGTGAACTCGATTGTCCACTGTGCCTCACAGAAACAGAGTACAGTATGATACTGTGTGTCTGTTCACTGTCTGTAATGTGGTTGGACAGCCTGGTTTTAGGTCTTGACGACGACAATGAGCATCCCCTGTATACATATGGCTAATGTAAATATAAGACCCAAAGAGACACAATGTCCCCTAACAACACAACTTACACAATCATGTTTACTGCACAGTCGGCACTTAATATTTCTTCCTTTTTTTTTGTATGCACTTGTTTACTTTGATTTGGTCTTTTTTTGATTTTGTACATTCTGTTCATTTTATCTTTAGTCCCAAACTTCTTTTTTAGCACAAATAAATTACAAATATACACATTCTAACCCGCTAAACAATGAATATACACAAAAAAAGCAACAATGGCAAACATATGGCATCAGATTTTTCTGATCCACATGAGGACGGTAACGCTATGATGTGAGCTGCAAGAGACTGCAGCCGTGTGTTTTCTGTGTTTACAGATCTCAGACCTGTTTGTTTTAACACACAGGGATTTATTTATGTGCTTCGTGGATATATCAAATTTAAGGCAGGAGGCACATGTCTCCACCAATGTTTCAAAATAAAGACATCTCTGGTGTTGTTTGTGCTGAGATCACTGAGGAGATGTGGAGGAGTGTGCTGCCCCCCAAAGGCCCAACGAAGAATAACAACATCTGCCTGTCAGAAAGCTCCGACTGCAAATTCAAGGATCACTATGAAACCAAACCATGAAAAACATTCATGTCAATTTGTTTATGCCGCGCTTCTATTCTCATGAAACCCGTTTTGTTTTCAATACCTCCATCCCTTACTGCTGGACACTGATGGTGGCTTGTAATAGATCCGTGAGCCAATAAAGTCAGAAACTACGCCTATTCTGTTTTGTTCCAACAAGAATTACAAACACAACGACCATCGTCGTTTAGCAATTAGATGCGAGAGGCTCAAGTTGTTTTAAGGATGAGGGTTATACTGTATATAATTATGTGTTCATGCTTTCTACATTTTTTATCCTAGATGTTTAAAGTCTATTTGGAAAAGCATGAGGTTGTTTAGCTATAAAATATCAAGCTGTTCTGCATTGTGTCATAAAATCAGATCCGTTTTATTTAGATGCCACTTCAAGTATTCACCCATCACCCCATTCTCTCCTTAAGTAAGGATCGGTATTTTTGAATATGTACTTTTTTTCCACAAGTGTTTCTACTCTTCTAACAAAGAGCCTGTCAAACACTGGCATCAAAGCTTGGGTAAGAGTGAGGAAAAGAAATAAGCTTTCTGAGGTAGCATGCGGTTTTTAGTTGAGGAGATTTATTCACCTTCGCAGTGCTAGTGTTGAACAAGAGGGGTTGGATACCACGTGTTTGTTTGTTTTTACTCAGAGGTAAATAAAAAGATTATCTTTCAGATATTTGTACTTGCTTCCTATATTTTCTTTGGAAATATAATGAGTTAGTGGGTTATTTTTATGAACAGAGCGTCTTCACTGACTGTAGGTTACATTTTAGAACAGATTTAGCTGCAACACATCTCGTGGGAAATAAGGCTATTGGTGTTGTTTTACAAGACCTTTCATTGTTCATATAAATAATCCTACATCTACCATCAGTGAGACACTAACGGCTCTTCAAGATTATTGGACCACACACACGCACACACAAGCCTAAAGTTAAAAATACAACTAAATGTAGCTTTTAACTTTATGGCTGTGAGTGATCTGTGTTTCACGTAAGGCCATTTGATTACAAGTTGTGTGCGCGTACCTGAACAGTAAGAGAGATAAAAAGATGCACCCATCTCCCAGCATAAGAGCATATCACTCACACACACTCACTCACTCACACACTCACACACACACACACACACACACACACACACATCTTTAAATATCCTTCTCTTTCTTGTTTTCCCGGGTGCGGTTTTTCAAAAAGTCGCTCCTGAGTAGCCGACAAAACAGGACAATATTCATGGTTGTCATGATGGCCATTCCCACGCTGCCCAGCGTGTAGGCCACGAGGGGCACGTTGTCCCGGTTGAGCACCAGCCAGCGGGTCATCCAGGCCAGCGTGTTGATGCGAAACACCACGTACGTGCCCAGGTTGATGATGCTGTTGACCCGGTACAGCGTGCCCGTCGCGTTGCCGGCCAGACGCATCATCTGCCTGAGGTGGAGGAACACAGAGTTGACCTCCACCAGCAGGGCCACCACGGCAAAGCCAACGTAGCGGTTAGACAGCACAGAGAGGCCGAAACAGGTGATCACCTACAGAGGAAGACAGCCAGAGAGAGGACAAGGAAGAGGACGGTTACAATGTGGCAGAGAATGCAAATACAATATGTTCAACACTGTAATGACACTGGAGTTGCTAATCTATCAGCTATATGCACTGAGCTGGTGTTTTGAAGCAGATACATATTAACTAATATTTTCCTACATGATTCCAAAGGCAAAATGTATTTTTGTTAACCATCTAGTAAAAAGTGCAAAATAGTTTAAGCTTTAAGACTTCAGAGATAGACTTTATTGTCTATTAGATTTGCATAAAATGGAAATGTATCTTTGGCATTGGCATATAAGACAACACACAAAACGGCAATTGTGCATCTGAAAGTCGTAAAAGTGGCAGTAATAATAGAAGTGCTGGGTGGATTGCTCTTCTACAGTCCATTAAAACATCATAACAGAGCATGATACGCTGCAGTTTTAACAATAAAAAAAATTTATGTACGTGAATATAAGGCGTCTTTGAGGATAATGTCTATCTTCAGGTAGTGTGTGGATAAAGTGAAAATCTAATCTAATACATTTAAATTGTTTTAAATTGAATTAAAAGCAGGGGTTAATAGGAAATGGATTAGAATAGAATAGATTAATTTTCCATATTTCAACTCCTTCTCAGTACTGACACTTTTTTCACTCCCATATTTTTTTTAAATCAATGACCATGTGAAGGACATCGCCCCCATGACTCATATCTGCTTAGCAGTTCTTATGAAAGTTTGTGATGTAACCAACTTACAATAAATCTCCACAAGATGGCAGCAACATCGCTAAAAAAACTGCTAAACAGAGGCAAGGCAGTTGGGGGAGATTACAGACGGGTCTGGTATGTTCTGACAGACCCCAAAACAGGCTGTTCAGGAGCCGGCACACACGTATTCAGACTTGTGGCCACCTAAACTGCCATGTTTGTAAATCAAGAGTGTGTGGTGTTAGTGAAGGAGAGATCGTGAAAGAGCACTTTAAGTAGAGAGCAGTCCAAAGCAGTCATGTCTGTGGTGTGTTAGTCCATCTTTGATTAGTTAATGGGATGCACGGGGGTGTGAGAGGACAACCTTGACCATCATTCATGGCTCCGTTGGAGAAGTATCTTGTATTTGTATGGAGGTCACAGGATGCCCTCTCTAATGCTGCAAATAGTCATGTGATGCACTGCAGTGGGTTAAGCAACAAGGCATGTGAGGAAAGTCAGCAGCACACTGTCCCTCACTGACTCTTTCATTAAAGTTACTGGGAGGAACTTTTAACTGGTTACGAAACAGTCTCAATTTAATATTGACGCCTTACTGTATGACTTACATAAGG
Organism: Taurulus bubalis; assembly: GCF_910589615.1. NCBI lineage: Eukaryota > Metazoa > Chordata > Actinopteri > Perciformes > Cottidae > Taurulus > Taurulus bubalis. The sequence continues at coordinate 15,844,758 of NC_136598.1, forward strand.
AAACGAGACAATCAGTGAGAAGGCATATATTTAATTAGGAAATGGAGTCACGGGAGAACCAGAACCAGGACGAAGCATAGCAGACTGTCACACTCTGCTGCAGAACAATTTGAGGTTTTCTAAAAAGGGACCCTGGTGCTCAGAAACAAGACCGCTATTGTCCACAGGACCTCAAAAATCTACACGAAAGGAAAGTTCCTTAGTAGCGAATCAGTCAAGTCTGACCTTCCACCCATGCTTCAGATAAAGAAAAAAGTAATTGAAGAAACTCAGTAAGAGCAATTAAAGAGAGAACCATCTCCCTGGGCAGCCAGACAAGAACTCATCTCAAGTCTAATCTGATCTGGCAAGATGAAATGCGATGGAACAAAAAACGGGGAAGGTCCCAATAAACCTTTATACAACGCTGATGATAAGGACAAATTCAGACAACAAAGACTGAGTTCCTTCTCATGTTGTAAAGGAAGTAGAGTCATATGAAAAATGTGGACAAAAATTGAGACATTTCTTGAGGTTTCGTATTATAAAACGGGATCTTGATTTGTTCCTTCTGCACGTGTATCTAGTTTTATGGCGGTAGTCTCTCTTTTATGGTGTTTCTTGGTTATTCATTACCTTATCTTTGTAAACACTGATAGCATGAGTGCCCGCAGGTTCACACTATATAACGTACAATAAAGCCGAGGCCATTTGTCACAAACACCTTCACAGGTCCTTTTCAAAATCGACCATCAGTAAAAGAACAAGTGATGAACCATAAAAGGTCACGCAGACAAAAGAGAACACGTTGACCCCTTGACCTCACCATACCAGGTCATCATCAGGGGAGCATGATGGTTCCAGGCTCAGCAGCAAAGCAAACAAACACAATCCTGGCTCCCGTCTCTGTACGCCTAGATGAAGCCTCTGATAGTCATCCAGTGCATAATACAAGATATTTACATTGCCTCTCAAAATGGCGATGCGGCTCGCAGCTAACGGTACCAACAGTGCAAACAACGCCGAAAGGGCCTGCAGAGCTAACCGTTTTCACCTGAGGGGAAAGCAGGGGGGTTGGTGCTACACTTCCACAGTGACACCATCAGTCAGGGCGACATTATCAGCCGTAACCGCCGTATGAGGACAATGCAGCAGTCGTGAGCTAGTCAGTAGGGCAAACACACCTGCACAAATGTGCACTGAAAGCATGCCTGAACAGCCAGACTATGTCAACAAAGCAAGGAGAAGCTCAGACATGACACACAAAGAGGGTGAGTGACTTCCCCCTGATATTAATGCTCTGTGTGTTGTATATGGCTCCATTCCGGTAAAGTCCCACACCCTGTACTGCTGTCCGCACCCCGAGCTGAGAAGGAATCACCATAATCCTCCAACCAGCCCACGGGATCCATCAGATGATTAGATTGATTCAGCATTAGCTGGATTTGCCTCGAGAAAAGATGCTGAAGCCGGCTTCACACACACAGCAGCCCAGACACGTTTTGTCACACGTCCGGCTACCAGCAGGGTCTTAACGACAATGGCAGGATATTCATAAAAATACATTGGTGCTACTATTTCAGATACATTACATCTATAAATCTAGTCTCAGTTATTATATTATATATTTTCCTACATTTGAGGAAGACTGTATGATGTGATTGAAAGCACCAGAACTTTTGTTTATGTTCATATTGTTTCCCCAACTTCAAGAATAAACATTCACTCCAACTCTTTAACAATCGTCGAAAGTTATTAAAATTATCATACAAATGGACAAACACCTTGACAAATGGGCAAACTTCATCTTCTGAGGAAGACCTAAACCATCGAGAGCATCAAAACAGAAGGAGCTTGTGGTGAGCTTTTTTAACTGCTCGTTTCAAAGCTAAAAAATGTGCATTATAAGTATTTAAGATGGTGAGGAAGGTGGTGTTTAGGATTCAATGGGATAGAAGACCACTAAATACATTTGATTTAACCTTTGAAATACATTTATATATTGATCTACCGTTTACAGCCACCTGGATAAAATCGAAGCAAAGGGCTGAAAAACAAGGAGGTGTGGGTGTTTGTTTCCTGCTTTTTCTCCCTGTGGGCTCAATTAGATGTTCTCTATGCACCCTGGTGAGGGACCTCCTTGTCCCCTTTTCAGGGGGGATCCCTGCGTGCAAAGATGCAAGTACTGCAAACGGTGGTATGAACATGCATGAACATGGTGGGACCTGACGAAATAAAATAAAAAAAGAGGCTCTTGCATGACGAAAAAAACCATCAACCCTGACTTTTACCATCAAGAGGACACAACCCCACTGGTCAAAGTGCAACAAAGAATTGGGATCAAGGTCACGTCATAAAAAAGTTTGTGTTTAAAAATGGCAGATACTGATAAACGTTTGTGCTTCTAAATTGAGCTGATATTCAAACGGCAAGTTGAAAGGAAACCTTGGGCGAGATAAAGCAAACAGAAACAGATAAGTTTAGCCTCAAACAAGAATGCAAAGAAAAATAACACATGGGGAGGTTAACACCGAGCTAAAGGTAAACAGCTGCATCTTTTTCAACTGTTGAAATAAATACTATAGCTATCCTGTCTTTACGGTTATCATTGTTTTCTGTGACTTGTTTGTTTAAGTATTCGGCACACATTTTCGAAAAGCATGTAGCAAACGTATTATTTTCCATCAGCACAAAACAAAAAAAGTTGAGTGTCGCGAGAATCAAATCAGTGAACAGTGTCGTAGTGGTTTATATAACGCATCCTTTTCTGGGCTGAGCATATAGGCAAACATGCACATAGTAGTTTAGAGAAATGGCAGTTTTTTTTTTTTACACGTGTAAATACAACTTATGTGTCTTGCACAAGCATTATTCATCTTTAGTCAGTATGTGGCCTTATGTCCCGCCCTGCTGGATTATCAGGAGTCATTAGCCTGATGTGGTAGCACCTGTTCAGCCTCTACCAGCCGTCTCCCTCTCTCCCCTGAGGCTAAACATTTGCAGGTTTAAGTTTCACACACACATCCATGCATTTCTTACACCACTGGTGCAACAGACATTCACATCCAATACTTCTCCTTTGGCATATGGCCTTGATAATTTAAATGAAACCTGGCTCGTCCTTCATCCTTGTCACCACTAATTATTATTATTATAGTTAAAGCAGAGGGGTTCTTTAAGGTTTCCACATCAAACCTGTTTCCCTGCCCCGAGCTGTCAAAGTACCTGGTATTCAGAACCAGCGCAGCATGTTGTTTTTTCCGCATTTCTTTTACTATGAAAGTGAGCGTGAAAGGGCAATGGATGGCAATGGAGGTCATTAACCCAAGAGGTTCCCTGAAGCTTCACACTGTCTATAGCAGTTTGTGTCGGTGCTTATTTGTAATAACTGCACACACACACAAGAGAAAAATAGATGCTTATGAAAGCTCACACCCATATCTGCCTCGGAAAAATGACTAACGGCAATGTTAGCAGCAGCTTTTCTGAGCAAATTTAAGCATTAGAAAAACAGACCACAAACATTTAAGATATGTGACCGTCAGCACATGGAAAAGAACGGCCATCATCACATTCCACCGGTTAGTATTCAGGTTTTAACTATTGCTTGAACTGGAATAACGGTGTGAAAACTGTCAACCTGCAGCCTGAATAAAGCCATAACAGGGAAGATAAATTTTAGATCTTGCACATAATTATATCGGAGCAGCACTTAGCTTTTCTAATTAATTGCTTATAAATAGTCATTTGTAAGTAGTTTGTCTTTGTTTACAACAAAGGATTTAAGGTGGCATTGTTTTCTCTGCTTATTTTATTGTCCAATATATGGCATCTAGGATACTTTTCATTCAATCACAGAAAAGCTTCAATGGCCTTCAAAATAAAAGCAGGCTATTTTGACACATATTCTATTTTCTGATGGCGGGTTCTCTAAAACTGGACCCGACACCAACAAATTGTTTTATGTTTTATTTTCTCATTCTACTATAATGCAATATTTACCAAAGAATGCCTTATAATTTATTAAAATAACAATTCAGAGCTTTCTCAATACATGTTATTGTGAGAAAACAATGAATTCTTACTTCTGCCCTAAAATACAGCTTTCAAAGTCCAATGAGTCTTGACCACAACCACCATGAATTTATGTCATAAAAAATAATTTCAAAGACAAGTAACTGAGGTCAACTTCCAATCTAACTAATGCTGTGCTCCGCAGATGCACCTGTGACTATCTGGGACACAGATGGTGCCTGAATCTTTGCTTTTAAATATGAATTTATTTAACGAAAACATTATTCTCTGTCCTCATAAGATATACTGTAAGAACACGAACATTTTCACATTTCCTAAACAATACATTATTGGACACTAGCCAGTGCTTCCTTAACACGGGTCATAAAGTGACAGGAAATGGCCAAGTGAAGCTGATGGAGAGGAAACTAATGGGAAGCTCAATAGAGATGTTCGCCATCTGGTGATAGGCGGACCAGCTGTGGGGTGATGAAGTGGGAGGGCTTTATAAAAGTCCAAGTCAATGAGAGAAAATGTAAGGAAGGATGTACAGCCTAGAAACACGAGACGGTAATGATTACATACACACAGAGAGTTCAAAGTCTCTCTCTCTCTCTCACACACACACACACACACACACACACACACACACACACACACACACACACACACACACACACACACACACACACACACACACACACACACACAACTATCATGCGACCTGTTGTTAACTCCCGTCAGCTGACAGCAGCCACTTCAGCGCCTCGCTGTCACAAACATGAAGTCAGAACTTCCCCAGATGTGCTGAAACACAATTATTTTAAGAAAATGTGATGTAATTATCGCATTAATTCTAAGTGTTCTGTATGTGTGCTATTTCAAGTACCGGCTGAGAGAGTCTTTCCCCTCGTCTTCACATGAGACATCGGGGTGATGATGCTCTATGACCGTTAATGTGTGTGTTTTTGTGAATCGTGGTCACTTGTAGTATTCAGGCACTGGGTGTGAAGGGAGGAGCGGTGGTTTGAGGAGCCTTGAGAGTACTGTACGTCTCAGTCATTACCTCACTTCTCCGGGGTGGTCATCGAAAGATTCCCCAATGCTCTAAACGCTCATTAGGACCAGGAAGCACCAGAAAGCTCTTGAGATCTGATGTTTTGTAAGACTTTTAGTATTGAGATCGGACATTGTAATGTTTACTTGTCTAACATATCCCGTTAAAATGAACATATTTGAATAGTTTAATAACAGAGAACCTTGGAGTTTTATTGGGATGTTTCTGTCATAATAATCACATAAAGCACTAAAATGGTTTAACTCTACTATAATTGCTCAATGTGAGGTTACTGCTTGCACACCCTCCTACGCGGCTTTAGGAAAGTGGTGTTCCCACTGCAGCTGGATCTCAGTCAAGTTTGTTCAACCTTTTTTCATGCTGTGGATCGAGGCGGTTAGGTGCGTCACTCGGGGATAACAAAAGCACAATTACGACTTGGCACCCTGTAAGCTATTTGTCATTACTGAAGAGCAAGGTGGGGCAAACTCTCTTCGTTTTTTTAAACCTGCTGATGCGTGCATGCCTCGACAAACAGCATTCCTGGTTGTTATGACAACTGCAAACAAATGCCACATGCTTTTCTGGAGCACTTTCCTCATTCCAGCCTCCAGGCTCTTTGGAAAGCAGCATGGGGCGTGTGTGTGTGTGTGTGTGTGTGTGTGTGTGTGTGTGTGTGTGTGTGTGTGTGTGTGTGTGTGTGTGTGTGTGTGTGTGTGTGTGCGCGCTCACAACTGCTCTTTTCTGCTTTCTTCCTGTATACATCATTAATACTATCATCATATTGTAAGTCTGTTTTTCCACACATACGGTCAACAGTTTTACCGTTATTAAATAATATTTATTATTATTTTAAACAATCCGCTATTTACAAGATGTACCTCCCATTTCTTAACTTTAAATTCCCAACCAATGCTAACAGCTTTCTTTTTCTGTCTGAACAATCCCAACATATCTTCGAAGAGATATCTCTCACAAGAGTGCAGTTTTTTTGGACATGCATTATTCACGCTTTCTCTCTCAAATGTTCACGGTAAAGGACAAATTCAGACACATAATATATGTGAAATGAGTCTTGATCTCAATTAATACTTTGCTACTGTGTGATTACATCTCGTCAGCAAATATGTACCTGACTTCTGAATGAACAAACACACACACACACACACACTACTGACACACACAAAAAACATATATGTGGAAAACTCCTCAATGTAAGACAGTCATAACACGAGGGGAAAACAAAAACACAAAAGCGAGATAAAATACTACCAGAGCGCACAGGCTCCCATTGGTTTGTAGCCATGTGAGTGGGTGGTACAAGCTGCAGAGAGTAGGTGTGCGAAGGGGGATGGGGGAGATGTTTGGAGGTCTTACTACGATAGGGGGGCTGAGAACAAGGCAGCGTGTGATATATGGAGTGGAGCAGCAGCACAGAAATGTTTTGAGGGGGTGCACACATTCGCAGAAGCCCCTTCAGGAAGCTTGCTGTGTTTGTGTGTGTGTGTGTGTGTGTGTGTGTGTGTGTGTGTGTGTGTGTGTGTGTCTCTGTCTTGGGAGCCTGAGGTTCATGTGGAGACCAGATGTCTGTCCTCCTGTCAGTGGAGGAGGGAACTTTCAGGGTTTCCCCGCCAAAAAGATGACTGTTGGGACACACACATCCCCGCCAAAAAAACTAATGTACATGTTTTTATTTGGCAATGAGTGTCTCTCTCTCTTTGCCATCTCATTAGCTATCGTCAACATCAGTTTGTGGTGTGAAATTGTTGTCTTTGTATCGTTCGAATCCGTCTCACTCAGCTAACTGTATGCTTCTAAAACACAACCTTCGTTCCATGTGGTTTTTCACACCAAAGTGTGGGTCAAAAAAGACGAGTAGCAGCGCACACATATTGTGGATGGCTGGAAATACATCTGTGGGCTGGCTAGCAAAAACAAAAATTCAGCTGCTGCTACAAAATATCAAGAACCCTGGCTGTTTAAATAATAAAAAGATAACATAAAGATATATTAAAAACCATGCTCTACACTTATATTTCTGCTGCTGGTCCGTGCCATTCAGACACTCAGTCGATAGTGGACGGAATAGCTGGAGCGAAGAAAAGGCGATGTGGTAAAGCAAAAGACAGAAACCGGTATACAGGATAATCGGGTTCTACATAGTTAAAGATGTAACAATCCGCTGCTTTCCAGTGACATGTGCTGTCAAAGCCTTCGCAACATGGCCAACAACCAATCGCAGTGTGTCCCCGCTGCAGGAAGTGACATTTCCTATTGCCCATGTGGGACAGCTTCACACTTTTCCCACAAATATCTGTTTTCATGCTTGGTACACCGAGACAAGTTCCATTTATATCTGAGATTCGTAAAAGATGAACCTTCAAGAGGGAAAAATGTGACTGAGGTTGAACGTGGAAAGGACGAGTGTTCAAGCTGCAGGTGCTGTCGTCGTAGTAAATCAACTGAACTCCTCATATACTATATACCATCCACCAACAGATGGAGATGGGTTTAGATGAAACCCCTTTTAACATTAAACAATAATTCAAAGTCTTGTGTTTAATAGTAACACTGCATTACTCATGTAAACTCATCTCTTAAGAAAGAGCACTGAGCTCCATACTGTGGCTTAGCTTTTTATTGACTGAACCAAATATAGAGACAAACTTGCTGGGAACCTGCTTAAATGCCACAAACGTGACAACAATGACTTTAATCAGACAGGTAAACGGCTCCAGACTTTCAAACAATATAAAAGTTCCTGGAGATGCCCAATCAAATTTTTAATTTGAAATTTCACACTTACAATACGTAAAAGGCATTGAGGAAAATTGCAAAGGTGGAGCAACATTTATATTTCTGCAACGTAAGTGGTATTATTGTGGTTTAATTAGATCAACACGTTAACCTCATTTAAACCTGAGTAAATGTAGCTGATGATTAACAGTGTATTGTATTTGTAACAGGCCTCTTGGGCTGATTATTGCAGTTAAGAAATCAATTACTTCCCCAGTTTGTCACAGAATCCTGAATCCTTTGTGTGTGTATGAGCAACTTGTGCAGTTACATATTCACTGACACTAATTGAAATATAAATGATGATGAAATGTTACACAAGTAAGATCCATATAAGTGGCATAGTGGGGAGAATATTCAAGATCTGACAAGTATTCTGCTTTAGATTTGAAGAAGGCCGACAAGAGCAGATGTGATTGGAAACGGCACGGATTCTCAAATAGCTGATTAACCTTTGCAGCCCTGATCCGTTTCAGAAGAGTGTCTGCGTCCTCTTTATGAAGATAATTGAATTCTGCCTAATGAGAGTGGGGTGAGAGGCATAAATGGAAGGAAACAGCTAACATACTGCAAAACTTCAGTTGAGAGAGGCCAAAGAAAGAGAGAGGGAGAGAGAGAACAGAGGAGCTGGTTCACTTGTTGTTTCCACTGTGTATTATCGCTCAATAGCTCAAGAGACAACATTGGACATACTGCTTTTCACATGCTGGAGCTGGAGCATGGGAAAAATAATCTGCCTTTCTGCTTGGCATCCTTCACTTCTGGCTCATAGTTTTAATAACATGCTCACTATTTCCAAGAGTCATGGGCAAACAATTCTTTTTTCTTCTTCTTTTTTTTTAAAGAACGGCAAACAGACCTCAGTTTTAGATTAACCATCCATATGCACAATTTCATTCAACTCGACTCTTTCTAAAACACAATGCTTGAAAACTGAGGCTCATATATGGTTCTTTTTTTACTTTTGTACTTTGTTCAAGTAGTTGTATGAACCCCAAATGAGTTATATTACTTGTATTATTTTATATCATTTTTTTCAGAATTTATTTGTGAATAAAATGTATATTTTCAAAAAAACACTAACATATTTTGATCATAACTATTAATGTCCAGCATGATCTAAGCTAGATTTCCCAAAAAAAAGTCGCTGACTTTTACAAACTCCATGGTTCAGGCCCTTACCAACATCCCACATACTAATAGGACACCTTTTTGGAAAGGTTAGGAGCTAAATAATCAGAATTTGCAACAAAACCAAGCTTTGACATATTGGGAAGGTGTTTTAGTAAAAAAAAACGTGTCGTTCGGTTCAAAAATAGAAAGGTTACTTGTTTCATGACAATACATTGTCTCACCAGAGGCTGCTGGTATTAAAATGTGCATAAGCCTTCCCTCTTGCTGTGTGAGGTGTTTCTAGAAATGTTGGGGGTACACGTAAGTCACAGGAAGCGTATTTGTGAGACAGAGAAAAAAAAAAAGAAACCTCTGGCCGATTTGTGATTTTACAGGTACTAATATGGAGTTTGTAAGGATTTTGATTGCTTTGTTAGACTCCCACAAGCCCGTACGGTTACTGAGATGTGTTTGTTAGGGCAATCCGACTTTGTAAAGGGTATTCATCATGGATTTGGTGAGGCAAGCTGACGGAGCAGCAGTATAGTCGGCGGAGTTTACGTGAATACTTAAACTTAACGATTACTTTAAATATGGTTTACACCATATGTATCTTCTCACAAGGGTTGTGGAACTGTAGAACTTTAAATGAAGTTAAACAATGATGTGGTTCCGGAGATAATTAAGGAAACGTTCAAACAAAATAAAAACATTTTTGTCTGGAAATAGGCACAGTGGCGCTGCTTTGCCTTGCCGTGCTCAAGAGGTTTTTAACAGGCTACATGTTTATTGATAACTTCTGCATGTTAAATAATAATAATTATATATATATATATATATATATATATATAGTGTAGTTGCATACATATCTCATTTCCTCATAGAAAGGCACCTTATTTCTGGCAGAACTATCTAGACTTCCTGTTTTCCAAAGGAAGCACGAGGTTATGGCTGACAGGATCTCATCAGGAGTGAGTGACTGTGGCAGAGCCCACATGCTTCTCAAACACAAACAAGAGGCTGTAATCTCCACTTCAGTCAAGAAGAAGGGGGGAAGAAAACTTCCCCTGGAATGTTTGACATCATCATTTCTCTTAGACTGCGACAACAGGGATCACTAAAACTCATGTTACACCTTGTGCTGTTTCCCTGCATGCTTAAATTACAGAGGAAACCCTCAGAGGTGAGTAAAGAAAAGAAGATGCCATAATTGAGCAGACAAAAAGTGGTGAAGGAGAATTGGGGACAAAACAAAGCAGAAGAGCAGAGGAGAAGAGTGAGATGTGAGACTACATATAAAAGGTTTGACATTACAAACAGGACATACACATTTGATATAAACTCTTTTAGACACTAAAGAAAATTGTGTTTATAATTTGAATCCCTCAGAGACAATCTTGGAACTGTAACACTGACATTCAAAATGTATATTTTCTTCATTGTTTTCAGGGACAAACCACCTTCTGGCCGCAGAGTTAAAACAGCTTTCAGTCAAATGGTGCGCAAAGTCATGATTTGCCTGTTTTATGCGTCAGCTCTATGTATGATGATAAAACGCATACATTTTTTTATCATCAATTGTTGACACAGCGTTAAAAAAAATTCCACTCAAGACACACCCCTGCGTTCTATTTAGATTGTTTGTTCAGTCCCACATAAATGCTTTACATGCAGCATGATATGTTTACATTGTGATGTTTGCCGAGTTAGCACACAGTAACATAAAGATCTGCTGTACTTGGAACTGAATCAATTAATGTTCAATGTCCATCCGCCTCAAAAGAAGTTTGTCTCTTCAACCACATCTCCACCTTGAGATTTTTAGTTTGTTTATGTCATGTCAAAGGTAGATTTTTCACTCGTATTGTAAGAAAATATGTTCAGGAGTGAAAGTGGGCTCCAAATACGAGATTAACTAGATCAAACTTTTCAGATGACATTTGCAAATTAAGCCCCGACTTTGTTCTTTTGCTTTACAAACCTGTAACGCAATAACATGAGCTATAATAGTTGCATAAAAAGAACAAGAAAACGGCCAACAAAACAATAACAAAAAGGCCAAATGAGGAAACAAAGGACGATGGCCTTTCACATAGATCTGTGGAAGTCAGGGAGCTAACATCATAAAATAATTAATTGAAATCTTGATGATGGTACAATTGAGAAACGAAGGGAGTTCAGAGAAAGAGAGTTAGCTTGCTGAGAAACACAGGAAGCCATGAGAATGAGGAAGAATTCTCCATCTCTCCCACAGTCTAGTGACAATCTGATGCCAGCTGGCCCGGCCAAAGCATCCATTCATTGGGCTTTCAGAAAGTGAAGAAAAAAAGAAAAAAAAAAGACTTTCAGACCAAACGACAACATGTCAATCTTCTCCCAAACTCTGTTAGGCCTTTGCCACCAACAACTACTCGGTGTAAGAGCTGGTTCCCACAACTAATCCTCAATGACTGAGCATTTCCACCACCAAAACAACAACAACATTCTCATCTAGCAAAGATTGACTCAGGTGTGGGTTTAACCTAGTTAAGAAACCACGGGCACCCGATGCCACAGCCTAGTACAGTCATCATCAGGTCAATACTAAGTAATAATAAACTGACAAAGAAACCATAATTTGGCGGACTGTCAAGGAGGCCAATGTTTTATTGGCAAAATCGTACTCAAAAGTTCATGAAACATAAATGGGAAGTTTCACGACGAGCCACGTCCTCGTCATTACATTAAAACACACACGTAAATCGTGGCTTCTGCACAGTGCAGAAGCCAATCCTGTCAGAAACACTTCCAATGCGAATTTACATAAACAGCTCTTGCGAGGTGAGTGATACACTACAATAACAAGACGAGAACTTGGCAACTGAAAGCAACACACTACAGCAGTGCGGTCTTGGATGTAGGTCAAGCAGCCACAAGTAGAGAGTAAATGTTCAGTCCGGTTGTAGATCAGGTTATTTCCACGGTGTTTAAAAGCAAGAATACAGGAAGGGTTAACTGATCTAAATGGTGCTTCCCTTCAACTTTCGAGGCAAGGAAGTCGGCTGAATGCTTGGCAGGAGGAGGGGGTGGGGGATGTCACACAAGAATGATTGTCTCTTTGTTCTTTTGTCACTTGTCCTGTCCTTTGTCACTAGACAAGAAAGGCTGGTATTTTGTCTGTTCCATGTATGTGCTTCTGAAAGGTGTGCTGGGGTAAAATGTATTCATAGGTGCAAATAGAGGACTTCTACCTATTTCTGAAAAGTTAGATCTAGTCTACTAACAGTAACGGTCAAGGTGAAACACCTTTGGACAAAAGCTTATTTGTAACTGTGCCACAACTGCTTAAAATACCTACCACAATGTGATGAAAGAGAAGCTCCCAGGACTGAGTCAGCTTCTGGTTGACCACCATGTCAAGGAAGTCATAGATGAAGTAACCTGTGAGGATAGAGAGCATTCAGTCGATGTAAACGACATCTTTAGGTTCAGCAATTCATTCATCAACCACAGCATGACAGATTTATTTGGCAAGAGAAGCCTCGATAGATGAAGTGTATAAGAGGGGACCCTGCTTCCATGACGACAGCGATGGCAAGATGCGTCTCGGCGAGAGGCTATTCATATCCACCAACCCCACCCCTTCCCTACCACCAGCCGTATCCATGGTGACGGCTATTCACAATGCTGGAGAAATAATTAAGTGACGAGGACGGGGATGAAGGGTTGCGAGGGAGCGCTGGGCTTTGGTGCGACTGGAATTAACCCCATTGTGTTGAAAAAGTGACACTGGGACCAAATATGGCGCCATGTTTGTTCTCACCATTAGCAAATGCTGTTGAACAAATCATTATTTAAAAAATGGTATTTCCATTATCTGGTTTATGTAGTTTAGCTATACATAGCTAATTGGAGATGTGGGCAACTCAGTAAATCAAATATGTCAGTTAACAGACACCCTTTTCTTTGCTTTGTGTTTTTATAATGATTAATTCAGTGATGATACATCTGTATTAAAAACACAGGTGGAACGAAGAATAACGCTTTACGTGCTCTGCATGACTAATGTCGACACGGAGGACAAATGAAACAGATACCACTCGACTTTCCATCGGCCACAAACCAAAGCCTGGAATCCTCCAAAGTACCAATTTATATATTTGTGATGAATTGATGACATTTATTAGCAAGTTTACAACCAGCTAGTCAAACAACCAGGTTTCAGGCTGACGCAACATAGTTAAGTGTCTGTTCGATGTCTAAGAAATCTGATTTAAACACCTGGCTTAGTCGGATCCTGGCCAAGTCACTGAGGCATGTAAACATCTTATCACTGTGGCTTTTTGTTTCTACAGTCTGTTTAAACTTCACTTATAAACACTTCTTTATACTTGATGAACTAAATGTGCAGTGTGTCTCTTTTTTAAAAACTGTGGTCATGTACTATTCTATTAAATGGGTGAAACACCACAGGTAGAGAGCATTGTTCAAACTGTTGGGTTCCTCTGAAAGACATTGTTCTGGGCATTGTACAAGGTTTTCATTCAACAAGTGGAGAACGATTTATGGCATGCCACTGTGAAGTTTGCAGCGTGGTATCACAGAGCGCGGGGTTGAATACACAAATCTGGAGAACAAAACTCTTCACTCCAGCTTGCTGAGGCCACAGAATCCCCCCACATCTCCAGTGGGAGGGCTCTGGAGAAGTGTTTTGAGTGAATGACTCCCCTCTCTGTTACCACTGGCATCTGACGTGCACGGCTCGCATAAATCAACTGACTTTTTCTGCACGCGTTCTGTCCTGGTGATGTCACATGACTGTACAGGGTTACGCCTGGTGCCAAGGACTGATAAGAATGCCCTCCATTGATTTTAACATACCGATGCTGCCCCTTGCTTTGCCAGCTTCCAGGGCTGGGCTTCCTGAAAGAATGTCAAGCATCCTGGGAAGCCTTAGGAAGCCCTTGTATTGATTATAAGATGGCTCACGTGCCTCAAATTGCTTCAAAAACACTTTAAGGATTAATGAGAAAAAGTTAAATATGCCATTTTAAGGGCATGTGCATTTTGGTAGGCGAAATATTAATGACATCAAGCTACATCTAGTCCTTGCAAGTTTCTAATTTGGTCTACAGAGAGTAGAAAGTCAATGTTGCCTACATTTCAAAAGCAATTTAGGAGAAAAATAATGATAAAATCTGCAGGACAAGTGAACTTCAGTCAAGACAAAGAATGCAAATGTGGTCAGAGTCAAATTAAAGTGAGGGTACACACACGCTCCATAATAAATAATGACCATCTCTAATTCATTCATATACAAGCCAGTGAGAATGTTTAAAGTTTAAAGACTCTAAACCTGTATAATTTCGATTATTCTACATAATAGTCAAAATGAACAATGTGAGAAACAATGAACAGCCGTATGACTTAGGAAACGATGGAACCATAATCTACATTTCAACAGCAGATTGGCACTGATGCCTGATAATGTTCTTTCACGTATCAGCTTTAGGTTATGCAAACGCTGTAATTGTGTTGCGTAATTTATGGTTTCAATGTAACCCTTTGATCTCTAACTGCACTCATGGTGTGAGGGCATTTTTATAACATGTAAAGTTATACAAAGTAAAGGAGATCAAGGGATATATAATGTCACTTCCAAATTTCCCCCTGTGATGGCAGCAGCCAGCTACGGGTGCACCAACACCACGACCCAGCCTATTCAGAACAATTCATAATTGAACAATGTGGAAGTGCTGACAGGCTACTCACCGATAGACAACGACACCAAAGCGTGAGAAAACACAGAGTGGGTTTCTATCAAATCTTCAGCCATCTGTGGGTGAAGGAAAAAGCTGCAAAGATGAACACATGAGTTCAGATAAATAATTCCAAAAAGGTGTGATTTACAGTTTGAGGAACTTTATTTTCGAGTGATATATATATATATATATATATATATATATATATATATATATATATATATATATATATATATATATATACATACATACATACATACACACACACACACACAACTGTGATTTACAGTTTGAGGAACTTTATTTTCGAGTGCTATATATATATATATATATATATATATATATATATATATATATATATATATACACAGGGCTCTCAAGTGTCACGCATTGAGCGTGACTGTCACGCATTTCGGTCTTAAGTCACGCCCTCCCGCCACACATCGTATTTCTCTCGCTGAAAAAAAACTCTAGGCTATTTAATGTGCCGCAGCGCGCAAACATGACCTGGTCGCGCTGCCCTCACCATGGAGGAATCAAGCACGTCTCCCCCGAATCCCCTGCCAATCAATAAAAAGAAATGGGCGACACGAATAGCCAATCAGAAAAACGTATCTGTTGTATCTGGGTGAAATGTAATCCCCCCGGCCGCGCCTCCGTCCGGGGGGAGAGAGAGAGAGATGTCACTCTGACCTGTCTTAAAAACTTGAGAGCCCTGTATGTATATGTATATATATATATATATATATATATATATATATATATATATATATATATATATATATATATATATATATATATATATATATATATATATACACATATATATATACATATATATACACACACACACATACACACGCACACACACACACACACACACACACACACACACACACACACACACACACACACACACACACACACACACACACACACAATGAAGTCAGTTTCAGTCTTAAGAGGCCAGATCATATATTTAAATCTATCCTGAGTTATTGGAGGAGGATCTGGCCAAACAGCCTGGCAAGAAAGAAGAAACATTTGAACAAACTGCCGCCAAAAGCCAGCATCCACTTATCAAAAAATATGCTCGCGAGATGAACATATGTATGGTATGAATTTTCAATCAGATCCTGATTTAATTCAGACTAGATAAAACAGTTTCACTCACCACAGCACTGCCCATATCGCAGTGATAAAGCTGTGCACAAAGGATGTAGAGTAGTTCCTCCACCTCCATGCATTCCTGCAGGCAGACTCGGGCATGGGCAGCTTTCCGACCACAGTGTTGACAAGTCGGAAAAACCCGATGGAGCCCGCGGTCGTTAAGATCACTGAACTCAACTCCATGGTGGACATATCTGTTTTAATACAAGTGGAGACTTCCCAGGCCACAGTGGTCCCCGACGCGGAGGTGCGTTTCTGCGGTCCAGACAGACAGGCGACTACGAGCAATACTTATTCCGACACTGTCACGCTAACATCCCGGTGGAGCCCCGATCCTGTCTGACCCCTCGTCACTCAGAGAGGATCGTGAAGCGCAGGGAGACACACGCACACACAAAAAACGTGTTTCTTCCACGGTTGTTGTGTAGAGAGAGAAGGCGTGGGCAAGTCTGACAAATGCTGCTCCACTGATTTTAGTGTGTGTATTTCCCTGTAATGCCCTCCCTCAAAGGAAGCCTTGTGGTCACAGGTGTGACCGGTGGGGGATGTGGGCGTGGAGCCGCTTTCACGCTTATGAAACCGTCCTGTTGTAAAACACCATCTCTCTCGCTTGTGTAACTTTTTGACATCAACAACAGAAACCCAACGCCGGCGATTCCACGCCCTACTATGAAGGGGGCGCGGCCAAGAGCACGTTTCATGTGTGATGTGACGTTCAAGTGCTGTCGGGAAAATAGTAGTCAGGCAGGTAGGTTTGCACGCAAAGATCATTTATCTTAAGTGTTTTCTTGCATAACGATGAATGCAGTGCAATACAAACATAATAATAATAATAATACATATATATAGTACAAATGTACCTGGTTGTGCAGTTTTGTGCACTAATGTGCAGAAATATTGACCAGGAGATGTGCAAAAGTTCACAATAAGAAGTTTGAGGTACAACACATATGTGTATGTGGGGAGATAGTAGAGCTGTGCAATAATGAAACTCATTCACAGATACATAATCAATCATACCAATGACATGCAGTATGCGGTGAAATGTACAAATAGTAGAAGTAGCCTAAATAACAAAAATAATGTATTGAGAAATCATACAAAAAGTGCTGATAATAATAATAATAATAATGATAATAATAATAATAATAATAATAATAATAACAATAATAATAATAAAACAACATTTCATATTTTAAAACTCTTCTTCACCAGTTTATTGAGATAAGTGTATGACCCATTTTAATGTTTCTGGAAGCGAATCCTGAATCCTAAATCTTGATTTGACCATGACCGGTTTATCCATGGCTATCTTTTGACCAGGTGCTTAGACCCAGAACATTCTAATTTGGCCTGTGGTTGGTGGACCTGACTGGAGCTGAGGTAGGATAAGTGATACGCAGCCATAGTGTGAAAGCCTGAAATACCTGCTGATCAAACAAACACACCAAATAAAAAACTACCTTTCTATGAGCCAAATACTCTCTGTGATTCTGTGTCATAATAACTTCTAAAATTGATATTAGAAGAAACAAAATTAGATCTGCTGATAGTATGGTGACAGAAAGACAGCAGTTAATTTGATGAAGAGAATAAACATTGCATCCTTGTTTAATTTTCAGCAAATGTTTGCCGCCAAGTTGGGTTTTGTCAAGTTGTATATTTTTCTTGCACAAACATTAGAATGCACCACAAAGTACTGTCTGACCAAGGAATTGCGGAGTACGAATAGCACGTGAAGGCAACATGGATGACGTATTTTTGTAGGCCAACCTTGACGAAAATCTAATATTTCCATCGGATTTTGGATTATTGCAGAAAATTAACACAAACACATGTTTATGATACTCACATGTTTTGTTAAGCAAAATAATCTTCACAAATGCACACAACGGTTGTGAATTTTGAAGCGTGAATACAATGGTCGGAAGTAAAAAGCTATGACTTTAGGCTATAAAGGAATTAAACCGAGTACACAACGAGGCGGTCTCGTCCACTAACGAGGCATAGATGGATTTAGCACTCATTCTTGCACCACTCTTTCACGATCAACCGTGGATTTATGTAGTCAGTGGATTTATAGTAGTTTATTGCACATGTAATTAGAAAAATATGGATTACATGGTACGTTGATTAAGCACACCATCTATTATACATTAATATTGTTCAATTTTATAACTGTAGCTTGAGACCTAATGAATATTTGACTTTCACTGTTTCATTCATCGTAAGTGGCCGGGGTCTGACCATGGACATGAAGGACTGCTCTAATATTTGGGGACACAGCGCCACCATGCAATAGAAGTTCATTCTAACAGCAGCCTGCCTCTCATGTCGTATTGTCAGCAGGTGTAATTGAATGGATATATGATGGTGAAGATACAAATGGAGACTTTTGAGGGCAATTATTGTTGAATGGGTGAATGACTGGTATACACGTTTTCAAGAAAAAAAATTAAATAACGTATTGTTTGAGAGAAAATAAGGCATATAGCTTCTGTATATGGAATGTTTCCATGTCAATAGTGAAATGAATCGTCCACACATTATTACTTTTCCTGTCTCTTCTTGTCTAGGTCCAAGACAAGAAGAGACAGGAAAAGTAAGGACACCAAAATAGCACATTATTCCAAGACTAATCACTGCTCAATAATTTATGAATGGTGTGTCGAATACGGCTGGTTGTGGGAGGAGCGTGGAGCACGTGATTCAGACTAGCTGTCACGCGGACACCGGCGGTTCTCCTGCGCTCGCTCCTGAACGACGCACGCTTGTTTCTTTCGCCCCGTAGGACCCGTTTGTAACAGTAGATGCGTCATTTTCTGTCTGATTTCGGCAGAAGAGAACAGGTGAGCGCAGCTAGCTCCATGGAGCGTTCACGTTTCCGGGTTTAATGTCTGACATATGAGGTGAGGCTGCTGTTAAAAGGGAACAACTGGTTCTGATAATTAGCGCTACTGACCCAAGATGCTCATCCTGTCAGACTGGCGTTACTCTCATTAATGATCTACCAGAGCACGTTTACAGCAGACATGCAGCCCTTACTGGGATTAAAAGTAGAGTAGCTTTTACTGTGTGTAAGGAATAGATGCATTTCGAAACAAGCACAACGATCACAAAACATAGGCTTTCAAGAAGTGTAAAATATATATTGTGGCTCATCATGTTATAGCAGGCATGAATCAGTGCCAAGAACCAGGTCAAGGTGAGGAGCAGGAGGAGGTGACTGGGATGGTATGTCAGGAGGGGGACCTGAAAGATGGACAGTAAGTCGCAATTGGAAAAAGATTACATTTTTGGCCAGTATCAGTGAAGTGCAAAACTTTCATGACCTCCGGGAGCTTCTTCTTCACTATTTCTCTTCTTTCCAAAGAATGAAGGAAGTGACCGTGGGGGACCAGAAGGTGTTGCTTGTTCGCGCTCAGGCTCAGTACAGTGCTGTTGGAAGCCAGTGTTCTCATTACAACGCTCCTCTTGTCAAAGGTAACCCTTCTATCTCTATATGTACCCATATCTTAAGTAATAACTTCATTCAATGTTTTGCACACAGAAGTATTAACTGCATGTTCTCTAATAAACCAGGAGTATTGGTTGGGGACAGAGTGAGATGTCCCTGGCATGGTGCTTGCTTTAATGTCAGAACTGGAGACATCGAAGAGTACCCAGGTCTGGACTGTCTGCCTAGTTACAAGGTAACACATGTTGGTAGAAATCAACATTAAATAGCAATTTAAAAGCTCATGAATCAATCCAGGAAAGAGGTTACTCCCAGTCTTGTTGTAACATTATTTCCATGTAATTGGTATAAAAAGTACCACATTGTGCAAACTATGCACCATACAAACTACACTTGAGTGCTATCTTTTTAAAAAGTGATTTCGTAAGAAGTTGCAAAATCACGCCTACGGATGAGAGATCGCATTAAATGTCCTGATGCCAACTAGTCCTTTTTTCCAAACAGAGGCATATTCTCTCAGCTTTTACAACACATGTTATGCCTTCTGTCATTATATATGCACATTTAGATTAAACTTCATGTTGAGCACATGGTTTTTAACCAACATTTTGCAAGAAAAGTGCATATTTTGAGGTATCCCGGCTTCACTCTTTCAAAACGTTACCCTTTTTGTTGTAGAATAGATGACGTTGTCAACATTCCACCTGCTGCAGACAAATGACTGTGCTTTTAGTGTACACTTTTGGAAAAAAATCATATTTTTTTATATTTCACAGGTAAAAGTCGAGGATGGTAAGGTGTATGTTTCCGTCCACAAAAATGTAAGTGATGGCCAGTTAAATAGATGCAAAATGATCACCATGTTTACTTTAATTTTGTATTAAAATACGCTATTTTAAACTGTCCCTTGTTTGTTTATCCCTCAGTCTCTGAAGTTGACGAAGCGTGTGAAGGAGATGTGCAGCAGGGGGCCAGACGTCAAACACACTGTTCTGCTGATAGGAGGAGGTAAGGACTAGATGTAATACATGATACTTTAATAATAAATACGCTCTTCTGGGGCTCACAAATCCCTGCTAGTAGGCTTGAAAAAAAGAGACTTGTGCTCAAGTACATTTGGTTGTCTAGTGTGGCTATAAGCTCTGAAAAATTACACGTTGAATATGACTTTTGGCATTTCAGGCCCTGCCTCACTCGTTTGTGCTGAAACACTGCGGCAAAACTGCTACCAAGGTCGAATCATCATAGTAACCAAAGACACCCTGCCTTCCTATGACAAGCCCAAACTGAGTAAGGTGAGAACTCAATCAGGGAGGAAAGGGAACCTGTATTCATCCTGCACGGTTTGACTTTTTGAGTCGGTAGATTCTTCTGTCTGTGTCGACAACCTGTATTTAAACGTTTCCCCTTTCAGGCTTTGGATCTGGACAGCAGCCTCCTTCTCCTCCGACCGAGTGACTTCTATCAGCAGCACGGGGTGGAGGTGTGGACACAGAAGGAGGTGAGAGGCAAAACGGACAATGAGCAATGTCTTGAGGAGAACTAGTCCTCTTCTAAGAAGTGTGTCTTGTGCTGCAGGTGGTGTCGGTGAACCCGGCTGATAAGGCGGTGAAGTTGAGTGACGGCTCTTTGCAGCGTTACGACCAGCTTCTTATCTCAACTGGCTGCAGGTGGGAGTCATCATCCCTTTCCACAAACAATGGGACATTTTGTTGAATGTTTAGTCACACTCGGGTGTCATAAGACTTATTTAGCACAAAAAAGACAATGGACCCATTCATGAACGAATGTCCATGTGACAACAGCAAGGATTACAGCAAACTCCTCCTTTTGTTCACAGAGCGCGACCACTCAACTGTCCTGGTCGGGACCTGCAGGGAGTGAAGTTGCTGCAGAGATATGAAGACGCCAAAGAGATTCACAACTCCGGTCTGGGCCAGAAAGCTGTTGTGATCGGATCCTCCTTCATAGGTCACCAGGTTCAGTTTCTAGACAATACAGCAGAATGAAACTAGTGCGTCTTTGCGTTAGTGTTTGATTACCGCTTGTAGAGATTTGACTGTGCAAGATTAGGCTGCTTCACAACCCACGTAGTCACACCAACATTGCAGACCGCTGAAGTGTTTTTCATCAACACAATAGGGATGGAAGTGGCTTCCTACTTATCAAACAAAGCTGCCAGTGTGGCCGTGGTTGGCACGTCCAGATTCCCGTATGAGCGATCACTGGGGCCAGAGATCGGCAAAATGAGTATGCAGGTAAGAAGCAATGACGACGGTAGACTGTCACTGTTATCGCTGAATGTGACTTCATCAAATGGAACAAAGTTTAAAACACATTTTCTTCATTTAAGATGTTGGAGGAACAGAATGTAAAGTTTTACATGAATGACAGAGTCACTGAGATCCAAGGGGAGATTGGCAAGGTGACTCTTCTTTTACTCCATTAGCATTGACTATCTTTCATTGTAGGGAACGCACAGGTGTAAATAATAACATTAACAGTGGCTCTGTTAAGTGTCCCAGGAAGCCGTGACAGCATGCACAATACCAGGACCCTGAAACCGAAGCGGTTCAAAGGAATCCAGCCGTCATCAATATTACTATTTACACCTGCGTTTTTCCTCCTGTGACATGTAAAAAAACAAACATTGTCACTGAAACAGGAATGGTGCTGCTTCAAACCTATTGTTTACCCATATATTCTATATATTCCTTCCAGGTGAAGGGGGTGGTGCTGAAGAGTGGTTTAGTCCTGGAGGCTGACGTGGTGATCGTTGGAATTGGTAATTTTGTCATTTATATTGCACAAATCAAGTTTGGGACCATTTAAAAAAAAAAAAAAAAAAATGAAGTTCTGCAGAAATCAAACGCAAAGATCTTTGTTTTTAGGTGTGATCCCCAATTCAGACTTCTTGGCAGGAAGCGAATTGGAAGTGGATTCAAAGAAAGCTGTGATTGTTGACAAGGTAGCGCGCTAATGAACAAAGCCTTCATCACTGTGATATTGACATAACTAATGAAGGATGAACATGGCTTTACAGCTTTACATGTTCTGACTGGTTTTTAGTCAAACATCAATATTGTGACTTTCCTGAATCTCGCAGCTATGCTGTGTCCAGGTGACTGAAACAAATATAGCGTAATACATTTACAGTGTCTCTGTGAGCCTAATGTTAAGGCTCCTGCTGTTAATGCCTTTATCTTTTCTGACAGTTCATGAGGACCAATGTACCAGATATTTTTAGTGCTGGAGATGTTACCTCTTTCCCTCTAACCATTCGAGGAGACCAAAGGGTCAACGTGGGTCACTGGCAAATGTCACAGGCTCAAGGTAACTGATGGATTCACAGAGCTAGTTGCATGTTTTGATGCATGTTGCATGAGGCTGAGTTCTTTTTAGATATTTTTGAATCCTGAATTTGGTCATATTATTCATGTCATGTCTTGTTTCTTTAACCCCCAGGAAGAGTAGCTGCCTTAAACATGCTTAAGAAACCAACCAGATGTGAGTCGGTTCCTTTTTTCTGGACTGTGTTACTTGGGAAGAGTATCCGATACACAGGTAGAGTATTTACTGGGAAAGTATTACCCTTGTATTATGATATTTAAACTCATAAAACCCCTTTATACTGGTCTCATTTCCCCTTTTCATTCCCTCATTCTAGGCTATGGGGAAGGATACACAGAAATCATATTCAAAGGCAAAGTGGAAGAAAGGAAGTTCCTGGCGTTTTACATCAAGTGAGCAGCTGTGAAATAACTCCTGATGCAGCTGAATATGAATGTATGCTTTGTGCTGAATGTTTTTCATCTTCCCTTTTAACAGAGATGAGGTAGTGGTTGCGGGAGCCAGCCTGATGTTCGACCCCGCTGTGGCTCGTCTTGCAGAGCTGATGGCAACTGGCCAGATTATAACAAAGACACAGGCTCAGTGAGTGTAATACTAGACTTGTGTGTTTTATATAATGTTTGCACATTAAATACATGGAATTATGATAGATTCTGCAGGTGCGTTATGCCATCATGGAGGTAATGACTTTCTTGTTGTTTATTTTGGCCACTAGGGGGCAGCGGAAACAAGCTTTAAGTTTTAAATTGGTGAGCAATATTTGCTCACAGGGAGAACCTGTGAGCAAATATTGCTTATTTACTCATCCAGTGGATATGGAGAAACATAATCATTCATTTGGAGTTATGTACGTTTCCAGTATTCACTCTTTAAGCTCTGTTTTACTCTCCACAAAATATCTGTCTCTTTAGCTGCTAAATGCTGCAATATGTTCACTATGTAAAACCAAAATGAGCTGAGCTCTCTTTAGTGCTTAAATTGATACGTCTCTGTGGGTCGTTAGGTAGAAGGGACCTTTTACTTTACTTTAATAAATTTTGAGCCACTATTAATATGAAAAACATTTATTACCGCAGCTAACTGTTATACTATAACTCAGTTGGTACAGACATGACAGACACTTGTGGGAAGCCTGGGTAACTTCCAAGTCATGTAAACGCTACACACGGCTATAAATTATCACATTACTTTATGTTTAATAGCATCATATCTCAAATCCCAGGGTGAGGCTCATAGCCAGGACACTACTCTTTTCTAAATATGTGTTTTCTCACATCCTCCTGTTCAGAGCTGATGACCTGAGCTGGCTGCAGATGTGACCAGTGACGAAGGATGGCGCCTTTCTCTTTCTTGTTCCTCTCTTGTTGAAACTACAGCTCTACTAAATGGGTCATCCAACTGTCTGTGAATATTAGCCATCTAACCTATAAATATATACTTCTTTTTTTAACTTGAAACACTTAAGACTTCATAAACACTCAACTGAATAGTATGTTGTAGTATAGTTATGTAATACTAATAATTAAGTAATAGTATTTTTCATCTGAAAACACACAAACCACTACAACTAACTTTTTTTAAATCTAAAAAAAGTTCAGTTAAGATGCTGCAAATGCATTGAAATCCTTTATTTTCAAAACGTGTCAATACCTCTGTTTACTGGAATCAATCATAGATGTGTATAGCAGAGATGTTATTGTTTTGTCTTTATCATAAAACTGGAAATTGAAATCCAAATAAATAGAAATGAAAACACATTGTGTAATCTTACCTTTTAATTGACCTTATGCTGAATGCTTTGTGGTGCATAACTTAAGCTCAGGCATGAAACAAATCTGATTGTCCATATCATACTTAATGTTGCCATGGTGTGTTTTCTGTCTGTCGTGGGTTTTTCCTTCCATTGTTTGCTACACTGATATAAATAATGACTTATCAGTAGATACATTTTTCTTCTGTTTTAGATTTTTACAGTTGCTTCCGAGATCATGCCACAACAAAACAATCTTAATCTTCTGGTGTGGTTGGAATATTTTTGTTAAAAAAAATCAGTTTATTAGGTCTTTGTAGTTTTACTTCCACTTTTGTTGTTCATTGCTGTTTTGAGTCTGTGTGCCAGGCAAGAAGGGAAGTCCACTCTAGTCTTTGCTTGCTTACGTCACTGGCTGCAAATAGTTAAACCTGCCAGAATCTCAGTCTCAGGGTTGTCTAAACTGAATGCTCAGCCATATAATCGTATAAACCTTGTTTGTATGTGTCTTTTCTCTCCACTCTTACACTGACATGATTTATCCGATGTGTCGTCCAGTCTTGTATGAAAAAAAACCCCAATCAAAACTTCTGGTTATAAAAAGAACTAACTCTTTTATGGTGCACAATGATAGTTTAATCAAGAAAATCACAAAAACCTTTTCTTGTTTATTTACTTGGACGTTTCTCAAGTAGGTTGAAGCAACAAATGTTAAAACGATTACTACAAAATGCTATTTTAATATTTGGAAACTTAGGTATATCACAAATATCTATTATACAGCATTATCTTTCACATTTACAGTATAACAAGATCTAGGTGACAATAAGCACACACCAGGATTATTCACTAATGTTATGAATTTAAAAAAATCAACTAATCAAACTCTAAAAAAGAGTGTACTGATCCCATTTCAGTTCTACTAAATCTGCAAAACAATCTTAAGATTCAGCTCCGTCTTTATTTGCTTATTTTGGAGCTTTGTCTCACTGAGGATCCCAGTTTGTCAGCCAGCAGAAATGGGTTGAGGTGGCAGGACTGAGGAGGAAATTAAGAAGATTCATGGTTACTTTCACACAAGACAGAAGCTAATTGCTGCTACAAATAGTGCTTCTCTTTGTAAAACTAAAATAAAATCTTGAGGCAACGTTCTTGCATGCAAAACATGGGTTTAACTGTACTTAATTTCTAAATGCAGTCAGTATTTGTTTTTCAAAATGAAAGCATTTCAGCTCAGGTAAACCCAAAACATCAGCTACCTGTGGTGTTGACCCTGAGTCGGCCTCCGGTTGATCCGATACCTGGATTTCGAAATCCGGGGAGAAACGAGATCTCTGGAGGATTGCTGCCATCTCTCCATTCACTGCCACTGCCACGTCTTTCTGCATAGAACAAAAGAAAACATGGATATAATCTTTCCAACAACATAATGGATTAGATTTGTATATATATATATATATATATATATATATATATATATATATATATATATATATATACTACTACTATACTATACTATACTACTATAACTACTACTTTTTTATATTACTGGATCAATAAGCCACAGGTTAGTAAATAACCTCTGTAAATGTTGATAAACTATTTAATATTGGCCTGATTAGCCTTCTCTGGCTGGCATTTTATTATACCTTGAAACAGTGGGAGGAATCAAAGTCGAGCTGATCTGGGAAATCTGCCACAGTTCCTTGATAAGTCACGGTCACCTTAGACACGAATGGACTTTTGGGCAGCTTAAAGAGCCGGTAAGTGCCCGAAGCATAGCTGACATCACCTGGGGAAAAAACAAACTGGCTCAATTGTAGAGTGAAAATGATCTTTTCATGTCAATGCTGTCTTCTTGTTACCTGCTTTTGCTTTGAGCTCACTGTTGTAGATTACAATGTGGCTGGCTGAAACGAGATGTGGACCGCTGAAACCTACGCTGTGTGCCAACGAAATGAGATCTTGCCAAAACAGAGAACCACCCATTCCTTCACCTGGGCCAGAAAGCAAAGATCACACAGAGGATATTGTCCGTCAGCGGTGCAGGGATTCTGCTCTTTCACAATGACTTTTACATGATAATGTAGTGTTATTTTACCCCACAGGACTGGATCTTCCTTCATGTGATCAGGAACGACTTTGCTGGCATACATGTCGCTAAAGTACAGCTCACCTCCCTCCTGTGTGAAATGAGTGATGAGAACTATAAACAGAGAGTTCCCTCTACACCTTTCATTAAACACATTAACGCAGCTGGTAGAAGTTCTTCAGACTAACCTTCAGGATGTTGTAAGCTTGCTGTAGCACTGCTTTTTTATCAGGACACAAACAGACCACACAGTTGGATCTGGATACATTAGAGGCAAAAACAGTTTTGTTTATCAACTAATCAAAGCTTTCTTTTTGTAACCGACCAGAAAGTCCATTGACTGATCATGTAGAATCACATCCATGTTTTAAACCTACAACACAACATCCACTGAGTCACTCTGTATGCCAGCTTCACTGAGCTTCTCCATGTACCCCTGGACAAAGGTGATGTTGGGCTTCTCATAGTTAAACTTCTTCTGATGATACTCGATGTACTGACGAGATGCTGTGATCTAAAGAAATGCGAGTTGATTAGTAGAACGCACAGAATCTAGAGTGTCAAACATTGTGTGTACATGTATGCGTCATCACCAGCTCCTCCGTCATATCGACCCCCGTCACATGTCCGCTCGGCCCAACAAGTTTACTGAAGGCATAACAGTCCCTGCCAGAGCCGCTGCCGAGGTCCAGGATTCTGCAGCCTTCAAGCTTTGCTGGGAAGGGAAGGCCACAGCCGAAGAATCTGGAGAAAAGAATTGTTAACGACTACATTGTACAACAACAACATCACTCTAAAATGGTGAGAAATACAGAGAGATAGCTATATGCTCTCAAGAACAACAGCAGAATAATAACCAGAACAGAAGCTAGTTCCTCTGCTGGATTACATTTGTATTCACTAAATTAAAGTTAATCAGTTACACATTTAAGTAATAGACAATACAGCAGGATGTTAAAAATGTTTTTAGCAGTATGTGTATGCGTTCTGATGTGTTTACAGATAAATTCAATAAGTAATTTGACAGTGAAACTGCCACATGATCATGTATGAATTGTTTCCTGACCTGTCGCTGGCTGCGTGCACGTGTTTGATTTGTACGAGCCTTGTCTCTGA
Source organism: Taurulus bubalis (assembly GCF_910589615.1). Classification (NCBI taxonomy): domain Eukaryota; kingdom Metazoa; phylum Chordata; class Actinopteri; order Perciformes; family Cottidae; genus Taurulus; species Taurulus bubalis. The sequence goes on from NC_136598.1 coordinate 15,872,394, forward strand.
TTTGTGCTTTTATCGTTGCTGAGTAATCAAATAGTACGACAAGATTGCACCGCTTACCTTTTTGTTACCTCTGGGTGTACCAGGCTCAGTGCATCCCTGACACTTCTTGGCATTGGGCGGCAAGGCAAACTGCAGGAGGCAGCACTTGTTTGCAGATCACAAGAGGACTCCAGTCGGCTGCCATAGTACTTCTGCACACAAAATAGTTTATATATGGTTAACAACTGTCTGCATGCTTTCACATTTTACTACATAAAGTCTCACACGGAAACTAGTGTTACAAAAATCACATCCTCATTGCATGCCTTCAACAGTAGAGTCCCTACCTTTGAAAGAGATTACGTATAAAATAAGGTCCATGAATGATGACCAAATAAGAAAATGCTTTTCCTCTTCTTCATCGTCTGCATTTGTTTGTTTGATTTTATTGGAAAAAACGTTAGTAGTTTCAACTTCAGGAAAATATTTAGTAGTGCATCAATTAAACACAGCTATGCACTATTATGTAATGCCAAACCTGCTATTGTAGAAAAACGGAACTTTGCACTCAAGACAAATCTGAAGTGGGCCTACCTTCACATTTTCATGCACGTCGTCACACGACTCCATTGTGTCGGACAACGTTACAAAAACATACAAAACGTGTCTCAGTTTATGGGGAAAGCAATCGTTTTGTGTCGTATAAAAATATAAAGCTTGGTTTATACTCGTCTATGCCCATAGACTGACATGTTACTTGTGTAAAGACCTCCCCCCTCTCCAATGATCTTTCCGGCCAATATATTTTTCACAATAAAAGCATAAAGCATTAAAACTTCTACAATAAAAATAGACAACACAAAAACACAGAGGCTAAATGATAATGATAATAATAATAATAATAATAATAATAATAATAATAGTAATGAAAGATATCTGGGGGGAGCAATACATATTTATTCTATGTATTGCTGTGATCATTGTAAAAGTCTAAAACAAAACTATCACTTTAGTTATTGCTTTTCAAACCAATTGCACAGTTCATCTTTCCTTGTAACACTTTCTGCATTTTCTGTAGGCATACATTGCATTCAATACTTAAAACTCAATATCAAACTAAAAGTGTGTCAAAAATAATGCATGGAAGTACAGAGTTTATTGCTTTATGAGTTATTGGAGCAGATACAAAATAACAAACATAGTCACACAATGTTTTAGATATTTCCAGTTTAAAGGTTTTGCAGTTGGATGACAAATTGAAATGTATTTAAGGGATGATCGGACATTCTGACTTAACCTCAGTTAAACTGGGAATTTGTTTCACAAAAAATTAAGACTATTATTGTTTAACGACTTTTCCATTACTAGGATTACAGGGAAAAGAAAAGTTGATAAATTCAAATGGGAAAATACTAAAAATATTGCTGTACATATATATGTGTTAAGATATGTTGTAGGTAGGCCTATACACATATTTATACAGCAAGTGGCATTTATATTCATGTTTATACGGTAGTGGGACATAGTCAGTTCGTTGTCGTGTACTTTGAAGCCAGCAAACACCCCAAAAGTGAATAATAGTCAACAAGAAACCAAACATCTCAATATTCTGATTCTGATTATAATTCTGATTCTGATTATATTTCTAATTCTGATTCTGATTCTGATTCTAATGTTGGATGAGAGTAGATCTAAGGAATATTGGCGTCAGTGGAATATTGCGGTAAATGTCAGCTGAATATTTTAAATTCATATTTGGTAAATCTATTGATAAATCGATCTACTTGTCTAGTGAAGGAAATATCTAATGTCGGTATGGAGTTTACTTGTTGAACCCCTGTAGTTTCCACCCCAACGCTCAGGGGGCAATAGTGCTCCGAAATCGGTGTAATCCGGGTACTTGCAAAATTGCGCTTCTCCAACGTTTGCGTACTTTTCGACGTAGAGCCATCACCATTTAGTTATATGACGTACTTATATCCGGCGTACATGTTCTCTGTGAGTTCCAGCGTTTTACGTTCATCGTGTGGCCGCCGTTGTCCGTCGTGCGGTTTTCTGAAGACAAATCAACACAACGGTGAATCGGAAAAAAGGACGAAACAACTTTGAAAGAGAAATGTTGTGGTAGCCGAGTTTGTGTGGAACGCGGCTGTCTTCAACGTTAATACCTTACACGGAGTGGAGGCGGCGAGGTGCGTAGGTTTGAGAGCGTTTTCAAGCATTCAGCCGTTAGCGGCTCGTTCTTTCAGTTCACTAGCTAGCTAGCCGCTACTTCCACGCATGGCCTAACTAACGTTGAGCTACTCACGTTAGAGGGCCGACGTTGACTTGTTTTCTTGTGAACTTGCCGTTTATTGTAAATAATACTTTGATTGTATGTTGCACTGTGGAGTTTACCGAGCGGTTATTGAGCGAAGTCTAGAGATATAAAATGTTTACACAACGCTGCGCCGTACGGAAGCCATGTTGTTAAGCTAGCAGGCTAACCCTTAAACAAATGAATGGTCGTGTTGGTTTTACTTGGTTAGTTGAGATGATGTGGAAAATCTTTCATGACGATTACCAGTTTGTATTGAATTAACAAGATTCATTTAAATTGAGTGATTTCGCAAACTTTGCGAATTTAATAGAGAGGTTTGCATTAATGTTGCTGTAATGGGCAGGTTAATCATTTACATGTGATTTGTAACCTCAAACCTGTAACCCCACTACTTGATAGCATGAAGTCAAAACTACATGCAGACAACACATTGAAGGCGAGTGCTAATTTATGGTTTTGTTATTAGTAGTGACGCGCCATGGCAGCTACCTTCCCCTACCGAGGGGTCCCTGTAGGGATGCCCCCAGGTGTACCTCCTCCTGTGCCTATCCCGGACTACATGTCTGAAGAAAAACTGCAAGAGAAAGGTATGTTTGGCTTTCACTCAATGCATCACTTTCATGGAGTGGTCAAAACTACAATGTTATATCACAAGTGCACAGAAATCATTTTGTTTTAAATTTCCTCCAAATGTACAGCAAGAAAATGGCAGCATTTGCAGGCAAAGCGCTACTCAGAAAAGAGAAAGTTTGGCTTTGTGGATGCACAGAAAGAAGACATGCCACCTGAACATGTCCGCAAGATCATCAGGGACCATGGAGACATGACGAATAGAAAGTTTCGCCATGACAAGAGGGTGTATCTCGGGTAAATATGATTCACACCATAGTAAAGAAATAATTTACAATTCTAAATAGAGCTTTCTCAGAAGTACCTATGGTAGATTTTAATGCACACTGTAGTCTTACAATGAATTGTTTTTGTTGTACAATATATATGTATGTTTTAAATTCTTTGCTTAACGATTCTTTGCTAAAAGAATATGTCATCACTGCCACAGCTTATCCTGTAGCTTTCTTTTTGTTGAACAGTGCCCTCAAGTACATGCCCCATGCTGTACTGAAGCTGCTGGAAAACATGCCAATGCCCTGGGAACAGATCAGAGATGTGCCAGTCCTCTACCACATAACTGGAGCTATTTCCTTTGTGAATGAAATCCCCTGGGTCATCGAGCCGGTCTACATCGCCCAGTGGGGGTAAGAGAGAGAGTGATGTTTGTGTTACCATGTTAGTAGTACATGGCGCTTGCAAGTTTGAAAAGTGCACATCAAGTGCATTCTACTATTTGTATTTCAAATGTATATCTAATCTTTGGTATGCTTTACCCTCCACCAGCACCATGTGGATCATGATGCGGCGTGAGAAGCGGGATCGTCGGCACTTCAAGCGGATGCGCTTTCCACCATTTGATGATGAGGAACCACCGCTGGACTACGCTGACAACATCCTTGATGTGGAACCACTAGAGGCAATCCAGATGGAGCTGGACAATGAGGAGGACTCTTCAGTTGCAGAGTGGCTCTATGAGCACCAACCCCTCAAAGACACTGCCAAGTAAGCCATCGCATCACTCTGTTAAGTCTTACATTTTCAGCTGATGTGTGTCTAGCAGAATCGAACAATAAATCATTTATGCCCTCTTCAGGTTTGTGAATGGCACCACCTACCGTCGCTGGCAGTTCACGCTGCCCATGATGTCCACACTGTACCGTCTGGCCAATCAGCTGCTCACGGACCTTGTGGATTTCAATTACTTCTATCTGTTTGACCTCAAGGCCTTCTTCACTTCCAAGGCCTTGAATATGGCCATCCCTGGAGGACCAAAGTTTGAGCCACTGGTTAGGGACATCAACCTCCAGTAAGGACTTCTTCCCTCTAATAGACTATAGACATACATACTGTTAATTCTATTGCATTATGGAGGGCACATGGCATGACCACCTCATGAATATTATAATCTTTGTTCGACTTTTTATTCATTTTCAAGATGCGTATTTCATCTAATTGTTTAAATGGAATTTTGTTTTACCAAAGCAAAACAACTAGGAGTATAAGATGTGAGCCTTAGCTGATCCTCTGTTTCTCCTGCAGGGATGAAGACTGGAATGAGTTCAATGACATCAACAAGATCATCATTCGACAGCCCATCAGGACAGAGTACAAAATCGCCTTCCCCTACCTGTACAACAACTTGCCGCACCATGTCCACCTCACCTGGTAAGAAAGAAAGAAATCAATGAAATAAATGAGTTGTTTCTTTAAGGTGCTGTTCATTGAACATTTAAATGAAAAATATTCAGATGTAACTTGCTGCTGAACGTCTTTGCAAATGCAATGACTACATTTACTGTCAGACATGAGTAGATCCTCTGAACTTTACCCTTGCAGGTATCATACACCCAACGTGGTGTTTATCAAGACGGAGGATCCAGATCTCCCAGCGTTCTACTTCGATCCGCTGATCAACCCCATTTCACACAGACATTCTGTCAAGGTAAGTGTGGAGGATTGTTGCTGATTATCCATTTTCTCTTACATCACATGTAAAATTTTGAATAAAGTCCTCCTACAAAGGCGCACTTGCATTGGTTTGCTTGCCTGTGCGTAAGAACTGGAGGAATATTAAAATGAATAGTGTGTCTTGTATTCATCTGTGGCTGCAGCTGCAGTTGGCTCCTCACCATTCAGATATTGCTTGTAATTATTTTTAAATTAAAATTGGGGTAAAACTCCAGCATTCTTTTACTCACTCTTAAATTCTCATTGTAATTTCCTGAACAGAGTCAGGAGCCTCTGCCTGATGACGATGAGGAGTTTGAGCTTCCTGAGTATGCAGAGCCCTTGCTCAAGGAGACCCCACTCTACACAGACAACACTGCTAATGGCATCGCTCTGCTGTGGGCACCGAGACCCTTCAACCTCCGATCTGGGCGCACAAGGCGTGCCATAGATATCCCCCTGATCAAGAACTGGTGAGCAAACTACCAACATTTTGGAATAAGACTAAATGTGTCATCATTTACAGATTGAAAACCGCTTTGTGGGAATCTCATTCTGATGTAAAATGGTAATTTTTGAGAAATTCAAAATGGAAGTTGTAAATTTATCTTCCAGGTACCGTGAGCACTGCCCTGCAGGACAGCCAGTGAAAGTGCGTGTGTCATACCAGAAACTGCTGAAGTACTATGTGCTCAATGCTCTCAAACACAGACCACCTAAAGCCCAAAAGAAGAGGTGAGCATCCTTGGACACTTTATTTAGATTTCCTTTGAACCTGTCTTTCTAATTAAGCTGTTTTAATAAAACAAATGTTTAGCTCATCAATGTTTTTCTTCTGTATAAAAACATTATATTTTTTTCCAGGTATCTGTTCCGCTCTTTCAAGGCCACCAAGTTCTTTCAGTCCACCAAGCTGGACTGGGTGGAGGTCGGTCTGCAGGTTTGCAGACAGGGTTACAACATGCTCAATCTGCTTATCCACCGTAAGAACCTCAACTACCTGCATCTTGACTACAACTTCAACCTGAAGCCCGTCAAGACACTGACCACAAAGGTACAATCTCCAGGGTTGATCATCTGGTGTTTTTGTTGTTGACAACATTGTATCGTGCCTAAATGAACAATAAGAATGTAGGTTAAACGATGCTCTGAACGTAGAATATTCTTGTTATTCTTTTGGTTTAAAGTTTACTCACAAAAGTAAGCTAAAAACATGGACTACGGGCCTTTTTTTATTAAAAGTGCCGTATTGTATTTTTATGCCAACAGCACTCTAATATTTAATGGTTGACTTACAACTGTGTTCTTGTTTCTGTCCCCCAGGAAAGAAAGAAGTCCCGATTCGGTAACGCCTTTCACTTGTGCAGAGAGGTTCTGCGTCTCAGCAAGCTGGTGGTGGACAGCCATGTGCAGTACAGACTGGGAAACGTTGATGCTTTCCAGGTTAGTTCAGCAATGCATTTGAATCTGCAGCACACTCATCTGGCTACAGCATTACGCACCGTGCCCAACATTGAAAAACTTACCCAACAAACTGAATATTGGGGCCAAGCACTACTGTTAAGCTGTTCTTGATTGTTTTTATTGATTTCAGTGGTGGTGATGTTTTAATATTTGTTATTTTACAGTCATTTCACAGTTGACTAATCCCCGAATTGTTCCTCTGTGTTGTAGCTATCTGATGGTTTGCAGTACATCTTTGCCCATGTGGGTCAGCTGACAGGCATGTACCGCTACAAGTACAAGCTGATGAGACAAATCCGAATGTGCAAAGATCTGAAGCATCTCATCTACTACCGGTTCAACACTGTAAGTAAACACTCTGTGTATACAATTTGCCAATTGTTTGTGTATTTGAGATACTATATTTGGTGACAATAGAAAGCTCTTCCACAAACCAATAACATTTTCTTTTGCTTGCCACCATAAGTTTGGATCATGATTTTCTCTTTTTCAACAGGGTCCTGTGGGCAAAGGTCCAGGCTGTGGCTTCTGGGCTCCCGGCTGGAGAGTGTGGCTGTTCTTCATGAGGGGAATCACTCCACTGTTGGAGAGGTGGCTGGGAAATCTGCTTGCCAGGCAGTTCGAAGGTTTGAATATACAGTCATGTTTTTGTGGTGGCCATTTTCATTTCGGCACTACAATTTAATGATGCTCAGCGGTTTGCGTTTTCAGGAACAAAACAACAACATTTAAGCAACTGTTTTCAATTGCCCTAACAGGACGTCACTCCAAGGGTGTAGCCAAGACTGTCACCAAACAGCGGGTGGAATCTCACTTTGACCTCGAGTTGCGTGCCGCTGTGATGCATGACATCTTGGACATGATGCCCGAAGGCATCAAACAGAACAAGGCCAGAACCATCCTGCAGCACCTCAGTGAGTCCTGGAGGTGCTGGAAGGCCAACATCCCCTGGAAGGTCAGTGCATTACAGAGATTACTTCCACTGTAGCTGAGCGTGATATGGGAGAGGGGATGGTTTGTTATTAAGACGATGATTAATCACAGAATCCTTAAAGCATTGTTTTGTTTGAATTTTGGATTTGCCGGACTTTCATTACAGGTGCCAGGCCTGCCCACTCCCATCGAGAACATGATCCTGCGCTACGTGAAGGCTAAAGCTGACTGGTGGACCAACACTGCCCACTACAACCGTGAGCGAATCCGCCGTGGAGCCACTGTGGACAAGACGGTGTGCAAGAAGAACCTGGGGAGGCTGACTCGTCTGTACCTGAAAGCTGAGCAGGAGAGACAGCACAACTACCTGAAGGTAACGCACAGAGGGAAAAGGAAAATTATATAAATAAAAAGTTGTATTTCTTTGTTTTTTGCTCTGTCAATATTTTATTATAGTTTTGAATGAAATCCTCTTACAAAGGCGCACTTGCATTGGTCTGCTTGCTTGTGCGTAAGAACTTGAGGAATATTAAAATGAATAGTGTGTCTTGTATTCATCTGTGGCTGCAGCTGCAGTTGGCTCCTCACCATTCAGATATTGCTTCTGATAATGTGTCTACATTCTTCTTTACATTAAGCTGTTCAAATAGTTTTTTTAAATAACTTAATAAATGAATACTGAAGCCCACGTTCATTGCATTTTGCCATATTTTTTTATGAAGTGTATTTGTCCTGCCTACAGGATGGCCCCTACATCACAGCTGAAGAGGCGGTAGCCATTTACACCACCACTGTTCACTGGCTGGAGAGTCGGCGGTTCTCGCCCATCCCTTTCCCTCCACTGTCCTACAAACATGACACCAAGCTGCTCATCTTGGCCTTGGAGAGGCTCAAGGAGGCGTACAGGTAAAAACACAGTTTCAACATTAACAACTTCATCAGCAACTGCCAGAATGTTGTTTTCTACATTATTGTTTGTGTTTCTTCGTCCCTCAGTGTGAAGTCTCGTCTGAACCAGAGTCAGAGGGAGGAGCTGGGGCTGATTGAGCAGGCTTACGACAATCCTCACGAGGCCTTGTCCAGGATCAAACGTCACCTGCTCACCCAGAGAGCCTTCAAAGAGGTAATGACCAAGTGGTGATATTTTTTGTAAACTGTGAAGTTTCTGTTGTAACAGCTTTGGTTGTAAACATAAGTTATAGGGAAAACATGTTAACTATTTATTGTCCAGGGATGAAAATTCCTTTGCTGAACTGCTTGTTTCATTAGATTATTGGCAAGAAAAAGTGATAAGAATGGATGTCAACAGCAAACTTTCTGTAAACCACTGCAGGGCAAGTTTGCTATAAGCCGACTATCAAAGCTTTGAATTTAATGTTGCTGTTTGACACTGGTCTTAAACCATCATATTTAATTCCCGTCAGCCTAAGACCTACTTTTTCTTTTTAGGTGGGTATCGAGTTCATGGACTTGTACAGTCACCTGGTGCCCGTGTATGACGTAGAGCCCCTGGAGAAGATCACCGATGCCTACCTTGATCAGTACCTGTGGTACGAGGCAGACAAGAGACGCCTCTTTCCACCCTGGATTAAACCTGCTGACACTGAACCACCACCACTCCTGGTGTACAAGTGGTGCCAAGGTCAGAACCAATGATAGTGTTTACTGTTTTATGTAAAACGTCAGTATGGCTTTAGGTGGAATCAAACTGCTAATAACATGAATCTCATCTGATAACTCATTTTGTTAAGAGAAAACAAAAGTAAAAACATTGTCTTTTTGTTAATCCTCCTCAGGCATCAACAACTTGCAGGACGTGTGGGAGACCACAGAGGGAGAGTGCAACGTGATGCTGGAGTCCCGCTATGAGAAGATGTATGAGAAGATAGATTTAACTTTGCTCAACAGGCTGCTGCGTCTTATTGTTGACCACAACATCGCTGATTACATGACAGCCAAGAACAACGTGGTCATCAACTATAAGGTAAACACACTCACTCATGTGTTTTAGATATACATACATTCTGTATTTACTTGTACTTTATCTTACTCTTTTCCTTTATTGACTCTTGTCCATCTAGGATATGAACCACACCAACTCCTACGGTATTATCAGGGGGCTCCAGTTTGCCTCGTTCATTGTACAGTACTATGGCCTGGTGATGGACCTGCTGGTGCTGGGCCTGCACCGTGCCAGTGAGATGGCCGGCCCACCTCAGATGCCCAATGACTTCCTCAGTTTCCAAGACACACCCACGGAGAGTGCCCACCCGATCAGACTTTACTGCCGTTACATCGACCGCATCCACATCTTCTTCAGGTGACCTTGAAGCCCTAAAATGAGAAAGACCTTCCTAACCAGGCTTTTGTAGATTGTTTTGTTTTTTACTGTTTATTTATATTACTTGTTTTGATTTTACTATGTCTGTGTGCACTTTACCTTATTTGCTGCTGTAATCCTGCACATTTTCGAACTGCGGGACTAATAATGGAATATCTAATCTAATATTGCTTTTTGGCAACACAAGCTGCCTTTCCTTCTGTCTTTGCTGTCAAAAGGTACATATTTATGAACGGTAATGAAAAGAGGTTTTTGTTGATTAATTCTAAGTTGCGGCTCTTTCGTGGGTCCACCAGGTTCTCTGCTGATGAGGCCAGGGATCTGATTCAGAGGTACCTGACGGAGCACCCAGACCCCAACAATGAGAACATAGTGGGTTATAACAACAAGAAGTGCTGGCCCCGAGATGCCCGCATGAGACTGATGAAGCACGATGTTAACCTGTGAGTTCCACCTCTTAAACTAGTAGTATATTATTATATTGGAAATTATATACTATTATTACCAGCTTTAGAGACAAATAACCGTAATATCTTTTCTAATCGTATTCTTCTCAGGGGACGTGCCGTGTTCTGGGACATCAAGAACCGCCTGCCCAGATCAGTGACTACTGTCCAGTGGGAGAACAGCTTTGTTTCGGTTTACAGCAAAGACAACCCCAACCTGCTCTTTAACATGTGTGGTTTTGAGTGCCGCATCTTGCCAAAGTGCCGCACCAGCTATGAGGAGTTTACTCACAAGGATGGTGTGTGGAACCTCCAGAACGAGGTGAGGAATTGATGCCCCAATAAAATAATCTGTTACGTTAGCAAGTAATGCACCAATCCAATACCTGGGCTTTGAATATCGGCCGACAGCGTTCTGATTCATTACAGTACTTTCTTAAAGTGGACATAATCACATTCCTGTTTTTAAGTTCTCTGAATTGTATTATGTGTAGGTAACCAAAGAGAGGACAGCGCAGTGTTTCTTGCGTGTGGATGATGAATCAATGCAGCGCTTCCACAACAGAGTGCGTCAGATCCTGATGGCCTCTGGATCCACCACATTCACTAAGGTTGGTTGACAGCCTTCTCCCAAATAACTAGTGTACCATGTGATGTTAAAAAAGTAATAATTACCTTGTCAGAAGAGTTCATTATGTATTCTCTTTACCTCCAGATTGTGAACAAATGGAACACGGCTCTGATCGGTCTGATGACATACTTCCGTGAGGCTGTGGTCAACACCCAGGAGCTCCTAGACCTGCTGGTGAAGTGTGAGAACAAGATCCAGACGCGTATCAAGATTGGCCTGAACTCTAAAATGCCTAGTCGCTTCCCACCTGTCGTCTTCTACACTCCCAAAGAGTTGGGTGGCCTTGGCATGCTGTCAATGGGCCACGTGCTTATTCCACAGTCTGACCTTCGGTAAGTCAGCATGCAGGCTGTTGTTTTGATCTCTTGGCAGTAAATTATTAAATTAAACTGGACTTAAATTCCTCTCTTCCAGGTGGTCCAAGCAGACAGATGTGGGAATCACCCACTTCAGGTCAGGAATGAGCCACGAGGAAGACCAGCTGATTCCCAACTTGTATCGTTACATTCAGCCATGGGAGAGTGAGTTCATCGACTCCCAGAGGGTTTGGGCCGAGTATGCCCTCAAGAGACAGGAGGCTATCGCCCAGAACAGGTATTGTTTTAATCAAATCAGCTTGTCAATGATGACATTTGTTGGATTCATAGGATCAGCTGTTCAGCCCTGATCGAATAGTATTTTCACAAAGATGAGCTGAACTTAGACATGGAAAATAGCAGTGTTTGCTGTATTTCAGGCGTCTGACCCTAGAAGATTTGGAGGACTCATGGGACAGAGGAATCCCCCGTATCAACACACTTTTCCAGAAGGACAGACACACACTGGCATATGACAAAGGCTGGAGAGTCAGGACAGATTTCAAACAGTACCAGGTATGATGGCGACACCACTGATGGGTTGAAGGGAAAAGGGTCTTGGGATGAAATTATTTGACAGGGATCTGATATTTTGCATTTATTTGTAATATTACAATTTGCTTGTTGATATACTAAAAAGTAGCATTTTGACGCCAACATGCAGATATCTGATGATGTCTCTGTCTTGAATGAGTACAGGTGCTGAAGCAGAATCCGTTCTGGTGGACTCACCAGAGGCACGATGGCAAACTGTGGAACCTGAACAACTACCGCACAGACATGATCCAGGCTCTGGGTGGAGTGGAGGGCATCCTGGAACACACACTCTTCAAAGGCACTTACTTTCCCACCTGGGAGGGTCTCTTCTGGTGAGAGCACCTTGATACTAAGAAGACTTGTAGTCGGAGAATAGAAGAGAAATAAGAATTTGATCATTTTAGGGCTCAAACGACTCTCAAAAGAAGAGCATTTCTTTTGTGTGTTACCTGAGAAACTTTATTTTCCTCCCATAACAATGATATCCATGGAGCTGATTTTTCAAGATGATTTTATTCCTTCATTTAAAAAAAATGCAATTGTCTCAATTTCTGGTCTTTAGGGAAAAGGCCAGTGGCTTTGAGGAGTCCATGAAATGGAAGAAGCTGACCAATGCCCAGCGTTCTGGTCTGAACCAAATCCCCAACCGTCGCTTCACACTTTGGTGGTCACCAACCATCAACAGAGCTAACGTTAGTACAACCAACATTTGTAAATGTATCAATTCCCCCATCAATTTATTTTGATGTTCCTGAAGAAGTCCTGAATGAAGAACGTCTTAATGGTCTAAACATGTCTGTCTTACATTTCCTGTTCTGTCTTTAGGTGTATGTGGGTTTCCAGGTGCAACTTGACTTGACAGGAATCTTTATGCACGGCAAGATCCCAACACTGAAGATCTCCCTCATCCAGATCTTCAGGGCTCACTTGTGGCAGAAGATTCATGAGAGCGTTGTCATGGATCTCTGTCAGGTAGGTTTTTATTGCTTTTTATCATTTTATTGGAGGTTTTCACTCAACATCACAGCAGAAGGGTAGCAGTTGAAATGTATTCTTAAAATAGGTTTTCACTTGCTTTGTGATTGTTCTTCCCTCAATACAATTTTATTTCCATGTTTGTTTTCAGGTGTTTGATCAAGAGCTGGATGCTCTCGAGATTGAGACTGTGCAGAAGGAGACCATCCACCCCAGGAAGTCGTACAAGATGAACTCATCCTGTGCAGACATCCTCCTCTTCGCATCATACAAGTGGAACGTCTCTAGACCATCTCTGCTGGCCGACTCAAAGTATGACTTTCCAAGCTATCTCTACATGACTTTTGCTTTCAGAGAAAATAGAACTGAGTACATTCAGTTACACTAGATGCTCTGAAGACACAATGTTTTTTGCAAACTCATAGTGGAAAATTTGTAAAGCTCCTTTATCTAGTCTTCTATGAATTAAAATGTGCACCTCCTCCTACAGGGATGTGATGGACAGCACCACCACACAGAAGTACTGGATTGACATCCAGCTGCGTTGGGGTGACTATGACTCGCATGACATCGAGCGATACGCCAGGGCCAAGTTCCTGGACTACACCACCGACAACATGAGTATCTACCCCTCCCCCACCGGGGTGCTCATTGCCATCGACCTGGCTTACAATCTCCACAGGTACATGACCATGACGGATACAGATTGTTTTTTACTAAAAGGCTAATGCTGGCATAGTTATCTTGGCTACATGTAACAAAGAAGCATGTATTTGTTGGTTGAAAAGGGTGAAGCATTGTTTTGTTTTTTTGTTGAGGGATTATAAAGTGATCCCAAGTGTGTCATGGATGTAAGATAAGATTATATTTTATTAGTCCTGCAGTGGGGAACTTTACAGGATTACAGCAGCAGAGTGTGAAGTGCAAAGAAGAGACAAAAAATCCAAAACAAGTATTATAAATGAGCAATACTTTTTTTTTTTAAAGAAACTATAATAACTGAAATATTGTATTTATACACACACACACGGAATAACTTCTAACTATTACAGTAACTGAAATATTATATGTAAAATAACTAGTATCGTATGGCAAATGCTTTACAGCATTGCCTGGATTTTGGCATCTACTTGTTCATATCAACAAGTACGCTCTGCAGTTTCCTTGAAAGTCTTCACACTAGCGTCCTAACTTGTTTTTTTTCAATAATAAATCAGTTCAAATGGTGTTGTTGGGTAGATGTACTCTGAGTTCCATGAAGTGTTTTATTATCTGAGTATCAACAGAGGAAATATCAATGTTGGTATTTAACTCTTTGTCGTTTTATCTCCTTTACAGTGCCTATGGTAACTGGTTCCCTGGAAGCAAGCCTCTGATCCAGCAGGCCATGGCCAAGATCATGAAGGCCAACCCTGCCCTGTATGTGCTCAGAGAGCGCATCCGCAAAGGTCTGCAGCTGTACTCCTCCGAGCCCACTGAGCCCTACCTGTCCTCGCAGAACTATGGTGAACTCTTCTCCAACCAGATCATCTGGTTTGTAGATGACACCAACGTGTACAGAGTCACCATCCACAAGGTGAGAGCGGCATGCCATTTCCCCCCCACAGGACACTATTTGTTTAGAAATTAATGTTTTAAATGAAGTGTCTTAGTACATTTCTTTTGCATATGAATATACAAATGTATCCTCTTAATTTAGTCACATTTATGCTTTGTCTATCTCAACAGACCTTTGAGGGTAATTTGACCACAAAGCCCATCAATGGAGCAATTTTCATCTTCAACCCCAGGACCGGTCAGCTTTTCCTCAAGATCATTCACACATCTGTGTGGGCCGGACAGAAACGTCTGGGACAGGTACGAGCCTGCTCTGCTCCACCACTCACTTTAACTATCAACAGCTCTGCTGTATGGATTCATTCAGAATCCTCATTATTTGTTGGAGAACAAAAACATTTTTTTGTGTGTTAAGAGAAAATGCCTCCTACTGTGGCATTTTTATATTGGTTTTGCTCAATTTTTTGTATTATAGAAACAATGCAACTAAATTAATTGCATTAAGAGATTGGATGATATGCCATTTTATCAATACTGGTTGACTAACTATTTTAATTTGTTTGTTTATGAAGTCCTTAACTATAGTACTCCAATTAAGTGACACAGATGCACTCAAACACTTTCAACCTCTTAAGTGACTAGACACACTGAAGTTGCTCATTCTTGCTTTATCTCTGCAGCTGGCCAAATGGAAGACAGCTGAAGAAGTGGCGGCCCTGATTCGCTCCCTCCCCGTGGAGGAGCAGCCCAAACAGATCATTGTAACCAGGAAGGGCATGCTGGACCCTCTGGAGGTGAGGCTCTTTCATGCTAATAATCACTCTAATAATCACAAGCCTTGAGGAATCATCAGTGTCATTTCTGAATGTTGGATGAAATCTCCAATGCTTTCCAGATCTAATGCTATTGTTCTCTCTGTGCAGGTCCACTTGCTTGACTTCCCCAACATCGTGATCAAAGGTTCTGAGTTGCAGCTGCCCTTCCAGGCCTGTCTGAAGGTGGAGAAGTTTGGAGACCTGATCCTGAAGGCTACAGAGCCTCAGATGGTGCTGTTCAACCTCTACGACGACTGGCTCAAGACCATCTCATCGTACACAGTGAGAATCACTCTATACCCCAATAAGATAAAAACTAGGATTAAATGGATCATACTCAAGTTATCTTTGTATTGTAAACCTGAGCTGATCCATACTGTTTCCCAACAGAATGTATTGGAGTGCACATCAACTTATCCTCTGTGTAAATAGTTTGTGCTTTGTGGTCTGTCCCAATCTCTAGGCCTTCTCTCGACTCATCCTGATCCTGAGAGCGCTCCACGTCAACAATGACCGCGCCAAAGTGATCCTGAAACCTGACAAGACCACAATCACCGAGCCTCATCACATCTGGCCCACGCTCACTGACGAGGAGTGGATCAAGGTGGAAGTGCAACTCAAAGATCTCATTTTGGCAGATTATGGCAAAAAGAACAAGTGAGTATTACATCATGGACTGAATATTTGCCTGAAATAAATACAGTATGTTTCTCTGTTCAGTAACTTCATAGAACATAATTAAATCCAGACTTGTATCTAGTAAGGAATCAATGCTTCCCTTCCCTTCATCCAGTGTGAACGTGGCCTCGCTGACCCAGTCTGAGATCCGTGACATCATCCTGGGTATGGAGATCTCTGCTCCATCACAGCAGCGCCAGCAGATCGCTGAGATTGAGAAGCAGACCAAAGAGCAGTCGCAGCTCACTGCCACGCAGACCCGCACTGTCAACAAGCACGGTGATGAGATCATCACCTCCACCACCTCCAACTATGAGACCCAGACCTTCTCCTCTAAGACCGAATGGAGAGTCAGGTAAGCTGTTTATTTGAATTTGTTTTGAGGCATTTCTTTACTCGGAAATGAGTTTATTATCCATTAAGAAAAATAGCCATCTGAGTTTATTGTTGTAATTGGTTAACTTGGTAATCCTAACATTTGGTTTCCATCTCAGTTGGCTTTAATGTTCCTTGTGCTTCAACTGTCAGGGCCATATCTGCTGCCAATCTCCACCTCCGAACCAACCACATCTACGTGTCATCTGATGACATCAAGGAGACGGGCTACACCTACATCCTGCCCAAGAACGTCCTCAAGAAGTTCATCTGCATCTCAGATCTGCGAGCACAGGTAGGATTCATAGTACTGCTGTTGATTGAATGACTCTTTCCTTTTGACATAAATCTAAATTATTATACAGATGCATACCGTGACATCTCTATCTGAAGGTCTCATCAAGTCTGTGCAAAGTAAAGCAAACTGTGGATACTGATGTGCACTGTGTGGTTCCAGATTGCAGGCTACCTGTATGGCACCAGTCCACCAGACAACCCCCAGGTGAAGGAGATTCGTTGCATCGTCATGGTGCCACAGTGGGGGACACACCAGACTGTCCACCTGCCCAACCAGCTGCCTGGTCATGAATACCTTAAAGTAAGTGAAACGTGCAGCTTGAGATTCTTCCAGCTCATTCTTACTTGCTCGTTAGTTGCACTCACTGCTTTGTAACTGTTAGTTATACCAACAATTTCAAATGTTTTGCCTTTTCTCCAAATAGGAAATGGAGCCCCTCGGCTGGATACATACCCAGCCTAATGAGTCGCCCCAGTTGTCCCCACAGGACGTGACCACCCACGCCAAGGTCATGGCTGACAACCCTTCTTGGGACGGAGAGAAGACCATCATCATTACTTGCAGGTATGTTTCATGGAAGTCTCTATTCCAGATGTGTACCGGCCTATTTGCTCCTACATCTGTGCGCTGTTGCTTACCTGCTGACATTGAGAGATGTGTGACGGTTACAACCACATAGTGATGGGGTGGTTGTTTATTGTTTCTTAAAATATGTTGTTTTACCTTTTGTTTTCAGCTTCACCCCGGGCTCATGCACTCTTACAGCCTACAAACTGACACCCAGCGGTTATGAGTGGGGCCGGCAGAACACAGACAAGGGCAACAACCCTAAAGGCTACCTACCATCCCACTATGAAAGGGTGCAGATGCTGCTCTCTGATCGCTTCCTGGGCTTCTTCATGGTGCCTGGGCAGGTGTCCTGGAACTACAACTTCATGGGTCAGTAACCATAGATTTTTATTAGAGGAACTTATGTTTCACTTTCATTAGATTACATTTTATTTTTTGTATATTTATAAATGAAGGCTTCTCAAGTCGAATGTGATGTAACGTCATGCATGTGAAAGAATTGGTGATTAAACAATTTTTGTTGGTCTTGTTCCAGGTGTTCGCCATGACCCCAACATGAAGTACGACCTGCAGCTGGCCAACCCGAAGGAGTTCTACCATGAAGTCCACCGGCCCTCGCACTTCCTAAACTTTGCCTCACTGCAGGAGGGTGAGATCTATAATGCGGACCGTGAGGACATGTACGCCTGAGAGCAGACGTCCTGCTCTACACACATTTTGTAGATAGCTCTGCCACAATCATGTGGAGCCAGTCCAGAAGAGTCCTTGTAATATTTCTATTGTACACATGCAACTGTGATGTTTGGAAATTTTTATGTAAAGGCTTTGGGACATTTTTAGAAACCTGTTTTTTTTAATATTTTCTATAAATGTTTTTTGTTCCCCACTCTCACCTCCATTATTACAGTAAAGCTTCTTCAAGAAGTGCAGTCTTTCAATATTTTGTGGCTTGTGATGCATCTAAACATAAGTACATTTGAGTGGTACACAATACTTTGGGGTAATATTTGATAATAACATGGTTTCAAAAGGATAAAGACTTATTTCCTCTTTGCCCTATAGAGATGAAATTGAAAGTTGTATTTTCATGCCAGTATTGCCCTGTTACTATGTTGTACTGTACACTCTGACAGTGTAGTGCGGGTTTAAATAAAGATCAGTTTTTTTTAAATACACATTTGTCTTGTGATGTACTGTTATTCTAATTGCTTAATAAAATGGTGTCTCCAAAAGAGAAGTAAAGCATTTGTGTTTAATTTTGATTGAAGTGGAACTTCTTTGACTTGCTTCCCTTTTTTGGAGAAGCCAGAGGTCAACACCGCCACCAGTGGTTTGGCTTCAGTGAACTGTTCAAAGCACTTTGGATACCAGAAACATTAAAATGTCTTTTACAGTTTTTAAGTCTGGTACATTGGAATACTGGCGTTTAGCCCGTATGGGTGTAGTTTTCTGCCTCACTTTTAATTTTACTTATGTGATTGATATTTATTTGACAGTTAAAGGTCAGCATTTGTGACAAGCAAAAGAAATCCAATGTTCATGCTCTGGTGCATGCATCAGTATGCTCGACCTGGCGCGCGTGTGTGTGTGTGTGTGTGTGTGTGTGTGTGTATATACTCTAATTACATTGGTCACCAAAGTAGGAGGGTCCTGCAGCGAGACTCCAGTAGACTGCGAGAGTACTGCGCTGGACTGTCCAGCCTTGTACTATGTACCGCGGAGTACTCTATGTTCTTGTATTATTTTGTTTGGTAGCCTGTGTTATTTTGAGCAAACATTAAACACATGCAAGAAGTGTAGTTGGAAGACATGCAAGGCAAGTTCAGGCGTGTCTGCAGCGTGGGCTCAACGACGAGTGCACTTTAAACTTTCACATTTATATTCGTCTATAATCGGCTCGCTGACGAGTCGCTTTCGGTAGCAGACGCGGAGCATGTTGAAGTGAGCCGGTCGTGACCCGGACATGGAGGCACCTGAATCGCACCCGGAGACCAGGACCACGGAGGGCTGTTTCCACCGGGCTTTCTCGGCTCTAACTGTGGACGACGTGTATGAAATAGCCAAACTGATCGGCACCGACGTGGAGAAACTGATCGACGGCTGTGGCAAAGAGAGTGTCGTGGGTCTGGTGCCGAAAATAGTGAAAGTGCTGGAGCTGCTGGAGAACTTCACGTCGAGGAACCACGCTCACAAACTGAAGGAGGAAGAGCTGCTGAAGACGTTTGAGACGCTGCAGCTGCAGCAGCAGAAGAAACGCGCGGGGAAGGAAAGCGACGAGGGACACGACAAACATGAGATACGGGTGAGGGACGCGGGGAGTTAGGGGTGCCTACAAGCCCGCTACGGTGTACCGTCGTTACAACCTCGTGTCGAGACGATTACCTCGAGTTAACTGGACGGTAATTGACAGGCGGTGACCGATACGGACTTTACCAGCCGTCGACCGCCGACGAATCCCAAATGCGTTGTTGGCGAAAACAAAAATGTCGGATTGTTGACAAAACCAAACATGCATGTTAAACTAGATAACGCGACACTGCGGGGAGTTTTGTGACATGAACTACAGTTAATTTGATAGCGCTAGTTAAAAAGAAGCCAGCTGGCTAATCAGCTGCTTAAGGGAAGCCATTGAGTCAGACATGTACTTATTATGTAAAAGTACAGCAGCAGCATAAATTCCCCTGGTGCTCTTGGTTTTATTTATCAAAGTTAAAGCAGACTACTCAGTTATTTTTTTTAAATACTAAAAAACAAAACAAATGTGGTCCAGTAGGTAGTTTAACATGTGCACATAAGCATGATATCAGGGTTAACAGGACCTCAGTGCCTCCATTCTGCCCTGGGGCCCCCCAAGCAGAATCCATATGGTTGCGCAACATGGCCTAATATGTAGCACCTCCTTCTGCAAAGTAAACAAACAGTAATATTTATGTCAAATATTGCTCACTTTTTAATCTCTTCAAATAAAACATAAAAAAAGCTATTCCATTGCTCCCAAACCGCATATGTTAAGTGCATATTGGTACTTGAATACAGCTCGGGTCATGCTGCATACACATCATGCTACAGTTATAAGTGTGTTGTAAATAATTGTAATGCATGCCGCTTGAATGAGTACTTATGGGACATAAACAAGACAAACATTCTGCTTTGACATGAGTACCGTAAAGGAAAGCCAGAGGGAAGTTGTTAGTGTACTCTCTCATAAGGAGTCTGCCATGTGTACCATGCTGTGTTATGGTTAAATAACACACCAAAAAACTTCATTCTTGTGGGACTGCATGTGTACATGTTTTTTGTGAAGAAAAAGAAAGGGCTTGTTTTTAAATACTTTAACCATAACATTAAAGGCGTAACAAATCATTTGTTCTTTGCCGTTAAACTTACATTGTTGCCAGTTCTCTCCTTCACATGACATCTCATCTGGTAGTGCTTATTCATCATCTGCATGTATAACTCTATACACTTTGATCCGTAGTATCAGTGCATGACAAACAAGTAAATGAAGAGGTGTGGTTCTCAGAAGTCCGAATTTTCTACTGAAACATTTTAACAAAACATCTGTATTGACTTAACAGCAAACTGACACACCCGCTTGGACACAACTTATTTTGCTGAAGCCAAATAATGACATGCTCCTGAGATTTTAACAGCACAGAGGCCAATTACATCAAGTCTTTTTTCTGTGAAATTTCACATCTCTGAGGTTATAGTTTTACAGTCTGTCTTCCATCCTCTCAAGCAGGAGCTGCAGCAGAAGGAGCAGCAGTGGAGGCGGAGGTGTGAGGAGTTGGAGGCCCAGGTACAGCATCTCCAGGTGGAAAGAGAGGAGTTGCAGAGCCGACTCAAGGGCAGCCATGCACAGGAAGGTAGGTCCCAGGATTGTAATGTTAAATGTCAAATATATATATATATATATATATATATATATATATATATATATATATATGAATAAAGGTTTTTGGAAACTGGACATTTGGGTAAATTACTTCCCAAATCAGCTCTAAAATACATCATTGCAAAAGCATCCTTTCACCATTACATGCTACATATTGTTTATATACTCACATGACAGTTTAAATCCCTCCCCAAAAATGGAGATTCACATTAACATTTCCTAAAGTCTGAGGGAATCGTGAGTATTTCTTCCATCTGTGAGACTTGAGTGGACTATCAAAACTAGAAATGTTGTAGCCTTGGTTATTTTAGGATGGCTCTCAATACCCAGTGTGGGTTACAAAAGATAACATAAAACATATAACTGCGGATATCACATTAAACATCTGGCATTATTTTTACCTCATTGCTTGAGAATTGGATCTGCATTTGGTGTGAGTGCACTGATGATCCTTAGAGTATAAAAACCCATCAAGGGTTGGCATTAGCTCTTATCTAAACAGATCCACTTTGAGGCCATTTGGTGCTGTAGTTTTGTATGTAACTGTACTTTCCATGAGTATTGCTTCTCAACCAATGTGTGCAGATCCAAAGCAGTGTGTTAAAAGTCATATGCACTGAGGCTGAAAGTAGTCAAACTGGTTGTTGCTATGTTTATAGTGCAGTTACTTTGTGGGGTAAAGCCTCAGAAGTTGTCACAGGTAGGAGAGGACTCAGAAGAGCAGACGATGCACTGAAAAAAACATTGGCACAGTGGTGTTATAATGGTTTCAGGCTGAATAATTACTTGTTGGTTAACATAATTTACATTTGACAGCTACTTAATACGTTTTGTTTTGATAGTTGGCAATGTGAAACAGAAAAGATGTAATTAGGCCGACCTCTTCTCTTGTTTTAATTAGATGCATTTCAACATGTTAAAATCTTACCACAGTAATGTGAGCAGGAAGGTGGAGTGACTTGGCTGACTCTTGTTTTCTTGTACTGACAGGAAAAACATTTCTTAATACTTTGGTGATTTATTTAACAAGAAGCCATGAGGCAGATGAACGTGATCATTAATTTTATGTTATGAATGTGATTGCGGTTGGGCTCCCATGCTTCACTCAGCTGAGTGCATATCTCAAAATCCGGGCACATAAAACTGAAACAATCTGCGGGGCAAGTTACTTGAAGCAAGTGAGAGATACAGATTTTAATTTTAATTTAGGTGAACTGAACCTCTCAGTGTAAAACATCAAGATTGTGTGCAACGCTTTGAGATAGTTAGCTAGGATGTAGTAGTAACCTATAGATTTATTATTTTTCTTGTTAATTATTGCACATTTTCTTGCAGAAGAGGGCTTGATTTAGTTTGTACTATACTCTGACCACTATCTACATGGTTTCACTTTCTCAGAAGTTGCAGAATTACTATGGTCATATTTTCTCTATGTAAATGTTAGGAATAGCTGGAATGAAAGTAGTTTTGTTGTATATTTTCATTCCCGGTATGCAGTCTTCACTCTACTTTTCACATTTCCCAGGATTAGTTTATTACACAATAGATTATACAACTCTACAACTCATTAAAGTGGCTTTGTTAACCATCAATTAACTATATAATGCAACAATATAACACAACCTATTCCATATCTTAATTTTGTCATCAATTAAGGATCTTTACTCTAAATTTACATCAAGAATTGTAGCCAGCAGTCAGTGTAAAAAAGGTTTCTCAAAAAGGATGTACCTTTCGGGCCCCTGTTATTTACCTGACCCTTTTTGTTTGTGTGTGCAGACCGTGCCCAGCGGCAGGAGCGAGAGGTGATGCTGAAGCTGAAGGAGGTGGTGGACAAGCAGAGAGATGAGCTGAGGGCCAAAGGCCAGGAGATAACCACCATTTCCAAAGAGGCAGAGGCGGTGAGGAAAAAACAAATGCAAATGTTTATGGCGATTCTTCTGCGTATCAACACATTGATACACAACAGCTCTCAACTCATTCAAACATTTTCATAATTTAATTGATTAAACAGCTGCTGGCAGCTGTCGGTCTCTTGGTTTCTAGTCTGAAGAGAAAAGTAGAGACAAAGCTTGCATAACACCTATAACACACAAACACTTTTATAATATTCATGGCTGTGGCTACAAAGGTTGGTTTCCTGAAAGGCTTGGCTTTCTCATAGAAACAATAGTATTTATTATCTCACTGTCATGCTAAAATTATGTTTTTATAAAATCTGTTCTCACATAATTACACAGTTGTGTAAAACATGCAGCATCAAAAGAGAAGCTACGTCATGTAATCCACACCAATGAACACGGTAGAAGACAAGAAATGTGTCAGGGAAAGAGGGAAGAGCCTGGGGATCATCTGCAGAGTAACTGGTTGAGGATTAAGCTGCATTTAACACAAGTCTGGACAGAGTTTTCACTCCACACAGCCACTGTGTGTGTTCTTGTAGTGTTTGCACAAGTCTCTGTGTATTCAGGCACGTATATCACGTGATTTTAGATAGTAGCCATAACTGACTCAAATCTATGAAAATAGAAACAGCTCATGGTCAACTGAACTAGTTTCTCAGTTTGCTCAAAGGAATGCGTATAATGTTGGTCATCCTCAAAATGAATGCTACACTTGTATGGTTTAATTTCTTCTTCCCGTCCGTTTGCTCCACATTCCTCACATGTAGACATTTTTACCCACTGCGATAGATTGTCTTTTTGGTTCAGCCCTGGCTTGTTGCTTTTGAGTTTAACTATATTTATACCTGGTGGGAAATATGGAAACTATCTGTTTGATGTTTAACCTGTTTAGTAGGTCAACTTGCTGCTGCTCATGATTAAAAGTAGTTTATGTGTGTGTGTGTGTGTGTGTGTGTGTGTGTGTGTGTGTGTGCGTGTGCGTGTGTGTGTGTGTGCGCGTGTGTGCGCAGCTCCAGGAGCAGTTGGAGCGCTTCATGAAGATGAATGCGGAGCTGCGACACAAGCAGAACGTGATGCAGGCCCAACTGAAGAGCACCGTGGAGAGGAAGGCCGACATGGAGGCCGACCTGACGGAGAAAAACAAAGAGATAGAAAACCTCCAAACACAGCTGGACAAAAGCAACATCAACAGCCCGGTATGATGACTCTTAAACCCTTTATTCATGTGTCCTTTACTTTATGTAAAAAATCCCTCAGCTGCAAGTCAAAATTTAACTAATTATGCTGCTTCACTCATTCTTAAATGTTCTGGAAGTAAAGTTGTAAAAGAGGGTACTACTAATAAAACTACAAAGGTGTACCAACAGCCACTGCTGTATTGTGTGAATGAATGAATACAACCCACAATTGGCTTAACCCCCGTCTACACACCAATGGCCTGTAAGGCATCGTATACACACTAGTCTAACTAAAAAACAAGCAACGATGAATGCAGGCAATCGGCTCAAAGCCGCCTTGCAAGTCACTTCATACAATCTTGCCAAAAACTAAACTAAACTCAGCAAAAACAAGCTAAACTCACCATGCTGTCTGCTCAGGTAGCAGAGTGGCGCCGATGTACTCAGCAGTGTGTGTACTGGTAATTCCATTAGCTGTTTTCACCCCACTTTGTGTCTGAGTGTATCACTGGCAACCTAATGTCTCTGTTCTCCCATCAGTTAAGTACGAGTCAAACAGCCCCAGAGTCCAAGAAGAAGTCGACAGTTGACCAGAAGGATCCTGATCGGCCGTGCTTCACCAAGAAGGAGGTGCGCGACATCATTTTTGAGAGGAACGAGCTCAAAACCAACCTCTTCCTGATGCAGGAGGAGCTCAACTACTATCAGAGGTGGGTCTGCTGTGTGTGTGTGTGTGTGTGTGTGTGTGTGTGTGTGTGTGTGTGTGTGTTTAAAATGTTTAAATGAAAATTATTGTGTGTTTTTCCAGGGAGATCCTGAATGAAGAGAGGTGTCCAGGTTTCCTGTTAGAAGCCGTCCGCTCTGCCATCAAAAAAAGGAGAAAGCTCATTAAGGCAAAGATGCTCGGCATTGGTGCAAACGACTGCAGCAGCAGGTCTCTTAAAAAACACTCATCATATCATATCCAGAAATAATAGGCCAGTGTGAAAATATGTACACAAGAGAAGGTTTTTATCACAGTTTGTTTCTTCTTCAGTGACGAGGAGGAGAGGGGTTCTCTGTTTGGGCAGACAGAAGTAGACGGCTCTGAAGTTGACGGCACCGACAAACCAGCTGAGTCACGCATTCGAAACCTGTGAGTACAGCTTCGACACTGCTACACGGCACCGCTCAGACTTGAAAACACACAGCACAGTGCTTTCCTTGCACCCACGGCTTTACAGTGTTAAATCAAACAAAATGACCAAAACACACAAGCATATGATGCACATACAGTGTGCTTCTCTTGAGTAATTTGTCCAAAGAAGAATCATCATATCATATAATTTGCATCATTTGCATTTGCTCCTATCATGAGCAGTGGGTATGTTTTAATTTATTTAGTCAATGTGTACCTTTGACACAGAGGTCAGACTGACTCAGACACGGAGGATTTCTCTTGACATGAAAGTTTAGGGTTATCGTCATGTTGTTTGCTTGAAGGATGGGAGAGAAGAAGGGAAACGTCAGACATGTGACCAATGTTCTCAGATGGATGTGAACTGTCTTCATTTTAAGGCTATTTAACAACTGAAGCATGATGCCTTACTTTGGAATAATTTAAGTTCTTACAGTGTTTTATTTAAGTAAGATGTCAACTCTAAAACACAATTTAGAGTTAATGTACCGCATTGTCTTTGAGAAAATAGATTTTTATTTTGATAGATTTTTTATTACCCTTAGAATAAGTCTGTTTTCACAGAAATGTGCAAATATTAAGATATTAAGAGGATGTTAACCCGCTTCAACTAATGAAGAATAAGGACCGAGTCTTCCAGGGTCTAACTCGCAGGCAAGGAAATCTTATTGACACAGCAACTTTGGGAAAGTACTTAAAAACCTCCTGACTGAGAATGTGATTAAGTGAAGAATGTACTTGACAATTCCTGTCTGGTCAGGCCTGAAAATACAGCCGGGTCAGGATTTGATTTGGGCTTTTTGGCTTTACTAGTCAAATATATCTATTTTTCATTTTGCATCGTCACTTGGGCTACAGATGCATTACAACCCTCATTAAATGCAAAGCAAGAGCAATAACAATACAGACATTATCTGTGATTTAAGGCATTGGTTTCATCTCTCTCTCTCTGTGCTGACGCTGTCACTGTCCTGAGATCTCAGTCAATCCTGGTCTATATTTAGCTGTAATCCCTGACAACAGATCTGACCTCAGGCCTGTCTTTCCTACTCTCTCGGCTGCAGCTTTGGCTTTCTGACGCGGTCGGGCAGCGGCCGAAGCCCCACCCACATGAGCAACTCCGCCTCCACTTGGGAAATCATCGGAGACTCAGAGGCCATTGATGAGACGGGGCTGCGAACGTCCCCCTGAGCCCGGTACTGACCACAGAGTTCACGCTGTGAGACACCCTTCTTCCCTCAGTCAAGACTTCTTCCTCAGCTTGTCACAAAAAAATGTGATTCAGGAGAAAAAATCACGTGGACATTTGAACGCAGCCCCAGTGTGTATCACACAAAAGCACTATGCGTGTGAGGAAAAAGAAAGTGAATGGAAGTGAACAAACTTTCTTTGCTTCAGTTCAATCATAACTAGGCTACTTTCATTTCCCCTTTTGTTAATTTTACTCTTGCTATTAGTCCCCTTAATTTTCCAGAGAAGTGATCAAAAAGTATAGTATATATATATATATATATAGTATACTAGTAATACAGCATATACAGTACAGAGGGATACTTTTAACCACAAAAAAGATAATTCCATGTAGATTCAAGTATAAATACAACAATCTTTTAATGTATTTTTTTTATCATGAACAAAGTGCAAAATGGGTTATTGCGCATATATATTTATATAGATCCTCAAACTATTTTAACAACAACCAAAGACATTACGAAATGTATATGAAACTCTCCCATCTAGTAATATTGAAGCAGTGTGTGTGTTAAGTTCACCTCTCTTCTACAAGAAGATGTTGATTTATTTGATTACGATCAAGATTTTACCACTATTATATCAACTAACTTTCACCTCAGTTGGGGAATTTTTAAGCCATTTGTTAACTTGATTTGAAGCACTTTTATGCTTAAGGACAACAGAAAAAAAGAAAGTTGTTGTCATTTTACCAGTCTCTTCCAGCAGTGAGTGCATTTTAACCCTGTGAGCCTTAATTTACTGCGTGTATTGTTTTAAAATATATTTTCTTAATTCACCATCATTGCAGAGAGTCCAAGCCTTTGGCCAGTGTGTGTTGGATGCTGGTGCCATAACTGTGCATGTGTATATGTACAGTATGTCCAAGCACAATCTTTACCCGGTTCCCTCTTAAAGGAACAGTGTGTAGTATTTTGGGGTATCTATTTAGTCAGAAATGGAATATAGTATCCTTAAGTATGTTTTCCTTAGTGTATAATCACCTAAAAATAAGAATACTCACTTCTCCTTACCTTAGAATGAGCTGTTTATGTGTTTATACAGAGCGGGTCCGCTGCACAGAGCCGGCTGCAATGTTCCTACAGTAGCCCAGAATGGACAAATCAAACACCGGCTATAGCAATTCACCATTCACATTTTCTCGTCAGCCAACGCAGTTCTCCTACACGCTTGGCTCCATGGAGAGGTTTCCGTTGGTTGCAATTTGCAACCTCACCCCTAGTTGCCGCCAAATACTACACTCTGAACCTTTAAATCTGATCATACAACTACTGAGACTGACAGACCAGTGGGGTATTTGTTGAGACAATGTATGACCTTCAAATCAGAGCATGTTTTCCTAAAATACTGTGTGTTTATTTTTCTAAGCAGGTTTTTACTGACAAAACAGATGGTTAATGGTAATATTTCAATTGCCATATAAGTTAATTTGTTTGATGAAATGTGATAAAAAAAACATTAAAAATGTGGATTTTCTGTTATGTTGAGATTTGAAGATTCAATAAAATCCATTAAACACAGCATTTTATCAAAAATAGAAATGATCACTATGCATTTTTTTCAAGAAAAATAGACAAGACTAGATCTTAACAATGGCATTGTGCACCAAATTGTGTGGCTATTGAAATAAAGCAGGAGCTCAAAGTGATCACATGATCACCTTTGTACTGACTTTCAAGACTTATAAGGAGGGTGAAGGCGTTCATCATGTCCTGGAAGACTGTCAACAATAGATTCTGGGAAAAAGGTGAACATCAGGGGGTGTGTGTCTGAGTTTGTGCGAACCCCTATAGTGTGTGCGGCGAGTTTTGTGTGTTAGTGTTCGCCCATCTTTAAAAAGCTCTGTGTCTGGCTGAATAGAAGGAAGTGGCTCTCACTTCCCCAGGAAATGGGAAGAGGAAACCCGGGGGCTTCGACCTCTTTGGCTGCAGTGAGACGACTCAGTGGAGAGAAAGAAGAAGGGAAAGGGTGGAGGGGAGACAGAAAGAGAGATACGGCCTCTCATTGTGTTCCCTGTGACTGGAAAGAGAACAAGTTGGGAGGAGAGAACGAAGTCAGGAACAGACTGGACACAAAGACGTGAGACAAAGATATTCGGTCGCTGGGTTTTGGTTTCAGACTTCGTGTGGAGATGAAGTTTCTCCTCAGAGCTCTGAGTGCTCTGCTCTGCTGCTCGCTGTCCTCCTCTCAATCACTGGATCCTACTGGGAGGAACGTCTGCCACAATATCAGGTATAACTTTACCGTCCCTCGCACCTTTTTCCTGTTTGGATTTTAACATCCCAGGGGAAAAAAATCACAATATTAATACTCTTCTTGTGAGTAACTGTATTCCTTGGAGCAAAGGTTTTTCCAAAAAAAGCTCTACGGAGTTTTAAGCTGGACAGCTCCTCAGTCTGAATACAGGCCACATTTGTACAACTTCTTCTCCTTTTAATTTGTTTCTCAGGCTAGTTTGAGATTTGTCAGGCTAATTTGATTATTTTCTGGGTATTTAGGCTCTCTTCAACCTTGGTCTGTTGCACTGGATGGCGTCAAGAGGGAAAAGAGTGCACCATACGTGAGTTTAACTACCCTAATGGACAGAAGCAAGAATTATGCTTTTACTGCCTCCGTATTTTCTTTGTTTTCCTGGTGTTTCACTGTGCGTGTGTATATATGTGTGTGTGTGTGTGTGTGTGTGTGTGTGTGTGTGTGTGTGTGTGTGTGTGTGTGTGTGTGTTTGTAGCTGTGTGTGAGGGAGAGCAGGCTTGCCTGAAGGATGAGATCTGTGTGTATCCTGGGGTGTGTCGCTGCCCACCTGGTTACTACGGCGCTCACTGTAAAACACGTGAGTTACATTAAACAACAGGAGCTATTTAGCATCAATTAGTTGACATGTCTGCTTTGTCAGTTTGATCTACAATGCACAAACTATTTCAGTTGTATTGTGTAAAAATGACCATTAAGGGTCACTGATGTAATACTCCTTTACAAGTACAAGTTCTGAATTTAAAACCCTACTTAAGTGAAAGTATAAAAGTCTTCTCAGTTTATGTACTTAAAACAAAGTAAAAGTACTTGCTCTGTAGAATATTGCCCATATGACTGATGTATCATTATGCAGCCCATCACTAGATTGAACTGCTAGATGTTTTTCCTTTAAAAAGAAAAGAAAAGAAAAAAGGGAATTATACCCCTTTTGGTCTAACTCTGAAAGTTACAATCAGCCAATTGGGAAGTACGGGGAAATCTTGGTTTAGTCGAACCTTCACCAACTCATAAACTTTGCGCCCAAACTAGACGCTGCGTTTTTTGTTAGGGGTCATAAGACAAAAAGGTTAGGAGCCTCTGGTTTAATCTTTATCATATGTTTATGTGGGGAAATCCTAATCTGAAAAGAAACCCTTTATTAGTTATAATAGTAAAATGTAAAACATTTCTCTCTAAATTGAGTAGAAGTAGTATCATAAAATGGAAAAACTCACTTTAAACCCAAGTACCTCAAAATGTTACTGAAGTACAGTGCTTGAGTAAATGTACTTAGTTACATTCCACCATTATAAATGTGTTGTTTTGTACAGTATTTGTGTTAATATGCATTCTCTATGTTTGTTTGTTGGCCACCAGGCTGTCCTCTTGAGTTCTGGGCTCCAGACTGTCGCCAGGTGTGTCCGTGTTACCCACACGGCCGCTGTCACCCCATCACTGGTGAGTGCACTTGCAACCCCAACCGCTGGGGTCCACTGTGCCAGTACGCCTGCAAGTGCGCCCGGCACAGCCACTGCCACCCCGTCCACGGAAACTGCACCTGCATCGAGGGCTGGTGGACGTCAACCTGCTCCAAGCCGTGCCAGTGCGTCGGCGTGGGCTCTGCGGGCCCCGGCTGCGACCAGCTTACGGGCCGGTGTCAGTGCCACAGGGGTCACTGGGGGCTCAAATGTCCCGCCACTTGCAACTGCTACCTGTCGCCGTGTAACCAGCGTACCGGTATGTGTGAGTGCGAGGCAAGCTGGTGGGGACCCAACTGTGACCGGCGATGTAACTGTGACTTCACACACAGCAGCTGCAACCCGGCCGACGGGCAGTGCCTGTGCCACCCGGGGTACCATGGTATGTTCTGCAACCAGCCCTGTGAAGCTGGGAAGTACGGCAGGGGTTGTAAAATGAGGTGGGTGTCAGTAGATACATTTGTTTGTTTAAATACCTGTGTGTTACTGGTGACTCTCTACCTGTGTGTTACTGGTGACTCTCTACCTGTGTGTTACTGGTGACTCTCTACCTGTGTGTTACTGGTGACTCTCTACCTGTGTGTTACTGGTGACTCTCTACCTGTGTGTTACTGGTGACTCTCTCTACCTGTGTGTTACTGGTGACTCTCTACCTGTGTGTTACTGGTGACTCTCTACCTGTGTGTTACTGGTGACTCTCTCTTCTCAGCTGTGGTTTCTGTAAAGACAACCAGCTCTGCTCTGACACCGATGGCTCCTGTGATGCCTGTGAATCCGGTTGGAACGGCACACTATGCGACCGCCCGTGTCCGTCTGGTTCTTATGGAGACGGCTGCCAGGAGAAGTGTCCACGCTGCAGGAATAACGAGCCCTGTGACCCAAAAACTGGGAAATGCTGGAGGTGTGACCCTGGATGGACTGGACCCAGGTGTGCATTCATGTTTAGGCGTACATGAGCACTTTTGATCTTGTTGTACTTAAGTCACGGTGAAGGTTACCGGATCAGTTGTGGATTTTTCAATGTGTACGTACGGTATGCTGTGGAAAGAATTGGTCGTAGCATAAAGTTAATTACAGTTCATAGTTAATGTGCTAATACATGCAAAACCAATGGTATGATATACAGCCTTAGGTGATGGTTAAAGTCTGCGTTAAGCTGCTCCTTGATCTTGTCTTTGCTTGCATCTTCACGCTTCTTCAGTAGCCAGCGTTACAGTGTGTACTTTATATGGACTTAAAATGAGTGTGATGAAGATGAAAATGGAAAGAAAAGTATTTTTCTGCCTGCAATGCCCATTCGATCTTATATGTGTGGAGCAATATCCACACATATAAGTAAATAAGTTACAATTGGGACACATGTTGTGGGGTTAGGATTAGATTGCTTATTTAGTATAGGATTAGATTGCTTATTTAGTATAGGATTAGATTGCTTATTTAGTATAGGATTAGATTCCTTATTTGTGTACTTCACGGCTCCCTGTCCCCAGATGTGAGGAGGCCTGCTCCAACAGTACGTTTGGAGATGCTTGCAGCTCCCTGTGTAGTCCTTGTTCCCATGGTGACTGCCATCACGTGACAGGAAGATGTGTGTGTCAGCCAGGATTTCAGGGAGAGAGGTGAGTGTTAAGTGCAGTGTCAAAGCATACATGATACATTTGTGTGCAAATATTTAAACTGAGATAAATGCTTTCTAGTGATACACAGTTTGAGGTTTTAACCAAACTTTAGCTAAACAGACTAGGCCAACTCAAAGTCAAACATCAGCTAAGTCTATGCTGCTAATTGATACATACGCTATACTTTGTTTTATAATGTGTTGCATGTTTTAACCCATAAACCACTAAACTGAACCTCCCATTACCATTGCATAGTAATGCAGCACCTCTGGAGTCTGAAAAAGCCTCAAAACAGCACTGCGTTTTCATGAGATCAAACCCATAAAACAAAAGGCTTTTGTTTCTTAACCCCGATGATGGAGACTTTTCATTGCAAGACAGTAGCATATTTAAAGTAAATGCATAGTTGGCAGTAGCGTTACCTTATATGAAATTTGAGGTTAGTAGGTTAAAACATGCAAAACATTGTGGTCCCTTTAATTTTGTTCTCTATGACGCAGCATTTTTTTAAATTACATTTGCCATTACAGTTTATTTTCAGTGTTCACTGAAATAGATTATATCTTGTTTGCTGTGGTGACGTAATTGCATTTTTCTACAGTTGTAACAGCAGCTGCCCCGCCCTGCAGTTTGGCCTCAACTGTTCCTTAGCCTGTGACTGTAGTGAAGGGGACAGCTGCGACTCAGTCACTGGTGTCTGTCCCAACAGTACGTCCATCCATCCATCCATCCATCCATCCATCCATCCAATAGCATCTGTGTATCTGGTGTATGAACTAGTGTATGACCCTGAAGGGTATCAAATGTTTATTTGTGTGTGTGTGTGTGTGTGTGTGTGTGTGTGTGTGTGTGTGTGTGTGTGTGTGTGTGTGTGTGTGTGTGTGTGTGTGTGTGTGTGTGTGTGTGTGTGTGTGTGTGTGTCAGGTGGCAGAGCTGCTATACTAGCAGGTGTGCTTGTTCCTCTGCTCCTGTTGCTCCTTGCTGTGCTCTGCTGCTGTTTGTGTTGTGGAGGAGGTCCTGTTGATGGCAAAGACAGGTCTGTCTCTCTTAATTTATCAGTATTAGTCCCACTAACCAAACTGTATTAGCATTTAGTAGAATTGCAAACATTAGCAACTTTTATATAACACTTAGATTTTAAACCACGACTAGCAGTAAGCTTTACCCGCTATATCTTTAGAAAAGAACAGAGACTTATTTATGTAACAACACTCAGAATCTGGAAGTATTAACTTAATAATTCTTCCATAACATGGCATTTGTGATATTATCATGACATTTTAAATGGTGGAAAGACATTCAGTACCAAGGATTGAAATCACAAATCACAAATTAAACCATGAAATTCGTACAATATGAACCTTCTGTCTTCCAGGGCGGCTGTGGCTGATGGAGGCTGGTCAGTCCGGATGAAATATCACGTTTACAGCGTCCTGGCTAACATCGGTGCTGCCATCCCCTGTATTTCTGATTGGTCCTCTGGCCTCCCTCGTGTCACTGGTCAGTCCTGCAGCACAGTATTTATAGTAGAATGCTGCATAATGTAATGACACATTCATCATTCATGGTTCGTGTACAAACTCTTCAATGATAAAAGTTGCACATATAGGCAAGGACAATATTGGACAAGTTTTTCAGTGGCGTGGTGCTTTATGTTCTAAGACATATTCAAGTGCTATTAAACCGTTACTTTCTGGAGAAATGACTGCATGAATTATTAAGTAATATTTAGGTAACTTACTAAAGTGTAGGGCACCAGTAGGTTACCTCTTTTTCAGGGGATCAGTCCTTAGTTGACCACCATGTTTAAATAGCTTCCTGGGAAAGAAATGAAATAGATACATTTATCTTGAAACGTATCCTCCATCTTTGTTCGGATTGGTGAAATACAGTTTTTGAAAGATTTGAAAGATACATTTCTTCAGTATTAAAGAGAGAGAATGGAGCTAAAACTTAGCAAAGACATATTTCACAACATGGACAGACATTTACATCAACCAGAGTATACAACATTAGTGCAAAATAAGAAAAAATTGTTTTAGAAAACCTTTTAATAGAGAATAAGCCGTGTATCGATTTGACTAACAAATCTTCTTTTTTATTTAATCTATTTTTCATAACACACACACACACACACACACACACACACACACACACACACACACACACACACACACACACACACACACACACACACACACACACACACACACACACACAGTGTCTCACCATGACCCAGAGCTGACGTTCAACCACAGCTTCATTGAGCCTCCTTCCTGTGGCTGGGTGACTGAGGGGTCGTCCTTCGACAGTGATGAGGAGGAGGAGGAGGAAGAGGCGCTCTATTGTATCCCTCCAAGAGAAGGTAGGATTAGGGATGAACCAGACTTACATTGCCGTCATTTTGGAGGTGAGCAGAACTGCCACTGCAAACTTCCCCGTCCATCTCTTCTAATGTCTCTGGACTTTTCTGTCTGTCTCTTTGGCAGACATCCCGGCGGTGGCGTGCGGCGAGTTCCACGAGATGAGCTCGAAGTGTAACATGTTCTTAGACCCATCCGGCTTTAGCTGTGAGGACATCACCTCACCCTTCAACATCCCTCGCACCTCCAGCATCGCCAAATCCAAGCGGCCGTCTGTCTCCTTTGCAGAGGGCACCCGTTTCAGCCCCAAGGAGAGGCGTGGCTCGGCTCAGGACCTCGGCGCTCTCCCCGGACAGCCACGCAACAAACCCAAGTCACCTTGGGGGGTTTTGATGCTGTCGGCCCTCCAAAGTCAGGGGAGTGCAGCTAGAACTGGGGAGGAAGATGGAGCTGAGAGCGAGGAGGGGGAAGATGAAGTCGATGTGCAGACGACAGACAATCAGGATTCCAGCTGTGATCCAGGGGACCAGGAAGCAGACGGAACCCCTTGCAGGGCCACCCTGCATGTCCCTGGGGCATCAGGACGAAAGCGAGCTATGTCCACCACAGCCGCTCATAAAGGTACCCAGCTGCAGACATCTGATGCTCAGATGGGGGTCTTAAATAAGGTCACCACAGTGTATGTGACGGTGGGTAAGGCAGGTAGGCCCATGTCAAAGACGGAGACGAGCTCTGAAGGCCCAGTTCAAGCCATGCTGCGGCGAATCGGAAGCCTCCAGAGACAAAGGGAGCAGGAGTCTGGCAGGCCAAAGCCTAAAGGAGCTGAAGGGATTACCAAACCACCAAGGAGGAAGCTCGGAGCTCGGGCAAGTGTGTGGGAGGAGGGAGGCCCACCTGTAGGGGAGGTGGGAATATGTAAGCCAATCAGGAGAAAGCATGCTGCTCTCAACTCCGCTGACACAGCTGGTGCTAATGACACTCCATTATCAGAGAGCGGCACTCCAAAAAGGCCTCTGTCCATTTTGGAGAGCGTGCCAGAGGTGGTTTTATCTGTCCCAGGGTCAGATCTTAGGGCTGAGAGTGGTGACCCTAGTACAGGACCAACTGAGGGCACCTACCTGACTGTGGGACCAGCAGGAGACGCTATGAGTCTCAGTGAGGTCATCGCCAATAAAGGTGTGGATGATGAACCCTGCTATGAAAATGTCATGATTGCACACTCATAACCTCTGAGAAACAGCACGTCAGCAGGTCAGAGTCAAGCGCAGCTGCATATTTATTACTCTGCAGTTATAAAGATACAGCCGCAAAGGAAACTAGGGATTTATTATGGTGTTATTCGTTACACAATGTAGTTTGTACAGCTTGCACATTTATGCACATTTATTCAGCATTTGTGATTGAAAAAAACCTTCACCTTTCGATTAAATTCGACATGACATATATTAAACGTGTGACATTTATATTTCAGATTGAGATATAAATTAAACTAAAGCAACAGAATATCAGGTGTGGTATTTTGGTAACTTCTAACAATGCCACTGGTTGCATTCAGTGTCTCTAATCTTATATGAACACGATTATTAGGGACAATTGTGTGACAAGTGTTTTTCTCCATGTAAAAACTGTATACAAACAAGTACTGTAATATCTGGGCGAGTGTCTGCTTCTCGACTCAGATGACGGATAAACAGACATTACGACATCTGAGTTGTACCAGGAAGAATATCAGAGTAGTCTTAAAGCACCATGAACTGAGTCCTTGATCACTGTTGTTTTTATTTATCATGGATGCAAATACAAGTAAGACAGACTGTAACAAGTTCTGAATATGCAATCAAAAGTGAGTAATACAGTACATCTTTTAAACATCTATGTATGTATAGTATTATTATATTTTGTTCTCTGCTACATAAACTGGAATTGTAAGAATGTTTTTACGTTTACAACCGACAGTCAAAGTCCCACCTGTCAGTGCTCTCTGACCTCTGCTGCGACAGTCACATGGTGCTGCTGTTGAGTAAAACCCTCGTGGTTATAATGGAAAGATTTTATTTTTTTCATTACTCAAAATTTGTACGACCACGTGCCAAATGTTTATGACCCTTTGATGGATGAAGTCTTATAAGCCTTGTTTTATGTGTTTTTTCACTGTATATATGCCTACGATTATTAAGGAGAAAATAAAATGTTTGAGGTTGTTGTATATATATATAAAAATGTGGCCTTTAAATTTAATTTGCAATATCTTCTAGGCTTACTCAATTGAGCATACTGTAGTTATGAGTACTTATAGTTGTGTTTAATTTAGTAGGTCAGCTGAGGCAAGAGGAGTTTCATCAACCAGTTGAACTTTGGCCACTTTGAGGCTAACTGCTGTGTGGAGCAGCTGTGTGTGGACTTTGATCGATGAATACTAAAGTTGATGTTCAACAGCCAGCACAGCCTGTGTTTGGGTAAAATTAATGATCTGTTGTACATCAACTTAGTCCAAATGATCATGTAAAAATACCTCAGATATTTCAAACTACTTTTCTGCCCCAGTGGTGTCTGAACATCCAAACCAGTATTTGGCGATGGATCTGGGATATGGAGGCGTGGCGAGGTCAACTCTCTTGGTCCTGAGGTCCACTCTGGAGTATGTATCTGGAAAACACAGAAACAACATTCATTTCATATCTCTGGAGTATTCTATGGTCACATTGTGTGAAGAAAAGCTCACTCTCAGTCAGTAAAAAACTTCACAATAGTTTAGACTTGTCATCAGTGTCAGCATGGATCAACACACATATAACAGCCCACAATACCACTTAAACAGGCATAAATACACTAGAACTGCAGGGATTTTAATCATCTGTTTCTTTGTCATCTGGACTAGTACACATCATGTGAAGCTAGTTATAATAAGCCTTCTGTGGCTAGACAGAGCTCGGGAAAGTTTGATAAAATTAGTTAAAATTAGTTCCTGTCTGCCCTCCCAGCTGCTCTCAACATCTGTAACTCATTTAACAAAGGTCTTCTTTCATCAGCCTGTCTGAAGAACACTGAAACATGTTCCTGGGGTTAAATGGGTAACATGACCACCTCACCCTTGAACGTAGATAAAACAATGAATATTATGGGAGTATTTATTTTGTTAAATTGTTTTGTATGACTAATATTAACCGGATGACTCTGTCCCTGCTGTGTTACCTCCTTTAAAGAAGTAGACATTCTGTATGGGCAGAATCCCCTGGATGGACTCCCAATACGTCCTGTCGTCTCTGGAGTCATAGTTGCCTCTGTTGTTCTGACGGTAACCATCTCTTCGTCGGTCCTGGTCCCAGTCTTGATTCCACTGTCTGTCCCAGTCTCGTCCGAGCCTCTCTTCCATCTCCATCCTCATCTGTGCCAACCTCAGACCCATTTCCATCCCCCTTTCTGCAAAGCCTTGGCCCATGTTCATCCCCCGCTCAGCCATGGACCCCCAGAAGGGAGAGCGGCTTTGCCTCCTTCGACCCCACTGCTGTCCATACTGCTGTCCATACTGGTGGTACTGCTGGTTCCACTGCTGGCCTCGCTGTTGACCGTCGTTGCGGGGTCGTGTGGACCTCAAGGGAGGCACGTACATTCTGCCGGCCATGACGGCATCTACTGGAGACTTGAGGCCCTTCCAGTCCTTGTCAATGAAGTGGTGTTTGTCGGTATGCTGAGGCACTGAAAGGAGGTTAGAAAAACATTAGGCTGTACAACACCTGCCACTACCCTCAAACAGATACAAATAATATATAATGCCACAACTCACAGCTAGAGAAGAGCGCGGCGATGCCACGTTCATAGTTGTTGTAGTATAGGTCAGTGTAGTGCCTGAACAACGTGGACGGAGACCTCTCCGACATGGTGACACACTCCTCATGGGATGGCTGGTGCAAAAACTCGTACGTGTGATACTGATCCCCTGTAGAAACCAACAAGAAGTAACTTTATGATCGATAGCGGATAAGTAGTTTCCACATTATCACATGTTCACCAAAGTATTTTTACACAAATGTCTGGATATATCTGGCTGTACCTTTGAAAAAATAGACCTTCTCTTTTCCATTGTGACCAGGAGCAGGAAGAGCAAACGCTGCATCCATATGATCAGGAATTTTGTCAAAGCCCACGCTGATATCTCGAGGATAGTCATCATCCAGAACGCCGTTATCAAACCTCCAGTACTTGTTTCCCTATTGAAGGTTAGTTTAAACAATACATTGTTATTACAACAGGGTTACACATGATTTATCAAAACAAAACAATTTTCCTGTGTTCCCACCTTGAAGATATAAGTCTTCCCATGACAGTTGACGCGGGTGAAGGCAGCATCAATTGGCCCGCTGATGCCCCACACGTCCTTTATGAGCTTTGGGTAACCAGGAAGCACTGACTTCTGATTCAGTTCAAAAAAGTACTCCCCTGTCGAAGAAAAACACAGACGTTCATAGGCATGTTCCACCACAACACAAAGATCGTATACTTCAAGTTTTGCTCTCTCAAAAGGTCAAATTACTACATTTGAATATGAGGGGATCACTCACCTCTGAAGGCAAATATGGAGCCATTTTTTTGTTGCATAAAGGAGTCAAAAGGCCTCCCACTGCAGACCACAGCGTCTGGGTCAGGGGCTTCAGTGGTGACAGCTGTTGTGACGGGAACAGTGGTCGTCTCAGCTGCTGCATCGGTCGCAGAAGGTTTAGTTGTGCAGGGGGTCGTCTGTGTAGGTGGGACTGTCTGTGAAATGGGTGTTTTCTGTGTAACAGGGGTTTTCTGAAGTATGGTTTCAATCGGTCGAGGGGGTTTAGTCATTTCTTGTGCTGTTTCTGCATGGTGCTGTGGCCTGCGATCAAAGTCTGAGACGGGCTGCTGTGTTGGCTTCTTCAGCTCATCATTGACAACAAAAGACTGGTCGTGTGCTGAACGTCTAGGCGATGTAGTTGTACCTTCAAACAGCTCACCATCATCATCCTCTGCTAACACAAATGTGTCTCCGCGAGCTAAGGAAGAAAAGTGATGTCAGTGACCATCTTTCAGTGCAGAATTTTTACTGTTATTATGAGCAGAGATGTTTCTTACTTGTCATGCCACAGGTGACCTCAAAGTCAGAGCAGCAGCTCCTGTAATACTTGCACATGGAGTCACACTGGCACTTCTTCTGAGCGTTGAAGCCATTCTCACAGCGTCCCATACAGGACTCTGAAAGCGAAAGAGAGCTTGATTGGCTTTATTGTTTTATTTATGTATTCTTTGCACCTCTGACCATATGAATTTACTACTTTTAACAATACAGTTACATTTAGGCTTTGACAGCATGTCCATGGCAAAGGCTCATGGGATATGTTGTTCTTTATCATTGTAGTCTTTGTATGTTACATTCCTGCTTATCGTATACCCTTGTTTGTATTCAGAATTGTAATTAGTGCTGAACACTGAATTGATTAACAGATTACACTATTTTGATACTGTCTTAATTTTTTAAGTTAAAAAAAAACGAATAAATGGGATAATTGTTGTTTTTTCACAATTTAATAATTTTAATTTGGAATACATGTAGACTTTTGGACCTCTGGCGAGACACAACAAGCCTTTTGAAGACATCACTATTTTTTACTATTTGCTACCATTTTATAAACTAAACAATGAATTGATTAATTGTTCAAATAATCAGATTACCTTATTATTAATATAATTGTTAGTAGCAGTCCTAATGGCAACAATTGTCTACTTATAGGGCACCCAAAGTTGATACCGCTGACTGATTAAATGTGAATTACTTTATGTAGTAAGCAGGACACAGTACATTTGACACACAGATTAGCAAGTCTTAATAATACTAAAGGATAAACAACAACCAGCAAAACTCCTCTAAATGCTCACTATACTTCTCTAAACTTTCAAAGTGATTTTTAATGTTGTACTTACCGTCTGCAGCAAAAGTTTGAGCCAGCAAAGCTAGCAGCAGGACGGCCCACAGCCTCATGTTTCCTCTGTGGTCTGAGAGGACGGAATGAAAAGGTAATGGTGGGCTGTGTGCTCACAATCATTGGAAACATGTGTCAGTCACCCCGCTTGTTTACTTTGACCTTATTTGCAAAACGGTTTCTACTCGGGCAAATAAACAGGATATACAGGGAAAAAGAGGTCAATAGAAAACAAATGTTTAAGCCTGTTGACCTCTCTCCCAGTTGATTTTGTATGTTTACTGCAATCTGGGGGTCATTTAAGTGA
Organism: Taurulus bubalis; assembly: GCF_910589615.1. Classification (NCBI taxonomy): domain Eukaryota; kingdom Metazoa; phylum Chordata; class Actinopteri; order Perciformes; family Cottidae; genus Taurulus; species Taurulus bubalis. The sequence goes on from NC_136598.1 coordinate 15,912,574, forward strand.
TTTTTCTCTCTGCAGTTTGAGTAATGCAACATAAACTGTAACGATTAGTCGATTAGTCGTCTACTACTAAATTAATCAGCACCTATTTTGACAATCTTTTAAGTAATTTTTCAAAATTGGTTCCAGATTCTTAAATGTAAATATATTCTGGTTTCTTTATTCGTTTGTGTCAGTAAACAAGACATTTGAAGACGCCATCTTTGGGTGTTGGGAAACAGGGATCTTACCCAATTTTATAACATTTTATAGACCAACAACCAGCCATTTAATCGAGAAAACAATCAAGTGTGTGTGTGTGTGTGTGTGTGTGTGTGTGTGTGTGTGTGTGTGTGCGCGTGCATGTGTGCGTGCGTGCGTGCGTGCGTGCGTGCCTGTAAAGTTTAAGCAGTTTTATTTATCATGATGGCCTTTTTCACAAGAACACACTGTGATGACTTTGTGGACAGGTCACACAAATCACAATCACAAGTAACCTGTCAAAGCTGCAATATTCTTTATTTTTGATCCATTATTGATTGGATGATGATTGGATCCACTGACATTAACACAATGCCCTTCATTCTCCTTTAACACCCGTACAATAGGATCTTAAAGTTGATAATACTAAAATACTGTATCTTATGAGCATTTTCTCTCCTGACTCCAAATGCCATTTATTTAATTCCTCTTAATAAAACAATTACAAAGGCTAATGTATACAGCCATCAGAAGCAATGGCACTGTGGCTCGGTAGTAGTTCTCCTCCTCGTCCAGCAGAGGGCCCGCAGTGTTTACAGACATCTCTGGGCTTCATGAGCACGCACTGCTGTGATGCGGGAGGGGTGGGGGAGGGGCTTCTTTTCCTGTTCATCACCGGGAGTATCCAGACCAGTGTGAAGATACAGACAGCCTGCGGATGCTGACCAAAGGATGCGATAGGTCGGGGGCTGATATTGGAGAGCGGTGTCTTATTTTGTATTTCTGCAGGGAGACGAGCTGTGCGTCAGATAAGGGTGGAGGGAAATTGTATCTAAATAAACAGGCTGTTCTTTTGTTTAGTAGACAACAATAGTCTGTTTCTTCTCCGTAAAACAAGGAGGATCTGCTCCATCCTCTTTCCGTTTCAGTCCTGTGTGCTGAGATTTTGCCTCTTTAAGAACACTTCTGCAAACATAATATGAATGCATGAAGTCATCTATTGGTCGGTGGGATAAGAGACAAAGCAGCAGCGGTTGACTAATGCGCAGACACACTGTGACCAGCTCAAGGTCTGCTTATGAGTCTTTATGGGATTTACTGCCACGGATGACATTGAGAGCGCGCGAGAAAAGCTGATTCCCAGTTGAGCTTCATAACTTCGGCCTTGCCTGACGCGTCTTCTGGAGACAGCAGGCTGGAGACCACTGGAGGAGGATTTTCAGAGGCCTTTTGTAAACAATCACATTTCAGCATCCACGGAGAGTGACGTGTTTCTGCCGGTAGATGCTCTTGTCTCTGACGCTCTTCCTGTGGAGGCTCTACCGACGTTTCTCCATCATGTTCAGCTCAGAGAGACTCACGGTCCCGGAATATGTCAGCCGGCTGCAGAGAGGGAGGCGCGGCTCCGGCTCAAGCTCCGGCTCCGACCCCAAAGCGGTCTCTCCGGGCATCAGCGCCGACGTCCAGGCGGTTCTGGCCACCTCCATCCCCGCGCTGCGCTGCGCCATCAGGAGGCTGAAGTCATCTCATGAATCATCTGAATCAGATGAGACCCGCAGGGCCATCGCAGAGCTCTTCCAGCTGGTGGAGGAGGCCTGGGTGCTGCCCGCTGCGGGCCGTCAAGTGGCTGAGGAGATCTGCAACAGGATCCGGCTGGACGGAGGCCTGGAGCTGCTGCTGCAACTGCAACAGACTCCTGTTGTGGAGATCACCTATGAGTCTGCGAAACTGTTGGAGCAGATACTGATTTCAGAGAACAGGTAGGCCAGCAATGTGTAGGGGGTGCACACAATAACGTGAACACTTTAACAGTAGGACTCGAATACAGCAGCTCTAAACAACCTTTTTGATGATTTGAATTTGTTGTTTCTGTTAGGATTGTGTTATTCTCATGCATGTTTGATGCCGTAATATATGTTGCTTGTACTTAAATGCATCACATTGCACATTATTGGACAGGGACAGACAAAACAACACAGGCAACTTACAATATCATGGAATACAATGCAGGTGTTTCTGCCATATGATCTAGCCAAGACAAGTTAATAAAATACAACCTAAGCTTACACCTTAAGATATAACAGGGCTGTTTGTATTGGCTTTCACGGGTACTTTTTTTGTTCAACCAGTAGTCCAAGTCTAAACTACATTACATTTGAAGTGATATAAAACCGGGAGAAGCATCTTATCATCATTTGAGAAGCTGGTACCGAAGACTGTTTAGTATTTTTGCTTGATGAATAACTTAAAGAATTAATTCAGTCAAAAATGTTCTGTTGATCATCCAATCATCTCATCGCTTCAGCCCCAGTTGATTGATAACTTAATGTTACCAACACACACATGTATGTGGCTCATTTGTTCAGGAGTATCTGTTTACTGTTCATTTACAGTTGCAGTCAGTTTAGCTATCTGATGTCATGATTCAAGCTTTGTCATCATATTGACAAACTTCTGTTGACAGAGAATATATCGCACGTATGGGTCTGGGGGTCGTCCTTAACCTGACACGACACCAGGAAGACGCACAGCTGGCTCGCAGTGTCTCGGGGATCCTGGAGCACATGTTCAAACACAGCGAGGAGACGTCTGTGCACCTCATCTCTAACGGTGCCCTGGATGCCCTCCTCTTCTGGTGCCGGGGAACGGATCCCACTGTGCTCCGTCACTGTGCCGTGGCCCTAGCAAACTGTGCCATGTACGGAGGCCACCGCTGCCAGCGGTTGATGATCGAAAAACAGGCAGCCGAGTGGCTTTTCCCACTGGCTTTTTCCAAAGAGGATGAACTCATTCGCTTCTACGCATGTCTGGCTGTGACAGTGTTAGCTGCAAACAAAGAAATTGAGAACGAGGTGGTGAAATCTGGAACCTTGGAGCTGGTGGAGCCATTCATTGCTTCTTTGGATCCGGATGACTTTGCCCGCAGTTTGTTGGACAGTGCAGACTGCATGCAGGGTAGGACAGCAGCTGATCTGCAGCATCTTTTGCCATTACTGGATGGTACAAGAGTGGAGGGAAAGTGCATTGCAGCTTTTTACCTTTGTGTTGAGGCCAGCATCAAGTCTCGCCAGCGCAACACTAAGGTACACTGTCTACTTTCTATACAGTTTAAAGGTTTAGGTGATACTGTCGCTTTGTTGTGATTGTGACTGAGTTTTAAATTGTGCTCCTTTCAAGATATTTCAAGAGATTGGAGCGGTGCAGAGCCTCAAAAGAATTGTCATGTACTCCAGTAATGTCACAGCCAGTGCCCTCGCCAAGCGGGCACTGAGCATGATGCGGGAGGAAGTGCCGAAACACATCCTGTCATGTGTGCCCAACTGGAAAACCTGTGAAGTGCAGACCTGGCTGCAGCAGGTTGGCTTCAGTGCCTACTGTGACCGTTTCCAGGTGTGTTTAACAGTCGTATTACTCAACAGATCCAGCTAATACACAATGTTTCTGACATGTCTAACTATCTTGCTGTATAGGAGCTCCAGGTGGATGGAGACCTCCTGCTGAACATCACAGACAAGGAACTGAGCGCTGATCTTGGCATGACTGCAGGCCTCACTCGCAAGAGGCAAGTGGTGCAAACCTTTCAACACATGAGCAATGTAACGCTAGGCTAACAAATAACTCTGTTCTGTCTAACCCTGCAGGTTTTTGAGAGACTTGCGTGTGTTGAAGACGTATGCCAACTACTCCACATGTGACCCGAACAATATGGCGGACTGGCTAGTTATGGTGGACCCTCGTTTCCGTCAGTACACCTATGGCCTGGTCCAGTCGGGCGTGGATCGCAACATTGTCCAGAGTCTGACCGATCTGCAGCTCCAACACGACTGCCACATAGACAACGGAGTCCACAGAGCCAGGATACTCTCTGCTAACCGCATGCCCTTAAAACCGTGCCACACAGATGCCCAGCCTGCGGGGCCCGACGTGTTCATCAGCTATCGTCGGACCACCGGCTCCCAGCTGGCCAGGTCAGAACTGAAACAGGGCTAGTGGAGAAAAAAATCATAAAGAGAAAATGGACAGGGTCAGAATACACGTGTACTAAAACTACATCTTTCTCATTTAATTTTCTGTCCCAAGTCTTCTGAAGGTGCACCTGCAGGTTCGAGGATACAGCGTCTTCATAGATGTGGAGAAGCTGGAGTCCGGTAAATTCGAGGACAAGCTGATCCAGAGCGTACAGCGGGCACGAAACTTCATCCTGGTCCTGTCCGCCAACTCGCTGGACAAGTGCATGGGTGACACTGCCATGAAGGATTGGGTTCATAAGGTCAGAAGCTTTCCCTTCTCTGCATGTGAGGGACTCCATGTTGAAATGTTAGGTCATATTGTATCTATTTATTTAGCTTAACACTTTAAGTCCACTACACATTTAGCCCAAAAATACAATTAAAGACAACATTAGTCAGAGTAGTGTAAACTACTCTGACTAATGTTGTCTTTAATTGTCTTTTTGTTTTATTAATCATATTCCATTAATATTCCCTCACTGATCTATCAGCTGAAATTACATGTTACAGACATATTGTAGCTCAAACAAGGGGTTAAGAGGATGTTTTACATATCTAGATATTTTAGTATGTCATAGACTCAAAATAATCCTCATTAATCTTGCAGGAGATAGTCACAGCCTTGGCTGATAAGAAGAACATAGTTCCTGTCACAGATCAATTTATGTGGCCCGATCCCACATCTCTACCGGAGGACATGAGAGCCATTCTGAACTTCAATGGTATCAAGTGAGTAACTGTACACAAGTAAACCAAAGCTTTCCTGAGCAAAAACATGTTGTTATTGGTTAGCACATTTCTGCATCCCTCACCACATGGCTGTGTGGTGTGTATGCAGTACATTTTAATTATTTAACAGGTTTAACAGCTTGTTTTGTTTGATTTGTGGCCAACATTGTTAAGGTTTTTAAAGCCTTTTATTTCTTTGAATAATTTGTGAATATAAAGGTTAAAGTTTTACTGTTTGCAATTCATGTTTAGCAGATCTGTAAAATATCCATTAGAGAACTGATTTGCTTATAACGAACATCATCAAATGCCTGTTGCCTTTATCTTGACACAGATGGTCCCATGAATATCAGGAGGCCACGATCGAGAAGATCCTCCGCTTCCTGAAAGGACACAAAGACCAAACCGACGGCAAAGACGCCTCCCAAATGATAGAAAATAATAAACTGGCAGAAACAGTTTGATCTTAGCTATATCAAATTGAAATGATGCCAAATGGCCTACGGTGAACAGGCCAGAAGCTTTCTCTGGCCAAACGCATGTGAAGTCAATTTGATGTTATGCTTACATGCTCACACAAAGACCTAATATAAATAGAACAGGGAGTGTTTAAATTCTACCTAATAAACGGTAAGCTTATAATCATAGTACCCTCATACTGCTGTTAATGTGTAATCAGGTACAGAATATACGCCTTCTGTCTCTCAGGAAAATAACTGTGATAGATCAGCTGTTATTGGCCCCCGAGCAAAATCACCAAGAGCAATCTCTGAAGTATCCACTAATCACACAAGTTATGCAACCATCCTTTGTTGAACTCGCATACTGTAAATTCATAGGACAAAAGCAGGTCTCTGACTTTGCTGACATAAATGTTTTCATGTTTTGGTTGTGAATAGAAAAGAAACAGTTTATTGCAGATGCATTGCACTGATTATGATGAGAGTATCTAAGCTAGAGGCATGGCATGCAGTTATAAACGAGCTACATGCTGTAAAACTGCACCCAAAATGTAACCAAATACAGATGTAACGAGTGTACAGGCAACGTAAATGCGTATGTAGTATTAAATGTTTCCTTCCTACTGTGTCATCAATGTTGAATTGACAAATACATGAACTACAGCAGTCAAAAACGATTGACTCCTTTAAAATTATTATCTGTGTTACAGAGACTAATAGACTGCCGTTACAATATACTGGAATACATAAAAATGTCATTTAATACTGTTAACGGGAGGTTTCAGTCACCACAGTATTAAGTCTGATGAGTATGTATTTGTACGCTTTGCAATTTAAACTGTCATATAGTCTTCAAGATGTTGGACACACATTGTTCTGTAAAATTAAAATCCTGTCGCCTGAATGCAAGCGCTGTTTTTCAGGAATGTTATCTGATTTTGCCTTAATATTGTTTGCATTTTGAGTCCACCTCATTGCATTTATTAAATGTGTCATTGATGTTAGCTTTTTCAAAAAGCAAGTCAGGGTTTCATTTTATCATCAGGTTTTTTATTTTCTCAGTGGAAAACAAACATCATTTCATCCTTTTATTTGAAACACGGTGGAAAATAAAAAAGGTGCTGTAAAAAAATAACTGAAACTGTGAAATCCTGTACATGAACTTCACTCAATCACGTGTGACATTCAAAATGAAACAAATTGAATCATCATCTTTATCACCAACTATCCAAAATTATCCAGTTCCATTAAAAATAAATTAAATGATTGCAACTTATAAATACTGTACAACTGATTACAATAAAGAATAGACAGTTTTGTCACAAAATTCGTCATGCTGATCAATTCACAGTCGATGAGTTAATACTTCATTTAACCTCTAAACCTCCCTTTGTGCATTTCAAAGCCGATTTGGCGGCTCGTGTTCCCACATTGTGCATCTTGGACCTGACCCTGTGTGCATGCTGGCTGAGGGCCTGAGCTCTGGGACTATCCAGTGTTTGTGGTGGAGGGAGGAGGGTCAAGGTGGAACTCATTATTCAGCTTCTCTCTTCTGTGGATTACTGATAGTTGGGTTTGGACATGCTGTGACATAGCGCGAATCTCAGGTACTAACTTCCCTGTTTGAGGGTTCTAGAGAGAACATCCTCTAATAGATTTAGGATACACACATGGACAAAGCTGCGAATTACACCGTTTGGTAACCAACGTTACCTTTACTGTCTGCTGGATTAAATGGCCACTTCATCTTTAATGAGTTAGCGTTAAGTTAAAATGCGGTATCAAAGCCTATTGTCCCAAAAGTAGTCTGATTTATAGTCTTAAAAACACGGTAATACATCTATGTAATATCTAAAAAGCAACGCTATTTTTAACTTTATAATATCAACTACCACTAGTTTCTAAAACACCCCAAATTCCCACAAAAAAACAGGATAGTAAATTACTGTGAACAGACAGCAATGGAAAAGGTACTCTGATCTGTTACTCAAATAAGCAGTACCACATGTAAAAAAAAGTACCTAAATTATATACCTGGATTAGAATAATTGATCACTTTTATGCTGCTGCTGGCAAATGTGGCTCTTTTCAACTAATTTACAGTACATCAAGTAGTTGATGGGTAGCTTGTGAATTTTCCCACTGTAAGTCTTATCTGAACCATAAATATATAAAAAGAATCTGTCACCTCCCTTTTTGAACCTCTGTGAACACTATATGGCATTATATGGCACCCATGCTTTACATGTTTTGGAACAACTGAGGAGTTTCCTCTTAGCACCTTAGACTGCAGTGTGTTATTTCAGCTATAGTAATTCATCCATTCAAAATAGAAACATAAGGCACACTCTTTGGTTACTATTACGCTGTATTGAAATGTATGAAATCACAAAATGAAAGCATATATTGAACCATGTTAATTTCTATATTTGTATGAATATCATGATAAAAACACTATGGCCTGTTTTTGGGACCAGAAAATATTTGACAAAGCCCCAGTCTCCACAGTCTAATCATTAAGACAGAGGAGGTTTTACTGTCATGTCAGTCAAGAGTTTGATTCTTCATCCTCTGTTCTTGATTGGTGTGACTAGGAAGAGTCCCATCGCTGAGCTAGTAAACAAAAGTCAAGCACCCCATCACTGTGTTCAGATCAAAAGTCTCCCCACAGATGGATGTCTCTGTGTCAGAGCTGCTCACCTCTGAGACCGACACCAGGATGAACTTTAACTCTCTGACAGCTTCCATTTTTCAGGTCAGGATGCCGTGGCGTGTCGGGGGTCTCTCCTCTGGTCTAAACATTGCAGGGTCCTTTAAAGACAAACATTAAAAATGGTTAATCGTTTATTCTGCTCATCTTAAAAGGTGCGGATTGTCTTGCTTTTGTAACTATAATTCACAAATAGAAAACAACTCAAAGTTACATTGGCAAGAGGAACACTCACCCAATTATTCCAGCAGGGATGAAGAGGAGGATGGCAGCCAAAAGGAAAGGGAAGCCCTTCATGAAGTGCAGTGTGGCTGGGTAGAGGGAGTTAAAGACGCCACTGCCCACCAGGAAACATAAGCTCTCCACACAGGCAACGCAGGCAAACAGGACACCTGGGAGAAAGTACAAACACCCAAACTTGTAAACAACCTGCAGGACACAAGCAGTCCCTCGTGAAAAGCTAATCTTAGTATAATAAATACAAATGCACTTGAATTCAGTGCAGTTTGTTGTGCTAAAAACAATATGTTTAAAACATGAGTAGTGTTTGGTAAATTTTCAGTGACTGACCTTGTTCTGATGGGCCCACCAGCTTAGACAGCTTTGACCGGAGCACAGGCGTCGCGGCCATGGAGAGGAAACACAGCCCATAACCTGGGGACCAACAAATCTGAACTTAGACGCAGCTAAAAAGTTATAGTGTACATTGTGACACAATGACACCACATTAGTGACCAATGCTAACATTTGAAACGATGTTTCTGGATTTGTATGTAAATTATGTTTTCTTCTTGTATGTTCGTATTCTGTCATAAAATGACCCAAACATTATTGCACAACTATTTTACAATCTCTAAAGTATGAAAATGTTATTGCCTGCTTTCACACAAGGATTGTTAAGTCTTTCACTTGCTGAGCTGAACTGTGATAATGAGCATGTTATCAAATCCTTCAGCTAGAGCTGGTAAAGCACAAATAACAGAGGATAATGAAAGCGAAAAGGGCATATTAGATTTCAGTGCAATATAATTTAATGGATATTTTAGTTACTTGTCATCATTCCTTATAAAAGGCTGAATATGCTTAAATATGCTTAAGGACAAATTGCTGTGCTTAATAAGACCCTGAAAGCATCTCATTTGCCGTTTATTTTTGCTTATGGATAAAAACCTTGATGTTCTCACCTGTGAACATGAGCTGAGTGGTGTCAGTTATAGAGAAGACCAACAGCCCGATGATATTGGAGGCCAGACCAATGACAGCCACCCAGGAGTCCTCCATGCAGTGCTGCATGATCTTCAGCCCCAACAGACTGCTCATGTAGGCCAGGTGCAGCGCTGCTGATCCATAGCCAATGAGGGCCGACCCCCAGCACAGCGGTGAGCTCAGCTCATACAACACAAACAACCCCCTGCTGCCCATGTGTACGGTCACCACCACGAAGAAACACAGCGTGTAAAGCCACAGCTTGCATCTGTGAAGTCTTCCCCCCTCCTCACTGGTACTGCCTCCTGTTGAGAAGAGGCGCCAGGCAGCTTTATGGTGGCGACAGGTGAGGAGCTTGGCACTTGGGTCCGGCAGGACCGACTCGCGGACAAACAGGTAAGCGTACAGAGCCGAAGCCAGGTTAGTGGCCAGGACCAGCCAGAATGGATTGATGTACCTAAATAGAGACGTAACAACATAACAGTAATGATTACCAATTCAGATAGAAAAGATTTAGATTTTGAGCAAAGTGCACTGGCTAAATGGAAGTGACATTCAAAAACACACATTTCTTACCCTTGTGCTCGCCGCCACACCCCTCCGATGATGCTGGCTAGCATCCCTGAAAGGCCCAGACAAGCCTCCAAGATGGCCACCCGGAAGGTGCGCGACCTTCTGTCGCTGGTGTCAGCCACATATGCAAAACAGCCTGCCAGGACGGCGTTAAAGTCACCCGAAAGGCCACCAAGCAGCCTGCCCACTAGAAAGTAGACCACAGGCAGCTTCAGGTACATCACCAAGAGGTAAACCAGGGCTTGGAGGGCCAGGCCGAGGTTGGGGATGATGAGCACAGGTCTGCGACCTGCGAGGTCACTCCATGAGCCCAGGAAAGGCACCACCAACACGCCGAGAGAAAAGCCCCCAAGACTGATGTACAGGTTCCAGTGGGCTGTCAAGGTTTCCACCTCCTGCAACAACAACAAAAAAGATTATAAGTCCAGCACATTTATCAGCGAACAGGAGTTTAAGATACTCAAGTTGTCTCTGCTTGGTCAGTGCTCTGCTGAGTAGGACTGAAAAATGCTGATCCATCAAACCTCTAGTCTACTACTAGTTCTCATTTAAAAAGTCAGAGAACCTGTTCAAATTATGCCTGATCATCGTTTCAACTTGTGACTGCTGCTCTTTTTGTAATTGCTCACAAAAGAATGGGCAGTTTATTTTCTTTCTTTTAAAAAACAAATATGGCACTGATGATTCTGCCTGTTTAAATGTTTACATTTAATAGTCTAATTTTGCTTTGAAAAAATGCCTCTAAACGTAATGTCTTTTATTGTGGCCTTGCTTGTATCATGCAATAATTATTTATGCATTTATTTTGTCTGTTTATGTATAGGATGCTTTTGTGTTGCAGGTTTACTCCGTTGTCTTTAATGTCTATTTTATATTTATCTGGTTGATTGTATATCATATGTGTATATATGTACGATGAGTGAAACTGGAGTCAAATTCCACACATGGCCAATAAAGCTGATTATTGGCTTATAATATAACACAAAAAAGAAAAAAGAATCATCTTTTATAGTAAATATTTCTAATAACATTATAATGATAGATCATGATTAATGACACTGTGCTCATCAGAAGAGACGTCATTGTTGACTACATAGTTTCGCTGTTCAGCAGGTCGGACCCATGAGCGTTAACAGCTGACGGCATGAAGGCGCCTTCGAGCAAGGCACTTAAATGAGGGATCTGTTTAACCATCAGCGGCAGAGACACCAAGTGACTTATTTAGATGAGTAACCGTTTGAAGCGGGTCGCGAGGCATCGAGCCGTTGCTGCACTCCGACCTCTTGGAGCCGTTGTAGCCCAGGTCCTCGCTGATGCGGTCCCACAGGTACTGCGTGGAGAGCGGCGTCTGCAGGACCAGGGAGAACATGGAGAGGAAAAGCACCGGCTCCACGGAGACCGGCAGCGGGCATCTAAACTGCGGTCGCGTGGAGCGGGTTGTCGGTGACGTTGCGTCGGCCTCCTCCTCTTTGTTGCCGTTGGTTTCATCGTCGGTCGACGGTGCGTTGAGCTCGTCGTCGGGAAGAATCGCCACGGTGTCCAGCTCGTCCATGTCGCAGCGACGCGGCGTTAACTGGGACCATTAACGTGACTTTCTCTGTGTTCCCAGTGTCTGAACTCATGTGAAACATTCACTAAGCTGCTCCCCGACGCCAGCTTGTTTACGCCGCTGGTGTTTTTTCTTCTGTTGGGTGAAATAAAACGAGCTTGAAACTTCGCTTCAGCTCAGCTGAATAAAGGAAGTGACACTGACGCACGTTGACGCGTGAACACAGCGCCCACACGTGGACAAAGCTGCGAATTACACTGTTTGGTAACTAACGTTACCTTTACTGTCTGCTGGATTAAATGGCCACTTCATCTTTAACGAGTTAGCGTTAAGTTAAAATGCGGTATCAAAGCCTATTGTCCCAAAAGTAGTCTGATTTATAGTCTTAAAAACACGGTAATACATCTATGTAATATCTAAAAAGGAACGTTATTTTTAACTTTATAATATCAACTACCACTAGTTTCTAAAACACCCCAAATTCCCACAAAAAAACAGGATAGTAAATTACTCAACCGCCCTGCTACAAACTATTCAGTGAATCATTATACATTACATAGATTGCATTTTTATGGACTAAATTTATAATTTGAGCCATGGGGGTGCTTGTAAGCTCTCATTGGGTATACAAAAGTAGGACCAAAAGTTATATTTTTAATGATTAATAGGAGGTTGATATATGTTTTGTATACATCTGCAGGTCCTGGCTAGATGTTTTTAAAAAGACAGTCTAGAAATGGTATAAAACAGCATAATCTTCTAAAATGTATATAACTTAACTATCGTGCACATTGTGCAAAGGACAGGAATATCAGTGGACGTTCTTGACAAGACGGACAATGATTGCAGCAGAGAAAACTATCCTAAAGAAAAAGTGCTTTCGTAGTCAATTTTGTAAATCTATGGTCAAGATACCAAACTGCCTTTTTTCGTTTTGAAACTGCAAAAAGGCAGTCAGCATTGTCATTAATAACTCGTGTCATGACAGGTTATGGAAATAAACTTATTTCCCTGGTTATTTTACGTTATTTTGCAGGAAAGCATATGACTACAGCAAACTTGCAAGTTTTCTGTGTACTAAATCTCCACTTGGTAGCCACATTTATTTTAATATGAATGAGTTAAGATTGTGCACAGATCTAAGAAGCAAAACTGTATCCTCCTCATAGGTGATGTGTAAAAAGCAGTGTCCTTTGTATGCATGTACTATATTTTAAATAATATGCACAATATATTATGTGACAAATGCACTAGACATTAACCAAAAACGATATTGTATTATTATGGTAATTGTTTATTCTAGTTGATGGATACTACATAAATGATCCTTCAAAAAAGTTTGTCCAGGCTGGTATTTCTCAGTGCATTGTCTCATTCACAATTTACTTTTTGTTCCTTATTTATACTACGCTAAAGTCTCTACGAGGATTATGTAGTGCAAACTTGAATCACAAATGGTTTACTTTTTTAATTTAAATTGTTTTTGTTTTAAAACTGAAAGTAATCCTCCCTGTTAAGTAACCGTCAAGGACTTCGGACGTAATTTGATAGAAACTCAGGGTTGCCTCAAGCAATAAAACATCAATCATCACACACTCTTGCAAAACCTTTTAACCTTTTCACTTCACACATGAACACACAGTAGGAGGATGATCTGGTTTGTCTACATTTCATCCTCTGGCAGGCTTTTCATATGTATCACAACATTGTGTTTTAAAAGTTACGCCCACACTGCTTTACAAGGCTATCAACCCTGTTATCTAAATGTTTTATTTTTTTTCCCGATTGCCCTCGATTGTTCTTGTGATCAACACATTGATCACATGCCCTTCCCTCCCAACACATGGAGACACCCAGTTCCTGCAGAACCCTCACTCCAAAGTTAATTTTTAATCTTTTTTTTGTGAAATACAGAGCCATATATATAAACTGTGACTTTCTGTTGCTGTCACTTAGTTAGTAGGGTGGTGTTGCTAAGTTTATTATTATTTTTCTCTCTTTGGATGTCCATTACACATTGTGGATCCCATCATGCCTGGGTTTCTTAGATGGTTGTGGAGGTATAGGAATTACATTGTGGTAGTCCTAACACCTCTTTTACTTCTTCCTCTGCCCCTCGCCAGCCCGACCCTGGTAAGAAAAAAAACATGTGTATGACTTTTTACTGTCATATAGGACATATCTGCAGATATATTTTAAACTTTAGACCTGCAGAATGGAAATGGCTTGTCTAATTGCATAATATATTAGGCGGGAGATAGCTTTTTGGTTTATGGGAGTTACAGTAGTCGAGTTTTGAGAAAATGAGTGCATGAATGAGTGTGACAGTATGGGTTTTTAATTCTGGAGATGGTTCTTAATTGAAAGAAGCAGGACGGGAGGTTTTTTCAATCTGTGTTTCGAAGTTTAATTGAGTGTCAAACATTACTCCCAGGTTTCTGGTAACAGGTTTTATATAAGCGGAAGGGGACCAAGTTCACTCTGTAGGAGACTATTGTTATTGTTTGGGGAGTTGAACAGTATGACTTCTGATTTTGAGTTATTGAGCTGTAGAAAGTTTTGTGCCATCCAGCAGTTGATATCAGAGAGACAGTCTAGTACAGCAGCTAGGCTCTTTGGGTCACCATGTCTCAGAGGAAGGTATATCTGTGAAAAGCAGTGAAAAGAGACGTTGTGTCGTTGGAGGATTTAGCCGAGTGGAAGCATGTAGATTGAAAATAAAATCTGACCTAAAATTGAACCTTGTGGTACACCACAGGTAATGTGTGTCGTGGAAGACGAGTGGTTACCTATGGTGACCGAATAGGTTATTTCTAAAAGGTATGAGTAAAACCAGCTAAGTGCAGTGTCCTTGATGCCAACCCAGGTTTTGAGGCGATCGATTAAAATGACGTGATCTAGGATGTCAAAAGCTGCACTTAGGTCTAAAAGAATTAAAACTGCACTCTCCCCCCTGTCTGTTGTTAAAAGAAGGTCATTAGTTACTTTGAGGATGGCCGTTTCTGTGCTGTGTAGTGCTCTAAAACCTGACTGAAATGTTTCAAACATGTTGCTGTGGTTCATAAAAGCTAAGAGTTGTGTTGAAACCACTTTTTTGAAAATGTTTGATAAAAAAAATGAAAGTTTAGAAGTTGGCCTAAAATTGTATAAAACAGAAGGATCAAGCTTGGGTTTCTTTAAAAGAGGTTGGACTATAGCATGTTTATAAATAGATGGGTAGGGGCAATTTAGGGAGCTATTTATAATCAATAAAAGATTGGGCCCAACAGTGCCGATAACCTCTTTGAGAAATCTAGTGGGGATAAAATCAAGGCTGCATGTGAGGCATCAGTAAAATGACAGGGGGTGATTATCTAAAATTAAACAGGAGAAGAAGGAAGCTCTTGCTTCTTTAACTGCCTTTTTTATAGTTCTTCTTTGCATCTTTCCAAATCTCATAAAATACATGTCGGACAGTTTTTTTTCCTCCATTTTCTTTCCTTTCTCCTATAGTCTCTCTTGAGTTCCTGTGTGGACTCATTTAGCCAGGGCTGTGGTGTCCTTTTAGATTTTTTGACCTTGTAGGGGGCAACAGAACAGTATGACAGGTGTGATTAAAAAAGGAGACCAGCTCCTCTGTATCAGAATGTGGATTAAAAGCAGTAAAACGCAGAAATGGAGTTAAAACTACAGCAACGGGCAGGTGAACTGAGATTTGTGGGAGGTTGGGCTAAAACCATATAAAATAAAACTGCTTTGTGATCAGACACACAGATATCCTTACTTTCAAAGTGTTCAGCGCTAAGACAATTATACAAGACGAGGTCAAGGATGTGACCCGTGGGAATGAGTGGGTCAAATAAGAATTTTGTCATACTGTGACATAAAATAAGCTAAAAGTTCAGCAAACTCATGGATAAAATACTGTTCTGTCTGTCTGTCTGTCTGTCTGTCTGTCTGTCTGTCTGTCTGTATGTATGTCTATAGGTTAAAGTATGTGTTTCTGATGTTGAGGTGATGTACAATATGTGCAATTAAAGGCGGAGTGCAACTTTTTCTCTCCATCGGTACTTATGGACATATGGTGCAGTTTAGTCATCAATTGTGGAGTTACTGATTGAGAGCCATGCTGGAGATGGAGTAAATAAAATCACTTGTGCTGTAGTATTGTTGCTATTTGAGTTAAATTAGCTTTACATGGTCGATTATTTTTTGTAGAGCACAAATCTCTTCTAACATCCATTAACCACCCTCACTTTACATTTATGGTTATTGCCTTATCAGGTGTTTAAACAAAGTCCATCATCAAAGAACAGCTCTGATAGGACTTCATAGGTAGATTATCATATCTGATCTTTGGCCAAACGTGTTCTGATAACAAAAATATCAATGAACTACCCTGATGGTCATTATGGCTAATACATGAATACAATAGATGCCCAACGAAACACCACTCAGGCCCAGATGAACTTAAAACATGGTAAATCCCATCACCAACATGAACAGGGAATTCTGTCAGTACTGTAGATTCTCCAACTCTGCAACCAGTCTCCACTAAGGCCACAGACGCTCCATTAATTGGGGCACAGGAAGCAGACGGCGCCTTTCTGCTTTCATGCGTCTGTTCAGGGGCCCTGAGTGTAGAAGAAATGATGCTCAACCATCAACTCTTGCCTATTATATCAAACATAAATTTGTATCGCAACGGTCCAGTTCGACCTGGCCTCAGATACCTTTACTTCTATTGTAGCAACATGTATTTAGCTGCAACAATACTTTTACAGCTTAAAATCCAAGAGCAAGAGTATCAGGAGTATACAGTGCAAAAAGTCCTGACCTGCTTAGATAAACCTCTGTTTTAAAAATGACTTTGCGTGATCCATAAGGGAAGTGGCAGGATATATTGATATCAAAAAGAGGTGTTATTTGAAGTAGGAATATGTCTGGATGTTAATGAGGCAAAACAGGCTGACCATGACTGATGTAATGAAAGTGATTGATTCATTCTACCATTGAGGAGTCAGAAGAGCGAAGAATGAAATCGGAACAGCCAGTGAAAGACACAATAAGGGGTTACTCATATTTTAGGGATTCTGGAGACAACAGTGACTAAAGCTTGGATCTTTGAGTGAGCTCCTTTATGCTCTCTGATCGATATTAAAACATTACATTAAGATAAGATAAGATAATCCTTTATTAGTCCTGCAGTTAGGAAATTTGCAGGGTTACAGTAGCAAAGGGGTAAAGTGCACACAAGAAAAAAAAGTTATATAAATAATAAACAGTAAAACAGTAAGAAAAACAGTGTTTTTTTTAATGCATACTAGCATGCAGTTCACTGGTGAGGTTGTCTGAATGAAATTTGACTCAGAAAATGATTACACTTGGTCTTTCGAATCAAATGAAAATCTATTTTCTCTTTTTTTGCTCAAATTTAATCATTCAATCCACAAAGTATTTTTGAGAGAGAGAGATAGAGTTCCTATAGTTCTGTAGCCACATTTTGGGAAACCACTGCAACAAAATGAAAATGATAATCAAAAGGGATCAAAGACCTCAGTCTGGAAGGACATTTGTTGCTTTACATTGTCTTCTTAGCTGCAACATGGCCAGGAAAGGCCCCCGTCCTTGACCCTTTGTACTATTTAATCTTTGACTATAATAAATTTAAATGTAGGATCATGTTCAGGGGCATGTTCAATCTGTCCCATTTAATCAAAGACCAAAACCTCTGTTCCTGTTCAGCTTGTCACAATTCCCGTATATTTTGAAAGAGATAAGCATTTTATGGCTTTGTTTCTGGTTAAGCTGTTGTAATTGGAACATCAAGCAAAACAAGCAATTACGCCGAAGGAAGTTACTTCTTTGACTTTCATCAGCAGGTATGTTGGTGTTTGGTTTGGTTCCAACTACACTGACAAAAGCAGGACTTTACTCTGTGTGACTAAAATGTAGAATGTAATTAGTTTTGACTGGCTGCTAATATTTTAACTGCAACATTTTAACATCAAGCACATACATGTAGCCGTTCCTAGTAAAATTAATTTACTCAATGTTTACTACAGTTATCAGAGATTGCCTTACCACGCTAACTGAACTATACAGTCAGTTAGCCAAGGTTAAGACGTTTATGGTGTGTTGTAGTTCCCTTACAAGCTTTATTAACTTGATTCTCTTTCTTGAGTAGCTATCACTTGTACACAATTGTCAAGTGCAGTGTAATGTATATATAGTATATACTGTGTATTAAGGCTGTTAAGGATAATATTCCATGTCTGTCATTACAGGAAGCAAAATGTGGCTATGTCATCATCCTCATGGCGCTGTACTGGTGTACAGAGTGTATCCCTCTGGCTGTGACCGCCCTGCTGCCTGTCATTCTCTTCCCCATGATGGGCATCATGGAATCAAGTGAGGTATTTCCATCTGTTTACCTTGACCACACAATAATAAATAATAAACCTCTTCTTTGAATGGGATTTGGATTTCCTTACTTGTTTTTTTCTTCCCTCATCCAGGTTTGTATTCAGTACCTGAAAGACTCCAACATGCTCTTTATTGGTGGGCTGCTGGTGGCCATCGCTGTCGAGCACTGGAACCTGCACAAGAGGATCGCCCTTAAAGTGCTGCTTATTGTGGGGGTGAAGCCATCTCTGTGAGACTTTTGCATACTAAAAACTGCGGCTATAATATAAAGTGTGTGGAAGAAAAATGACTGGCTTGCACAAAGCCCTGACCTGAACCCCATTCAACACCTTTGGAATTAACTGGTAGCCCGACAATAAGCCAGGTCTTATTGTTGGTGGTCAACCTCAGTAATACCCTGGTGGCTGATTGGGAGCAAATCCCTGCAGCCAGGTACCACATGTTGTGGAAAACCTTTCCAGAAGAAAGGCTGTTATAATGTAATTTTTGAGTCCACATACTTTTGGCCATATCATGTATATCATCTCTATTCTGTTTCTCTGTCCATGCTGTCTTCAACTTCAACTTCCATCTCATCATTTATTTTGCGTCCTCTCCAGCCTGATGATCGGTTTCATGGGCACCACAGCCTTTCTGTCCATGTGGATCAGTAACACGGCCTCCACAGCCATGATGGTGCCCATCGCCAACGCTGTGCTGCAGCAGCTGTGTGACACGGAGACCAACGCTGAAGAGAGGGATTATAACCTGTCTGCTGCAATGGACGGTGAGGATAACCAGGCATTCGAGATGGGGGACACCAAAGAGAGCAAACAGATTAAACCCATGGACAAGGCCATCGGCATGGGTGTGTACGACTTCTTCTTTTTACATGTTGAAGAGAATGTTTCTTAATTCTTTGGGTGCTATTTTTGTTGTTTTACTGTTGTTGCTCTAATAATGTTTTGCAGATAACGATGACCAAAAAGACATGAGGGAAAATGGCATTATATCAAGTAGGTTACTTTTAAAAAAATTGTCTTTAAAGTTAGACTCTTGTTTAGAAAATAATAATAAAAGGTCAAAACAGAGCATATAAGGCCACATGCATTCTTGCTTTGGTTTGTATGAGGTTTCAAATACTCATTTTAAATTCACAAAGAGAGCTTGACCTGTTTATAGATTTTTTATTTGTCAAGCAGTTTGGTTTAGTCACCCAAGATGTCAACACAAAAGTCTGTGCTGCCTTGAAGATATGTGTCAAACTAAACTTTCCCAAAACTCTTGAATACCGATTGCAACTTTGTGTGAGCAACTCTGTATTAAACAATTACAGAAACTGATAAAGCATGGAAGTCAAAACAGTAAATGTATGTTACATTCAAGACACAACAATTAAAATGTGTTTTCAATGCTGAAGGTCTGCTCTCTGTCTCCCCAGTGGTTTCTGACAGGAGCCCAGAGGCCGAGCAGCGCAGACTGAAGAGGGAGGAGAAGTATTTGAAGCTGACGAAAGGCATGAGCCTCAGTGTTTGTTATGCAGCAAGCATCGGTGGGACGGCTACCCTCACTGGAACCACACCCAATGTCATCTTGAAAGGCCAGATTGATGAGTACGACCAGCACAAATGCAGATAAACACACAACATATACATATAAGCAAGCTTCCCGAATGCAGATCAACTCTCTGGACTCAATCTAAACCAAGATACCCAGTTATGTCGTCCTTTGCTCACAAGGGGCTAGGTTGGCCTATTTGCACTGATATTCCTCCACAACTAAAATAGTAGGCTATTTTTTCGGTCAACATTCTTATGTTTTTTGTTTTTTACATTATACTCTTATCACAGATTGCATTGTTGAGATTGAGGCATGTGGCAACACCAGTTAACCACAGTGTCTGCAACACAAGTCTGCAAATGGACTTGACAAGTTACAAACAAGTCTCTAGTTTCACTTATTATTGTTGTTAGGATTATTAGGATGGAAAAAAGACGATTTAAGCACACTCAATCTTTTATCCACCAGACCGAGTGTCTGTTAAATGAATGCTTTCCATTGTAAACTGAAAAATTGGAACATGTAATGGACATTTACATTGGACAAATGCATCTGTTTTCACTTCAACGTAGCTGGTTTACTGATTTACCAGAACATGGACTCTTTTACTATGTGCAGGATCACTCTTGTAGTTTAAAGCCATGCCAAGTAGATTCAATGATTAAATGTGGATATAAAGTTTTACACTACTCACTGATAAGGGATAACCAAAAAAAGAATAATACCCCGGTTGTACAAAACTAAATTGTTTGGGTGTTTCTACAGTTTTTGTGATCTCAATGCTTTTCTTTTTCATCATCAACAGACTCTTCCCAGAAAACAGAGGCGTAATCAACTTTGCAAGCTGGTTTGGCTTTGCATTCCCCAACATGATGCTAATGCTCGTCTTGTCTTGGTTGTGGCTGCAGTTTGTGTTTTTGGGCTTTAAGTAAGTTTTACGGACTGGTGTCGTATTCTGCTCTGATATCTTATGACTACGTCCAGATTATTAAAGCATTATTCATTTCTAACATTATGTTATTCCAGTTTGAAAAAGTCCTTTGGATGTGGCACAAAGAAAGATGGTGACATGGAGGCTTACCAGGTAATCAAAGATGAGTACAACAAGTTGGGGAGGATGAACTTCGCTGAGGGTTGTGTACTGACTATCTTCACGTTGCTGGTTCTTCTGTGGTTTACCAGGGAGCCTGGGTTCATACCCGGCTGGGCCACTTTGCTCTTCAACAAAGACAAACCGTGAGTATAACTGTTTATCATTCAGCTTTTCGTGAGAGGTGACCAGTTAACCAGGGATAGTCCAGTATAGGAGGAGAACATGAGGGTCTAATTTTAAGGGTTTATCAATCACTGAACTTGAGTCTTTGTGGTTAGCAAAGTCTACATATGTTTGATCACTACACTAGCCTCAAAGTAGTATCTTGAGTATTTTCATAATGCATGAAATGCAGACATTTCCAATGTGTTTTGTCATCAGGTACGTCACGGATGGCACCGTGGCCATATTAATGTCATCACTCTTCTTCTGCATCCCGTCCAAATGGCCGAGATGCTCCGGGAACTCTGAGGACGGTAAGTCAGCTGGCATGTTTCATGTTTTGTTTGAGCAACAGGTGCATTTGTATACATATCTTATTATAAAAAGGTGTATAAATTGACCCTACCTTTTTTGAATATCACATCAAAGGGTAATTTAAGTCGTAAGTCTATGCTCATGTTAATGCCGTCATTTGTTGAGAAACATTGATAAAATAGTGATGAGCAAATGTATAAATCATGTGTTCAGAGGAATAAGACTATGTTGAAGCAAGAAGGCATGCACTTGATCTCTTTTGGGTCCTATCTGCGCGTCTGGACAGCACCATGGGAAGAGTTCATTCACTGTTGCATCACATTTTATGTTTGTGGTTTAGTTTGTCATATGAAGATAGGAGTGCAGTTTTATGAGCATGTTTGTCCTCTATCTGTGTACTATACCTAAGATACAGTCAATGACTTTTACTGCCCGTGAAAACTCTTCTCGCTGATTCGGCACATTTCTAATAAATCTTGTCCCGACTCCTTCCTGAATTGTAGCCTGATCGCCCCAAGGTCAAGCCTGTATAACGGTACATGCTGTGATGTTCCTTAGACAAATTACTTTTGTATCAATCAATTATTTTTTCCCTTTGGTAACTTAAGTTAAGCGTGTTTTGCTTCTGCCTAAAAGCAACAAGTTCTTTAGTACCTGTCAAAAACTGGAAAAGCAGTGTGTTTTGTACACAGAGAAGTGACAGAATGATTAACACACGCTTAAAAGTAAAAGGTTTGAAAGATATGAGGCAGACTTTGAGGTGCCATAGTCCATATAAAAGAATCAGTCCACATTATTATTATAATTATATAATTATAATTTGGATTATTAATTAATTTTGATGGCTTGACATGAGCTGTTCATCCCAATCACTTTTTATCTTTACAGAACACATTTACAGTCACAGCATCTTATCTTCACACAATAAAAGCTCGGCTTTTCTAAAGTTAGTTGAAATATATAATTGTTTATGACTGCCACTTCCAAAGATTCTCTTTTTTTCTCCTTGTTGTAAAAGGTGCTCCTGCTGAAGCTCCTCCACCTCTGCTTGGTTGGAACGTCGTCCATGAAAAGATGCCTTGGAACATTATTTTGCTTCTGGGAGGAGGTTTTGCATTGGCACACGGAAGTGAGGTAAAGCAGTTGATCCTCAACTCCACAGCTTTCTCAAGATAATCTTTTCTTTACATGTTTGGACGCTGATGTGTGTTTCCCCACCTTGCATTCAGAAATCTGGACTTTCGGCGTGGCTTGGGGATAGTCTCATACCGCTGCAGAGCATTCCTCCTTTTGCCATCTCCATCCTGCTGTGTCTGCTGGTGGCAACATTCACTGAATGTTCCAGCAACACTGCCACCACCACACTCTTTCTGCCTATACTGGCCTCCATGGTGAGACAATACATCATCCTCTCTCAATCTTTAAAAGAATACGTAAACATTTTTGGGCGAACAAAAACAACTGCTGTTCCTCATCAACAATGTAGCCATGAAAGATTCATACTAACATGTGTGTGAATGTCCCTTTTTAATGTGTTTAATCCAGGCAACCGCTATCAAGATACACCCACTGTATGTTATGTTTCCCTGCACCATCTCTGCCTCGCTGGCTTTCATGCTGCCCGTCGCCACTCCACCCAACGCCATCGCCTTCTCCTACGGCAACCTTAAAGTCATGGACATGGTAAGACCTTTCAGTAAATATAGACACCATAAGTGAGCATGTTGAAATTCATGCAGTATTTCACATAAAGGCTCATATCTATTTTTGGATAAACAGCTTAGATTAATCCTTATATCTGATCATTATCATCTATTTGCACACACACACACACACACACACACACACACACACACACACACACACACACACACACACACACACACACACACACACACACACACACACACACACACAATCTGATAGGATGTTGACAAAACACTGTATCCAAATATAATAGTATTGCTTTTCTGGTTGTTCCAGGCCAAAACTGGATTAATTCTGAACTTTGTTGGAGTCATGACCATCAACATTGCCATCAACACGTGGGGTGTGCCCATGTTCCAGCTGAATACCTTTCCCAGTTGGGCTAATGTCACCAAATTTCCTTGAATGGGAACTCAAGGAAAATGGACACGGAGAATTTGGGGGAAATTCACAATATCTGTGTATTGATTAGGATTCCACCACTGGAGGACTGGGCTGGCAGGCGACTTGGTACACCTGATGTGCATTGAGGCCTGTACTTGAGACGAGTCATTCAAATTATAACCCTCCTCACATTGTGATGCTCATCAGAAACCAGCTAGACATACTGATTGGAAACATTGGAGCACCTTTTGTTAATATTTTGACTGAACTTGAGTTCCGTTCATCTCGATAAATAATCTCTTGGACTATCAACCAAGCACCTTTTTCAAAACTCCATAATAACCTTAAAGCATATTGTAATTGAAGTGGTATCGCAGCAGTGGCGGGCCATGCATTTTATACATGGGCCTTCTGTGCCATCTGATATTGTATACATAATTATGCGCATGACGGGATACGTTAATCTGCAAAGGCCACCTAGATGGCCTAGGGCCGCTCTCCTTCCATAGAGACATAGAGGTGAAATCTGATTGGATAAAAGCTGCACTAGAAGCAGCGCTGCAGGCTGGAAGCAGAGCAACAGAGGAAGCCAGGAGCTGTGCAATGAGAAAATAAGATAATAGGGAAAACTAATTATAATACATGTAGTGTATTTGTGAAAAATTCAATGATAAAATAGCTGTAATTTTGTGATTCTGTTTAGGCCAGCAGAGAAGGCTTAGCTGGCCCTGACGGCCCACCACTGTATCCCAGGGTTGTCAGCTTTCTGGAGAAGGAAGGAACGAAACACATAGGCCTCATTGGGCAGCTCTCCCCTCTGTCCTAAGCCCCTCCCACCAGACGAGCACAGACATACATGCACACGCTTCATACAATAACCTGTAAGAGTAGTCTTCTGCTAACCACAATGTCTACGGTTAGCAGAAGGCTAAACGATTCGCAACATTTTTCTCCATCTCTGAAATGCTTCGTCAATATTGTTAGACTCTGTCTTCTTCTTTTTTTATTGCTTTTTAGTGTAGGCATGTTGTTGCCAATACTGGAATAGCAACTTCTCCTACAAGATATTCTATATCCTATTTCTGATATATATATATATATATATATATATATATATATATATATATTCTGCTTTCACCATTTGAAGAGATGTCATGGTTTAGGTCGTCTAAAGCCTAAAAACAGAGCCAAGCCGAGGTCTAGTTTTCTTTCAGACCACTTGAATTACAATATACTTTCTTTGTCCAATGATGCCAACAATAAACTGCCTACCCCAGCTTGAAGTGATTTTTAAAATTGTTTTTGTGTATATATAATGGATGGTATAACATGGTTGTCTGAATAAAGAGTCTTGACACAATAGATAACCATAATTATCATCACTTTCTCGGTTATATCTTTTAGCAAATTATACACACTGTACTACATCCAGGTTTGAAAACAAGTTTGGTTACTCAAACTAATTTGTGTTATCCATTAACAACAGAATATTCAACTTCCAGGAAAATAAATCTTTGGAATAGAGATGCTGCAGGATCAAGAGCTCACTGTAGTTTTTGAGACTATTATTTCTGGTCTATGTATTTTAATGATGGGATCAAATCTCATTACATCCATAGGATTAGGGCTAGTGGATCCTCAATTGATTTAAAGAGAGCAAAGAGCACAGAAGGCAAATCTCTTCAAAGGGTCAATGTGGGAAAAATGCAAAATGATGGAAGGTAAGATGAATCAATTTTAGGAAACTGATTGAAAACATTGTATATAACCCTTTGACAGAGATCTGTAAATCTCTGGAAGTGAAGAGCAAAAGGGATTTTAAGATGGGGAAACTACCGTATACATAGGTCAAAAGCATAAACAGTTGGGAAATCCAAAACATTTTTGTTTAATCTAGCGACCATTCATCTGGTGAAGACTGAAAGACGACATCATTCAGAGGAAAGCCGCTCACTCTTGTTGAATTGGTGCTCACAGTTATGAAGGTGCGATGGATGCCTGTTATCTGAGGTAAGACAATAACATTATGTTATGACATCTTCCGTCTTGTCGTATTTTGATCCCTTTTAGTAATTTCCTAACCACATATAGAAAACCTGCATTCAGAATGTAAAATGCTGCAGTATATCTTCTGCTTAAAAACTCAGGTGAATTGTTGGTATTTGGTATACATCGAAGGTTAGTGACCATGTGAAAGATTCTGTTCGTGCACAATGTCTACTTATCTGCATGTATCAAAAGCTCTGTAGCGCTTTACCACTTGACTGTACTTGGCATCTGAACATGTTATTTTTAATATGGCACCAATATTACAGACAGCTGCACATCTTAGTTATGAAGTATCATTGAGACAGGTAAAGTAATTGCTGAATTTCTATAACCTCACCCTGAAGCCATAATGTGAAGTATTCAGTGATAAATTTCGCTGCCTCAGGGACTCAATGTTTTCCAACCAAGTTGTCAAAAGACACTCATAAATCACTGTAAATCACATTATATGCATCTTCTGATTTACAATTATTTCTTTATTAGGGAAATTATTAGAGAATTGTTAAAAAACAGATTTTCTTTTTTTTTAAATGGACCATGAAGTAAACTTGTGTTAATAATAACTTTTGTTATTAATTTGCTCGGACAAACAGCCTCAGATGTTGTTTCCTTTAATGTTTATAAACTGAGTTTATTGTGACAATCTAATAAAATACATCCTGCCTTCAAGAAGGTTACACTGTTCATTATACGTTGACTGTAGAACGGTTTTGAGGTTGCAATTGTGGTGAGGGGGCCGCTAGACACAAAACAGAAGCATATTTCTACCTCACAAAATCATGTTAATATTTTCAGACTTTATTTTCAGGCCTATTGTTTTTGAATTACTGGATACATTTACATCTTCAAGTTTATTTTTATCTTCATTATTGCAACAAACACCAGGCTACAATCCTCATCAGATAATCATAGTCAAGTCGGTCTCCCTGACCACCTGAGGGCAACTCAGACACTGAACTCTTTTAAGACTGGCCTAAAAACCTTTTTATTCAGGAAGGCATTTTTTACCTTGAGTTAATTTATTGGCAGCTATTACATTCTTATTTTTTTTATTTTTATGGGTTGCTTTATCTATGTTTTAATCGGTTTTATTTGTTTTTACTATATGTGTGGCACTCTGGGATTCTTTGAAGGAAGAGTGCGATAAAAATGAAATGCATTTTTATTATTATTATTATTGTCATCATCATTGCCAAAAACAGATTATTCGGATTGCTCTTAAATCCTTTAGATCCCTGAGTTAAGACTTTGTTGAGTCAACATGTCCACTTGGATGACATGGCGCTAACTTTCACATGGCAGAATATTATAATGTACATCTTCCAATGAAAGTTACCTGTCACCATGTTGTAATTTAGCTCTGATATTTTGACCAGCGTATCTGTGATTCATTTTAGGTTATTGTTGAATAAATGCAACCCTTGCGGGCAGCCAATGACTCAAATTAGGACGCTGATGTCTGTGATTGGAAAGATTATTTGACTGGTGCTTAATAATACTGGCAGGTATTAGAGCAGATTAAAGAAGCACAGCTTAATGCTTTTAGATAAATAAAATAAAGGGTAAATAACTTGCTCTGCAAAACATGATATGTCAACTTAGAACAAACAAGCACTGGAGCAGTTATTTCCTAGCAGACAATGAGACTTTCACTAAAGTGCCCTCTGAAATCTGTTCCCACATTACACCCTCCTGAAGAACTCCATTTTTGGCAAAAAGAGCCTTCGGCAGTAGCTTCGCTCAGCAGAAGCCTTGCACTGTAACACAGTGCAACACTGTAACACGATTCTGTAATTAATCCTCTATCTCTCTGTCATTCTGCCTCACCCTCTCAATGAGGACAGAGTTTGTTCAAGGTATATGAACGAGTTATGGCTACAATTGTTTTCCAGGTTCATTGGGAGGATAGGATAGGAATCTACCTGTATTGACATACCTCTACTCCCTCTCCAACTTTCTCCTTTATTTCTCTGCCTCTCTTACTCTTTGAGCCTCATACTGTCACTGGAAAAGTTTCAGAGAGGAATCTCTCAAGACAAAAGGAAAAAAGTCTTGAAAATGCTCCAAAGTCACCATGGAGCATCTTAAAACATGTGTAGGAGCTGCCTGATGTTCTGAGATGAGTTTGACTTCACATTCTGTAGACCATTGCATATAATGGATATGTCCATTAGTTATTACCTTAACTGCTATAGGCTGCATCAAGAACTGACATTTCTAGATCGATAGCTTCTGTTGGTTCAGTTTGCTACAGTTGTAACTTTAAGTGTGTGCTTGCATGCTTTAAATGCACAAATTATTCTACCTGCGTCTACTTGTGCACCGTTTGTTTGAGAGTGCAGCACATGGAACTAGATCCCATTATAGACAGCGTATGCTATGGGCGAGCTTAGAAACCAGGGCACTGCGCCCGCTCTGTGCCACTGGCTGTGATCAGTAGTGTATCTTCTGTCCCGTTCAGACAAGTAACCATTCAGTCAGGCAAAGAAAGACTGATGGAAGGAGGAAGAGAGCCCTGCCAGCTGCCAATGACTGCACCAGTAGATGTTTTGGAACCTGTTGCAGCAGGTTTCTCTTTCTGTATATCTTATTGCTGGGCTAGCCTGGACGAGTGCCCACACACACACACACACACACACACACACACACACACACACACACACACACACACACACACACACACACACACACACATTCTGTGTGTCAGAATGATATTCCGAGCTGCCAAAATCTGAAACCAGCCCATCGCCCACTTTCATACATATTTAGACAGTCGATCTAATTGAAGTACTTCACTGTGAGGGTTGTTGAGCGATAATGGGCTCAGATGTGGTCAGAGGTTATGGCTCTGTTTGAGAAAATTGGACTGAAACTACAAATCTGAGTCGAGAGGGGGCAGTTATGTTTTGCAAAGTTTAGGTGAGTTATTTCGACAGTTTTCCACTTTGGGAATGTTGGTGTTTATTTAAACTGCTGCAATATTTTTTCTCTGATTTGCACTCTGTTACCATCATATTATGTAGAACTAAGAGAGAAAACATTACTGCACTGATACTGTTGGCACTGCTGTAGGTGCTGAATGCTTGTTAACCGCTGTGAACCTGTGAGCAGCAGCCGTCTCAAGTCAACACCGTCAAGATACAGTCCTGACTATTAGGTAAGCAGTTGTACCTGTTCTTGTCTTCTCATTACTATAGACATGAAAGAACCTATTCTTCGCGAACGCTTGTGTAAAGCTTGTAGACATTTTAGCAAATTCAAGTTACTTTTTACATGACTATTCCCAGGCGATGCAACTTTATACTTCTACTCCACTACATCTCAGAGGTAAATATTGTACTTTTTACTCCATTGTTCACCAGTGAAAATCATGTATCTTCAAATGTTCTGATTTTTTGTTTGAATTTGTCTGATAAATTGAAGGATGAAGTGTGGTTTTAGGTGTAAATATAAAAAGTATCCTTAAGCTAAATAGATGAGCTGGAAAACTCATCGTTACAAAGCTGAAAACAGGGCTTTTTTTTTCTTTCTCTTTCACAGGGCAGTGTTTATATGATTTTATAGAATATGATATATTGCTGTCGATTAAACTATCCAAACAGTATACATTAGATTTTCACAACAGGATAATGTACATGTATTAATTTTTAATCTTTCTTAGCTTTGATCAGAAGCTACATTTTCATGCTTTGAGGACAGAAACAATGTGAATAATCCTGCTGGACACGGTAGTTTGTTTTATGTTCAACACCACACCCAAGATCAATTTCCTTTTAAAAATGCCACACTGTACAACTATGCAGCAGGTGATGTATTCTTTCACAGTAGCGCTTAAAATAACACAGACAGGTGATCCATGACACAGCTGATGACACCATGATCAAACCTTACTCGCCAAAGCCCTAGCTCTTGTTCCTTCATACAAACTGTGTAGATATGACCTGAAACAGTACAAAAAAAACTTGTGAAAATGTATTTGTTGATTGATTTGTCTTCTTTCAAGACTCTGCATTAACTGACATCCACTCTGTTACATCATGAACACAGTGTTAGTTAAATATTAGGATTACATTAGGTAGGGAGAGGATGAGTACATTTTTTTTTTAGCTATTGGAGCTCTTTCAGCATCCCTTTAGTCGAAGCATGTCTATCTTCTTCATAATGTGCTGAACATAATAACTTAACGCTCACCCAACATGAATGTGAAAGATAGAGACAGACTTTTTGTCCTTCTTCCAGTTGCTGATAACTTATAATTTGTGCCAACAATCCATAACTTTGCAATACATAAAACAAGACGAGATGATTAAAGTCAATAAAATATTGCATCTTTAATGTTGAAATTGAGCAAAGATTGAAAACGCTAAATACAGGTTTCCCAATCTTATTATTTTAAGTCGTTTTTTTTAAAGTTATTATTTATTTAGGTATTTGGAGTAGGGGTGTAAGAAAATATCGATTCTCAACAGTATCACTATATTATATAATAATATTATACTTTGTGATTTATCAATTCTCAAAAACACTATTGATTTTTTATATATAGTTTATATGTGAACAATATTGGCAGACTGTGGCTTCAATTGCACACAATCTACAGTTCTCCGTCTGTGCAAACATTTGTTCTCAGGTTTTTCTGGAGCTGATATGATGCTTCGGCCGTGAGTTTGACAAATCAAGTGTTTATTTAGTACAAACTTCCCTCTTTCTGTTACTGTCACTTAATATCTACAGAAATATCTAAATATCTAAAATTCTGTACAATTTGGAGTTTTTAAAAGATCACTGTAGAATTATTTTCTGAGAAAATCCAAAAGTGACTTGCATGTAGTTTTGACGATTGAGAGACACCTCGGGTCTACATCTGCACCTGTCCCTCAATGGGTTATCTCAGAGATCAAAAACAGCTCAGTTTCTTTCGGATCTTAATGAAAAGAATGTGACACACACACACACACACACACACACACACACACACACACACACACCCCGCCGCTGAAGTTTATGCTTCTCTTTCTGTAAGTGCATCCGTTCTGGTTGGTGGCAGCGTGTCTGTCAAGCAGATGAGAGGATTTGTTGCCACAGTGGGTAAAAGGCAATCTCTCAACTTTCACCATGACACTTTAGCCTTAGTTGATGTGAACAGAAAGAGCTATGATTGCTACTTCTCTCTCTCTCTCTCTCTCTTTCTCTCTCTCTCTCTCACACACACACACACACACACACACACACTACAGGAGAGGTGGATCCCGCTTTCTCTACCTCAGCATTATTTGGCTTTACATGACCTAACAGCATGGTTTGTTGGCAGTTTTAATGAGCTTGGTTTATGTCGGGGGCTGAGGTTACCTTTACTGGAACTATGGGCCACGTGTCTGTCACCTCAGCTGGGATCAGATAACACTTCTTCACACTCAGCCGGATAAACCCCGGGCTCATGTACATCCATTTATGTCAAACTGCACTCATACTGTCAGAGGATACAGTATAGCATATCTCACAGATTTACAGCAGAATAAAGACTCAGTAGATATGAGCTCAGAAGATCAGTAACAATACGTGCTTTGTCAAACCAGTTGAGATGTACGTCCTGTGCCAACAGCAATACAAATCCAAAGTAGAAAAACCAACAGCTTAATTGTTTTACCATTTGCTTTTCCACTCATCATCAATACCACTCTGGTTGCCTTAGCTTAGCATAACGACTGGAAACAGGTAGCCCGGCTCTGTTTAAATGGAACACAATCTGCTTGCCAACACCTTTATGATGTTTGTAGATGTTTTTACCTTTGGACAGGCCAAGGCTTTTTCTATAAGTACTCCTGTCTCTACTCCTTATGCTAAGCTAAGCTAAGCAGCTGCTGGTGATAGCTTCATAGTGTTTAACGTTACGAGACAGTAAGAGCATATCAGCCTTCTCAAATCTACTTTTGGCAAGAAAGCAAAGAATTACATTTCCAAAATTACTAACTATGTAGTTACAGTATAATATTTGTGTGACCTTTAATTTATATTGATTACAGCTGACAATTCTAATAACTGAAACATGTCATCCATGTCACTCCCTTTGGGGCAGAAAATGCCAACGACTAAAGATAGACAACCGTCTTTCTCTCATATCGCAAATTTAGCTTGTTTTCCATCTCTTCACAGAAGCAGATTTTGGTGCAGAATGTCGGACAGAATGACATTTTCCCACAGTGGTGGCAAGTCAACATCAACCCCTCAGGCTAGGCTACGCACCGGTGAGACCCGTGGGACCTCCTGTCAGCAAATGGCAGAATCACAGGTACTGAGCCACCTCAGGTTTTAACCCGAAACAGCTACTTCTGTGTGATGCTGGAAATAGAAAATAATTTCTGACTCTTGTACATGCCATGCACTGCTTGTACTTTGACAAATGGCCTCAGTTTTCCATGGGCTTTCAAAGGACAACTGGTTTAATCTGCCTTTGATCTGTATGTCTTTCTTACGGAGAATTAACTGGTAACATGCAGTATAACACCACATTTTTATATAGTTTGACATTTTGGGAAATACGTATAGTCACATTCTTACCACACTCAACAAAAGAGAAAGTGAGTTAGGTATTATCAAATAGTTGTTTGCTGCCATATTAATGCTCTGAATATCATATATAAACCTTCATATTATTTCCCAAAAATATCAAACTTCTCCTTAAACTAATCAAAAGTACTTAATTTCTCCTAGCCCATACATCAGGTTTTCATAACTTAAAGATGAAAGTAAGGGAACATGTAGGTTGATTAAATTTGATTTGATTAAAAGGCTGTTTTCTGTGTTTTACTATAAGAGAGGTAGTTTTCTAGTAATGGCCTCAGGGGATTCCCAGTAAGCTTTGCCTTGATGGATTTGTCAACAGTTAGTGTAGATTGTGATTTCCAGCTCTAAAGATGATGATCCCACCACAGACAAAAGAGGACAGAGGCATCTGCTTCACCCAGCAAGAAAGCAACAACTTCAGCTTGAGGACTGCAGAGGTGAACAGGAGGCACAGTGCTGATGGGACCATCGGTTCAACAAGAGGCTCTGTTGACTCTGACCGTTACCATCCGTACCATCGACAGTTCAGCGATGGAGCAGGGCCAGCTGCGGGTGGCCGCCAACAGTGCACGTCTTCCTTCAGCTGTCTGCAGGAGGTGTGCAGCCCTGACACTCGTTCACACAGCACGAGACGTGAAGCATCATCATCATCCTGGGACCAGTACAATGGCAGTGTGCAGGTTTCTGAATTTATGCTACACTCATTTTATCCTCACTTTTTATTCCAAAACAAGTTGATATCCGGAAGGCGACTATAAAATCTATAAAGAAAGGGAGTGAGTAAACAGAGTGACCACAAATGTGGAAAAAGACACACACATACACATGCCGCATTACTAAATACGATAACTAATTTAAATGCAAATGTTAAAGCAGCTATAATTAATATATATTTTTTAAAACAATGTATGAAATTACTGTGTGAAAGGGGTCATAATGATGATGATTTATCAGCTGAATCGGCAACTTCCTTCTTTAAAAAGAGTACCAGCACATTGTTTTGCTCGAAACATTACTTTTTGGTTCACTCTAGCTTCTCTCATAGCACCACTGAAAGAAAAAAAAGCTCTAAAAACCTACTGTGCACTACCCGCTCAGCACCAAACAGCAGACTGACACAGTTAGCGACTAGCTGGTGAACATAGTGGAGCATTTAGCTGCTTCAATACATATATTTTTCTCAGAAGTTGGTAGAAACCAAAAACACGACTCCAAATGAATGATTGTATTACTCCGTGAGAGCTTGAAATTACAATTGTTTGCTATTTATCTCAACAATTAAACAATGGACTTGTTTCCACTGCCACCAAGTGGCCGCATTAGGCAATTAAGTTAATTTAAGCAGAAATGTTATTAGACATTATACTCTTGCACATGCATATGGCTTCTCGAAACAACTTTATTCCCTATATTTGCAGAGTTCGTTCCCAGAACTATCAGCTGTACCAGTAGACCCCACCGGCTTCCTGTCTCAAAGTTATCCATTTTATAGCTCTTCGAGCCCTCTACACCAGGTGAGTCAATGTGTCGGTTCACGGGTTGCTTCAACGACGGTGCAGAAGATGGGATCTGCGTGATGATGAATAAAAACTAATATTTAGGTTTACCTGTATATGATTTGACACATAATAATCTGTAAAACATATCTGTCTTTTATTGTTTCCAGTTTTCAGGTGTGTGTGTGTGTGTGTGTTTGTGTGTGTCGTCTACAGGTCTCCTCTAGACAGTATCCAAATGATGATCAGTCCAACAGCTCAAAATATTCCCTCCAAAGTCGCTCCACTCAATCACAACAGGAGAGTACGACACAGTCCATCTTCCCCAAGCCCATTTACTCATACAGGTAACATTGCATCACATTTCAACATAGTTTGCCATCTTTTATATGTCTGTTTAGCTTCATTGTGGAGCCAAATTTTAAGAAATTCCGAAGTTCTAATTTGATTCTCGTTTATTCAATGTGGGTGGGGTATCTTAAAGTGCTTTGTTTGCGCCAAATGTAATATATAAAGTGAAAAATGTTTCCTTCATGAATGCAGCATCTTGATCTTCTTGGCTCTGAAGAACAGCAAGACAGGAAGCTTGCCAGTCAGTGAGATCTACAGCTTCATGACTGAACACTTCCCCTATTTCAAGGTACCACGCTTTGGGTTTGTTTGTCACATATTTAATCAACAAAAAAAATCCTCAGTG
Organism: Taurulus bubalis; assembly: GCF_910589615.1. Lineage (NCBI taxonomy): Eukaryota > Metazoa > Chordata > Actinopteri > Perciformes > Cottidae > Taurulus > Taurulus bubalis. The sequence continues at coordinate 15,946,400 of NC_136598.1, forward strand.
GCACAACAGTAGTCGAGCAGAACAACACTTTAACAAGCCACATACATATTTTTCTTCAGTAATTCTCTTTGGATCAACTAATTGTTTTTCCACAGTAGATCAGTTGAAAGGTTCACATTCAGGTTAGCCCGGTGTTTTCTCGCACGTTAAAGATCACGCCAAACCACATCTGTGTTGCAGTTGACATTAATTACTTCCTCATGATTAATGTCACACTGCAAAAGTCACTATGCATGCAGATAGGTGGCCCTGGACCAGCGGAGTGGTAACCTGTTGAGGCAGGAGCTTGGCATGGGGAGTTTAATGAGGGGAGGTTTTGTATCTGTTTAATTAATATCGACAGTGTATGTTTATGTGTGTGTATGTCGTGAGTTAGTGATGTTGTTGCAAGGACTGTTTTGCCATTTAGTAAATCAAATGTGCTATGTGAAACCAAAGACATATCAAAATGATATGATTTTGTTAATAAAGTGCTTGGTAAAGTAGAACACATGCATCGTTGCTTTGATATTAATAAAATGAGGCAGCTGCAGGGTTGGACCGCTTTTTGAACCCTACGTCGCCCCAAATACTGCACATTCAAAGGAATCCAAGTATCTACAAATCAAATAAGTTCAGACTCACCCCTGGAAAGAGCTCAAAGAATCACTGCCATTCAAATTTAAGAAGGCACCTTAAAGATGGCTGCTTTCCAAGCAGCTGCCAGTAACATTAAGTACAGGCTGCAGGGCCAGAAAACACATATGGCAGATGATAAGCAATACTCTAAGGCAAGTCTAAGTATTGTGCAAAGGTCTGAATACTTTCGGGATATTGTCAAGTATCTTTGAGATCATTTCAGTCCGGTGGACACTTACCACAGCATGCAGATATTAAACTCTGGAGATTCTGGAAACATTGACACACCTTTTAACCTCCAGGGCAAGAAGTTTCTGAATATGTATTTCTGGGAATTTTTAACATCACTAAATACATAAGTGGCCACCCTACTATTGTGTGCTTATTGCTTTTCTTTGTGTACCATGAAATACTCTGACATGACTTTATAAGAACCGTCATGAACAGCTGGTTTAAACCTTTTCTTTCCCATCTTCTGCATCTTTTCACTGCTCTCGGTTTTCAGTCAGCTCCAGATGGATGGAAGAACTCAGTGCGTCACAACCTCTCCCTGAACAAGTGCTTTGCGAAGGTGGAGAACAAAAATGGGAGCTTGTCCCGTAAAGGCTGCCTTTGGGCTCTCAATCCCGCCAAGGTGGAGAAAATGCAGGAGGAGCTGCACAAGTGGCGTCGCAAGGACCCCATCAGCGTTCGCAGGAGCATGGCGAGACCAGGTGGGTCCCTTAAACGTATTGAAAAAAGTCAGTAGTAGTAAGAAGACAACATTAATTAATTACAGTAATAGATCAAAAATAAACTGTACAAATGTTTGACCTTTTAATCAGTTCTTGCTGATCTCTTTACTTCTGAATTTTTAGTAGATCTTATTTGATTCAAAGTTAATTTTAATACACACTTTCTTCTACAGAAGACCTTGATCGTCTACTGGGAGAGAGACCGAACAAACTCCGGTCTCTGACCTCTTACACCAACCCAGTTTTGTTATCCAGGATGGCCTCTATCTATGGCACCACCTCATCATTCACCCCAGCCCAGCTCCGTCCACTGTTACGGCGTCCACAGTATGCACATGTTCAACCTCAGCAGCCCTGCTACCTAACCCCTGCCGCCGCTCACCCCAACAACTCCTTTGCCCTGTACTCACCCTGTGGGCAGCAGCCTGCAGCTGGCATCCCATCAGCCACTGGAGGCTTGCACTCCCCCATGGCTGGTAAGATGCCACCTAGTTACAACCCAGCCCTGCAGGCTGAGTACAGCTCCAGGAGCATGCAGGACTTGCTGTTGGAGGGAGACGCCAGTTATGACATCGACATGCTCAACCCCAGTCTGACTGACCTACAGCTGCAAGGTACGAGAGACAGTGGAGACAATATGATGGATAGGAATATCCATGTAATCATCTAATTTACCTTTCTCACAGCAGACATTTTGACTTGTCAATGCAGGAAAAGCTGCATATATCATATACTATGGCAAATAAGAGATCTGTGACAGATATATTTTTCTTTTCTTTTCTTCAGGTAACTTGTGGGAGGAGTTACAGCAGGACAGTTTGGTGTCTGATCCACAAGTTAGCACTGTGACTCCGCCCACGACCTCTGCCATGCAGGACCATCGCGTCCAGACCGGCTGCCCGCGGGTCACGTCTCCTGGTGGTCAGACGTCAGAGGGGACAGCCGTCGGGCGACAAAAAGCAGAGGAGGAAGAAGGAAACACAGGCAGAGTCTTTGATCAGCACGGTTGTTTGAATGGATTGCAACCTGCAGGTTATTCAGGGGTGGAGAGTCTTGCTGGGTATCTGACTTCCTGTACCACATCAATCTCCTTAATATAAAGACCTGGCTGTTTGGGCTCTTTCACACTCACACTATAGTTACATGAAGAGGGAATATTTGTCACAATAAGCTTCTTGGCACAGTATTTGCTTGGTGGTTTATTTAAACCATGAAATCCACGCAATAGGAAATAGTTATATCTTTATTCTGTCTGTTTCTATACACATTTCTTTGACCCCCCCTCTATTTATTTATTTGCAAGTGCTCCAGTTATATAGTATGGTTAGTTAGCTAGTGATAATAGGTTTTATAAATGGAGAAGTATACAGGGAAACAGTTGATAAATGTAAAATTGTAATTCAATTCCTTATTGAAAACTTTGTGAATTTGCTATTTATTTACCTTATACAAACTGTTTTGTCACATTGATTATATAGTGTCATAGTATTTCATGTATTTTTAAGTAATTCTAAAAACTTTTTAGTCATTTATGAATTTTCATATCCAATTAAATATAATTTAGTAAAGTTGTTTATGATGATAAGGTGGATTTTCTCTGCTTAAGCACCTTACATTGAACTGGCTGCGACCTGAAACAAATATATTTTCCTGAATTATTCTGCTATGTTATGTGAACTCATACACTGTTAATAAATGTTTTTCATTGCTGGCTGCTTTTTCGACTAGCAAACAAACAAAAAACAGTTATGCAGGTTTGAATTTCTTGCAGCATAAGAACTAGACACAAGAACAATTTACGCTGATGTCTAATACGGATGTCACAACATGACATTTTGATATCAGGAATATTGTCAGTAGACATTTCACGTTTTTTACGATTATTAACAATATAGTATAAAGCTATAGTTAATTAACTAAAATATTCATTACCATCAACTATATTCTTTTTCTTTTGATTAGTCATTAATAGTGGTTGTTTGAATAAAACCCCACAATTAAAATTATATGGAAATAAAAGACTATTTTTATTGAAAACCAACCTATTTGTTGGCCTCTGCTCGAAAATTGCATACCCAAACTAAAAAGGGTGTATCTCTGTAACCACTAGGGCTATTTGAATAATGTTGGTGTTATAATAAAAGGTACACGTGTGAGATTTTGTTCAGATGTTTAAATATCAGTGTATATGTTACTGGTTAAGAGTAAATTGGTTTTGAAGTGGTTAAAACATCATGGCATTGGCAGTTAGGGTTAGGGTTAGTTAAGGATATAGTATAAGCTGCTTAGAGCTTGTGTTAGGAAGTTAAACAGGTCATAATTCCCTTTCTTATATCTATTTGTGTTGCTATGAAAACATCTCCTTCAAAATCCTGTATTCAAGGTTCTCATCATGACACGTTATTATTTACTTTCGTCCGATACTCATTTTTACTGAATCATTAATGTTACCAGAACACACCATAGTGTAACTAAATGGAGGCTCCCTGCGAGAGCCGGACAACAACTGTTGAAAACTTTACTATCTGTCCTGCAGATTTGTCGATAACAATGTAACATAATCAGACTAGCGACTAGAAAGCGCTAAAAAAATGTAAACTTTAAAAAAGAAAAGAAGCTGCCAAGCTGAGTGGGTGGAGCCAGATTTCCTGGGAACACCCATTGTTGTTACACAGTTCAGCTGCCGTAAATCCTATTCATGAATTTAGTTGAGTCAATTGAGCTCCCGTTCGCTGTATACATCCCTCGAGCAACCTCGCTGTACTTTTTGGTTTATCATTCATTTTATTTATGTATGATTACGATGGTTTTGACACAAAAAGGAAATAAGGTAGCACTTTATAATAAGTACACACTATTTAGCATTAGCAAAGCATCAATAAACACTGAATTCATCATTTATAAAGTATTATTCCAACATGAATACTCTTTAGTAACTCATTCATAAACACAGTTATACATGTTTCAATCCTGATTAATAAGCTTGGGTTTCATACTTTATAAATGTTGGATTCCCAATATGTAAATGAAATATTCAGGACTTATAGATGATTAATAAGATAATTTGTAAAGTGTTAGTAAATTATAGAAACAATGCTGCAATTCATGATGGATTCAGTAGTTACTACTCATTAATTCAGTAGTTACTACTCGTTAGTTAAGTATTAGTTAAGCATGTTCTGTGACCTAATCTAAAGTGTAGACTATTTATGCCTTACAAAGCATTAACAAAATGTCATGATTAATTCAGTAGTTACTACTATTTAGTTAAGTATTAGTTAAGTATGTTCTGTGACCTAATCTATAAGCAGTGGCTCAAAGCTAGCAGAAGTCTCAGTTATCTTCTCAACAGAAAAGGGAAATACACAACACAAAGTGATAAAGAACATTAATATGATGGTGCTGGGGCCATGCCTGTCAGTGGCAAAAGTGTTCCGTAGTATGTTGGCACATAGCTACATATTATTGATTATGCTAGCTATGGCTAGCTTGCTAGCCCGCTACTAATGCTAACTAGTGTGTACTTATTATAAAGTGCTACCGGAAATAAATATATTGAAAACTATTTATCAAAACCTTTTTAAATAGAGAGGTCAGAGAGGTTCCACCACTAGGGGGCCAGTAGTCAGATTCCTGACACTTGGCTGACCCCTGCCAGACGATTGCCACTGTGGTACCAGTGCCACAAGGAGGAGCTCGACCTTGCTGCATTAACCCTTGATCTATTCACTGTTTTGAACATCTGTTATCTGCTCAACATGATTTTTTCCGTTCTGTTTACTTTCTTGCTTCAGTTGAATCTTTTGTGAAAAAACAAACAAACATCGGATATCAAGACTTCGAAAAAATATTTATTGCAGTGATGGAATTTCTGCTGTCAAAACTTTTTCATTTTATACTTAAAACATTCATCATAATTAAAGTATACACAGTGTTCAGTACTACAGAGAACGTACTGGATATCAAAATTGGTATGGTATTGGTTTTCTGACACTTCAAAGTGGCTATTTATTTAAAAAATACTCCTTAAAGGCTAGTAGTAGTACTACATGAAAACTTACAACAAATGACACATTCACATTGACAAAGTACACATTTCTGTTGGTCGTTCAAATGAACGATGACAGAATGAATCATTCAGATGTGTGCTACTAGAAATTGAAGAAACTTCTGGAGTAAAAATGTAATGAGCTTCCTATACAAACTCTATAAATGTACATCTGAATGGATTTATTATTATTAAACTTTTTCTGGGTAACTTCATTTCTCTTTATGTCTCATGGTGTGCCTCTGACTCACTGTCGCCATTCTCTCTTCATTTTATTTGCTATTAAAACACACAAAATGTAACGTCTTGCTGATGATCAAGTGGAACCCACATATACAGACTGAAATCAACAGTATGTACAGACACTTAGCTGCCCACACACTCCCTCACACACATTGATGCAAAATGATGATAAAACTGGCAGAATTCGATGTTCCTGCAAAGAGGCAAAGGGAGAAATCTATTGGTCTGACAGCTGAATACCTGAATGAGAAATTATGCAGTGAACAGGAGGGAGACAAGAGCATTTAATGCCAGTGAATTGTCCATTAGTTCATCTGTTTCTGGTCCTGAAGTGGTACATGTCATGTAAAATGTCTAGACTAGGGAGGAGGGAAAGGTGGAGGGTGGTCTTCCTATGGCCCCCCACTGTAGGAATAGTCTGCCTTGTTGTGCATCACCAGCTTGTTGTCCACAAAGTAGAAGCTGTCAGACTGCGTCTCGTAAGGGTGAAGGATCATCTCACGCACTGAGAGGGAGAGAAAAGAAACACCCAACACTCAGAATTTTACATCATTAAATCCTGTTAGATCTGAGAAAACGTCTCTGTGTGGGTGTGTTTGTCTCTTGTGCTCACGCAGGTGTGTGTTGGAGTATTGTGTGTGACACTCACTGATTTCCTCAGACAGCGCGGGGAACTCGTAGATGTGCTCACATGTGTTCTTGCTGCTGGGCATGCAGAAGCCAAACTCAAAATCAAAGCTCTTGAGCAGCTGATCGCGGAAGTAGTGTCTCTCAATCATGCGGAAGTTGTTGATGGGTGTGTCTCCCACTGTGAACTCAACTCTGCAGAAACACAGGGAGGAAATGTATACGTCAACCTGGAAGCAGATGATAAACTTTGGGGACTGCTCAAAGGTCAGGTAACAGTTAAAGGTTAATTCCAGTTCATTTAAACTACATTATAGATAGTATTTATGTAGTTTTGGCCCTAATGCTTATAATGACATTAATAATAATAGAAAAAAATTGCTACCATATTGGAACATCATTACAACTAAGTCAATCAGTTCATCAATTAAACTGTCTTATTGACGATTTCACAGATGTCTACATCAGGGCGAACCCAACTTTTAATTAAATGTTTTGTGCTTTTCTTCTTTGTTGGTCTGATTAAAAAAACGTCTGCTCCTTGGACCGTGGCAGTGGCCGACAGTCTGTGCAAATATTGGATTCAAATATATCAGTGGCATCATGGAAATACAAATACAAATTGATTGTTTTTGCATGATTGTCAAATTACGGGTAAGAATGAAGATGACTATGAAAATAAAGCCCAAATTGTAAACATAATTGTTTTTAAATTGGTCTTCCTGAACTACACTTAACACGTGACCTTTTCTGAGCTGCTATGCTGAATAAAACACAACACCTCTTCTATTATATGATGCACAAAGCACATGGTATCTAACATACATTGCGCTTTATTTCATGAGACCCCCTAGATTATCCAAATGCGTTAGTTATTGGATTGGATTTAAATCTGCAGTCAGTCACAGAGTACAAAGTAGGAGTCTGATGATGAACACAACTCAGAAGCACTGACAGCTATTTGGTGGCTGACTCAGCAGGTGGGCTCGGCTGCTCTGTATGTTCACACTTATCATTGTCAGCCTGCCGTCCCACACTGACGCCTACACACCTCCCACATCCGGTATGGGTCTTCTGTCTGTGCAACAGGGTTGATCACACATTATTGCATCATTCAGCTGTTACGGAAACACGTCTCTTGCTCTCTCACTGAATGTAAACTTACGTGGCTCCGACCTGCCGCAACTGCAGGAAGGCTGGGGTGAACTGGTATCGGACAAAACGGCCGGCGTTTGGGTCACATTGTTTTCTGCCTTCTGTAAAACAATAGACATTTAAAAGAAAAGGGTTGAAATAATCCATTATGACATTAGATTATCCTCCGCAGGGTCATGGAGACAAGAAGAATATCATGCAATAAAATGTAACAAGTAAAATAACCTTTAAACTCAAGGACACTATGGACAGTGAGATAGTCCCGTCACAAAACATTGACTTTAGTGGCGCACTCAGGCAGTCGGAGGAGCAGGGGCAAAACATATAAAAAGGACACCAGCAGGCCAAACGTACCAGAGGGAAAATCTTCATAGAGGCTCCCAGGAGGACCCTTTATAATATATTATTTGGTTTCTATAGGTTAGAGCTGACCTGTTGGAGGTTTAGTAATCTCAAACAGGACCGTCCCTGTTTCCATGTCACGGATCTTAAACCTGGTGAAGTCGATCATGTGGACATTTTCTTCTGGAGAACAAAGATAATCTGAAAAAGAGAGAAAAGACCCTTGAGACTGTATTCTCATCCGATACTACAAACATATATTTCTTCTCTTTTCATGATGTCACTGTGAAAGAAGCAAACCTTTCAAGTCAGGCAGCAAGCTGTCAGTTATTGAGAAATGGTCACCTCTGTAGTTCTTTGCCAAGATACAGTAATATCTGTTACGAGCAAGTCTCAACTGATTTCAATCATAAACCTGCTGCTTACTGAGCAGGCTGACTTGGTCGTGATTGCACTGTGTGTGTGTGTGTGTGTGTGTATATGTGTGCATGTGAGACACCCCCCTACCAACGCGACAGGATTAGACCTAAGAGGCTTATTGTGTTTTACCATCACATGGACCGGCTGGTTGGGTGGGGAATATCTCTCTCTCTCTCTCTCTCTCTCTCTCTCTCTCTCTCTCTCACACACACACACACACACACACACACACACACACACACACACACACACACACACCTACACACAAACACTTTTTATCTCATCAGGGTTAAGGTAAGGACAGCTATTATTAGAGGCCTATATGTTGCATAAAGGTGGAAGGGTCTTTCTTACTGATGACTTCATGCAACACATTTAAAAAGACTGTAAGGGGGCAACGATGACGGCCCAAATATGAAAGATAAACACACACATGAAAGCATCGGTGTTACACATACACAAACTCACACTGCTGCATCCTCTACTGTTTTGAGAGGGTTAGAGAGCAGATGGGCCAAACAAGCTTTAGCCACCTGCTTGAAGATATTTATAGTCAGGTACAGTACATCATACCTGACACCTGGTCTAAAAATGTCCCTCTTGTGAAACAGGACTATTTAGAGCTTATTGTATAAAGGAACAGTGTGTAACATTTAGGGGGATTAATTGGCAGCAATGGAATATAATATTCATAACTATGTCTTAATCATTGTATAATCACCTGAAACTAAGAATTGTTAGGTTTTCCTTATCTTAGGAAATGTATATTTACTTAAGGAGTAACTCCATCTTCCACAAAGTCCGCCATCTTGCACCGCCATGTTTATAGAACCGCCCAGAACAGACACTGGCTCTAGCAGGGGCCTCTCTTGTTTTACGCTATCTGAAGGGAGGGATGCTTTCTGAAACCCAGTATTAAACAGACCCAGTGCAAAATTACCGGAGTATTGATAAGCTCTGACGTTACTGATGTTTCTTTTTTTACTCCACCACTTGACCGATAGACAAAGACAAAGCATTAGACAAAGCAGCCAGGTGCACAGAAGATGACTGATACTGATGGATTTCTGTGTTCTTCATTCTTTATAAACTTCACTCAGAAGTGTTATTCATTTTATTAACATTTGCTTCCAGTGAGATATTAAATACTTTATATAGTGACTTTGTTATTGTGAACATAACTGTTGATGCTCTATAAACAGTACTTAGTTATATTTTTATACTATTCTGATTTAATTTAATTTATTCAATACTTGTTTTAAATGTAATTAAATAGTCATGTAGAAAAGCAGAGTATTGATAAGAGTAGCTCCTAGTTGCACTAAAATCCTAAAGATAACTAACCCTACCTGTAGGCCACTGTACTTCTCCAACACACTTTTAAAGGGAAGGGTGAGCAGATGGTTTTAGTTGGTTGCAATCTGCAACACACCACTAGATGCCTCTAAATCTTTCCACTGGGGTTTAACACAGTGTGGACCACATGTTTTGTTTTTCTTTGGCCTAACCGATTTTATATGACACTTGTGACTCCACAGACCATTTACCATTTACAGCTTTCCTAATGAATTAAAGCTGAAATGTGCAAATGTCTGACATTGAAACTGTAGCAAAGATGACAACATCTAGTCAGTTATTGTTGAGCCAATGACATACTGCCATTTACTAATTAGGTTAAATGCAAATGCATTTGGAATATGACAAACCGTATCAACATTTTTAAGCAACAGAACCAGGAGAGTGTGCAATATTGATTGTTTTAGTAGTTCAGTGCTTCACCATACAGATGGATCTTGTAACAAGTTGATTACAACTTTCAACTTCAAGCCTCAAAGCAGCCCTAATAGCAGTGTCTAAATGTCAAATTCGTCTTCGTCTTTTCACACTCATTCATTATATCACAACATCAGCAGAGTTTTTCATGTGGTTCATATTGGTATAAATCATTGACGCATTTATGAATTCAATTAATTTAGATAATTTAAGAAATATCTTTTACAACTATGTAAGGCACAGAGCTGAAAACTGGCCTTTGGGAAGAGCATTTTCTGCAAAAAACTCTCGAAGCAAAACAATATCTAAGTGAAGAAGTATATGCCACCTTTTTGACTTTTTTTAACTTTGACATGCAAAAAATGATATCTAGAATAATTGAATTTCTCCAGTTAGTCATGTCAAGAACTAATCAGCAATAATAACTATAGACTGCTATTTAGCTGTGTAATCATTGATGGGAAATTATGTTTCTCTTAAGCATTGCATGCATGTGTGCAGAAAACGCATCTATACCCACATATGCGTGTATGTGTGTGTGTGTGTGTGTGTGTGTGTGTGTGTGTGTGTGTGTGTGTGTGTGTGTGTGTGTGTGTGTGTGTGGTTTATATAAACTTGCAGCTGTTGTATCTCTCTGCTGTTGATTTCATGTTGACATACTGTATGTGAGTGGAGTGTTTCCATGATGAACAACACAAGACTGGTCAAGATGTTTCCATGTTAAGCTGCTCTGGCTCAAAAACGCAAAGTCTCTTTATATTGCCTTCCAAACTACAGTAAGGGTTAGAGAGCTGCTTTTTAATGCAGTGCCCTCTGGTGCCACTCGTTCATTTTATGTGAGACACTCATCTGCTCTGAGAATAATACTTTAAGTAATGTTTGTAGGGTGAGATTGTGTTTTTTTCTAAAAGAACAGAAAGGAAACACTTTCACATGCTATTATAGAGCACCCTCATACTAATGCACAGTCAGTGTTGAAATAGTCCTAAATCCTGCTTGATTTTTGTAATATGTTATATTAATGTGTTTGTCTGTGTGTAATGCTGTACTGCTGACACTGAACTGAGCCTTGTTATCATGCAGTACAGAAACCAAATACCATCAACTATAACTTGTCGTGTGGTCTTTCAAAATCAATGTCTACATTGTAATCTGATAAATAAAGGGTTAATTAATATGATTATAATGTATTAATAACAGCTGTAGGATAGCATCAGAACTGTCCCTTTCTGATCTTAAAGGCTGCAGCGTAATTATTTTATATTAAAATATTCTGAAGATATTTGTCTGTTTTTCTTTAACAGACAACAAACGCACCATAATCGTACTAATAATCATTTTCTATTATTCTTAACATGGTTAAAAACCTTTTGAAAGCACACATGTTCATCCCCCAAACGATAGTCCTGTTATATAAATACATCAATGGAAGTAATTGGTAAAAATAAAAAAAAGTCTTTCTTTACCCTCATTGTAAAGTCTAGTATAAGATCTGGAGTAAGTGAGGAAAAAAATGTTTCCAAAGGGTAAAATATGTGTCATCCACATATTTGATAATTTCTTACAAAAATATCACTTTTTTTGGATGCATCTTGTGTCACAGAGCAGCTCTCTTTGTGGGCAGATTACCAATAGATGCATTTTGTGAATCAGAGATGGCTACTTTCCAGACTTGCTGAAGAAGACAGATGGAGCATTTCATCTCATAGCTCAGCTGGTGAAGTCACTTTCACTGAGTAATCACACATAACCAAGTCACTCACACAGTCGTATCAAACCCCGTTATCATAGACTACAGCTCTTTGAGTTCCTCGGCTTATGGAGCAGCTTGACTGATGATGACCGACTACTGCTTTTTTATAGGTTTCTAGGAGGAGTAATACAAACTATTTTCAGATGCTCACTGTTCAGTGACAACAACATAAAGTGTGAGCTATGGGGGGATAAAAAGGAACAAAATACACACACTGAACGAGTCATTTTCAATTTGTGAAAGACATACAAATGGTAGAGAGAAAGAAACATGGAGACGAAGGATTTGAGGAATACAATTATACAACTTTTTGACTGACGTCTTTTTTTATTGGTAAACCAGGGCCTTGTTTCATAGCAATTACAATGTCTGGTCACAAAACCTCCTGTAAAACCACATATTGATGTTTTTACACTTTGGTTGTTGTGTATATTAAACAAAAGAGATAACGTGTTAATTACAGAGCTTTCGAGATGCAGGTCTGGATCAGCTTCCACTTCCACTTGACTGCCTCAGACATGAGAGTGACATCTAGCTTATCGTCTAACTCGCCAAGAAAGTGTATAAGTGCATGTCCCAAAATGTTGAACGATTCCTTTTAGGATTTACTTTGGCTCCAATACAACTATTTGTGGTGTTGTAAAAAGTGAAACCATACTGCAGTCATTATTCTATTCTAGTATTGTTGGAAGGATTTTTTCCTTGCTGTAACTGTGCAACTATACAAAGGGGAAAAAAAACATACGCAAAGTTCAATCAAACTATTCCAATTACTAAAAAAATTTAACCTTTGTGCAAAATGATATCAGTTAAAACTGCTATTTCCCTATTGCATGAACCACCTTGTCTTGTAAACTATGATATGCATGTTCATATTTCAGTTTTTCTTTCTTCTTTCCTTCTGTTTTTTCACCGACACACACAACCACACACACACACGCACACAAACACACACACACACACACACACACACACACACACACACACACACACACACACACACACACACACACACACACACACACATAAAGTGCTCCACTTCACTTCCTTCAACACCGTCACCTAGCAACACTCCTTCTGATAGTGTGCCAGCTCTATTAGGCTGTCTTTTTCCTTCCCCTCGTCCACCTGGCTGCTCCGCAACAACAAGGTGCAGCAGCGAATCAAAGGAGAGTATCTTAGGTAAGGCATCAGCGGTATGCAAATGAAATGTGTCACGTCCGATGAAGGTATATACCTGAAGCCTCCTCCTTTTGCCAGATTTCACAAGTTTGAAGCACAGAGGGAATCAGTACAGATTGGTGTGTGTCAACAGTGACTTCAATGAAATGATAGATAAAGGTACGCTTTCTTGTCCCTGTGGGGAAACACTTCATTGACTCTCAGCACAGGTGATCTGCCATAATTACCTAGAGGACTTTCTACATTCATCTTATTGTGATTGCCATGTACTTAAATTCATGTTTTTAGCCTTGCCGTGTTGTTTCTAACGCTCAATCTTATCTATGCTAACAGGTATTAGTCATAGACCCAAAGACCGACAGGAGATTCTTGTTAAACATAATCATTTTCATTCTACTAACATACATAGCCAATATAGTCTTGAAAACATCCCTCTGGCTGCAGCCTTCCTCTAAAGAAAGTAAAATTAGCACCAAGTCTTGAGTCAAGCTGTGTTCCTGTGTTCAGATACAAAGAGCCTGTCTGACATCGAAGTGGCACTCATAAAGAGCAAGCGAGCTGCCATTTATAGCTCCTTAATCCCCAAGATTAGCCCGGAGTTACAGACTCTCGGCACAGGGATTGACTTCACATGCCTTATTCTTTCCATTTGACCCTGTGGTCTCCTATCAATGCAAAGACTGCGTGTTGAATTTATCCCAGAACATGAAGAAGAACAATGAAGGCATGTTTACTTGTCTTCACGTGGAAATAATCCATAGCCAAAGGCAGCAAGTGACATTAGCGTTACACCTTGATGTTCACATCATGATGTAGGGTGCAGCTGTGCATGGCAGGCTGTTATATGTCTCTACTTTAATAGCACCTACAGGCGAACTGGCAAACACTGAGGTTCGTGGAGAGGTTGCGTTCAGAGCAGCTGAATGCAGATGAGATTATTTCCTCTTATCTTTCACTGGACTGCATCACTGAGTAAAAAATAAAGGACAAATATTCTGATATACGCTCCCTGAATGATTGAGACAAACAAAAGACAATGTTTGACATTTTGATGTTGTTGATGTATGTTGACTCATTTTCTTGCCAAGAGTTAGATGAGTAGATCTAGCCAACTCGAATGTCTACAGTGATCTGAATCTACGACCTGGAAACAGTTATCTTAGCTTAGCATTAAGCCTGCAAACAGGGTGAAACAGCTAGCCTCGTTCCGTCTGAAGGTAACACAATTGGCCTTATGGCACTTCTAAAGCCCACTGATTATTAAACAAACAAGGCATACAATGTTAATTAGTGAGCTTGAGAAGTGCTGGTAGGCAGATTTTGTTAGCTTTGCTAGCTATTTTCAGTCTTTTTGGTGAGCCAGGCTAACTATCTGTAGCGTCATATTTAGCACACAGACATGAGAGATAAGATCTTCTCATCTAACTCTTGGCAAGAAAGCGAATCAGCACGTTTCAATTTTAAAACGTATATCTTTTGATACGGTTACGCCCAGTGTATACACTACTCCACAGTTTTAAACCCCCCAAAATGAAGGGGTTTGAAAACGCTGCAGCCGTGTTAGTTTGAAAACTGTGCTTTTAGCAAGCTGTGTGTTTAGCAGCATTATCAGCCCTACAGAGTGAACATTTGAAGTCACGGTTTGTGGCTTTGAGGAGAACGATGGACACAAAATGGAGCACTTTCCTTTTCTTATCAATGTTTATCTTTTTCTGCACATCTATTTTGAAGTTCACAAAGAAACTGGAAATGACCAAAAGCAACTCAACCACTGGCAGAGCTACGACTGCAACAACAGACAAACAATGAAACCGAGGGGAAACGAGTGTTGACCAAATTTATTGACCCATGATCTAGTAAACCTTTAAAGCAATACGATGTGTATGTGTGAAAGAGAGATAAAACAAAACCTGCAGCGTTGTAACTAAGTTTGAAAAACACAACTTTTTTTTCTGTTTGAGTATATGGAGGAAAATCTTAAGTATCAAACCTGACCTTTTATTACTAGTACTACAGGGTTGACTAATATAGTATAATAACTCTGCTATATTTTCTGTAACCAAGCAACCAATCTACTTCATATTTACACCGCATGCCCAGTCTTTGTTTTCAGACTCTTTTTTGTCAGACAGTACTCCATTCCATTATTCTCTCTTTTGTGCAAATAATGTGAATCTAGTGCAGAGATAAATATCTTAATTGATGTCTACTGTAATGAAATCTGTCAATTTAATTCAAGATTAAATTGTCATGGTTAAAATGTACACGTATATTTATGTATCAATTAAGACATATATAGACAGTCAGTGTTGTAGTACTCGAGATAGGTCTTGGCCTCGAGAACGATCACAAGACCACTTTTTTAAGATCTCAAACTCGTATGGAACCAGTGAAGATGGGTCACAAGAAGCCGTTGCTATATTTGGTGGAGTCTTGAGGGTCTTAATGCAAAATAAATGTTTTCAACGATGTTAAGCTTGGATCATAATTATGTACTTATGTAAATCCCGCTGTAGTTATAATGTGCAAGCCATTAAAAATCCATTTGTGCCATGTAAGAGGCATATTGTCCATGATCATGGGAACATTGGACTGTGGAGAAAAGTATGCTGGCGCTCTCTGTGATGAGGTTTTTAGGATTATTTACCTCTTATTGATACAAAGAGAGTCTTCTTTGCATGTCGGTCTTCACTACCAAAACCTGATGGAGTAGAGGTACACTCAAAAAAGGATATTGGCTGGCTGTTACATTTACTATAGTGTAACATGTATTTCGAACGATATTCATTCATGTTTCCAATGTGAACGTGATTCAGTCATGTAGGATTTCCATCAAGTTCAAAAACATAACATTTATTAGACCCATTCATGTTGAGATAAACTGAGAGCATCAAGTATCAAGGCAGCGAAAATCAAGGCTTGACCGCGAAAATAAAGGCGAGGGCACGGTCTTTACAAAGAAGACTGTTGAGAAGATACACGTTAGCTTGCGCTAAAGGTAAGCAGGAATCCATTATCATCTAAATGTCCATCTAAATGCAAAAAAAAGATATGTGCATACATGTCTTCAGCTGTTAGCTAGCTAACTATCTAGGGGCTGTAGCTCAGAGGGATGAGTGGTCGTCCCGTAACCACAATGTAGCCGGCTTGATCCCGGGTCTCCCCATAGTTCACATGTCAAAGTGTCCCTGAGCAAGACACTGAACCCCTCGTTGCTCCCCGGGCGCCTCACAGGGCAGCCCACTTCTCCTTAATTAAGGATGGGTCAAATGCAGAGAAGAATGTCCCCAAGGCAAATAATAAAAGATACATTATTATTATTATTTGTTATTTAGTGTTATTTTTGACCAGACTTAAAGTACTTGAGTAGTGTCAACTTAATTGTCTAGGGTTGGTTAAACACATTTACTAGGGTTGTGTCCAACAGGCAGTTTAATAATGTGGAAATCCTTTCCATGATATTATTAAGTTAGTTGAAAGCGTCGTTTTTTTGAGTGTAGTTTAATGTAAGGTAAGACATGGACGGTGTCGACTGCATATATTTCCGTTTTGTCAATTCAAATTCATAATGCACACAGCTGGCGGTGTGGGACTTTAACACAGAGCTTCTGCCAGAAATATAAAAACCAGCCAGTAATCACTGAGTTATTGGTATTAATCAATAACTCTATAAAAGGAAAATCTTACATGCACCTTGAACTTGATAAATGGTCAGATATTGAGTTAACTGCCTGATTTAAAGAGAAAGAGGAAGCACAAATAAAAGACAGTTCATGAGATTGTGTTGATTACTGATGTGGATGCAACAAGCCGTCTCTCTCCATGTCAAATCACCATGAAAGAGTAACCTTGTGACAGCTGTGCATAGAAGATTAAGAGCCGGCTGCACCAATCAATTTTAATTAAAGCTGTATCCATTGTGTTGGCAGACATCACAGAGTGGAAATCCCACCCAACGTAGATAAAGCACCGCAGACGTATTAAGGCCAAATAATTGGTCACCCATTAGTGTATAAGGAACCAGGATGTGCTGAGTAGATCATTTGGATGAGGAAAAAGTACACATCAATGTTGATTCTTTGAGTCAGGATCAAGTGATTTAGAGTTTATTCGTCCCCTAAGAAACCGTAATGAGATCTAAGAGTTTTTTTCACACTTTTTTAACTAAAAATCAAACAAGCATGTCCACTTCCCACCGGAAGTGGTAGGATTCAAATTTCTGTGCAACACCGTGAATGCCTTTGTCAAGCAAAGCGTTAACCACTATCCGTAGACGGTAGGCCTTTCATCCAACCTCTGGGTGTCCAGTCAGAACCGGTATGACCACGTTTGTTATGACAGCTTCACCGTACCGTCTTCTCTACCCCAACATATGCACATCAACAGACAGGGTCACACTTTTTCCAGTGTGTCAGATGGACATTAAATTAGGTTCTGTCTCCACTCTAATGCACTTCCAATGTCATTGAAGGGGGACAACATGTACAGTACTTGTTCTGTGCTAAAATTTATTAAGGTTTATGTCAAGATCCAGGCATTTTCTTGTTTCCTGTTTTATGTTGATAAATTCCCTTCTCATGTGCCAATATTTGGTTTTACTCCCTGTCTTTGTGTGTTTTGATTGTCTGCCCCGCTCTGATTAGTCTCCTCTGTTCATTAGACCCTCCTGTCCTTCTGTATTTAGTCTCTGTGTTTTCCTTATCCCAGTGTCTTTCTCAGAAAGTCGATTTTCCGCATTTGGGTTCTTCTCTTGCTACCTGCAATTGGGACAAGTTAATGTGCAGCTTTGGCAGCATGATAACACCAAGTTGTACAATCCTGTCTGAGTAGCCTATAAACCATTGTACAGTCTTAATACATCTTTAAATGTGTTAATCTGTTATACCAACTGAACTTCCTGGATCTTATTTAATTGTGTCACCGGTACCGCCAACAACACGGCCTCACCAACGTTGTGACCCCTGTGTATTGTTTTAATGCAATGTATGTTGATTATAATACAGGATAATTATGTTTTACCCTTCTGTTGCCATCAACAACTGTAGTCAATTTTGCTATTAGAAGTTTACAAGATGTCGATTATAAATGTAACATGTAATCTGTAATAGCAGTATTGTTGTCTTCCTGCCTGCATATCATAAATCATCCTTCATGTGAACTGATAATGTGTCATTTCTCACATCACAGCAGCGTTTCTCTACTGCCTGGATTATATTTATTCTCCTCTCCGCCTGTGTGACAATGAAGCGCTCTGCCTCGCTTATCAGCACTGAACCAGCATGACAGACTGGAGCTGGGCTCCCCCAAAATGGTGGCATTTACCTCCCAAAAGCACAACTGTAAAAGTAATTTACACTGCAGGGTGACACATTTTCTGCTTCCCTCTTTTCATGCCACAGATTTTGTTCTCTTGCAGCAGAAAATAAAAGCCTGAATTGTGCAGCACACTATGCTTTTCTCTGTGGTATGGTCTGTCGTTTAAAAAGATTGGGCCTTGGAGAGACATTTTTGTGTCATCGTCAGGAAACATGGAAGCAGATTCAAATTAATTTGTATAAACCCGAACATCATCCAGCTATGGTTCAAATTAAGATAAATATAATTGTTGACGGGTTACAAAAGCCATTCTTGACCATCAATTATCTACCTTGAGAAAATACTCCACATATAATATCTTTCTTCTAATATGTGCACCCGACCCACAAAACAACTACACGTCTAATGTGACATCCACAATTTAAACAAACTCACTTGTGCTCCGGCTGCAGGGTTATTAATAACCTGAAGTGTATCGGGTTAGTTATTGACATAATCCAGAATATGCAGATGCCAGTGGAGAGCAGAGATTACTGCACCCTCATGACTGATTTAGGTATAATTGCACTGACGGAGCCTTTGTATTGCATTTCTGCTCAGGAGATACCAAATGAATACATAATTGATGGTCTGAGAGCAAAGAGTTGGTGTTTAGATTTTAAGGGTTCAGTTTGACTCAAGACTTCATCATCAATCACTGCTATAAATATGAATTAATGAAAGTTAATGTAAATATACCTTTTAGAAAACAATAATACGTAATTATTTCTTTGTCTGGAGTTCATTAAAAGACAAATTAATCAATTTGTGAGTGAAAGCAGGTTTCAAACATGTTACTGATAGCAACAATACAATTGCAGATATTTACCAATTTTTCTGGATCTATTTGGGGTTTTCTTCATGTTATGTTTTTGGAATTTTAGTTTAGGTAGGAAACACTCAGAATATTAATACATTCAAAAAGAAAAGAAAAGAAAATCATTTCACCCAAAAAAAAGGCAAGGTCCATGATAACAAACCCTGACGTTAATGGAATATTGTTGAAAGCTCCAGAAAAAGGCTACAAATTACCCCTGGAATCAAGTTTTTTATTTTTATTTATTTGACAAACTAACTTTTAAGTCAAGAATTAACTTTTATGCTGATTATTATACTTATGAAGTAGACTCAACTCTTCACATTTATTTATTTGAACCAATATATTCTGTAGGCCTCCGTAGTTGTAACTCCACCTCTGCAAACTACTTTAACCGGCATGCTTGTTTCACATTTCCATTTAAGTCCCACTCTTAACCTCAATCAAAGAAGCAAGGTCTTGACAGCAATTATTGTATCACTAAAAATAAGAAAAATAACAAATATTTGTAAACATATTACTTTCAAAGTATGTAAAACTCCTCTGACTTCACTTTACTTGAAACCAGCTTTTAATAGTTTACCCTGTCCTGTTTCCATGACATAATCTGGAAACAGTTTCCATAAAAAGGCTGATAGTATTCTTCTCTTGTATTTGTTCAGCCTGACTACAGTCTGTGACAAGCTATAATCACTGGCTCACATCTCTGGCCACCTGTTACCTCTGAGCCACAGGTGTCTTGAGGTGAAGATGAAGTACCAGCAGGTTTATTTTTCAGCAGGATTTGAGAAGCAAACCAGGAAGTATTCAATAACCTTCTCTCTCTTTCAATATACCACACACTCAGACACCGAGAGAGGCAAACACTTACAATCCCACCTGTTAGTATTGTTAGCAACAGGGAAACTCCACCTGCTTGTCCCATAAGATCCAATCAAAAGACTAAATAAATCAAATAGTAGCCTGACTGTAAGAAGGCAATCCACCTGTAACTGCTTATTGAATGTGACACACACCGGTTGATTTAAGGCTACAGAGACTCTCCATGTCGCTGTCCATGGTATTGGTGTCTCGTTCCTCCAGACAGTCAATAAGAACCGTAAACGAACGCAGGGACTATGTTACATTATTATAAAGACAATGAACAAGGAAGCAACAGCAGGTGGGTTGCACTAATCTCCTCTAACTGTAGGCTAAGGCTTCGACTACTCTCCCCACCGTGCACATTACAGTAGAAGGTTACTTACTCTTGGTGATCTTCTGCAACCCGAGCACATCGTCGGGCGTTATTACGGTATTTCTGCGCAGTTCTTCTTCAGTTGTAACCGGGATCCCCATGTTTGATGAGTTGCAGCCCTGCTGCACTTTCATGTCCAACAGAAGAGGGCTGGCTGTGCGGCGCGCGACCTGGCAGGAGCTGAGGCTTTCTGGTGCTCTCGGCGTCGTCGCCGCAGGAGCCGATTTACTTGCGTCGCAGCCTTGAGTTGCGCGCTGGCTAATACACCGCACAGCAAACAGGCTCGGTGCTGCTACAAGAATAACTCATTCTCCGTGCCTCCTCCCCTTCTCGATCCGGTAAAAGATAAAAATCAGCCCCTTAGCTCCCTCCCCTCCCGTGCCCAAGGCTCATCGGTTCTCTCACAAGCTATTTAATCCAAATCCTGTGGCTTTAAACCGACCAGTGGTGCGTGGCTGACAGTCTGCGCGCCTCGTCATCTGCTGATACACCAGTGCGTGCATGGCTGGGCTTTAGGAGCAGTAACTGATTACTCAATATGAGCTCCCACATCCGGGGAGGAAGATGTTCACAGGGGTCAGAAATAACATCTTGAAATTACATGTTGTTGTTTAGGTGAGCTGTTACCATGGGTAAATTACATGTTCACAATGTGCATTTTAGTCTCCCAGAACCTAAAGGTGAAATATCTTTTTGAGGTTAGGCTTTAAAAGCTTACAATGTCGTTATGCTCACAAACAATACCAACATCAGCACTAATTTGGAGTCATGTTTCTGGCTTCCTGATGAATGTAAGTCTGCTCTGCTGTTAGTGATCTCTATAACAACTCTTGAAAGGAATATCTGGTGCTTTAGCGCCACCAAGTCTATAACTTAGTTTGCCATTTGGTGCCATTGAGTATAGTGTACAGTTGATTTATCGGAGATCTATTGATGAAAACAGCTGCCTGCAGCTACTGGAAACCATGTTGATGTGAGTCATGAAACTGAACTCAAAACAGCAAAGTGGTGGGCCAGAAGACCAAAACATTTTGCTGAATGACTTTATGCGCTCCTCAGGGCTGAGATACACTGCAGAGTTGTCCGATAATTTTCTTCACATCACATATATTCCTTTTATCCATTGTTAATTAAATTAATTAGCGACCCTTTAAATAACATCTGAGTACATGACCATTATGACCCTCAAGGAAAATACAATACACAAAAGCAGCTTTATAATATTTTTATTTCATTTTTCTTCATTGGAAAATTGCTTTCCAGATGCCAGCATCCCTGAGAAAGTGTATAATGCAAATCTTCCGAACAGCCCCATCAATGAGATGAAACAGGCCAGCCAAAAGATAATCACATCTGCAAAACAGAACCCTGCACAGCCACTTTTCTCTTGTTATTCACAGGCTGGCCAGTGCCCTCATCCTTTCAGTGAAGTGAGCCTGTTGCTTTGAGATGAGCAGATAGTGCCTCCCTCTGCTTGGCAAGCTTACTGCAGGGCATGTGCAGAGCTGAGAGCTGTCCATGGTAGTACTTTGTGAGGAAGGATATGATCGTTTATCCCTTTATTTGCTAAAATCTGTGGATCCCAAGAGTGGGAGAGCGCTTTGGTGAACCGGCTTATTGGCATCATGTCAGCGAGAAACACGTAGGCGAGTAAATAAAAATAAAATAAAAGGGTTATAATAGCATTGAAACAAACTAATAAACAAAAACTATTAACTAATCCCCTCTAATCCCCCTTTCATAATCTTTCTACGAGGTCTGTAGACAGAGAGCATTGCTTCAGTTTTTACCGGTGTTACAGTACTCTGGAAGTCTGTGACAATCAGAGTTTCTTATTAGAATCATTCACGATGCCACATACTCCCAAACCTACCAGTAAAAGCATAACAATATTCAAAAGCCATTAGCTTATGTGGCTAGGTAGCGGTTGAAGAATTTCCAAGGGATGGTTAGCAGCATGGCAAGCCTGACCCCTTTGCTATTCCCTCCTTTTAGCCCACAGTCTGCTGGACTCCTCTCTATGCGGTCATCTCGAAGCAGCCTCTGCGGTGTGTCTGCATGTCCCTCACCCTGCGGATGGACTGGATCTGGGGGTGGTGGGCTCCCCACTCGTTCCAGTGCTTGTAAGGGCCCATTTCATACACATACTGGTAGCCGCGGTAGCCAGGGTACTGGTAGCCCACCCAGCTGTGAGGGGAAGTAGAGAGAAATAAAAGTTAACCTCAAAGCTCTACTTTTATTGGCCATGTTAATCAAGCTGCATGCCCTTTTTAATTTTAATTTAGTTCTGATGAACATAAATTACTTACGTTCCACCAGTGACCTGAATGCTGGCAACGCGGTCCTGGAAGCCATAAGACCACAGGCTTGGGATATCCTCATCGCACACCTCCATTTTACGACCCTCAAAGTTGGGACACTCATACAGGCAAATCTTGTGGTCCTGGGGATCCTGTAAGAGACACAATTCACTTTTAACTGCTCACACAGAAATGTATGTAGAGGGAAGAGGTGCAGCTTCTGGTTCGAATAATAATGCTGTTTTAAAAGCCAGGACCAAACCTCTGGGGAAAACATTGAATACCTGTAGTTGTCTGTGTTTTTTTAAGTCAGAACATCGTCAAATAGAAATATAGTAGCAAGAGTAATGTCAGCTAATAAAAGCTTTATTCCAAAAATACTGGCAGTGGAATGAGCCTATAAATATACATATAAGAGCATCCATAAAAAGCACTTTCCCTCGTGCCAATAGAAGATGGATGTGTGGTGAAAATAGAGCTAGACAACTCACCATTCTGACGGGCCTGACCGACATGAAGCGGTCACACCTGTAACTGTTGGACCAGGTGTCCCAGCGGGGATACTCTCCCTTCTCCAGCATGAACATCTCACCAGTCATGTTCTGCTGCTCATAACCCACCCAGCTGGAGAGATAGATAGAAAGACAGATCCACATTACATTTAGGAAGAATGTATTCAGTGTTGTAACACATATTTCGATGCCAGGTGTGGTGACTTACGGTCCACACTCTACTCTGATGGAGCCGATTTTATCGAAACCCTTCTCGCACAGGTTTTTGCACTCTGCAGACAGGTCCATCCTACGGCCTTGGAAGTTCTCATATTCATAGAGGTACATCTGAAAGGTAAAACAAGCTGTTTGCATTCATCTCTGAATAAAACATATTTTCAATGCATCATTTTTGTTTTTATGATTAGTCCTTTAAAAGAAATAGTGGAAGTACCTTGTTATTGCGCAGCCCAATGGCAGAGTGGCTGCCAATACTACCTTGAGCACCTGAGTGAGACATGATCTGATCTAGAGACAGAAGCACAAAGTCATTTAGACATTTTTACATATCGCTGATGGGCTTTGCGAGGGGAATTACTGTTTCTTTACTATTGTAATACAGCATGTACACCAATAGTTGTGTGTGAGCACAAGGGATCCTCTTGTTGATAAGAGTCAGGGTCCTTAATGTTCATTCATTCATTTATTGTTTGCCTTACGGCTTTAAGGGAACATTTTCTTGTTCATACAGTAGCTCTTCTGTCAATTATTACATTAAAGAGACATATGAAAAAAAAGATTTCTAGATACCTGGGTACCTTTATATTGTGATGGTTTTACTATACAATTCGGCTGTAAAGCATTATGAGGACTTTAAAGGGTTAACTAACACTGCCCTCTGTGGTTGAAAGTTTCCACCGGTTTCACCCTGACCATAATCAAAAGCCCTGATGGGTGCTGGTTGAGTGAGCCCCTGTAACCACACCCAACAATGATGTCATGGTGCACTGACAGACCCTGGAGTACACTACTTCACCACTGTAGCAAGGAGAGAAGTTAAACTGCTGGAAGTCAACAAAAACAACATTTTCAAGGGGTGTACGTTGCTCTTTAAAGTTAAAACATATTGTGGAAACAATCCATCATACTCCTTCTCTTGGACTTCTTTCTTTTATAATGTACTGAAATAGTGCATAAACCTCAAAGGTCTTTACTCAACTTAAATTTTAAAACGAAAGAGGAAATAAAGTAAGCAGACTTCTACTATAATGTACAAGCATTTGTAAACCATGCAGTTGTTTCTTTGACTGTTTCCAGTAAAAGTGAGTAAATAACTCAACTCTTTTTGACATTTTTGTTCACAACCTAATTTTCTTGATTCTTCACTCAAAGTGCTCCTCTGTATATTTCCCAACTCATTCCCTGAGATTTTTTCCTTTCCATGAGAGCAAGAACACTCATTAACAAGTCACAAATAACTGATTTCTCAAAACCTTCCAGTTTCTTTTACATCTTATCTCAGGATGAGCAGCTGAACATCAGAGCAGCACTAAAACGTAAAATCATTCCCTGCTGTATTTTATGTAAATATTCCATCTGTTCAGTCCAAAGTTAAGGTTTAAGAGAAGAGCCAATACTTGCTTGGTTATTTCAGTCCAAAGTGTGAGCAGACAAGGAAAACCACAGAATCCCCCTTAATATCCAATGATATTAGCAGTTGAAAAGTTAGAAGACCTGAAGTGGAAACTTACAGTTACAATTGCAGGTTGAAACGGACCGACCTTGAGAGAAAGTGATGGACACAGGCGTTGCTCATGGGGATATATATATATATACATTCACATTCATGCCATGTCTATAGAGGCCGGATTCTGACTTCTCATTGGCTGTGTGCTCTTTGGAGCACGATGCAGGGTCAAAGGTCACGCTGCTTATCTACGGGCAAGTCGTGCTGACGCGGCTGCCTGTTTTGTTGTCCTGCACCATTGTGGGGCACCGGGAACAGTCACTGCCATCAGCAGAAAGTTTGCTTTTCCACACACACACACAACACACACACACACACACACACACACACACACACACACACACACACACACACACACACACACACACACACACACACACACGTCAGTTACTTTTCCTCACATTGCTCACATATTTTGTCCTTTTAATTATTTCTCTATTTTATTTTTTTATTCATCCCTTCTGTCATTTTCTCCAGTTTTTGTGTGATCTGTTTTGTCTTTTTCTGTCTCTCTTTCTCTTGATCCTTGTACAGCCGGGCCAAGCCTTTGAGCCCTGTGTGTGTAATGTGCTGACTGCAGGAGCAGCATGGATGTCTCTATTGTTTTGAGAGGCGAGTGTTGGACACTCTTTTGCGTACTATAGTGCTGTACAGACAGGTCTCCATACATCTCATACAAGCCCACCTACACACTCATGTCATATGCACACATGCATTTGTGCATGCACACTAAGAGAATACCTGTTTGTAACTTGTGGACATAGAAACAAAGAACCTTGTGACCAAAAGACCACAGATATATTACATTTACATTTACATTACATTACGTTTGTTTTTTTACTCTATAAGCAAATGAAAAGATTTGTATTTTGTCTGACAGCTTCCTATGTGTTCTAATTAGTGACTGTACAGTGTATGAGTACTTGCTCAAAGATCTCTCACACTTTTGGCACTATACTCTTTTAAATGCTTGCAAAACTGCAAGCAGACACATCTTATTTTTACCATTTTGATTTCCACCCAATGTCATTGCACCCAATGCTGCATCAAAGTCATTTTAATGACTTTGATGCAGCTGTTACAGTGGTGAAAGGCCTTTGGGCAAATATTCATAATATAAAAGGAATTATTAAAGCATAGAAAAAAACACACAGGAAATGTCATCTTTTATTTTGATTTTTGAATACAAAGACAATTGGAAAACATCTGACATCTCCACTGTTTTAGATATTTACATATAGTGAACATGGGAGAAATAACACTCCAGAATATTCTGAATCTCACTGATTCCTGAGCCCATTCCTGCCAACACATTTGCATTACCTGCAGGCCTGGGGCATTTAACCCTTTTTACTAAGACTAGGATTTAGGTGTGTTTCTGTCTCTTGGTGTTATCATTTTATCTTCACTTTTGCAAGTTATACTACATTTACACTAACAACTAGTCTTTATAAAGGTAGTGCAAATTTACAGCATATACAAGGTAACCTAATATAACATGGTAACACCATACCTCTCATCATCTTCAGAGTGTGGCTCAAATATCAGTTTGCCACACTGACAATGGAAATAAATAAATAAACCTTCTCAGATGTTTGACTAAGCAGCCATGACGCTCTCATACGCACACATGCTCTTCGTTGAGCTTATAAAATGACCTGCTTATTACAAATGTATATCAAACAAGTCATACTAGGGTAGTAAAACGTTCAGTATGTTTTACTACCCTTGTATGACTTGTTATTGATTGAGGTATTGATGGTATATTGTATGGAGCTCTGTTATATGTAACAATGATAATGTATTATTGGAGTTTTTGTTAAAGCTACCCTGAGTTTAGAGTTAGATGGCTCGGTGAACTGCTTTGAAAACACTGACCTGTGGAGAAGCTTGTGTGAGAACATTTACATTTTGTATATAAATGCAATGAAAATGTACTTATCCAGCATATTTAGGCTTAAGTGGCTGTTTTCATTATTAGTTATTTTTGGCATCAAGTAGAAAAAAACATTAAATTAAATAAAGTAACATTTAAAGTTGTAAACTGATTTCAAGGTCAGTTTTCTTTGTCTAAATGTATGTGTAGGATGTGTAAGTGTGTGAGTTCCTTTGTATGCTCGGAATGTATTTCTGACTGCATGAACAGCCTTTACGGGCCCATTTCTGTCCATGACTGTGTGCATGACTGAGCAGGTGTGTGTATAGGAGTGAGTGAAAAGGTGAAAGGGCCAGAGACGTGCGGTAGTTGACGTGGACATGGCGTGCAGATCGGAGACAGAGCACAACTCAGAGTGGAAGGAACGGAGTATGTACATTATTGAAATGCAAATCTAGCTTATTTATCAGACAATTCTGTCTTTTAGGATAGAGATTTTAAATACAAGTACCAACGAGTTAAGATGCTCTGTTTGTGGTCTGCAAAATCAGTTTGCTTTACACTTGAACACTAAATGTGTTTTTCCTTTTGCACCAGTCACTGGCAAGACTGGACCAGGCCGTGCCAGGACTTGGTCCGGCCTTTTGATTATGGACCATTTGGAACTTGCGCTTATCGGCACTGGGCACGGTGCCCTCCATCCAGTCCGAATGCAGTGAACTAAAGCCCGGCAGCTCAGTGCTGAACAATGACTGGAACAGCAATGTGCTGACTCCTTCCCCGACCCACAGGCCCAGTTGCTTTTCAGCACCAGCATGTATAAATAGGTCCGTTTACTCCGGGGTCAGGACATCGTTTTTGTGGAGCCCCCTGTGAGCACTACACTGCTATTCTTTGGGGCCGGTCAGGTAAGCCCTCCATCTCAATCCATTCATCCTGTAGACCATTGCAGATCATTGTCACTGTATCTTTCTGTGTCTTTTGTCCTTGTTGTTTCTGCTGAGCCACATAATGTATAGACTGAGGTCAGACAGGCACATGCAAACACATACTGACCATACATCAGGAGAACAAACAGCATTGTGCCTACGACAACAGCTGCATCATCAAGTGTGAACATATAGTCAGCTTCAAGAAAGGTGTCATCCCCAAACAGATGACATACAATAGTTCATATTTTCTTTCACAGAGGTCAAGATTCTTCCTACTGTTTGAAACATGCAAACATGCAAACACAAATAATATGAATTTACCTCTTGCATAGGCTATTGATAATAACTTAGCTCAAAAACATGCATTGTAGTTTGTGTAAAAGAGGATACAGGTTGTGTTTGAGCTGTGTAATCTTAAACCATTCTCCCTTTTCTCTACACTGAATGGAATCAGCATTGAGACACACAGTCAGCATGGCTTTGAATAATCCCAACCCACTGGGACCATGGAAGGTGAGTGTGATGTGTCTTGCCATTGATGCTGAACAAAAGCAGATTCACATTCATTTTAAATTCATGCCTGGCCTGACGATGTCAATGATGTGTGTGTGTCTGTACACACATCAGTGTGTGCGCGTGGCATGTGCATACTACATGTATGCATTTGTGTCCTCTCTAGGTCACAGTTTATGACCAGGAGAACTTCCAAGGGAAGCGTCTGGAGTTTACCTCAGCCTGCCAGAACATCATGGAGTGTGGCGTTGACAACATCCGCTCCCTGAAGGTGGAGTGCGGAGGGTAAGTCAAACTAAGTGCTCTGCACAATGTTTCACACAGGAGGAAATGGCCTTCAGTTCAAGAGATCTACCTGTGAAAACACCTATATTCAGCAACAATTAAAATATTCAGCAGATCCAATATCTGATTCTGATCTTTTTTACCGAAGTGTCCTAACGGTCCTGCATGTGTACATGTGTCTGTCTGCTTGCGGGGGACAGCTGGGCAGGATATGAGCACTCCAGCTTCTGTGGACAGCAGTTTGTGTTGGAGAGAGGAGAGTATCCACACTGGGAGTCGTGGAGTGGCAGCAACGCCTACCACATCGAGAGGATGATGTCCTTCCGCCCCATCTGCTCTGCTGTGAGTTTCTGTCCCACTCCCAAGACTTCTGTTTCCTCTATTTGACGTCTCATGGGTCTCAGAAGATTTAAAAAGAGTTAAAAAGAGTTCAATTTAAATCAGCAAATTTACCCACTTGGTTTCTTTAGTGAAAAGCCTACAGATCCTAACAGCCTAAAAATAAACTATAGTGCATCATGATCTTATGCACTATAAGATTATGGACTTCCCACACAAATGAGATAAATAGGCCCATTTCGTGAATAATTGTCTTTTCTTGCATCGTGTGCACACAGAACCACAAGGAGTCCAAGATGGTGTTGTTCGAGAAGGAGAACTTCATGGGACGCCAGTGGGAGATAAACGACGACTACCCCTCTCTGCAGGCGATGGGCTGGGGGAACAACGAGATTGGATCTATGCAAGTTCAGAGTGGCTGGTAAGTCTCAACCTCTGCGATCAGATGAATCGATCTTCATGGGCTTCTGATGCTGCCATTAACCAATATGCTGCATTTAAACTCACATGGCACAATTTACGTTATAATAATACACAAACAATCTGCAGACACCTTAACCGCCACCTGATCCCATCCCTCAAGTACAAATGATGTATTTCCTCATTTATTGAAACTTAACTTAATGCATAGTTAGGAATCAAATGTATTATATGAGGATCGACCTTTTGAGATATATTTCGCTTTTGAAAGGACTTGTATCTCTGTAAGATTTGAGCTCTCTGTATTTTAGTTTTATCTTTTTTTAAAGCGGAGTGATCGACATGCTCTCAATTACAAATGAAAATAAGCCCTCTAACTGCCTTCTTCTCACATCGTTTTGAAGTGTGTTTATTTTTAATCACTGGTTTAATTTCTTCCTCTACCCCCCTCTCTCCTCCTCCCCCTCCAGCTGGGTGTGCTACCAGTTTCCAGGTTACCGTGGTTACCAGTACATCATGGAGTGTGATCGTCATGGTGGCGAGTACAAACACTACAGAGAGTGGGGCTCCCATGCTCAGTCCTTCCAGGTGCAGTCGCTGCGTCGAATCCAGCAATGAGACCTGCAGCCTCCTCTCTCAACCTCTCACTCTTTACCTCCTCTTCCTCCTCTTCCTCCTCCCCCTCCTCGCCCTTAACCCAGTCTTTCCAAGCTTTATCCAGCTCTGTCACACCTTACTGAACTAAGGCTGACACTTTGCTGGAGCTTCACAATCAAGATGTTTAACGCACTTTTGTTTTGTTTTGTTGCCAAATGAAAATAAAGAGAAATTATGGAACAAAATTAAGGATAGAAAAAATAATCACTGAAGAGAAGCTCTGTACTGACGCCTATCTGAGGAGGGAAGAGGGGAGGAAGTCAGAGGGCGCATGGCGGCAGGGTGGAGATGTCACATCACTCATATTTGTGGGTAAATATGGTGTTACTAGTGATCAATAAAGAAATAAATGGGCAACACAAAATAAACAGAAATACAAGAGTCTTCTGCTAATCTCCATCGTGCGCAGTTGTGATTTATTTTCATTCTCTGCTTTGGGAAAGTTTTCTATTGAAGTACATTTACACAAAAAGGGGCTCACAAATCCACATTGCAGTGTAAATTAGGATAAGTCTTACAGAAAATAGGTATGGAGATGTGAAAATAATGCACACATAAACATCACCAACATGTTGCTAGTGCTACTGGTTAATTACTGGAAATCATGAGAAAGTGTTTTTTTTGTCTGAGAATATAATCCTCTGATATCATTGCAGAGGATTAAATACTTTAAAAGCTTAAATCAACAACTCAGAGTAGTATTTTCGAAATTCAAACAAGTTAGATGCAATGTGATTGCTCCGGCCATACACAATAAGAAGCTTTGCATAAGTTACTGATAACAGTGAACAGCATAACAGCATTGGTAAGAAAACCACTCAGTGAAATTCATTTTCATTAAGATCTCTCATGTTTGCTTGAGAGAAAGATTAGTTAGAAGAAATTGAGCCAAAAACTAGATCCCATAATATAAATAGTTACAGACCCTCTGCTCCATTGATAGCTAAATAGATTGGGTATAAAGAGTCTCTAAAGCACATTTTAGTGGGTGGACATGGCCAACATGTGGGTGCAAGGGTGAGGGATGTGAGGGTTCAGCATGGTCTACTCTAAACCATTATAGACACAGCCCGAAATGTTATCAGTGCAATACATAATGCAACAGAAAATGGCTTGAAAATGTGTTGCCTAGTCCGTTGAAAGAAAATCCTAAAACAAACATTAAAGTTGTCAAAACGTTTGAGTCATATGCATATTCACAGCAACTGCCCCACATTGATACACATGCACATATATACGTATTCTAATTAGCAGTACATGTCACGAGAATATACAGCCAGCCGCCAGCATGTTACTTTACACGTTACATGTGTGAAATTGGGACAAAAAGGTGAAAAAAAAGTCGAACTCCACCGGTCGACCTTAAAATGCTACGTCACCGTGACGCCCCGCCCCCACTGAGCTGAGCGGAAGTAGATGGAAACAGCCAGGCCAGACCGAATCTGACAGCAAATATACGGCTGTCGCTGGGGAGCCAAACTCTTCGGACCTGGTGTTTTTTCTTTGACTTTAAAGTTCGAATGGTGTAAAATGAGAACATACGTCAACATGGTGCACATTTCGGAGCATCCACAGCCGACGCCGAAACTCCGGGCGTCACTTTTCGCCTTTCTTCTCTTGCTTATTGTCTCCCTTGTTGACGCCAGGCGCCAAAGGACACGAAGCGTCACCTCCTCGACGGAGGAAACGGTAGAAACTTACGACAAATACTACAATTATGTTGACCTGACCGGACGTTTACAGTCCTTAGCTCATAAGTATCCTCACATAGCTAACCTGTCGAGCATCGGTCAGTCCTTTGAGGGCAGGGAGCTCTGGGTGATGCAGATCACCAAGGACCCCAACAGAGACACGCCGGGGAAACCCAAATTTAAATACGTTGGGAACATGCACGGGGACGAAACCTTGTCCAGGCAGGTGCTGGTGTACGTTGTAGAGTACCTGCTGACTAAATATGGAGAAGAATCGCGCATTACTGAGCTGGTGGACACCACGGATATTTACATCATGCCCAGCATGAACCCGGACGGCTTTGAGAAGTCCAAAGAGGGAGACTGCGTGGGCGATAACGGGGGTCGAAATAATGCCAAAAATATGGACCTCAACAGAAACTTTCCTGACCAGTATGATGAGAAAAAAGCCAACCCAGAGACTATCCCCGAGGTAATGGCTGTGATCAGATGGATCCAGGAGAAAAAGTGAGTCTGTCTCTCTTGTTTGAAACACACTGCAGCGCACACATCACACACACAGTTCAGTTGTTGGAGGCCTTGTGGCCCAGAGCTCAGGTTGGAATGACTTAAGTACGCTTTATTGATCTCAAACACTTTTGGTTCAATGTATATTTCACAGAGGAGGATTTGGAGAGTGACAAACATGCCTGTCAATGAGCAACTCGGCACTTTGTCTCATTTATTAAGGCCTCAGGGTTAGCAGAGGTTGTGTAACTCTTTGAAAAGTCAAGAACTGCTAAAGTGGAACACCATGACGGCATGCTTGAGCTATTTGTAGATTCATCAATTGGCTGAAAAGGACTTTGTAACTCTTTTCCGAATCAAATTATTGTTTTGAGTCACGTTTCAAGCAAGACGGACAAAGGTGCAATGGTTCCAGCTTCTTAAATGTGATATATTTTCTTGTTTCCATGTCTTATTTGATACCGAGTATCTTTGCTTGTCGGTCAAAAAAAAAGCTAATTCCCAACACTGCCTTGGACTGGGCATCAGGAAATTGTGGTTCACCTCTTTCATTTTATTAACCAACTGATATATAATAATAATAATACATAATAGATTAATCCCCCCACAATATTGGAGGCGTCCTGGAAGCTGAAAGTTGGGGGGCAAGTAGCATATAAATAATGTCCACTGTATGATTTCAGCCAGTTCCATATATCTCTCTTTCCTTGTTACCCCTTTGCCTCTAAGCAATCAGCTATCCAATACAGCCTATACATGGATACATATTTTAGGAGCAGCAAACACTTTTGTCAATAAGTAAATCATTTCCCCCTTAGTTCCCTTCTTAATCAAGACCTCAATGTCTAACGGGTGGAACTCAAAATAAAGTCAGAAAGACCTGCTGTTCTGGGGTGCCATAATAACATGATGTGTAACTTGGAAGACTAGAATATAAGCATACATGGACACAAATATTCATCCACTTAAAGTGGTCCTGGCTGCTCCAGAGAAGAAGATGCATAGAATTTGCTTCTAAGCATCTTCACACAACAGAATTATTTCCTTGTAACTTTATGATTAGAAGTCACATGTGCATGCAAGTAGTTGTTTTAAGACAGACTTGTACCTAGGCTTTAAGGCTGCTTCTAAAATGTTCCTTTGTCTTTCAAGATTCGTGCTGTCAGGGAACCTGCATGGCGGCACTGTGGTTGCCAGTTACCCTTTTGATGACTCTGCCACCCACCAGCGCCACTACAGTCAGTCAGAGGACGACAGCCTGTTTCGCTACTTGGCCCTGGTGTATTCCCAGAACCATCCTGGGATGAAGACTGGTGAGCCCAACTGTCCCGATGCCCCGGACGAAACCTTTAAAGATGGCATCACCAATGGGGCACAGTGGTATGATGTTCCTGGTAAGATTACTTTTCATTGTTTTTAATGCCTAGTTTAGTGATTGAGAATAAATAATTGTAGTTGACTTTTGTGAGGTACCACAAGCTCTGGCCAGGTGATTTTGTGTTGACCATCACAACTTAGAAATTCTGTTTGTAAGGTGAGGATATCCAGCTGCGGACAGTTTAAAAGTCCAGCTTTTGGGGTCACATTCTGTATGTGTCCTATGGACTTCAATGCACATCATCACCTTTTGTTATGTAGCTAAAAGAGGTAAGACTTCTGTATGTTACCATGGAGATGGTTGGGTGGGATTGGTGTTTTTTTAATTATTTTTCATTATTAAAAAGCTGTTGTGGTAGAAGATATCTTTTCCTGTCATTGTTCTCTCATTCGCTTCACGTGTTATGTTTGTTGTGCACAGCAGGCAATAGTAATGAGAAGTCTAACCGGTGTTGCTGCTATCGAGCCATCTGAGAGTGAGGAATGTCCTCATTGTTGTATAGTTTGCAGCATGTTAACAATCATTCCACTTGGTGTAGCATAGTTTACGCTATTGTCATGACAAGGTTTTCTTTCACTGCAGATCAAAAAAAAAAATTCAGCGGAGTTGTTCAAAGTTACATTCATATTCCTGCATTTAATGAGCTAAAACGATCATACTCATCCTTCAGTCCTTGCTGCACTGAATAGTGTGGCCTGGTTTTGGGTTAGCCAGGTGTCAAAACGCAAAAACGATCTGTATACTCAGTTATTTTTGCCAAAGGCAGTAATTCCTGAAAGTGTTAGAGTAGTACCAGGTTTGCCATAGCAGCTCAGTCTGGGCATATTAAAGCATATGTATATATATGTATATATATACATATACATATATATATATACACATATATACACACATATATATATATATATATATATATATATATATATATATATATATATATATATGTATATGTGTGTGTGTGTGTCCCTGTTCTCTTTTATGTGTCTTTAAGGAGCTTAACCCTCGTGTTGTCTTGGGGTCAAAATGACCCATCAACACACATACATATACACTCGTACACGGGTCATTTTGACCCCAAGACAACACAAGGGTTAAGTAAATGCAGATTGTGTTGTTTCCCGATCTTCTACAATTCATTCGGTTATACAAAAAAAAAGTTCTACTCTGCATTAACTGGGCAGAAACTTGATCATCTTATGCTCTACTTTTGTTTGGTTGATTTGTCCAAGGAGGTCAGCAGGTGGTGATGTGTATGCAACTTCAGGTTACTGGATGGCTTTTCCTATTGAGATGTCCTTTTGTTGTAGTACATTTTAGGTGAGGATAGTGTGTCTTCCAGTTGGTTACTTCCCATGGATTAGCATGCATTTGCCCTATTCACCTTAATTCCATCAGGAGAATATTTGAAGTCTGTTTATGAGTCCAACTATGTATATTTAATACACTTTTGAGACTGTTTGGGAAAAATATACGGGCTGTTATCAAAAGTAGTTTTTTTCTGTAAGACCTGCTCTAATTTAACTGACCAAATGTTGTAATGTAGGGAGATAAACTGACACACAATTTTAAGAATCCTTAAAAAAATAGTGTTTATTCAGTTTCAGATCACTTCAACCTTGATGAAATGCCATTACATGTCACACTCTCCGTTTATCACTAGGAACCGGAGCAGTTAATCATTACCAAACTTGAGCACACACTTTTAAACGACAGCAAAGTTTGCTAATACTTATCTGCGTAACTATTGGCTGTAATTGTCATCAGAAATGAAAAGCACTGGGATTACTGAATGGCGGTTTGAGCTGAACATTACGTCTTTTGTTGTTGCAGTTTCTCAGTTTAAATGGCCTGTATTCAGGCCGGTTCAGGTTGCAGTAGGAACCAGTTCGTAAAACTCTTAGCAGCAACAATATCAAGATAAAGATGGAAAGCAAAACGTGTACACTTGAATAGACAGTGCTTGTATCCTTCTGACATGTCTCATTGGATGAAATGTCACTGCTGAAACTGGGCTAATGGCAGATGATGGATACGGCCAGGACGTTGTGTGACATAATGAGTGGTCCAGGCAAAGAGCCAGGACCAGGAGTCAGGGACAGGAGATTTTTTGTGTGTCTGTCAGGGCTTGAAATAATGATTCAGCATAACGTGCTATCTTGATTCATAATCTCTTGACCCAGTCTGGCCTCGGAGGGCATTCTTTACTTGAGCTGTATTGTAGTTAATGTAACCCTCTGCACATAACTAGGACACTTGCACAATGTCCACCTTGTGTAATTTATTAACGAGTCTTGAAACAGCATTACATGATTTTCGTTAATTTGTTCAAAGCTGTAGGTCAGGGGTGGCCAACCAGTCAGAGACTAAGAGCCACATTTTTTACTGTGTTACTGCAAAGAGCCACATCATACATATACATATATCATGTCACAGTTGAGAAGGACATAACTCTAAGAACATGCATGTGGTCTGGGGCAGTGGTTTAACTGATCTGGCTGCAGGACCCACCATCACCCTGAATGACAAGCCGCGACCAAAGCGAGGAACATTTTCAACTTCTCAATTTGATTTAATGAAAATATGGCACCTAGGTTTGAACCTGAGATAGTATCACAGTATGCCAAACAGAAATATTCCCTTTCACACTCAATTAAAAACCCAAAAGTGCTTCTTAAGGATACAAGGTAATACAACACACATAATAATGTTATAACTTCAGCCTTTTTGAACATAACAAAAAAAAGGTTGGGAATGAAGCAAACTATCACAAATAGTCCGATGTGTAAACTCACGCAAGTAAAGTGTGTTGTGAACGCAGCATTGAGGAGTGTGTGAATATTCAATTCAATTCAGTTTATTTTATATAGCCCAAATTCACATATTAAAATGTGCAATCTGTACAAATAACATCCTGTCCCGGGACCTCACATCAGATCAGGAAAAACTCCCCAAATAAAGATAGTAAAAACCATTTCACAGGGAAAACAGGAAGAACCCTTCAGGAGAGCAACAGAGGAGGATCCCTTTCCCCGGATGGACAGAAGCAATAGATGTCATGTGACCAGAATGAATAACGTAACAGAGTTACAACATATGACATCAATATGACTGAAATTGAATAAATTGCACTCTGCCGCATTAAAAAATCCCTTCAAAATAAAAGCACAGGATTTTTTTTTTTTTTTGCCCATGTAAAATGACCGTCCTGACGGACTGAAAACGGGTCCGCGAATGACTAAAAACGGGTCCGCGAAAGACTGAAAACGGGTCCGCGAATGACTGAAAACGGGTCCGCAAATGACTGAAAACGGGTCCACGATTTCATGGCTTTCAAGCCGTCGCGCCTTGAGTTCGACACCAGTGGTCTAAAGTATTTGCAAAATCAATAAAAAGATAAAAAAAAAAAAACACAAACTTCGATATGAACGCAAGAGCCGCATGAAACCAGGCAAAGAGACGCATGCGGCTCGGGAGCCGCGGGTTGACCAGGCCTGCTGTAGGTTGTAGTCCAGTATGGAGACATACGTCACTGCATTTAGACATGCAAGAGTACAATGTCCAGAATATAATTTTACTTTATGGAAATACAGCTATATTGCTGTGATAATCTGAGGCCCTGGGAGTGCCTGAAGATGTTCAGACCTCTGATAGCTGGAAATTCATACTGTATGCTGCTGACAGTCATGTGACGGTACTACTTTCTTAAATAGTTTATTTCCTGCAGTATTATTGCTTTAAATGTTTTTCTCAAATAGTTTATTGCATCACTGAACTCTTAAAGTCATCCTGCTTTTTAAACACCCCTATTCCCTACACGTCAAGTTCAGCTATCAGCTATGACTTTGGCTCCATTGTCTGGCTGGTGGTTTCCTTCCACTTTCAGGGTGTGTCACTGGATCCGGTACATAGACCGGATATTTAAGGCTGAGTCTGCCGTAGTCGGTCAGTGTGTTTGTCCGACTATGTTAGCATACAGGACATGTTTACTTTAAGTAAATGTTACCTGATCCGGATCACCAAAGTACTTAAAGCAATTTAACACAGGACGACGCCTAACATCTTGTGACTGGACAAAAGGTTTGGTGTTGTTTGTCATGATGGTACAGCAAAGTATGGATTGCCACACATTGTTACAGCTGGATGTAGATCTAGCGATGTTTTCTCATCATTAACAGGTGAGATTTTTCAATGGGTACATTTTGTTTGGTCTCTGCTGCCACCAAAGGGGGTAAAACCTCTACTGAGTTACAACAAACCACCTCTACACACTATCACACCCAAAATAAGCTCAGAGAGCATGGTCACTGTTGTCTATTGAAGGATTGCTCCGGGTCATACAATGGGAATGCTCTTGCTATATTGATTAAAAAGCTGTTCTGTCAGACCAATGCAAAATAGACAACTGGGATACAAAACGTGTCAGGTTAGCTTTTAAGAGTTGTTTTCTTCTTAAGTTTCCCATTACAGTTTCCAGTGAATAAGCTGGCAGCCAATGACCCTCGCCAAGTTTCAGAGCGCTGAACAGCTGCTATTTGACCGGGGCCGACTTGGAGGAACTTGTGTTTGTGGTGTATTTTGGTACGCCTGCTCTCAGAGCCAAGCCGCATACCACATTACAGCCTGTAGCTTTTCTCCACAGTTGTAAGGGATGCATTGTAACTGTATTTACTGCAAGACCTCCACGTTCATATTGTTTAAAAATGTGCATAAGTATGATTTTCGGGCAATGATTGTTCAGTGATAGTGCAATAAAATAGAAATAGGGATTTAATGAAATGGGTTTTTAAGAAGCACTGACTAAAGCTGTACATATGGCAATCCATATACAACGGTGGTGTTAAGAGTTTTGTAAATTCTTTGCAAGGTTGTGAATTGTAGGTGATTGGTCAAACACTGTGCTTGTCTTTGTTGTGCATCACAGATAATTAAAGGCTACTGTTTTTTGTGTTGTGGTGTGGTTGATGTCTTCCTTAGTGAGACTGGTGGGAGGCTGGTTGCTTTGCTAAAGTTATTTGCTCGTGTTTGAGCCCTATTACTAAGTGGAAAAAGGTCAGTGATTCACTGGGATCCTGCAGCCGCCCAGCAGGCAGTCATGGCAACCCTCCAGCCAGGGAGTCTCTGGCTGCCTGCTGTTGCTCCAGTGGGACAGCGTGCCCTCCTCTACGTCTTTCTGTTTGCCTAAACGCAGATGCCATGGCCTGCTGCCACATTAAACACTATCTGTAAACTGTGATATTGAAGAGATGAAGATGGGCTCAAGGCTTTCTACACAGTGGCCTTTCCTGTTAATAATTTGGCCCTTGTACTAGTCGTGGTCAAATTAAGGAAAGACGGGCATGCTTAAGATTTTAATTTATGTTCACGCATGTTGTACACACCTGTCAATTTCTAGATTTAGACGCATTCTTCTCTATTATATAATATTTAAGTGAATGTGTTATGCCATTTCTAGCCTAATTTGTTTATTACATTTCTGGCTTGTTATCTAGGTGGGATGCAGGACTACAACTACCTGCATGGTAACTGTCTGGAAATCACCATGGAGTTGAGCTGCTGCAAATATCCTCCTGCTTCTGAGCTCCATCAGGAATGGGATCTGAACAGGGAATCCCTATTAGCCTACATAGAAAAGGTAGAACTTATAGATAAGAAAAGGAGTAATGATTTACAGCATTCATATTTGTGTTACCTTCTTTTTTTGTGTTTATTTAAAAGCACATTACCACAATCCAACTCTGCCTGATACTTTAACGTACCATTTATCCAGTTTAGCTAGATACCCTTGGTATTTACAATATCGCTGTCTTCCAGGTCCACATAGGTGTGCATGGTTATGTGAAAAAGGCCGTCAGTGGTACCGCCCTCGCCAATGTCAGCATTGTGGTGGCAAGCATTCGCCACAACCTGACCACAGGAAATAATGGGGACTACTACCGCCTTCTACTCCCGGGAACATACAACATCACAGCTGTGGCTCCAGGGTGAGCAAATCATTTGCATAGCAGGTTTTAAAAAAAATAGGGTTAATAGCTAATTATTGTCAGGTTTCAAATTTCACTGCAATGACTGATGACACAGCACAGCGAGTGGTGCATTCATCGCTGATTTTTGCCAAATCCCACAGCAACATTTTTAATCTGGCTCTATGACTCTGGCGATCAAAAGATGAAGCGCAGTGTCTGTCCCAGCCAGATTTACCACAAGTGCTGCATTCCTCTTTAGAGTTACAGAGTCATTATCTTTCTGAAGAAAAATGTATGTCGTAGGTTCCTTGGTGAAAGACTTCCTGGTAGAGAGTTTAAAAGGAAACTACACTGTTCATTTTTCATCTAATTTGGGTACTTCCTGGTGATTTTTAAGGTGTAGTGGAAGCATTCAAGCATGTTTTTTTTTCTACACACAGGTACATGCCAATGACAGTCCACAGTGTTCTGGTCGAGGCGGACAAAGCCAAAGAACTTAACTTTACTTTGGCACCTGTAGTCAATGAGGGCCTAGGTGGCATCACTGTGACTACATACGCCATGCCATCCAACAATAAACCAAACCTCTCCACCGCCACCACCACCAACGCTTCTGACTCCACCCAGACCCGGGTGGCACCTGATGCAACAAGCAACAACAGCCCCCTCATACTTCCACCTGCACATCAGCCCATCCAGCCTCAGGAGTTTCGTCACCACAGCTACTCGGACATGGAGCTGTTCTTGCGAAAGTACAGCAGCGAGTTCCCCTCCATTGTCCATCTTTACAGCATCGGCCGCTCCGTGGAAGACCGTGAGCTCTATGTGATGGTTATCTCAGACAACCCCACTGTCCATGAGCATGGTATGTTTTAGATAGGGGTTGAGGGGATTAAAGGAGTTGGAATACTTCTTTTTATTTACGTGTCATGACAGATTTTCCCTTAAAATGTGACATTATGTTAATGCTATCTATTAATACACATTTGTACTCTAACCTCCTGTTTTGGTTTTCATGTCAGGTGAGCCTGAGTTTAAGTATATAGCCAACATGCACGGTAATGAAGTGGTGGGCCGAGAGTTATTGCTCAACCTCATTGAGTACCTGTGCCGTAACTATGGTACTGACCCGGAGGTCACTCAGTTGGTCAACAATACCCGCATTCACATCATGCCTTCTATGAACCCCGACGGATATGAAGTAGCCACTGAAGGTAAGGGACACACTCAGAAGTAATTCAACAGGCCACAATAAAGTTACACTATCTGCACAGTATGCAATGCTTTGCAAGCATGAGCAAAGATGTGACATTACAGGTTTTGAACAGTAATTTGATCACTTGACTAACATTCCTTGAGTGTATGTCGCTAACGTCTATCAGTTGTAGGGCTTGCAAAAGAAACATATGTAGGGGATATTTTGAGTGATCACAAAGATCATTGGGTGTTTATTGATTTATTAGAGGTACACTTAGCATTTTTCGTATTATCTTTTTTACATATAAGTTTTTTTCATTTCCTTTTGCAAAATGATGTATCCTTGCATATCATCTCATTGAGGGCTTCACCTCATCTGCTGGAACACAAATGCATTGGGCACACTGCACATTCTATTTCAAAGCAAGAAAATTGAAAAAAGTAATTGAATTTGATAATATTTCACAGAAAGTCAAGAAATATAATGTTAAAAAAAATAGCAGCGTTGACATGATTTTGCTCGCTTGCTGGTGTGTTTGAAGTCATTGTCTTATTGAAACACCCATTTCAAGGGCATTTCCTCTTCAGCATACGGCAACATGACTTCTTCCAGTATTCTGATGTACTCAAACTGATCCATGATCCCTGGTATGCGATAAATGGGACCAACACCGTAGTACGAGAAACATCCCCATATCATGATGCTTGCACCACCATGCTTCACCGTCTTCACTGTGTACCGTGGATTGAATTCAGTGTTTGCAGGACATCTGGCAAACTGTCTGTGGCCCTTAGACCCAAAAAGAACAATCTTACTCTCATCAGTCCACAAAATATTACGCCATTTCTTTTTAGACCAGTCAATGTGTTCTTTGGCATATTGTAACCGCTTCAGCACATGTCTTTTTTTTAACAATGGGACTTTGCTGGGGCTTCTTGCTGGTAGCTTGGCTTCACATAGACGTCATCTGATTGTTACAGTACTCACAGGCAATCTCAGATCTTCTTTGATCCTCCTGGAGCTGATCATTGGCTGAGCCTTTGCCATTTTGGTTATTCTTCGATCCATTCCAATAGTCGTTTTTCTTTTTCTTCCTCGCCTTTCTGGTTTTGGCTGCCACTTCAAAGCGTTTGATATCATTTTAGCTGAGCAGCCTATCATTTTCTGCACTTCTTTATAGGTTTTCCCCTCTTTTATTAATTTCCTAATCAAAGAACGCTCTTCTTCTGAACAGTGTCTTGAACGACCCATTTTACTCTGTTTTTCAAGGACAAATGCACAGCAAGCATATGCAGAGTTTCAGTAAATTATTCAGTTTCACAGAATCAGCAGCTTGCACGTCATGCCTGTTGGGTCTGTTGGTTTTCTATACCTTTACTAAAGCTTCTAGAAACTTACTAGCAGTGTAGAAGTTGAAATTCGAACAAAAACAGTGATTTATCTTGCTAGTGATGTGGGACTGCTATTATGTTGAACACAACTGTAGATGCATGTCGGTGACTCTTTGCTGCTAATCTTTTCCTCAGGTGATGCAAAGGGTTACAAAGGGCGCAACAACAGCAACAAGTTCGACCTGAACCGCAACTTCCCAGACCAATTTTTTACCATCAGAGATCCCAGACAGCCAGAAACCATAGCTGTGATGAACTGGGTGAAGAGCATCCCCTTCACCCTGTCAGCCAACCTGCATGGAGGTACGCTCTCATTTTGAGCTTTAGTGCTAAAAACTGCAGTCTTTCAGTGTCAGTTTTGCAATTTGATAGTGATATCTCTAATCTGTTAATCATATTTATCATTTTAAATATTATGTATGTATTTACATGGTATGCTTGTTTTGGTTGTAAAGTTACTTCAATGAACCTAGAGGATTACTGTTATGATTTTAAGTCTTGGCTTTGGATCCACACTTTAAATCTAGATAGTAGGCTACATTATGAAAGGTAAACAAGTAATGCATAGCTAGTATATTTTATTTATTTTAACCAGAAATGTATTTTCTTTTTTTTTTATTGGTTTGCCTTAACTTTGTGTTGTTGAATATTAGGCTCCTTGGTCGTCAACTACCCCTATGATGATGACAAAGACGGGCTATCGCACTACAGCCGTTCGCCTGATGATAAAGTCTTTCAGCAGGTGTCTAGAGCCTACTCACAGGTAACTGGAGACTCTTGCTGTTGGATCTATTTCAGGCTGGGATAATGTGTGCATATGGTTTCATGTTGTAATTGAAAACAAAGTAGTTGGAGTTAGCAGGGTTCTTACAGTCATGGAAAATCTGGAAAAATCAAGTAAATTTTAAAATGGTTATTTCCAGGCCTGTAAAAGTCCTTGAAAAAATTAAAATCCCAAAGGTTTTGGAAAAATCATGGAAATGTGTTATATTCATTTGTTCATGTCATTCATTTACGCTGAGTTTGAAATAATTCATATGCTTTTAAAAGAAAAACGTTCAAAATATAAGCAGGCATAAATACAGGCATCTATATAAATGTTGATTCTTTTAATCAAACTATTGTCACGCATTCATTTCTGTCATTTAAGGTGTATTGTATGCTTTGGAATTCTCATTGTTAGTTTAAATACTACATTTCCTGACTTTTTCATGTATACACCGAGATTTCACAAAATGTTTGGTCATGGAAATTTGGTTTAAAGACATGGAAATTCATTGGTCAAAATGTGTATGAACCCTGAGTTAGGAGTTAAACCTGTGAAACGACAAGGTTTGAAAACCTGACCACAACAGTACTCATTGTTGTGTTTTCTCGTGTGTAATGCAGGAGAATCCTTTGATACACAATGGACACGCTTGTATAGACCTTTACGGTGCGGAATATTTTAAGGATGGCATCACCAATGGTGCCAACTGGTACAGTGTTCCAGGTAAGCCTACATCTACCATAACACCGTTGTTTCTTGACACATTCATTATTTTCCCACAGGAGATCAGCCACATCCCTCTTTTTTATGTTTGAGACTTTTGGTAAAGTCATATGATCAGGAAAAGTTGTTAATATGTAGAATATTTTCCCACACCTCTTTGGCCAATTCAAACTATTTCATTATAGTTGTTTTACTACTCGCAGGGGTATTCAGTA
Source organism: Taurulus bubalis (assembly GCF_910589615.1). NCBI lineage: Eukaryota > Metazoa > Chordata > Actinopteri > Perciformes > Cottidae > Taurulus > Taurulus bubalis. Next base: position 15,990,099 of record NC_136598.1, read on the forward strand.
AAAAAAAGAGAATTAATCTAAATTGAGCTATTGTAGTTGTAGACTAAAGTGTTATTGATTCTTCAACAATAGACACAATTTCATGGTGGACATTAAAAGTAAATCTGCCACATATTTGATTAACACTAGTGTGTGTGGAACTGGAATTTGTCATTTTTAGTTTTAGATGAAGTTTAAAGGAGCACTTTTCTTCCAGGTGGCATGCAAGACTGGAACTACTTAAACACCAACTGTTTTGAGGTGACCATCGAGCTAAGCTGTGTAAAGTACCCCACAAGCAAAGAATTGCCAAAATACTGGGATCAAAACCGCCGAGCCTTGCTTCAGTTTATACAACAGGTAATAACCTCCTAACAATCCCCCTAAGGTTCTCCCTATATGTTAAATTTTTCATCTACTCATGTTAATGCAGTACTGTGTCTCTATAGGTTCACAGTGGAGTAAAGGGCACAGTCTCTGACATTGGGGATGGCACAGGAATTCCCAATGCCACCATTAGTGTGGAGGAGATCGACCACAATATCACCTCAGCTCGCACTGGAGACTACTGGAGGCTGCTGGTCCCTGGGACTTACTCTATCACTGCCTCCGCCCATGGGTAAGATTCGGTTTTCAGAAGGAAGAACAAACGGAGGATTTAACATGAAGTTTCTACATATTTCTGTGCTGTTATGTCCCCATATTTCCAGTGCTATTAACTTTTTTTCTGTTGTCCAGTTATGAACCCGTGAGGACCTATGCCACAGTCTCAAAGGATCATGTAGAGTTGGTGGATTTCAGACTGACACGTGTCCACTCAGACTCTAATGGCCAGTCTCCCAAGGGCCCCCAACCTACACAGAACCCCTCTGAGAAGGCTTTCCAGAGCCTAATCAAGGACCTCTCTCTAGGCCAGGGTTTGGAGCAGTTGGTCAGCAGCACGGCCACGGAGAACAGCTTCCGCTACAGACGCTACAAAGAGCTCTCTGGCTTCGTGAGAGGACTCACACTTAACTTTCCAAAAATTACATCTTTACACAGGTATTTGAACCAGCCAGCGTCATTTCCACTTCAGGATATATAACTGTTTGACATCATACCTCAATAGCTCTCATCCTCATTATGCCAAAAGTCAATACTGTCCAGAACTGCTCAGTTTTTTTTTTTTAACTTTAGTTACATTTCTTAAAATACTGATGTACCGATGGTTTCTTCTCTTGTGTGTCCAGTCTAGGCCAAAGTGTAGAGTTTCGAACCATTTCGGCTTTGGAAATCTCCAACAGACCAGGGGAAGCTGAACCTGCTAAGCCCAAGATCCGCTTTGAAGCTGGGATCCATGGCAATGCCCCTGTGGGCACAGAGCTGCTGCTGGAGTTTGCTGCCCTCCTGTGTATCAACTATGGCAAAAACCCAGTCATCACCAGGGTGAGTTTTAGAGGGTCTCAGGAAATATAGGGAATTGATAGCCTGTAATTAATTTGATTTAAAAGTAGGATATTTTACTCATTAGAATACACAAAATTCTTTGTTCATACACACACTTTTTATATTCTGGATTGGATTAAGTTTGTACTGTTACCGGTCCCAGTAAATGCAGCAAAAGATGAATTAATGTCTGTATTTGTTCGTTCTGTTCCCCTTCCATAGCTGATCAATGAGACCCGGATTTTCATCGTGCCTTCTATTAACCCAGATGGACGAGAACAGGCTATTGAGAAGCAGTGCACCTCCACCCAGGGCTTGACCAATGCTCATAGCAAAGATCTGGACACAGATTTCTTTGGTCAGTTATATGGATTTGTGTGTGCGCGCAATTTAATTGAGATTATAAAAAATATCTAACCAATTAATTCACACTCTAATTGTGAAAGAGTTGTGGTGAATGTCACAAAAGTGATGTTTGCTCTAACATTTCCTGTCCACCATCTGTTTTCCTCCTTTTTTAGGCAATGCATCACAGCGCGTGGTGGAGGCCCAACCAGAGACCAGAGCCATGATGGACTTGATTCTAGACAAGAGCTACTCTTTGTCTGTTGCCCTTGATGGAGGCGCACTTGTTGTAACCTACCCTTATGACAAGCCTGTCCAGTCTGGTAGTTTTCTTCACAGTTTAAAGATTGACTTGAGAAGCTTTTTATATGTAGCAGAAATTTGCAAAGAGTAGGACAAATGATGCACCATCTTAACGCTGATAAACATCACTTAATAGAACTGAGTTTGGCCTTAAGGTTTGATGTACTTTTTTTTTTTTTTTTGCAGTTGAAAATGAGGGCACATTGAAGTACTTGGCAAGTGTTTATGCCAACAACCATCCTAAAATGCACCTCGGAGGCACCGGATGTTCAAATAATGGGCAGAGTATGTAATTTATGTACCAAGAATAAGCCTGTTTGTTGTGTTGGTATTGAATTGTTATTAATACCTAATGAAACTTCTCTGTGACTCAGTGGGCAACATCCCAGATGGAATTATGAGGGCAGCAGAGAGACAAAGTCACATGGGAAGCATGAAGGTAAGTCTCTCCACGACAGTGTCTGTGGTTGTTTGCATCCATGCTGCCACTACACAATATTTCATGAAAGCAAAGACAAAAATGGGCTTCTACTGTATATACTTCCCCAATACTGTCTCATGTGTCACCTTGTGTATTTTTGTCCTCCCAGGACTTCAGCATGGACTTTGGTCACTGTCCAGAGATAACCGTGTATAGTGGCTGCTGTTTGTTTCCTCCAGCTGAGCAGCTGCCCACACTCTGGGCTGAGAACAAGAAGGCTCTCCTAAGCATGTTGGTGGAGGTATGATGACAGATTTGATCAGCACAACATGGAGTTGTTAATGGACTGGTTTTTCATTGCTATATACATATTTTTAACAACTGTATGACTTGTATATCTTTGTAACAGATTAAATTAGATATTTTCGAAAAGTAATGCAGCAGTATGGAAACTTAAAATAGTGAGTGCTCTAGCTTTGTGTGTGTTTAAAAGACATAATATATATTGTTCTGAAATTAAGGATTTTTGATTCCCCATAATCATACAATTTACTCTTCATTTCTACCCCACCCAGGTCCATAAAGGGGTGCGTGGCGTTGTGCGGGACAAGAGTGGAAAGCCTATTGTTGGGGCAATCATTGTACTGAATGGGGGAGTGAGAGTCTTTACTTCAGAGGGTGGCTACTTTCATGCGCTGCTGGCTCCTGGCAACCACAACATTGAAGCCGTTGCTGATGGCTACCAACAACAACGTCAAGAGGTACATAGTTCTATGCACGCATGTGTTAAGCCGTCAAGGGACGTACAAGCCTTTAGGTAGATGATCATGATGGTATAACACTCAACAAGTAAATCAAAGTTATAGCATCTAATTCTTATTTACCATTATGAACACTTGAAATGCATACAAGAGTTTAAAAAAGCATATAATGAGCCTTTTTGGAGATGTGACGTAAGACACCTTTAATATGCATGATAATGCTAGTGTAAGAAGAGGCTTACAATCTCTGTTTTTCAGCATGATTTTTATGCTTAAGTCTTAGAAAGCAGAAGTGCCTTGGTTGCAACCACATGTGACCTGTTTACCAGGTGGTGATCATACACATTACAAACAAATACTGAGACTGAGCATTTGGACACTTAGGCAGATACAAACCCCAATTAAAAATGTAGCATTCATTTTGGCTTTGTGGGTCTTGCATAATTGTGTTTTTTAAAACTGTTCATAGAGAGGTGCTTTTTTGTCAAGGTAAAATATTTGACTTTTTTTTTTTTCATCCCTTCAATAAACATTTGAAATATAAATCCAGCTGCCAAATTACATTTCAAGGAAAATGAAAACTGTCTCAATTAAATTTCAAGAGACATAAATAATAGTGGGAGAATATTATTATGGTTACCCATTACGGTCTATATCTATGAAAGGTGTAGGGCGGAGCACACAAAATCTCTCCATCAGCTCCACCTTTCCATTTGGCTGCTCTGAAATTTGCAGCGTGGGGTAGGCCAGCTCTTTAAACAGATGTTCCTTAATTCTTTTGCCCAGCTCCAGTCTGTATTTTGCAAGCTTCCCGCAAGGCGTTAAGAGCAGGGGATCCACCACTGAATGATATGTCTGCTGGTACTCTGGTACTGTGAAACCGTGAATCATCAGAACTTCTGGCTGGCTAGCTGACGAGCTGCCGGAGGTCCTCTCTTCAGTAGTGAGGGCTCCATTGCTGTGGGGCCGTTTGAGATCTGGAAGAACGGCAGCGTTCCTTATATACCGGTCATCCAGGGGTTTCTGGGGGTCTGCGTTACTCTGCTCACACAAATGGTCCAAATCATAACTTGGGGCCAACATGCATTGCCTCTCTTTAATAGTCTCTCCATATTTCTTAGGACATCGAATACTCCGCCTTAGGCCATAGGGACGCATTTCATTCCTCTGGAAATTAAAAGAACATTATTTTCAGTGGATTCAGTTTCTCTATTGGCTGTATTCTGTGTCATAAAATCAGCAAAATTAGCAAACCACGATGCTCATAAAAACAAGGGAAAAAATGAGGATAAAGAGGTGCACTTACTCTTGTCAACAACTCTTGGCTGTGTTCAGGCCACATTACTGAATCAAGTCTGAAACCACATGGTTTGAAATCCTTGTTTCTTGAGCTTTGGGTCTAGTTTCCCCCATTTTTAACTGCACTTAAATAATGACACTGAACAAATGAGACACTTAACACTTGCTATGCAACAAAGTCAAGCAAGTTACAAAATGAATGAATTATGAGATTCTAGTAATTTACCTCTCCGAAAATAGCTGTGCCATTTAGGATTTATTTGAGCCAGCGCTCAAATCCTATTCTAGACATTCCAGACAACCTGCACCAGATTATACTAAGCAGTCACACCTGTAAGTGAGGCTTGCTAATTAGGTAATTAACCACACTTCAGTAGGGAGCTTTGGCAAACAGCTAAATGGCTTTTACCTTGAGTTGAAGAAACAGACAGACAGACTGGATGAAATGATTCTGTTTGTGATGTGGTAGAGCTTGATATTTGCTCATGTTGCATTTTGAATGACATGAAAAGTTAGTTACGAAAATAAGTTAGAAAAGCAGTTTATATTCAGAGGCTACCACACTAAACAGACTAGGAACAGAAACAAATGACTTGTGTAATGGAAAAATATCTTCCATCACACTTGATTCTGATATTTCACATATCAGTTATGTTTCTGTTTTACTGTAAATCATCTCAGCGTTGATGGAATGTGACAGTGTTTCAGGACTGTCAGGACGGCTTGAAGGATTACTGAACGAGTTGTGCTGTGTCACAGGTGGTGGTGTCTTCCTACGAAGCTGCTAGCTTCATCGTCATTGAGTTTGACATGGACAACAGCATCTTTGGCCTGCCCAGAGCGTTTGTGGTGGCCAGTGCAGGTAAGCGTGTCTCTTAAAAGGATTTTAGAAGCCAGTGTTTTCAATATAAGCATGATGTGATCTGTCCACATAAAATAAAGCATATGTCCTTTTGTGCTCTAGCTACTGTGACGTGCTTAAATGGTGCAGTTTGATTTAATGTTTCTAAAACTTTGAACAGTTATCGGGCCCCTATGAATCAACTTCTGACGAGTGAAATGTCTAACAATTTAACAAATCTTCCCCTTAAGTAGTTTTTGACATCTACTTTTAGTCTTATGATCTTTGCCGCACTCGATAAATAATTCCCTTTTTTTTAATACTTTTGAAGAACACAATTCCTCTCCTTTTCAGTGTTTTTATGAGCAGTTTGAACCAAGACTTTTCGCTAGTTTTCACAAAGGAATCTTCTTTCACTTTGTCATAGACACTGATGGAGTACAGTCTTACGTTTTGTGTGCTTAATCATCAAAAATAAAATTGTATTACTCAAGTGTTGTGTGATCGTATCTAAACGTTATCTTGGATAGAAACTGTGTGTAAGCAGACATGCTGAGTTGTTTGTTTCTTTTCTTCCTTGCAGCAGCCTCCATGACGGCGTTGGTGGTGACGGCGTGCATCATCTGGTGTGTGTGTGCAGCCAAGTCTAATCGTCAAAAAGATGGCTTCCACCGCTTGCGACAGCACCGAGACGATTATGACGATGAGATCCGGCTCACCTCCATGGGCTCCAAGAAGTCGCTGCTTGCCAATGAGTTTCAGGACGAGAGTGAAAGCGACGAGGAGACACTGTATGCCAACAAAATCTGAGGGCCATGCTCAAATTCGGCTGTTTGGCTCAGTATTTTATTTTGTTCTCCCCCTTAAATGTATCCAACAAGGAACAGTTTGAACTCTAGACAGCATATTTGTCTCTTTATGATGGAAATATAAGAGTGATGAAGACTCTTTGTTCTGTTATAACAACAAGGACTCACTCCAGTCACTCAGTTATTAGTCCTACTAAATTATTACTTTAAGAGCATTCTGCTGGCGTCTTGACTGAAGGGCTTGCTCCATCTCTACCTGACTGGATCAGGAGAAATGGACAAAGAGACGGTGATAAAAGAGGGAGAGAAATACATGTTTGGTCCACTGTGGCCCTCATCCATCCATCCATCCATCCATCCGTAAAGCAGGTTTCGAGTTACACAGCTTTCTTTTTATTTCTGAGCCACGCAAGAGTGCTCTTATAGATCACCACCTGTCCTGCCTGGCTGAGGGGTTCCAGCTGATGAGTCAAAATTAACGCTTTAAATTGGACTTAATTACTACAATGAAGTGTCCGAGCCTTTGGGAGACTGACTCCAACACTGTGCCTTGGCTTCTATAAAGTTTACAGCCCGGTCGGGCTGAAGTTTGTGATGCAAAGCAGCAACATAGTGAATAGATAATATTTCATCCCTCCTATACTCAGGTGGTAGGAAAATAAATAAATTATGATTTAAAGCACTGCTGAGTCCAGTGTTGCACTGTTTCTGCACAGGTGATTCAAGGCTGTCTGGTCTTGGTTCAATAGTTTTTGTATTTTCCCAGTGAGTCAATGTTGTGGCCAGAACCATCATCATCATGGGAGTGAACTTTTCAAAAGCTTTAGAGCTTCAGGGGAATCTGTTACCAATGAAATGCTTGAAATGAAACCCTTCCAAGTAAGTGCAGGGTGCTCTAATGTATGCATTGAGGTCACTTGCACTAAATGGAAAGCAAGGATTGTCTCATATCATTGGCCAAGTAAAACAACCAACAATGAGTTTATATATATATATATATATATATATATATATATATATATATATATATATATATATATATATATATATATATATATATATATATATATATTGTGTAATCATAAAAATGAATGTATTTGTTTGTTCTTTTTTGTTTTTATTGTAGGTTAATTTCAAACTTTCTACATGGATAGTTGAGTGTGTGCCCTGTTTTTATCAAGGATGTGCATTCTCACTGTCTCATAAAAAGGAATATGAATTCAGTTCTCTTTTCAATGTGTTAGTGTTTATTCTCCCACTAACTAATACTTTGGAGTGCAAAAGTCTCCTAGGTTGTCTGTCCATTACTGATCACTGTCTATGAATCAACGTCGGAGCCATCCAGCTACACATTTCAAAGGTCCAGTGCAAAGAAAATGATGGATCATAAATCCTTTATATTCCTTCAGCCAGTTGTCAGGGATACTGAAAAAGAGGCTAAAAAGTTACGTCAAAGAATATAATCTGGTGCGAAATAATAATACTTTGCTATTTCTCTTTTATGTTAAAGAAGCTCATTTGTCTTTTGACAATGTATGGACAAATCTATGGAGCAGGTTTGTGTACAGACATGTAAGAGAGAGACTCTGTTGGTAATCTTGTCTAACATGCACAGATTTAATTTAAGCATCTTCTACTAAAACTACCAAAACAAACCAAGCGTTGTTTTCTTTACATCACAAATCTGTGCAAATATCTCTGTCTAATTGAAACTGATGCACTGGATCATTAAAATAAGGTGGCTCTTGGGAATGCCATGCATGTTTCTCATCACATTTTTTCAAGTAAAAGATTGTTCCCTAAATAATTTGCCTTGATTTCCTATTACTTTGAGAGAAGATTCTTTCCTTCTCTTTTTATCGAATGCAGCTGTCATCAGTAAAGTTTAATACCTAATATCTGCGTATGGAGACCATTTTGTACATTGTTTTTCTTTCTTATACTCTTGTCTGTGGATGAGTGCATATTAAGTTGAGTGTGTGTCAGGGTCGCAGTGTTGGTGTGAAGATTTTATATGAACTGGAATCAACTGTAAATAATGTTTGACAAATGAGAATGGAAAAATAAATACAATTCATGTCAACCATGAATTTACACCAAACATTCAATAAAAACCTCTGTGCGATCATGACATGTAAACAATGCACACATACTCATATAACAATTAATACAACTCACAAACTCTCTCTTGCTGTTTTTTTTAGCGTTGTGCTATTTGTAATAATTGAGGAGATTGAAGGACACTTTGGCTCATCGGGTCATTTAATCATCATTTAATTGCAGGCAGGGTTGGTGTTTCAATCGCTTGCTCCTCCTTTCTGCATGTCAAAGTGTCCTTTGAGCAAGACACTGGAACCCACATGTCCCCTGATGGCTAATGTGTGAATATGTACCTGCATGTGTGAGTGAAAGAGGCACTGTAAAGGGATTTGAAAGGGCAGTTCATTCTCCAACATAGGAGGACCACAAGCAGAGTGACATTATAAGATAAGATAACATAAGATAACCCTTTATTAGTCCCGCAGTGCGTAAATTGCAGGATTACAGCAGCAGAAAATCAAGTAACATAAATAAACAGTAAAGAAGAATACAGTAGCAATATTTAATATACAGACGGAATAAAAAAGTATATAACATACTTAAATGTATTATATATTGCACCAGATGAATGTAATTAGATCTTGATATTGTAAGTATTTTATTAGAGCTAAAGAAAGAGGCTATTCTGGGAATGTGTGATGCATAGAATCAAAATTGCACAAGTAAAACAAAAGTTGATCAGCTGTTCAACTATGGTTATTTCAGCTTGGAACATTTTAACATCCTTTTATTTATCAACATTCATCAATAAAATATTGATATTGTTCATTGGACCAACTAGGTGTGTGTGCTACGTGTATTAAAACATACAAACCAATGATTGGTCTATTGAAAAACTGCTATATGATGCAATAGGAACTACATAAACAGTAGTGGTTTAACTACAAAAATACAAAAGTGACATCAACTATCACACATTTTGACAGTATACATATGATCTACAATATATGGTGTACCTGCATGATGTATCAACATTTTTTCTCTGAACCAACAGTATGCTTCTCAAAGTGAACACACAATGTAACAAATGGTTGAAACTTACTGTGGAACCCCAAATTACCTCTAGGTGGCGCTGTTATAGGCTGGTATATGTGGAGCCTTGTGGATCCTGGGTAGTGTTGTCGCCTGAGAGGCTGAGCTGAGGGCGATAAAAACACCCAATTATTTTTTTCCTTGTGTAAGTGGAACGTCTTGTTCTGGTTCTGACACGTGACACACTCGGGCCGGAACTGGGTGACGTCGCAGGACAACAAAGATGGCAGGAATAGGAGGCAGCAACTACTGGGAAGGTAAGAGAGACTCCATTTAAGAAAACAGTAAAATAAAGCAACAGCTAGTACAGTATCCATGATTCCAACAGTTAGCCTGCCAGTGCCGTTGTCGTCGCGTCTGCCTCACACAGCCATGGGTTTAAACGCAGACGTGTCTCTACAACGACGAGCTCCCAACAAGCTAGCTGACACGTCGTCGTGGAAATAACGTTATTCCTTAAACTGTTAGTTACATTTGTGTTAAATGGTTCATCAACCACACATATTGGGAGTCCGTTCAGCCAGCTGTCACACTCATTAGATCTGTTTATTCCTCCCCCTCTGTTGATGTAAAGCTAGGTTAGCTACTACGTTCATGTCACTCTAACGTACTAACCTAACTTAGTCAATAAGCGTTGCTCTTATTACCATTGATTATGGCTGTGGCATTCAACTAAAATGAGCCGCTGTTAAGCGTTTAATTGTTCTCTCTCTCTCTCTCTCTCTCTGTGTGTGTGTGTGTGTGTGTGTGTGTGTGTGTGTGTGTGTGTGTGTGTGTGTGTGTGTGCGCGCGCGCGCGACTCTGTTACAGATCTGCGAAAGCAGGCCAGGCAGTTGGAGAATGAACTGGACCTGAAGTTGGTCTCCTTCAGTAAACTGTGCACCAGCTACAGCAGCTCAAGGGATGGACGCCGAGGAGACACGTAAGATCCTTCTGCCCTGCACAAAGCGAAAGTAGATTGTTCTCAGTCATACAGGTCGTTGGATGTCAGGAAGCAGTGAGGCAACGGTAGCTTCACTGGAGACTACACAGTTAAATAACTACTACAAGTACACGCAGCAAGTCAAACTGCTATTTACTACTTTCCAGGTAAATTTAAGGCAAGAACACATTTGACCTGATTGGGACGTTGTTAACTGAAAATGAATCTGCAACTGTTTTAATAATCGAATAATATAAAGCCCAAACGTCGAAACAAGGTTGCTGCTTTTCTTTGTCTTTTAATAATAGTAATTTTATATCTTTGGATTGTATATCCATGGTTAGATAAAACAAATGGGATCCATGCTTAATACTTAACCAATATGAGGGTGATCATCTTTAGTATGTCCTTAAGTTAGTGAGAATTTAAGAAACGGTCAAAAAGGGGCCTAGTAGTTTTCGTGGTCGGAGGCCTTGTATATTTGGGAGGAGGCTTGCCACCACAGGAAAGGGTCGGCAGGAACAAAGTGTGAATGAACAATATATTGAATCCACACCAACTCCAAGGAAGTTCACTAGCGACACTATCCTTGGAGCGAGGCAAGTTGAGGAGAACTTCCCTATTGAGATTTTATTATTGTAACACTACCAGTTCACCTTTTTGATTCTTTTACTAATCAAGCCACGAGCTCTAGCACATCTTACATTTTGATTCTTAGAAAAATAATTCATCTAGTAACAGTCTAACTAAAACATTCTTTGTTGCCAAGTGGTAACGGTTTTATGCCCAGCGTACCAGTCAGTGTACAATTCTACTGATTCATTCACTGAATCATCACCGGGTAAGAAATACATTACCTACCCATGCAATATAATCTAATACTTAAGATCTGTGTATGAAGGGAGCAGTGTCTGTTTCCCAGAGGAATGTCTTATGTTTTGCCTTCGTGGATTGTGTTAGTAAAATAAACATAAAAACATTACTAATTAAAGTTAATAGTAAGTCATTTCTAATTAAACATGTATTTTCATTTGGATGCAAATTCATGTAATTTGCTAAACAAAGTTTGAACACAAGTGCATACGATTCATCACACAAGCATTATTCCTTAAGTTTTGCACCAAAACTTCATATTCAACATGTGTCAGTGTATAATTTAATTAGTGAAAACTTGTAATGATAAGATATGTAATGTCACAATTTATTTTTTAAACTGCACAACTTTAAGTAATATTTCTAATTGTTCTTCATACTTTGCTTTCCTCCTCAAGGTCAGACACGACCCCACTGCTAAACAACTCTACCCAAGACAGGATGTTTGACACCATGTCAGTGGAGATTGAACAGCTGCTGGCCAAAGTAAGCACATTTTCATGGGCCAGTGGCCCGTAAAATGCCAACAAACAGACTGTAATAAGAACAGCATTGGATTTATGCCATCAAGGAAAGAGCAGACTGCAGGCTCCACTTCCTCACATGGGTTGGATGATTGGACACACAAGTGCTTTAATGTATTTCACTCAGTTCAACAACAAAAAAACTCCAAAAAGTGTAACTTTTTAATTTGACACAATTTATAGAGATACTAGTCTTAAACAATGGCTACATTTTTGTATTTATATTGTTCATTTCTAATCTCAAAATGGTACAATGCAGTTATCCCAATCATGTTTTGTTTTATTTCGCTTGAAAGACATCCCTTTGATAAAAAGGGTTCATCCTTGAATTGACACGTTATTTGTGTGTTACCGTGTTGTGCATATTGCTCATGTTGTACTGGGATTCTGTGTGAGTCTTTACCTTATCTGCTGCTCGACTGGTTTCCCTGATGTCTTCCCGGTCCATCTGTCAATCCATTAATTTCCATTTCTCTGTCAGTTGACTTTAGTGAATGACAAGATGGCCGAGTACACCAACACCCCGGGCGCAGCTTCTCTCAATGCTGCCCTCATGCACACGCTCCAGAGACACAGAGACATTCTACAGGTTTGCTCTCTCATTCTTGATTTATATATTTTATCTACTCCATATACGGTATTCTACTTTACATGTTTTGTTTTCTGAGTAGGAATGTCAATAAATAAAGTACACATGCCTCAGTGTTTCCATTTCTCTTGGTGTTCACTGTTTGATCCTCCTCAACCCCTCCTTCATTTTCACTTTGATTTGTTTTCTATGCAGGATTACACACATGAATTCCACAAAACCAAAGGCAACTTCTTGGCCATCAGGGAAAGGGAAGACCTGCTTGGTTCCGTCAGGAAAGACATTGAGTGAGTACCCCGTCACGCCACCCTTTTGGTTAATTTGACCATGCAGGTAATTTACCAGCATGTGTCCAATGTTATCGGAATATGGACTCTGTAGTTTATTGACACTGTAAAACCAATTTCAGTGCACATAACTATTGGTAACTGTATTGACCGCTAAAGGTACAGCAAATGAGGGCTCATGGCCCACACACACATTGTTTTGCACACATAAAGCTGTTGATGGTATTGCATACAAAACAAATAATATTGTCATGTGATGCATTGCTTTGTGTTTGATCTTAGTGGCCGTGGAGGACTAAAAACTGGCAAGCATTATTCAGTGTTTTTATGTTGTAGACCTTATCCTTAGAGAGGTAGTTGAACCTTGACTTCCACCGGGCGTGCTCTTGAAAAATGTTGGCCATTAAAACCTAAGAAGATTCATGTCCTCTTTGGCCTTGTATTGAGAAAGTGTGTCCTCTGCTCAGATTGACTCAGTTGTGAGTGAGTGCATTTAAATGAGATGGAGGCTCCCACAAACCATGACTCTGGTGTTTTTTTTTTTTTTGTAGTGGCTTATTGATCTATAAGACGCAGCAGTGAGCATACGGTGAGCACTGCAGGATTCCTATTGATCACTTTCCACCCCTTAACTGTAGCATGCAGATAGTCTGCGGATGCATCATGCAGGCATACATGTCCCATAGGCCTCACAGTCACTTTATATCAGATATCCTTCTCGCGCATAAACCCATTTAAAGATGTCTAGTTCATAAGAAGTTGTCCATTCTTACTCAATGTTTTGATTTCTTCACATTGGTATTTACTGGCAATGGTTGTATCAGTGTACTCATAAACTTACTTGTATACATTTAGGGGATATATAACAGGCTATCAACAGTTACAGGCCGCCTTCATGTTTTCGGTAGATAATGCAGAAGTGCTTGGCTTACTACTTAATGCTGCTATTGTTTGTATGATTATTATAGTAAGAAAGGGTTAATTAATATCATGGTTAAGGAATGATGATGCTGATTTTCTCAGAACTGCGGAGGAACACACCATGTTTTTACTGAATAGGTTTCTTTCTTTATACATAGAGGAACAAAGTATAATTGTTTTGTTTTTGTTTTTATATTCTCTCTTATTCAACAAGTACTTGTATTCTTTAAGTTAACTTATATTAAAACTATTTGTATCAATGCACCACCAAGTCATTATTGTCTAATCTGAAGTCACGCTGCACTTTAGCAATTACATTTACTGTTTATCTATTCGGTAAGTACCATCCCATGAGGTCAGCACTACATGCAACAGTTCCCTCAATCTTCTCATTAAATCACATTTCTAAGGAGTGCCACTGACCTGACTAATGGGCTCCCTGCTGATGAATCTAATGCATAGAAATGAGCCGGTCTTGTTGACCCATTGCACAGGCTTATGATGATTAATGTACCTGGAGGCTGCTAATGAGAGAACCGCCTGGTCTTACAGGTAGGGGAATTACAACTGTTGGTGGGGCATGGGAACGTGATAAGTTAGGACTTGAGAATATATAAAAGCAGTCGATCCTGGACAGCTGGAAGGATAGCCTATTATTATTTTTCAAGACTTTATCTGTCTTAACTGTAATGCATCTCATGAGGATTAACTAAAACATGAGCTAACTTGATGAACACTTTTCATCTGATCTTTTCAGAAGTGCGTACAGAGAAAGTTTTACTCTCCAGTGTACAGCATTAAAAGAAAATTTCATGAAAAGTAAAAACGACAAACATATTTTCCTAACATCAGACAAGCAGGGGCCCAATATTATATGGCATTGGGATTTTATCAAACAAAAGGGAAGTCTGACATCGTTTTGCAGCCTAGTTTAGAACGTTCATCATAACATCACAATACCGTGTGTAAGTGTTAATAGCCACACAAAACAAACTGTATAATGCAGTTTAAGTTGTGTCTGAAAAGCAAAATGGTAAGGTCAGTTCATTCTGAAATGTGCTGGCTTCATGCCATTGATAGTGATGGCTGTTTCTGCTGCAGCTGAGCCCTTTGTCCCATTTGTCAGGCAGAGGGCAGTAGAGATCCAGGACATGTAGTAAACTATGTCAGTATCTTTCTATGTACTTGCAGACTCTGGCAACAAAACCTATTCTCATGCACACACACACACACACACACGCGCGCACAGCGGCACCATTCATAACAGTAGAATGGAGTAGAGCTGAGCTCAGACCTCACGCTCCCTCTTCTGCTTTGATTCTAAATGTCAGCAACAACAATGACAGCTTTCCTGATTTACATCGGTGCCCTTTTAAAAAAAAACTGCTGGAGTGATGAAGCTAGCTGTCAGTATGGGCAATTCTAGCCCCACAAAGGCATCAGCTCTGCTGGTGGGGCGTTTAAGGTAGGCACTATGGAGCGTGCTGTATGTGCACTGAATATAGTATTTCCATTCAATGGCTTTGGATGGCGCTCTGGGGATGAAGTAGGCACATTTGTTCTTGGACCGCTCACACTACAGCTATCACAGAGTGGCTGATGCAAAATAGAATGGGTGTAATGCGTTTGCTCTGAGTAGTATAACAACCCACCCATCAACTTTGACTATTTTGCTACCAGATAGCATGACGAAGGGGTGTGCTCTATTACAAAGCTATCAGTATGTGCGTGGAATCAGTGGTCTCTTGCATAATCAATGTATAGAATAGTAAATGAACTGTACACCGTTCTAGACTCCCTCTCACCCTCTCCGAGGCTTTGTCGAGGAAGAGGCCCCGTATGACACAGCTGTGTTGTAGCTGTGATTTTAAGGATCTATATTGCTGCTTCATTGCAGGGAATTACCACAGGGAACAGGATGGTCATCCATGCCTTCCATGTTAAGTTGTCGCAGTAAACTAATCGGCTCAACATACGTGGCCATGCAGTTGATTTCTTTGTTGACTTTAGTTGACTTTCATTGTGGTAGAAGCTTCTGTGTAATGTACGGTAGTTTGCTCCACTCCTTCCACCCTGTCCTTGCCTTTTTAACCAACCATTAACAGTCTGGTTTCTTATCTGCTCTACTGCAACCACAATGGTGCTGAATTTGCTGCGTTAAGTTACTGCTAATGCAAACCGAGTATTTACTGCTGCTTCTCTTTTCACATTAAAAGCTTTCCATTGGTGAACCACAGCGGCTTTTACTGTAAAGCAATACATGCAGTGGTGTTGTCGCTACAAATTGATTAAAAAAAAAAAGGTCTCCACAAGAGTTATGCCTGTGCTTTTTGTCTGTGGGTTGGATTAAATATGGCAACGAATAGGAAATGAATATGTTTCCTCAGTGAGCTAGTTGGATAAAGAGCTTTAGGCCGCATGTGTTTTCAGTTTGGCGCCACCACACAATTAATGTGACACCCTTTAACATTCTAATGTTCAGTGGGATGACCGAGCGTAACAGATTTTTTTTCTTTCTCCTATTTTGTTGCATTAAAACCTGAAATTAAAATGTTTTTTTTTTCCGGATTTTATGTATTGGACCTACACAAATCTGTCAGAAGTGGTGAAGTGAAATGAAAACAAAACAAGTGGTGCATACATATGTATTCATCCCCTTTGCTGTGAAGCCCCTAAATACGTTCTGGTGCGACCAATTACCCTCAGTAGTGACATCATGAGTTTAAATGAAGTACACCTGCGTGCTAAAGTGTCGCCAGAAGCTCCATCAAATCCATTATTACAAAATAGAAAAGAAATATGGCACGGTAACAAACCTGCTAAGAGAGGACCAATACTCAGTCACGGCAGGCAAGGAGGACATTAATCAGAGAGGCAGCAAAGAGACCAAAGATAACCCTGAAAGTGCTTGGAAGCTCCACACTGTCCAGAGGACCACTCTGATGTACACTCCACAGAGCAGGGCTTTATGAAAAAAAAACATTGCTTAAAGAAAAGAAACACGTTTGGAGTTTGCCAAAAGGCATTTAAAACAAGTTTTTCTTTCCCTTCACAGATTTTGAGTAGTTCCATTACATAAAATCCACATAATTCCAGGTTATAGTGCAACAAAATAGGAAAAGGGGGTACAAGGCACTGTAGCAGCAACCCCCCCTGTGGTCTTTTGATTGTTGATAAGGGAAGGAAAAGGTTGTGATGGTGCTAAAACATGGGTGGGCAACTCATTTTCCCAAGGAGCCACATGAGAAATTGGGACCGTTGTGGAGGGCCGAACCAATAGGCTTAACTGAATTCAATTAATTCAATATTAATGTTATTACATTATAAAAAAAACAGTAAATTATATGGTTTTGAGCTGCTACTGGTAAGAATACATGTTACGTGTTACATGTTAAGGCTACACCCGGCCAAAGAAATTATTTGAACAGAAAAGAATAGTTATTGTTAGACATACTGGAAAAGATACATCCATTGGTTCAGATAAATCATGGTCAGCTTGCTCTGTCGGGATCCTAACCAAAGATAGGTCTGGATGTTTTTGACTTGAATGCTGACAATTGCTATACACTCACTGTTTTGAGTGTTGTGGCACATAACACAAATAGCAAATATTGTTCCATAACTTTCTTTTAATTTGTGAAATTATTCAAAGTGAGCGTTGTTTTTACCGTTGTGTCTGCGTTCCCTTCTCAGATCCTACAAGAGTGGCTCCGGGGTCAACAACAGAAGAACGGAGATGTTTCTAAAGGAGCATGAGCATCTGAGAAAGTAAGTTCCATCACCTTTCTTTGCTGTGTCTGAGGAATGTGAAGAAATCAAGAATCCAACTTTGTAATACAGTTTTTAAAGATACTTATTAGTTGGTGTTGGTGTATAAATCACAGTAGTTAAATATAGAAAATAGCTGCCATTTTTCTAGAGCTGTACAGCCTTTCCTGGCAAAGCAAAAGCTTCAGCTTCCCAGGAATCAAAGCTGGGATAACTCATCTTGAGCACAGCCATTTGGAATAACACTGGAAATCACTGCTGCTACTAATTCTTTATCTCTAGTAGACGGGAAGACACTTTTTTTGTTGTTGCGTTCATTAAACTAGAATTTATTGTATATTTCAGCACCGAGAAAATGTAGCTTGGATTTGAGTGCTTTCCTGGCTAGTTGAGCCAAAAAATCCTGTGTTTTACTTGGTGTCCTGTTGAAGAGAATGTGGGCAGGGACGGGTTTAGATGTACTTGTAGAGGGGATTTACGTTATTTTCACATGATGCGGTGTAAGCTATTCCAACATGTTTTCTACAACTTGGCATCTTAAAGCTGAAAAGGTTAGGCGTACTTTTGATACTGACACAGTACACTGCCAGCAACCTCATTAGTGTCCTACTATCATTTGGCTGACTCTCCAGCACTGCAGAACTGCATGAGGTGTGTGTGTGTGTGTGTGTGTGTGTGTGTGTGTGTGTGTGTGTGTGTGTGTGTGTGTGTGTGTGTGTGCGTGTGTGGCACCCTATGTTGAAAGTAAAATTGGATGTCAGCAGGGAACACACACACTGAAACAAAACACGAATAACACACAGAAGAGCTTTTGACATTACCCAGGCTTGAGGATCCCTTCTGATGATTTGAACATGGCAAATACAAAGCAGCCCGATTGAATCACTCTGTGGCTACATATTTGTTTCCTCTTTCAACCTCTCAAAGGAAGAATATCTCAATTATCCCCCATAAAAGACATTTTTAATTCATTCTAAAACAGGCTTTACTTGTTTCGACATGGCATAAATAAAATAACCCAGCAATTACATTTTTAATAATTGTGAATACCATTGGGATTTTTAAACCCGGTTTACACATTTTACAATACATTTTAGAAAAAGAGGCCACTGGTCACATCAATATTCTTTATTGACAGATACCCTGCATTGGGGCTTAGGGTGAAAAGGTTTCCAAGAAAAACATTCTTCAGCTTCCTGCTGCGACTGGTATTCCCAGCAGTCAAGCCCTCGAGTCAATCCAGCACAATTGGTCATGATATCGATAATAAAATTATCTTATTTAACCACATCCCATATTGCAGGGCTTTCCCAGACCATTGACAAAGCTGGGAGGGGAAAGAGGAGGTTGGAGACGAGGATAGAGTTACACTGGATTGATCCTATTAAAGCTATGAAACAGGAAAGTGGACCATAAGCGAAAAGGACTCAAAGTTGTTAGTGACCAGAGAAATGGTCCGAAGTCTCACTGAAGGCAGAACACGGATATGAGACGAGAGATTTGAGTTAAAATGCTCTTTATCTTTTTCATGCTTCCTGAGACTGTCTGTAACGACATGCTTTTCATAGTTTTATGAATATTGACGTGTCTCTTATGTGAACTTGTGTTATCTGTATCTAGAAATATAATTTGTTACGCTTCTTTTATTTAATATTCGGTAATATTCTGTGAAATGAACAGAGGCAAGAGGATTTTAATGAGTATTCCATTTTCTGATTATCTATCTCTACAATGGTTTTAGGGTGGATGATGTAATGCATGATCAATATACATTTGCAGAGACTGCATAGGAGGTATTGTGTGTGTAGGTGTATATGTAGTGGGTCTGTGTGTCTATAATATATTGGCAAGTCTTGGTACCAGCATTGCCAAACTGATCAGCTAAGACTAATCACTTACCTAAGAGAAAAAGTCCCTTCCAGTTAATCTCCAAACGTTCTGCGGTACACGGCGTGCTTGCCAGCCTGAATCTAATCAGAGTGACATGCCACGATTAATGTTTAAGATAACCTCCTCTTTAGTTCTTCATCAGTCAGACCCCCCTATATATTATGTTTGAAAAGCTGTTGTTGCAAGAGACAATGGTAAATAGGAGTGACACTTAAGGTGCTTTCAGACATCCAGCAGCTACCGCCAAGGTTGGCAGCGGTAGCGAGGGCGGCAGACGCACACAGCTATGTGGTGCTGCCTTCAGAGTTTAGGATGGGTTATATTTTTCAACATGCCGTCACAGCTTGCAGCGACACCATGGCAAACACAGAAACTACAATGTGATGAGGTCATACTGGGTGTATAGCAGCAGGCTGGTGCTGCAGATTTAAGAGACTGTATGAGTGTTGGCTGAATTTAACTTTATGTTGTAAAGTAAGTGTTGTAGACATTTCTCTCGTCTGTGAGTTCTGGTGTAAGGATTCACCCATCCAACTTTTTCAGTCCTGATATCAATACCGATATCTGGGCTTTGGGTATTGGCAGATACCGAGTACCGATCCTATACCATAGTTTAATTAAAAAGCTGTACGCCTCATAAAATATATTGAATTACAATTCAAGTGTAAACCTTTTTAATGCAGCAACAAATAGTCAAAACTTAAACAGGAATGCAAACTCCAGTCTATAATGTTGGTATCGGTGCGTCCCTCGTCCTGCTCTCCAACCGTCTGTATCTGTTTTTCCATCTCTCTCTGCCATAAATGTCCGTGTTCATGAATAAACTAAAACATGGGGTGGGCAGGTCCATTAAAGGTTCATGGAGGAAATGCTCTAATGGTAGTGGTCACTCTGATAAGGACATCCTGTCAAGCAATGTTTTTGCTGTGAAGCGAGGCACATTGATTCATGTTACTTGCTTAAAAGTCGAGTTCCCAATGACTTCCTATGCAATCATGCAGCATCTTAAAGTCTGAAAACTTGAACACACTATTGGGAACAATTCCTTTCTATTGGATTCCTTTTTGGATCATTGAAGGAGAAACAAAAATAAATAAAATGAGACCGTAATCCAGACACAAAGCGTTACCATATATAATGTTAACCTGTTATGTTGTAAGTGTTATTGTGTTTACAGGAAGAAGTTGTTCTAGATAAGAAGATAAGTTATTGCAAGGTCAGTGAAGGTCTCCTCAGCTGTGGGGCCTGTCAATCATCGTAGCTACCTATGAGGGTGGGTGGTACACATGAACGTACCTGTGATTGGCAGAGCGTGTGAGGTGGGATGTTGTTGTTGGTGTTATAAGGGAATTACCCACAGTTCATAGCAATGTGACGTTAAACACGCAGTTCCCAATGAAAGCATGGAGACGTAAAAAAAAGGTAAACAAAGAGACACGTGGGCGTTTAGCCCGATAAAATACATTTACACTACAACATTACGGATTAAAGATGGAACATAAAAACACATGAAATCAGAGATCAGAGGAATGCAAGCAGAAAATATATATAATAATATTTTTTTTACATTCATCAAACATTTCGTTTTGACAAAAACAAGTAAATAGATCATTTAAAATGACTTTTCATCTCGTGAGGAAGACGTTCAAACCAGTGAATAAAAAGTATAAAATAAATATACAATTGTACACTATTTGTTTATGTCTTCATGTGATATGTTGCAGCAAAGTACTGTCCCATTCATATTTACACCAGTTCAAGCCCTCACAGCCTCTCACACTCAACCACTTAGTGGTGACGTCAGTAAGTCCCTGAGGGTTCAGGGTTTGAGGGTTTAGTGTGGAGATTGGGTTTGGGCCTTAGTCTATGACCGAGTGTGAAGCATGATAAGAGAACTTAAAGGTGTTGATTGTTTTGGCGTAGGCTATGTATTGTATTGTATTATATTGTCCCCGAATAAATCACACAATAAGCAAGATAACGTCTCGTAGCTTTTCTGACCAAGGGTATATATTTATTATTATTATTATTACTTGAAATTCCTTTCTCTTTGAGAGGGTTTACTTTAATTATTATACTATGCTATTGCATAAAAAGGTCCTAAAATGATAATGTTTGTTGCAACTTTCTTCTGGGACAACACATCGTCAGAACAAAAGCAGTTATCCTGACAGGCCTACAGGTATCTATTTTCAAAGTGTCTGCCTTTTTTAGTTTTTCAAAATATTATGTCCAAATTAGAAACATAAATAATCCCAGTTCCCTAGTTATTGGAGTTTCTCATTTTTACAAAAGTCCAATATTTATGAAGCCAAGGTTGGAGAATGGCAACGTTACTGTAAGGACCGTCTGTGTGAATCTCCCAATGTGTGAGCTGTGCTGAGTGTGTAGGTCTGAGCTTTGATTTGTGGCCACTTCACTGCTTTGCTGATGCAGTTTGCTTTCTGCATCTGTTGCCAAGTTGTGCTCGACTGTTTCCTAGACAAAGTAATTAATGTTTCAGTTTACCTGGCTGATTGTATTAGTTGCCTCACATTGCTCTAAAAGCCAACTTGACAGAGCATTACTCAAAGGTTGCTGCAAAGCATTTCCCTTCAGAATACCACTTGAACAGTCAAATAATTGAACAGAAAACAAATTGGTTATTATTTTGATTATCTATTAATCTTTGTTGTCATGGGTGGTACCTGCATAACACTCCCAATGCGGATATCTTGTGTGTGTGTGTGGCATGAGATGGCAAGAGAACATGGGGGTACGGCTGGGTGGATACATCACACTGGGAAAGGCAATTAGCTTGGAGCTAATGAGCTATATAATGACTTCAGCATTATGCCACTGGCCGAGGAAAACGGAAAGGAATACCACTCGGCACTGAAACCCCAGAAGGCCACATATATGAATGTGATAGTACAATCAACCTCACAACTACGGCTGCAGCTTGATGATGGCGGGGAATTGCACATAAATCTTTCGCCCCATCTCATCCTTGCATATAAAAGCTCCATAAATTAAGGCTCACCTCAGCTCACAGCCGTTCTCTTTCGCTCTTCAAGTCAGGATTTATAAGGTGAACACTGTTGGCAGACAGACAGTTAAAGGTTTGTTTTTCTCTGTCAGTCGTTTGTCTGTCCACCATGTTTTTTTTCATGTGCCTGTCTGGCCTTTGTCCCACCACATTTTTCTGAAGTTAGCATTTATTTTATTTTCTTATTTCAGACATACAGCTTTTGTGAGGCCATTGCTTGATCTCATGTGCCTAATAATCAAATAAGCATACTGGCTTAGTAAGATAAAAAAGGCTAAAATGTTATAGCTGGTCTGACTCCACTACTCATTTCATTACAACTACCTGTTCTTTGTGTATTCTTTGCTACTTCCACAATCCATTTGAGCCAAACTGCCAGCCTTCGTTCTGAATGATGTGCCAGTTACATCCCATTTTATCAAACGAATGGAGTCCTGTAAATTATTCAATTTCAGTGTGACAAAGCCAAGATGCATTACAAACTCCTGCCAAATAGCAGACTGGTGCTTGTGTGCGGAGCTATGATCCAAGAACAGAAGGCAGTTCAGCCCACACTGACTCCACAGTGTCCCTTGCAGAGGCCAGTCTCATGGGCGACACTCCTGGGATTACTGCAATTACACCCCAACAATTAAATGTTAACTCGTTGATGTCAGCCCTGTTTGGCCCTCCAGCAGAGGGAGGGATGCTGACATTACAGGCCATTAGCGGCGCCAATCTCAAAGTGATTGCACCTATAAGATGGTCTGTCCTTTGAGAAATCAGTTGGCCAATACTTAAACAAATAAGTCACCTGTACAAGGTCACATCTGTGGAGTTTAGAACCCCTGGATGGTATTGTTTTTTTTTGTCTACCTGAATGAGCTTTGCATTACTCCTTCTGTAATAATAATAAAAATGATCTTCCCTGAATTCATACTTTTTTTTCAAACTGGATCTTTTGAAACTCCTTTGGGGGCTTCCCAGCATCTGTTAGATGGAGAGAAAAAACTGTTAGCTCAGCAAACATGCTCGCCAACAATGCATGTGCACATGCAGAGCCACATGGCATGTTTTTCCCTCACTTAAAAAGGGCAGAGAGGACCACCCTATTTAATGTGTAAACTCATTTCTCTTTGTTTGCCATGTGATGAAACCAATGAAAATATAAACACCTGCTTTTGCTTTCAACATTCATGTTCAGGTTTAGGATCAACTTAAGACAATGAAGTTTAGTCTGACTGTAACATTCAACATTTAAGACAGGAAAAACTCAGGTGTAAATTATTTAAAAAAATAGAGAAATGTATTATATTTTGCTGCTTGAGTTTCAGGATCCTGGTATCGTGCATACTGTTAAAAAAATGATTCTCATATGAAGTGAGAGACTGGTACACATCTTAAGATGCTGATTGAGCACCAAACCAGTAATATGGGGTTAGGCACGAGATTAAACATAATTTGCCTTGAGATGGTCAAGTTAAAGCATGAGAGAAGGTTTTGGTAAAGTTTGGAGATGGTTGTGGTTTGGTAAGAGTTTGGTGGGGATGAATCTTTGAGAGACCTTCCCTCTCTTCCTGTCACGTTGGTTGGATAGTAAAAAGATGTCAGAAACCACATATGGAGCTGGACAATGAGGATGTGGATTGTTGAAGGGATGTTGAACTATGACATTTAATCCCTGCAGTTTTGTTTGTTTGGTTTCACTTTTGTTCTCTGAAACATTATCCAAATTAATTCCAATTAGGGAATAAACCACTCAGATCATTATTGTTTATGAGCAACCTGAGACACAAAACTGATTACAACAGTGTTATACAGATGTGTGTGTTCGTGTTCCAATATTCTCTGCAGGACAAAAGCAGGCATCTGATACAAGAGTGCACAAAGAGACGCGACCACACTGTTGTCAGTGGGAAGATTTTAATTGCGTTACACTGTTCTGCCAGGCTGGTCGGTTAGTCACGATGTGGGAGTTGAGGAGATTGATGTAGAGAGAAGAAAAGGAAATTCAGTCCCAAACAACATCCTAATTGAATTCAGTTCATTGTCCAGTTCAGTGTCACCAAGTCGCAAGATCAGAATTCAGTATTTATTGCAGCCAATCTGAAAGTAATCAAGTTAACTGCCCCAACTAACTAACTAAAATAACCATTCCATGTTTTGCTACATTGTCTCATGTCAATAACTAATCAATGTCTTTGTCTTTTTCTTCCTGCTCCCCTCTCCTACTCTTTGTCTGTAGTTCGGACCGACTGATGGATGACACAATAAGGTAAGACTTTCTTTCTGTCCTCCACATATGGAAGACATGTATTTGCCTATGTGACAGCTCCCACCCTCCTTTTCCCTTCCCTCATCTACCTGCTTAAGGTGACTCAAAACCATCAGTATGTGTACCAGAATGGACCTTAACATGGCTTGGATATGTCCCGCCTAACAGATCCTGTTAAGCTTGGGCTGTACACCTGTAGACTTGTTTGTTATGCCTCATCCTTCAGTAGCCACTATGTGGTGGAAATGCCAACACTGAGTAAGGAAATTAATAGATTCTACACACAAAATATCTTCCTAACTCAATTTTAGAACTGCAATTTAAGAAGATAGAATTAACCGCTGTACCGGTCTATATCAAACAATACTCTTTTTGAGTCTCTAGGATACAGCCTCCTGACAAAAGACCAAAAAACATGAGCACTACCCTTTTGACATATCAGCCTTTTGTACAGCTGGTACATTTTCACTATTTATTTTTTGATGATGAATTTAATGTTACTGACATAGGCACACAGGTGACACCTGTATAGTTTAATGATAAAGTATTGTGGTATGGCATTGGCCAATGGTTGTATATATTTCAAATTCATTACAGAGAAACTATGTTTTTGTGTTTGGTACAGTTGAAGTTTCTAACTACTAATGCACCCTTGAAGCTCAGCAGCCATTGTAATTGCAAAAGAGACTATCCAGCTAGAGTTCTAACGCATTCAAAATGTTTTATTGCTGCAGCCAGGACAATGCACCTTAACATAGACACTGATTTTATTCCAAAGTGAATCGTTTTTGACTGAATGGAGGTCGAGTGCAGAAAACCCTTTTTTGTTGTTGCTAAATTAATGTTTTTTTGCTGCAGGAATTACAGCCGACTTCCTCCCCAAAGCTTTTATGTGTATTTTATAGTTTTTTTTTTTAATCAATTAATTTTTCAGTGCAGTTGCTAAGTTTGTACTGATGATTCAATCGGAGGAGTTTCAATCACATCAAAAAGCCTTGGAAGTGCAGCAACTGCACTTACAGTTACCATCCATCTCTCGCTGGCCCTGCCTCACTGCAGATCTGCACAAATGACAAATATGTTGCTTAGGATTCTCCCTCCCTCCCTCCTTCCAATGGTCCTCCCCGCCCAATTGCCTTTTCCATTTACAGTCCTTGCATCACATAAAACTATCCTGACCCAGGTAGTGCCTTGGACAGACAGCCGTCTGATTGATGGATTTTGTCTCTGAAATATCCAATGATGCTGTATGTTACATTTTGTGTCTCCCCCTTGTTGTCATTCTTTCTTTACTGCAACTGCTCACTTTTCCAAACCCCAAGCATTATTTTCCACAGCTCTCATCTGAGCTTCTGCCCGCATTTTTTTTTAAACCCACCTTTTATTATTGCATTTCTTCATCCTAAAGCCCGTGTTTCGCAAAAGACTAGTATGACATTAATCACTCAGGGGATTTACAACCCCCACCCCCCTTTTCTTGTTTGAATGGACCTCGGTCTTAAAATAGCTCGTGTTGTAAAGATTAAAAAGCCCCCCCAAAGTATATTTATTGATTTGTGATTTTATGAATTTAATTGACTTCAACGTGACAGGTTAATCGACAACTTGAGACCTCCATTGAATCACGTTCATACAACAATCACTGACCGGTCACATACAGTGTTTGTGACGGGAGTCTGCATCCTCCAGCCCAGATTCTCATGAGCTGGTTAACATTGAGAGGAAGGCTTGTCAAGGTTGCTGGAATCAGCAAAGTGTTTCTTACTGACTGAGGAGAACATGATCCCTAAAACACAGCTCCAGGCCAAGACTGCGGACGGTCAGGAGACACACACACACACACACACACACACACACACACACACACACACACACACACACACACACACACAGACACACAGACACACAGACACAGACAGACACACAGGTCCCCTGTGGCCAGTGCTTACTGCAGTTTGTCACCCTGCAGTTCAAGAGTAGCATAATACAAAATAATTGTTGTTTTTTGAGCATATTAACACGATACTTGAGTCATTATTTTGACTTTGTCGGAAGGTCTCAGGGAGTCTATTTATTTTTCTCATTTGCTCTCACTGTGAAGGGCTCAGTAGCTGCCTGCCATTGATTATTGTGTGTAACAGATGCCACGGAAGAAAAAAACAAAGTGCCTGAAACTTTTGCAGCCAACTGCCCAGCTGCACTTTCCCTTACTGAAAGTTGCTGATGCCAAAGTTTGAGAACAAGAGAGCTACAATATCACCGCAGTTTCATACCTTCCTTCTACACGTCAGGGCGACACACACACACACACACACACACACACACACACACACACACACACACACACACACACACACACACACACACACTGTAGCAGCCACGTAAAGCGAAAGGAGAACCTGATAAGATGACTTGCGTGTCACCCCAGAATCATTGTTTTCCTTGTAGCATTGGCGTGCCTCCAGTCATGTCGTCTTTAAATCACAATACTTTGTCTTCATTACATGGGAGGATATCAAACTAAGTTTCCCTGTCCCATGTTGTTTCACATCCTATAATGTTAAGTCTGCATGACTGGTTATTAGAAAGTTGTCAAATAGGTGACAACAATGTTTACCTTTTTCAGCAAGCTAAATATCTGATTTGAATACTTCATTTTGATTCATGTGATTGACAGTCCTGGTCTTGCTGGAGTGAGACGCAGCTCTTAACACTGGTTTAACTCTATTCTTTTATTTTATACTTTTATATACTTTTGGCTGCCAAAATTGTTGTTTAGAAATGGTCTTTTATTGGATTTCATTTGCTTTTCTGCGCCAAAAGCTGGAAATCTTGACTTAACTTTTAGATTTTGCTTTTAGATCTGGTGCAGTTTGTGGGGACTGAATTTAGAGGACAGGACGTAGGCTCGTGCCGATTGGGGATCGGTCCACCCGCTGAGCTCCGATACTTTACTTTTAAATCCTTCGTGACGGACCAGTTTGTCGTCTCTTTTCCACGAATCAGACTCCTCACATCTGCGGTTCGACCGCCCATCTGTGAGAATCATAAATTAGTATTACTGAGTGCAGCCAAATGCAGCATATTGTCACTTCTCAATTCATTTCTCTTTCTTGTCTTTTTAGTATTGCCATGGCGACCAAGGAGAACATGACCTCCCAACGGGGCTTCTTGAAATCCATACAGAGCAGGGTCAACACACTGGCCAATATCCTTCATGCTGTGTGTGTGTGTGTGTGTGTGTGTGCGTGTGCGTGTGTGCGTGTGCTCGTGTGTAACCAAATAGAAGAAATTGCACAATAGATTGGAAGCTGAAAGGGACCTGGTATGAAATCACGACTGGTTGTGCAGAAATCAATGCTCACATATTGCTTTTCTGTGATCACATTATCTGATAATTTATAGTCCTGTACCAGGTGGGCCCCGGGTCATTCACCCAAATTATCCTTAGATTTTTGTAGAGGCTAAACATTCTTTGTAAAGGGCTAGAGCAGGTTAAAAGGGGAGTTTCCCCCATCTACATATTATTAATTCAGTAAACACTCAAATCATTATTAATTAACAGCCATTCCTGTCTTGAGAATTAGTAATTACCTTTGAACCCCGATTGCACTCCTTCTGTTTGTGAGTGTTCCTGAAATCTTCAATATTTCACACTTCTGTAGATTTTTGCATGTCATCGACAAAGTATTTGATCCACTCATGCTAACAAATATAACTTTTTTTTTTTGTTCTTCTGGAATTTAAATATTTGTGATCTTCCTTAACTTTGGATTCTTCCACATCGTTTCCCAACCATCAACAATCTCATCCAGCGGATCAACCTGCGGAAGAGAAGGGACTCTCTCATCCTAGGCACAGTGATCGGCGTTTGCACCATTCTCCTCCTGCTCTATGCTTTTCACTGAAAGCCAGAACTGTTGAAATCTTTACAGGAGCGGGATGGATCTGCTCTTTGTAACGTGGGAACGCCAGGAGACTGAGCGAAGTTATCGGAGGACCCTGGAAGCTTCTGAGCAGAAAGACATTTCAGTTGGTCGAGTTGGATGGAAACAGATTTGGCCAACATGAACTACTGAACTTGTATTTAGCAGTGGGACAGATGGAGGGCTGCCAACAAGTGAATGGAGACCAAAAGTACACATATGACTAGATTTTAATCAATAATATTGATGTTTCACTTGTGAGAGAAACTGAGGAAAGTGTGAAACGATGGAGAATGTGTGATGCATCATTCTTATAGTTTAATGGTCTGTTTTAATTCATGAAGTGGGATGGTTAGTTCATTGTGAACTGTAAAATGTGAAATAATAAATTATTAATTTCAATATGTGCAAAAAAGTGTGCGACACTACTAGATACTGAACATTTAAACAATTTATTTTTCAAAATATATTATGTGAACTCTACTGGAAAGTGTATCGGGCCTCATTTCTGAGCAAGTTTAGGCAGTAGGATGACGTAGCAGGACATGTAGTATATTTTTTTACATGTGTTTTTTTAATTTTATACCTCCGTTAACGAGAGAGAGAGATA
Organism: Taurulus bubalis; assembly: GCF_910589615.1. Classification (NCBI taxonomy): domain Eukaryota; kingdom Metazoa; phylum Chordata; class Actinopteri; order Perciformes; family Cottidae; genus Taurulus; species Taurulus bubalis. The sequence goes on from NC_136598.1 coordinate 16,019,006, forward strand.
AAGAGTGATGGGGAATGATATGAGGACCCCGGTTAGACTTCAACCTTAAAAGCTGTCGTTGGTGTCGTCAGTGCTTAAACCTTCCCATGGGCACTGAGTTTACATCTCGAGCTGATCAAAGTGACAAATGAACAAGAAATACATTTTCTGCTAACATTTTGGTTAGTGATGAATTGTTAAAGATTCGCAAACAACTATTTGCTATGTAAAGAAATAGTGTATCGGGTTAAGGAGATAACCATTCTGCACGTATGTGCGCCTGACAGAGCTCATGAACCGCCATTGGATGTCTGTCCTTCTTGAAACACAGTGACGTGTGTTTGAAGGTGAGAACTGAAGAATTAAACTGAGAAGGGGCAGGCTGGATTTGACCCACTATTAAAGTCTTTCTCTTTTGGTGGGGGTGTAGGAATTTAAAAGCAAGGCAACTGTGTGAGGAACAAAGTGTTTGTCTCGCAGCATTAGGCTCACTTCAACAGACTGAAGAGGGTGAATTCGTTTTTTTTCCCCCTTGTGTTTCGTGCTTTCCTCACAAAGAAAGAAGGACAGTACCGAAAGCAGTAGCCAGACAAGCATTGTCATCTTCTCCTGAATATCTCTATTCCTTTCAGATGGAAACCCTGTGCAGAAGTCTAAATTTCATCCAGACACGTGTAGCCGCTGTCGGTAAGATGTAAAATGTCAGCCACTCAAACTGAGCGCCACCCAAGCAGAACTAAGTGCCAGATCCTCTCACTTGGAAGGGTCGTGCTACACTAACTTCTGACGCCATAAAGTCTGTTTCATAACAACGACTGAGAAGGAAAACGGAACTCTTGTTTTCTATGTCTGTGTGAGAACTAGACGGCTATTTTCAGCTTTGTTACATCAGTAATGCTCAGTGAGGCCTTCATCCATTTTCTCTGCAGATGTTAACTGATGGATTGAAAAGCTTTTAAGTGAAGTTCAAGATAGGCATAAGTCTAGTTCCACATCTTTGGGCAAACTAAAGAACACACTATATGCATCTTTACCCCAGAAAAGGCCTCTACCGTCAATAGTAGAAGGCGTGTGTTTCAGAACTGTGGGTTCCTCAGTATTCTAGAGCCATTCACAACCCACAGTTGTGGCAGCCATGATGAATGGTGTTTGTGTGCACTGAGGCACAATTGTGCACCAGGACGTGCTATATACAGCGTTTAGATATATTGAATGCAACAGCTGTGTAATACAGGCCCAGGGCACTCCAATGCAACAGCTTTGCAGACTACGGAGTGGAATCAATCTCTCTGATTACATCTCAGTCAAATTGAATTGTGTCCACCCTTCCTTAATGTGAAGTAAATCAAAGACCTTTTGCTTCCTATGATTTTGATGTTTATACCTCTTTTCTCGACCGTTATCATTTTGTGCGATAGATAACATTCATCAGTGTTTTTTTAAACAACTGTTCACAATGTACGGCCACTATCACTGCTCCTTAACTGAAATGTCTCGGCCCACATTGAATAGATGACGTCATGACGGTTTGTATACGCATTAATTTTCCACAGAGGATGAACCCCACTGACTTTGATTCCTCGGCATTACCTCTAGCGTCTCCATGGTGTTCACGTTTTTTTGTCTTTTCAAAAGACTACTTTAGTTTATGAGTGAATACACTCCCTGTTGGCCTCAGCTGCACTTTGTAAGTAGTCAATGATAGCATGCTGTTTAGCTAAAGTAAGATGGGGAACATGGTAAACATTGTACCTGCTCAACGTCAACATGTTGGCATGGTCACTGTGACTGCGTTAGCATGCTGACGTTGGCATTCATTTCAAAGCACCACTTTCACCTAAATACAGCTTAACAAAGCAGCTGCACGGCGCTAACGTCTTCTGAACTCACTTTTGGCGGTCATCGCATGTCTTTGTATAAACCGTATGATCAAAAGGCAAGAAACTTGGACCATGCATGGTAACATTTATTCCGGACATGCACAATGTACACCACAGAGATGAAAACTGGCACATACAGTATATTGGAAAAGAAACCGTAATATATCGGAAAGAAATGAAGGTGCGAACTGTTTTACAGTCGGAGCAGAGTTTAGAGGCTAAACAGTTCGACAGTTGGCTACTAATCACTTTCATCGATGGGACATTTGTATGTTGGATAGTAACAAGAGCGGTAAACTACACTCAATGTGATTATAGAAATTACACACATTGTAATGCAATGTAATGTTTACATTGTTTTTAGATTGGTTGTAAACAGGGGAAATCTTTGGATTTTGCTGCGTTCAGATGTTTGGAAAAAGAATATGATTTGTATGTACAATTGGGAATTTGAATGGAATTGGAAAAAGCCCATTTCACACAAAACATTGTGCATTATAGTGTTAACATAAATATTGCAGTTGTTCAGCCTTACATTGATGATGTTCAGTTTAGGACTTAGAATATCATCAGCCAGATACATTTCATCCCTCATCAGTAATAATTAGCTGGTGTTCCTCTAGTTTCACTTGCATGAACCCTTAAACAATCACATGTTTTATCACTTTAAAATTAGGTCCAAATGATTCCTGATTAAAATAGCACAAGAAAAAGTATTAATGCCGAAAGAAAAAAAAAGAAGCCGATTTATATATTGCTACATGGTGATGTTACCTGTGCTTGTAGCATAAACTGTATTGTGTCAATACAACAGTCTTATGTCACCACAGGGGTCTTTATGCAGTGACTTATCTTTGATAAAGTGATGATGAATATAGACAATCTGTCGTGCTTGGGTTTCAGAGAAATGTTCTTTAAATGCTATTTGTTGTTATTCAGTCAAACTCAGGCCTGTTCATTTACAAAAAATAAATGTCTGTAAGCCGGTTTGGCCCATAGCATGCGTATATATTGCATATATATTTTCCCATATAAATACATTTCATACCAATACAAGAAGCAGAAGGGAAACAATGGCATATAACAGTCAATGTATATAACAATGTATGAATGATAATGGAAAATGGGGAGCAATGGTGTAGAAAGGTAGTACAAGGTAATTTGTAAAATGGAGTTTAAGGGAACAAGATGAAGGATAGCAGTGACTAAATCACGTTTTGTGGTAAAGAACGGAAGACTGTGAAATGAAAAGTAGGAGGGCGTTTTGGCATGCGGTTTACTCTGCAAGAGCAAGGCAAGGTTCAAGAGATTTTGGAGATATAAAGAGGGTTAGTTTCCAGCTGTCTCACATTCTACAGTGGCTGGACTCTCATAATGTACACAACAAAGTACACTAATAATCACTCTTCCATGTGCAAACCTGTTAGCGCTCTGACTCCTTCACAAGACAAGAGACAACTAATAACAGTCAAAACGAAGGCAGAATGTTGGTTATCTACATTCAGGCATGCAGTTGGTCTCACTTTGTTTTTAGTTCTAAAAATTATAATAAATAACACAAATTTAAAATGTGTTCCCTGCCCCTTTTCACAAATCCTTGAATTTCTCCTGATAATCTAAGTGCTGACAAAGCAGCCATCGTGACAGTTTTAACAAACCCAGCACCACTTGGCATACAAACATTTTTATAAAATGTACATTTATATATATGTATTCATATATCAATATTTCAAATATATTTGTAGCGGTATATGCTTTGAATGCAAGAGGTTCAGTAAGGAATATATGAGGATTATAAGTAGCTGTCCGAAGTTTGAAGCCCAAACTCAGAATCTGTTTTTCGAAGGAGCCGAGACATAGAAATGTCTATCGTTCATTCTCTCAGACGTCGATCATCCTCTTCATTTAAGAAGTCCATTATTCCAAAAATAAACACTCATGAGTCCTCCTGGCCACATACAGATCTGCATTTTCTTTTTCCTCTGTTTTAACCCGAACAATTTTACATCAGGTTTTCATTATTTTTATCAAGCAAATGTTACTGGATTCTAATGCATGCATCTCTGATTTTTTCTCTGAATGTTTTTTTTATTTGTTTACTTGCTGAAGTACCTACTCTCATGAGTTGCCTATGTTTTGCCTTCTGAGGTCAGTCATGATGTAATTACAATATGGCATAAAGTTGGGATTTTTGTTTCTTGTTTTTTTTTTATTGGGCTTTTTCCCTCTTTGTTGCATCCGTGGTTTGGCTTCCACGGTTCGTTTTCCCCCCTCAGGTCCTCTGTGTCAGTGGCTTACTGCAAAAGAAAGAAGAGGAGAAGCGTGACATCGTCAAGAGAAAGTGGGGTCAGACACAAAGTCAGCTTGAAGCCACCATCACATGAATTACTCTGACTAGTGTAACTCAAGTGTCGAAGGCTTTGAGCGGTCGGTTAGTCGCTCCTCGCTGCGCAGTCAGCCCGCTACGGCCACTGCAGTGCTAAATCAATCTGCACACACACATTCTCACACTCACACACAAGGCTTGGAAATGTGCTGAGTTGAGACGTAGAAAAACACACATCTCGTGCCAGCGTGGTAGTGTCATATATCATCCTGTAATTGTAATGCAGTAGGTATTCTTTGTTGTTGAACACTTTTAAAGCCCTATGCTTGTCTCTGAGCGGACATGTGCACACATACCATGCATGATTTTCAAGTGATGTACTTTGCATATTCATAAGATATACTATAATCATACAGTTAAGGTTAGGCACTATACACTGCATCACTGAAGCCTCACCAAATACTCGTTATAAATATGAGTCACTATCACAAACGCTAAAATGAGCCATCATTGTAATTGGAAATTTGTCCTCGCACCTGAAACTGAGACATAGACGACGATGATGACGACGCCCAGCACGATGGAGACGATACTGAGCAGACGAGCCAGTCGACCCAGCCGCTTTGCCCCGTCAATATCCCCCACCTGGAGACTGTTTCTGGACTGGAGACACAAAAGCACATGGTAATACCAAGAAGAAGGCTTGGATGATAATGTGAAGCAAGGCATAGACAGATAAGATGTTACATAATAATTGTAAACAACGCCACATAAAAAAGGGGTTTATGAATACATTGTATTCCTCTCATAAATTGGCATAAGAGAGGAATGGTCATATTACTCCCTCACAATGCACATTTGAATTTTTTTATTTATATACGTTCTTCATATTACATATTTTACATACATGAAATATGGTCTCTGTATTTAACCCATTCTAAGGAGTGGGCTGCTGTGAAGCATTTTCAACTAAATGCACAAATTTAAGATAAGGAAGGTGATCGCTCACAAAGTTACTTTATTTAATGTATATATTCCACTAGCATGATAGGAGTATGAAGGACCCCACTAAACAGCAATTTACCTTTTATGTATATATATATATATACATATATAGTATAATTGAAAGGTCTATTCTATGAGCATGGTTCAAGTGGATTTTGTTGATGATTAGGATTATGAGTCGCAGTAGAATATTAGCCTAGAAGAAAGCAGATTCAAAGTTAAGTCCAAAATTCTAACCCAAACTCTAAATAAAAGAAGTAATCAGTGCCTGGGAGGAACAGCTTTTCAGATCCTGGAATGAGCAGAGAAAGGTGTCATTGTTATATGCTACTTATGGGTAGTTGGTTGCTGTTGAATATCGAGGAGTAAACTGTATGTCGATAGTGACCTCCACCATAAATCTGGAGGTAAATGTGATCAATAACTGTAGTGTTGGAAAAAATGGACTACCTATAATGTAAAAAACATTTTTTTTAAGTTGCAACGTCCCTGATACACATTAATTGATGGCGAGTTATTTTAAAGGGGAAATGACACACACTAACAAATTACAGAAATGTTGACTTGTCTACTAGGTGCTGTAGAGTCCCACAAAGTAAAATGGCAACAATAATTGACGGTGAATTAGTCTTTTTCAGATGTCGGATTGGGATTGAGGGAAGTATTTGTTTTGCAGAGCCAATTGGAAGGGGGGAGGGAGTGCAGGGGTGTGGAGGGGTTGTAGATCAACTTGATGTTGTATGTATATTGCGTATTATGTATGCTGCAGCTATGAAGACAGGATGATTTATATATATATATATATATATATATATATATATATATATATATATATATATATATATATATATATATATATATATATATATATATATATATATGTGTGTGTGTGTGTGTGTGTGTGCGTGTGAGTGAGGGAGAGAGAGAGAGTGAGTGAGTGAGTGAGTGAGTGAGTGAGTGAGAGAGAGAGGCATGATTGATGGGAATCCTCAACCTTTCATGTGTGAGAGCCCCAAAACAACAAATCTCACACGGTTGATGTCACCATCTTCTTATCAAAATTGGTTTGATTTGAGCTGCTTTTATTTCTGTAATTTATGATACCGTTAAACACATATTATTGTAAATGCCACATACACAAGTGTACAACAATTATTTACATCTTGCATTGACTTTGCCCTAAAACAAAAGGTTCAAGTTTTTTTCTCCAAACAATTTGTTTTACTATTTTAAAAACAGTTTTTACTCTTTATGTTACTGAAGGTATTTCTATCACTACTACATGAGTAGTATTTAAAAGAGTGTACTTTAACACAAAATTGTCAACAAATCCCATGATTTGTTCCCACTAGCTACTAGGTATCAGCTGTTTAGCCCAAGCTGGACATAGATAATTCCGGTTGTCCATTATAAAATGATGAACACAGGCGCTGTAGTTATTTTCAGGCCCCTCCATAAATACTAGCTTACCCAATGTGTATTAATTTGTGGCTGAAAATAGTCCCCAACCATTTACTCCTGTTTATGTTAGAAACTACAGTTTCCAGCTGCTTTAGGAAGTACTGAGCCTTTCTAAAATATATAGTATATAGTCAAATATATAGTAATTAGTGACCCATTTTTTTTTAAATCAGTGCTACAGAAAGGGCAGGGAAGTCTGAAAGTATGAATCACAAGCTAGAATTTAGTTGGTTTTGTCATTTCATGTAATTTGTTGACATATAGAAACATATAGATAGACTGACTGGGTGAATCAGGTCAAGAGACCTGTTTGAATTGTAGTCAACTGAAAATGATATGTGATATAACAGTATTTAAATATAATCATACATGTCAGCAGAGCATCATCAGTGCATTACTGGTGCTGAAAACCCCATTAGTGTAAGAATAAGAGAATAAGAACATATACCCTGTCCCACCTGAACACAAGGTGGTATGACAGCTAATGGCCGAACAGCGTAGTGTTTCTATCAACATTGAAAAGGAATTACAGGTTGTACTGAGGGAAATGAACAACAACATTGGACACTGGCGTGTTGGACAAACATTGCCTGGTCTGATGAATTCCACGTCCTGCTGTCTCCTTCTGGTTGTGTGACTAAATGCATCCATCATGCAGAGTGAAAACACCGCAGCATTGTGGCAGTGTGATGGTGTTGATTACGTTTGCATGGCACTCACTGAGCACCTTTATGATGAACATTTAAATGCTACAGGACAACTGGCCATCCCGTTACGCCAGCTGAGCCGGCATCTGTCAACAATCTTTCAATAAGATATCGCATCATGCAAGGAGGTGAAAACTGTCCAGGAATGCTTTCATTAAAAACTCAGAAATCAAGTTATGTAGTGGCCTGTCCATTCACTAGATTTCAACCCAGAGCTATTTGGGCAATGTCCATCATCACAGCTTGTGTGAGTCCGCCTCCATCAGCATCCCTGTGGGGTGATTTTAACTACTTTTTGGATCCATGCTGAGATTGTATGAAAGGTCAGACAACAGTATTAGAAAAGTGTCACTCATACGCGCTGTTAAAGCAACAGCAAAGGTAGAAGGGGAAGAGATCACATGTACCAAAGCTTGTGTTTTAAATTGAACCCCACCTTTTACGTTTTAAAGCCTTATGGAAACTGTAGGAGCTATCCGTGGTGCTGAATGTGTCTTTTTAAACCAGAACCAGTGCAGAGTACAGCAGGACATGGACATCTCACTCCTCTCATCTATATTACATTGCATCACTATATTTCTGTAGGATGCTTTTCTCCATGAAGATAATGTGGTAAATGGAATAAATATAACGCCTATCCATTTTAAAGACAACATATTACCTACTAAAGCCAGTTCTGTGTTATAACGGTATTGTTCTCTAATGATTTATCTCTTACATGGAGGGAAGGAAGGGTGGGGGGATGTATTAGTTCATCATTATAATAACTTTACCTAATGAGTGCCATTGCCAAGTGTAGTGAAATTAATGACAATACATTGTGTGTTTACAGTACACGATAGGATTACACTGCAGAGAGCGAGAGAGAGAGAATCCTTCCTCCACCCTCACTGAATCTCCTCCTAGTTACTTCATCCCCTCACTCCCATGAGCCTCTCTGTCTCCAGGCTGTCTCGGGTGTTGTCAGACACTGGGGCATTCCACTTCTGCTGGAAACTACTTTTAAAATACACTGATATTGCAATCTTTTTTTTATGTTTGTGAAAACAGTATATATAGTTTAAAATAATGTGTAAACTGCCTGTTTTCTACTGGGTTTTTACAGATTATAAAACACACAGAATGTAGCCAGGTTTTTATTATTACTTTCTGACATTAATACTTGGTATATTTGTTCAAGAAGCATATCTAAAATATGATCTTAACTGCTCATTTGAGATGTAAGAGGGTTTGTTTTTCAGTTAATTCAATTAAAGTAACTTAATTTTTTACATAGAATTGACAATTATTTTAAATTTGAGGTCTAATTCGAAGATAAAAAAATCTGATTACATTTCAAAACTTTCAAATTAGCTTTGGTACATTTTCAACGTGACTTAAGCCACAAAAGCTCAATAAATGCTTCTGTCAATCTGGGGCCCGCACAATAAAATAAGATATTTATTTTCTCTCACACACATGGACGCACTTCAACTTCTCACTTCGAGGACTGCAATGTGAAGCTTTGGGGCAAACACAGTCCCAGTAGAGCCTTTATTGATCTGGATTCACATCATAGAGAAAAGCACCATCAGCACCTTAAATCAATGGAAGCCCCTTTCAGAAAACACTGTGTATATCGCCTGCCTAGAGAGAAAGCATTAATGAACGTATGTTCAAAATGATGATATTATTTTCCACCCATCATGAAAAGGAAATAAATAAGGAAGGGCTTCTATGTCAGCATCCTTGTTTAATGCACCCTATATTGTTTGATATTAGCTATGGGGGCTGCAAGAGATTTCACTGTGTGTGTGTGTGTGTGTGTGTGTGTGTGTGTGTGTGTGTGTGTGTGTGTGTGTGTGTGGGGGTGGGGGTGGGAGGAGGGGGTTAGTGGGAGGTATCCTTCACTCAACTGATGTACGTCTATATTGATTCACAGTAGTAAGCTTGGTCATCTTTGTTTTCTGAATGGGAAATTCTACCCTCAAAGTGTCTTGTCCAGTGTTTATTGTGCTACCGCTAAAACACACACACACACACACACACACACACACACACACACACACACACACACACACACACACACACACACACACACACACACACACCTCTCTGGTGGAGGCTAGTAAGTCAGTAAGTGCTTCTTCCCTTCATGGTGTCATTAATAATGGAGAGCCAGCATCAGCCTGGTAGAGAGGAATAATGTACAACCAGTAGCTGATGTGTCTGTTAGACGGTTAATTATGAACAAATTAATATGGTTTATTTGCATTTATTCTCCTTACTCCAAATCATCACTTTGATTTTTTGTTCATTTTTCTTTATACTTTCCTTTTATGTGGCTCATATTAAAATGTCTTCACCCATCTTAACTTTGGAACTTTAATAGGAAAAAGTTTGTCAAAAGTCGTGGTTGAGGGTAATTTATAATTTAGTAATTGTAGTCATTTTTAAGACGAGAAGGCTGTTGGTTTAAACCACTTTGGTCTGGTGGGTGTAAGGAGTATCGCGGCCTCTAGGGGCCGCTAAGCAGGGCTTTTAGACTCTGTCTTGTTACACTCAAATCTCCATTAAAATTGCAAACCACTCAATGCGGTTAGATGATCAAGTCTCCCAGACCCATGATGGCTCCGCTGTAAAATGCATTCTGCTGCAGCTCATATATTTTTATAGTTTTTATACGGTGGTTAGTTTGTGAACTGGAAACACAGTTTAAAAAAGCCAACTATGCTGTGTTAGCATTATAAAAACACAAGGCTATAATGGTGTATGCCTTATTCCATTTAGCACATCAGTTATAAGAGAACCGTCGTTTATTTAGATAATCCTGGGACAAGATGCCCAATTAAGTTCATAATTGGGCATCAAGATTAAAAGAGCATGCTGCCATATTGATTTGTTTGTCAAAAGAAAATGAGATTATCATTATTCAGTACATCGGTCCATAAAGGTGCCAACACATCTGTAACTAAATAGCTATCAGATTGACACAGGCAAAGGAAACACTCGTCACCAATCAGGTAATGGTTTGTCCCGATCCATCAAAGGTTTTAAAATGATTACCAGACAACAATAGTCCAGGTACAACGTTAAATGCATGTATAGTTCCTCACTACTTCAATGTGATGAAAAGCAGGCGTAAATTAGTAATTTAGTTTAGCATTTTAACATTTGTTAGAACTACACAAACAGTACAGCTGAATCCCAAGGGAATGTCATTAGTTTTGCAGTTATTTAATCATAAACAAAAGTTGTTCTGGTAAGCACTATCTGACTTTTTGAGGCTGCGATCAATTTTGGGTAAAAAACAACAACAACAACAGAGAGCACATTTGATGATTTCTTGTCCATAATCCAGCGCTTCTTAAACCACGATTTTGTACAGTTATGGTAACGGACTCTCTTTCCACCTCCTTGCACTCATATTTTGAGTGCAGGGAGGTCAAAACTTAAATTTGTCTAAAGATATTGCGATAATATTATTAGGACTGATCAGGATATTGTGACAGCCCTACATTATATCCTATTTCATCTACTGTGGAATGATGATATAATTATCTGCACAGATTTAACATTGCAAATAAGAAATATATGTTCTATTATAATAAGAGCGGTGTCTGGTTTTCTCTCTGCAGGACTCTGATAGGCGTCACATAATTAGCAACAACAGTGCAAAGTTTCCTCCCGCTATATCTGCAGTATTAGATTGCTAATAAGAAGTAATTTACCTATACGCATATGCACATACACACACCACACTCACATTCACAGTCATCCATCCAGTGCAGCATTGCGAGTCCATATTTCACTGGCAAATCTGCAGAGCGTGCAATAACGCTCCTGCAGTTTGGGCCTTCCCATTACTGGGATAGGCCCGTCTAAGCAGTAAAAACCTATTACCCCTGCCTCTCCAATCCCCATAATTGACTGCACATCTTCCGTGTTTGCCAGCCACAAGCCTTCTCCACCAGAGCATCTGTCAGAGATCTGTGGCGGCAGCCAGCTGTAAGTTGGCTTTCAGGTTATCCTGCTGCTGGAAGTGGTGGTGGATGATGATGGATGGAACCTTGGGCAGTCCTGTTGTTAGTAATGCACCATCTGCCAGTGCAAAAAGATGCTGACTCCTTTTACAAGGCAAAGTGAGGCAGATTGTATTATAATTATGGTTCATTGTGTTCAGTTACAGGATGCAAAGACGGACACCGTCAAAAAATGTTTTGTGTCTGTACATCGGTTATCACTGTTAAAATGTCATTGTTCGCTTGCTGTGCCTTTGCAGTGAAGTCTCAGAGAGGTCAGTTAAAACAGGTAGTGAAGGTCTGAAAGGAAGTCTTTGTAATGTGGAAATATTTTAATTGTTAAAAGATTGTATCATACCATCATAAAAGGGTCAAATGGTATTTTTGGCCACTTAAGGACAGCAGACAGGCTGAAGCACAACGCTGACACATTATCACTGTATAAAGTTGCTATGGCGAACATGTTTCTACATTCCTGCACACAAGGATTCACATTAAACCTGCTTGTCTCCACTTGATGAATTTAAATCCAATATTCCCGCTCCTTTTAGTTCTGTTTGGCTTTTTACCAGCTCCTGATGAAAGCATTTGGGTCTTTAGCAGCTTAACGTTCCACTGTGTTCAGCAGCCAGTTGCTAACTTTGCCTGCTGTTGAGCTGTCAGGCACACTGTGTTTTTCAGAGCTCATATTGGTTAAATAATCATTTTGCTATTTCCTTTTACAGTTTCCTGCAGTCTGGGGTATTTCTTCTGACCTCGCCGCAATAGTGATTGTTTTTAACAGTCTACATTTTGAGCGGTTTCTTTTTTTCCTTTTAAATTTTCCAGAGGTATCCATTTCACATGGGCGGGGATAATGATCAGCAATCCATCGGCTTTCCTGCTCTGACTCACTTGCACTTATCCAACATCCCTGTGGTATCTGATTCAATTCCTTTCTAATCCAGTGATAGGAACTACTTCATAGCCATTTTCTGTCTCTCTCCCAACCATCTGCCTTTGTAGCGAATAATGTTTTGATCTTTTTTGAGAGGCCCGTATCCCCTTTCCATACCCTCAGGAAAGAGAGAGCATGTTGATGGCTGCCACAGAGCTTGACTAACTGCTGCAATCTGCCCTCTGCAGAGAAACTAAATAGACTTCTCTCGCCTCCTATTGAATTAGAGGCCAGCTCCAGTTTCTCCCTCCTTCACTTTTCTTTCTTTTGCCCTCTGTCAATGCCTCTCCCTCAAACACACTCTCCGTGCCATTAGCGGGCGGCTGACTTGTGAATGTCAGTGGGTTCATGATGATGGCTCGGGGAAGTACAGGGCGTCTCGTGGATACTGCCTGATATTCCCTTTGGTGTGTAGTGCCCACAAGAGTGATATTACAGAAGTAATGGGTTTACTGCATTGCCTTTGCCTTGTTTCTCTGTGGATCTGAGTGCTGGCTGTTGTACAGTGTCAGAAGTAAAGTGCGCTGAAAAACCCAAATGTCTGTGCCAATACCAACTGAGCTGCCTTCCGCCAACAGGAGTTAAAAACCTGACACAACAGAGTTTCTACTGATGCCACTAAAAGATTCTTGGTAAAAAAAACGGCAGATACTTAATGCAAAAGTGTGTCAACAGCCTTATTTATCTACACTGCGCAGTTACAGTCGACTGCCATCTCTGCTGTTGTTTCATGGCTCAAACGCACAGAGATTCAGTGGTGGAGGAATCAGATCCTTTACTGAAGTACAACTAATACCAAGCTGTAAAAATACTCGGTTACAAGTCTGCCATTGAAAATTGTTACTTAGGCCTACTAAAAAATAAAGGTATGCCAGGATAATCAGGAAGACATATTCAAAGTTACTACTATATATATATATATATATATATATATATATATATATATATATATATATATATATATATATATATGTATATGTATATACATATACATATATATATATATATATATATATACATATATATGTATATGTGTATATATATATATATATATATATATATATATATATATATATATATATATATATATATATATACACATATACATATATACATGATATAATTAGTTACTCAGACATTAATGTTAAAACAGGATTCTACTGTGGTTTAGGTGGAGCGCATTCTTAATTATTTAATATAATTGCAACTAATTATTAATCTGCTGATTATATTCTTTATTATAAAATTGTTTTATTGGTTAAAAAAAGAAGAAGCTACAAATGACTAAACAATTACCCAGAATCCAAAATAACGAATGCCGTGAAATGGTGGTTATGAGGTCAAAACTACTGTAGGCTAGTTCCCTTTGACATGTAATGGAGTAGAAGCAGACAGTTGCATGGGATTCAAATACTCAACTAAAGCACGATGACCGCAAATGTGTACTCAATGAGGAAGTGTACTTAGTTACTTTCCAAAACTGCAGAAGTTCTCATGTTACATTTCAAGGCACAAGCCGATGTTGCGCTTAACAAGGCTGCCTACATTTGTTTTGGTTGTTAGGGATCTTGATGATCCACTTTGAAACATTTGTTCTAAAAAGAAAAAGCAAAAATGAGCAATACTCATTTCATGTCTTGAATAAAAAGGAAAGTTTATTCTAATAGCTTACCAGTAATTCCTATATTTAAAGGGATATAATACTAAGTGCTAAAGTTCACATATTTTACAATAAACTGAGCCAAACAAATTCCCATTGAAGGAGTCTGTAGTGATACACACACATTGTCTCACCAGTAACAAAAGACAAAGGGGTTTGGGTGATTCAGCAGGGGATTTGAGCCTGATGTACAGTTTCAATACCTCTGTAGATTAGCATGCAGGTGACTGACACTTTTGTTCCAGCAGTGTCAGTCAACTTAAGACCTTGTTTTACTGAAGATTAAGGCAATTACACATTGAAAGGTGCAGGATTACTGACCTGCCGGTCTTGGAGAAATTCCTGCTGTGTCACAGTATGTGAATGTGTAACGAGCCCAGATTTTTTTTCAGATTGTGAACTGTGTACGCAGCAATAAAGTATGATGTAGTGCATAACAACAAAAGACGTGTTGTTTGTAATTACTTAATTCAAATAAATATTGGGCCATTTGCAGTTCTTACCCCAACAAACTTTGACAATTTGTTATTTCATATATTGACTTTGTGAATTTATAAGGTCAACTTTTAGCACCTGAGTCTACTGTGATGGAGGAGTGTCAAGATCAGACGGGTGGAAGGAGGGACATACTGACATAACAAATAAAAGTACACTTCTAATTGTTTAATCATGCCGGTTATCACAGGCATTCTACAGCTTCCACAGGAGCTTCCTCTGGCAGGATGTTTAATTGTATAATTTTGCACAACTAATTTGGATTCATGGTGTACGGGCTGATATGCCACTTTTTATTAATGAGTTTTTAGCTTTACTGCAATATCACCGCATAAGTGATGAGTTTTTCTTAATCGTGTATGTGTGCCAAAGTGAAACGAGGGTCACTATCAACGAGGTACAGCCTACTTCATCAACGCTGCACCGTATCTGTAGTTTTTCTAAATTACAACACAAAACTGACAGAAATCTCTGCTTGTCCGATTCCATTTGACCTTCACATCATGTTTGACATTTTTACACCTAAAAATCCAGCACAAGCTCAGCAAGTATCTCACTTCGATATCTACGCCATTCTCTTAATGTCACTCTGGCCGGTTGAAACGAGCCACAAGCTCTCACAGCCCTAAATAACAAGTCCACCATTTTTTACTGCAGACCTCTCGCCACTGCAGAGGGTGACAACAAGAAAAGTGTCAGCTTTCAGTTTTATCGTGGAGCACCCTCAATATTGATCTTGTAGACTGCGTTAGATGTGCTGTGGGGTGAATGCAAAGAGGCCACATAGTCCATAGTTGGGTTGGAAAATAGTATATTCATGACCAACTGAGGATTGTGTCCCCAGAATATATTGATTGGAGAGCACTAAACAGTAGCAGCATATCAAGCATCTGTGGCTGCCCAGCGAGGCTTCAGTGTCGTGACTGCATCTTGTATCAGCATTTCCTGCATCCTGAAACTTTCAGTGAGACGATTAATCGAGCGTCAGCGCCTCTAAACCAGAACAACCAGCTGAAGCCTTAGCACTGAAAGATGAGGATGTATTGAGCTCTACATGCAGGTGTGTGTGTGTGTGTGTGTGTGTGTGTGTGTGTGTGTGTGTGTGTGTGTGTATTCCAGGGAATATTCAGAGTTTATCAGGGACCGCAGAGCCACCTGCACTTGAACACAACCATTTACACTCAATGCAATATGAAGAAATTTAAGATATTCAGATAAATTGAAAACAAAATAACTGCCTACACTGCAGATCTGAGGGGTTTTGGTGGAACAGCTTAGAAACATATTCCATAATCTTTTTCCCCAAATGTTTAGATACTAGACAATACAAAGTCCAACCATTGGGTTGAAGAAAGAAAATATAACATTGACTATCTTTGACAATTAATTAATGATTGGTTGTGATTTGTCAACACCATTTATTTATTCTGGCTTCCTAAATGTGTAGTTTTGCTGCTTCTTTCAGTTTTATATTGTATTGATTGAAGTTGTGACTGTTGTCCAAACAAATTAAGTCATTTTAAGATGTCTTCCTGGGTCACCTTTGTATTTTTTTATTTATCTAAAAACATATGTTTTTGATAAAAACAATATTGATCAATCCCATTCAGGACATGCATATATTTCTTAATAATCTGATCTATTAATCTATTAGGATGAATATTCTAATAATCAAAATTATGTATATGCTAACTGTAAAAAGCAATAACCATAACAGATGTTGTAGGCACCTTACTCATTTGTCCATTATACAAACTTGACATTTATGAACTAGATTATTTTGATATGAAACTCATTTCAAGAATAGAGATGAGTTTATGAAGTTTGAAATTAGCCTAAACAAAATACAAACAATATGTAGATGTAAGTTCAACTTTGATGCTGTTCACAGTTTATCAGCATGTGATCTCTCCATCATAACGACACAACTTTATTTATTTATCATTCTGCCGATCCACTTTTTGTTTGTTTGATCCTTATTGCAGCTTTTCTTGTTTTGGGAGATCTACAGAAACAGGTTGAGTAAGAAGGATGCTCACCATGATGGAGTACACCAGTGCGACAATGCTGACGGGCCAGACGGGGCAGAAGCAGGACATGATGACCAGGATGAGGTAATCCTTGGGCTTCGGGGTTTCCTGCACGGTGGCGTTCCCGGTGGAGGAGCGGCTCAGACTGGCCTTGGACGGGGAGAGAGGGGCGGCGGCGCCCAGTTGCCCGGCGGAGCCCGACCTCATGGCGACGCTGTGGCCGTTCAGGTCGGCCTCCTGGCCCTTGTCGCTGTCCATGTTGACCGTGAAGGAGGTGGACATCTTCATCCCGTTTCCTCCCGGCTCGGTGGTCAGCGCCAGGAGTTTTTCCGTCTCGTGGGGGTCCGCAGGCTGAGCGCCTCCTCCACCCTCACTTAAGTTGGACTTCAGGAAGTCGGTGTCCGTGTTGATGGCCATGTCCAGGTCTCACTTTTATCAAATTAGATGAAAAGAGAAGTATACAAAAAATACAAATAAATCCCCCAAACAATGTTTTTAATTAATTAAAAGCCGGGAGGCACCGACATCCCATAACACAGCTAAAATGTAAGCGTTTACAAATTATATTTCAATTTTGATTGACTAAGGTGATGAACCAGCCAAGGTGTGGTGGGTTGGATCCAAATGTGAAAGTTTGAAAGGTGCTTTAAAAAGCTCGGATGAAACACAGCAGGCCCCCTAAAAGAAAAAGGATGAATTCAGAGAGAAGAGGAAAGCAGCGTGATTCCTGCAGATATCATCTTCCTCTTGGATCACTTTCCGTCAGCTTCCTTTACACCCAACGTGTGGCTCATTTCCAGAGGGGCTCAGCTCAGAAAACCTCCCCTCCCCACTGATACATCCAAGGCGGAAGAATTCAGTAAGAGGAGCTCCTGTCGCCTTGATCCAGTTGCACCACTTTCCTTTAAGTCTGTCTGTTCATTGAAAAGTAGCTGAGCTCTTCTCTTTCCTGTTTCTTTACACAGAAGGATGGAGGTGAAGCGTCTCTCTCTGAGCACGTCTACCTCAAATCAGCCACTTTCTCCTTCTCTCCTCCACTGTCTCCACGACGCAGCAGCAGCGACTCTCCTCAACTTGGGACCAGTGTCAAATCGCCCGTTTTAATACGCAGCACTTCCGGTGACGAAATACAAAATAAAAGCCCTTGCCTCTTTGAATATGGTGAACGTAATGCATCCACAGAATAACTTATGTATATTATACAGCTTGTGAACACTCCAACAATGTATACTTTGTCTTAATTTGTCATAATTGATGCACCACCAAACTAACATGCGCACACAGGTGTATGCGAGTTCTGACTAACATGCTAAATGAATATCCTCTAGCACTGTATCGTCAAATACACTGAGGTTTCTTTTAGGCCTTTGTGCAGTTCACATTCAGCTTAACGTGTTTTACAATGTGAGGGCTCACATGGGACATGGAGTCCGATTGGACTGCTCATGTGGTGCTTGGAGAAAGAACGAGGAAAGGAATTGAACCTGGAGCCGATTGAGGAGCACAGGAGGCTACTCTGCGTCGCACGAGGTTTAGACAGGAGAGTTTAATGAGAAACATGTTTGTGTGTGCTCTACACTAAAAACTGTGCATCTGCCTTTCCCCACTTCTGTACTGTTTGATTCTCTTAATTTGTGTCCTCATTTCCAGTGGTGTGTAGTCTTTAGAGAAAGACTAGCTGTTATATTGTTGGTTTGGGGCTCTGTGATGTGAAATGTACGTGGTGTAACGTTGATGTTCATGCACTTTATCTTTGAGCCCAAATAAGTTGTTGACTCATTTAATTAGGCTATCATACAACTTCATCGTCATATCCATGTTTTTCTTTACCCTCCCAGCTCTACAACAAGAATGTGTCTTTTATATAATAATATAGCATTCCACAGTTTTTTAAAGAAAAAAAACGTATCATACATTGACAAAATATTCAATGTTAAAAAGTATTGTTAACTATATATACTATAACTGTAGCCTTCATAGCCTGTGTGGTGTCTGCTCAAAAGGGGTGCAGGTTAAAAATCCAGCTCCATCTGCCTACCAATGTTATTTGGCAGAATGCAGAAAAAAAGATTTTCAAACAAATGAATGCAAGAATAAGAGAAACCATATGCAGTACATACATTAATTGTATTGCTACATACATTAAAACAAAAGTAATGAGCAAAGTGTGAAAACCAAAACAAGAAACACAAATACATAACTTTTCTTTATTACCTTCCTTTGAAAAAAAAACATTTTATTTTGATTATACAATCACCGTACTTCCAGTTTGAAATGGTCCTTTTCCTGCTGCCTTGACGCATATTTTGTTGGAGCAGGGCAGTCTGTTGGGGAGCAGCCTCCCCCTCTTCCTCCTCCTCTTCTCCTCCTCCTCCTCCTCATCCTCCTCCTCCTCCTCCTCCCTTTCTTCCCCTCTTCTCAACATCAGCACCAGTGGTTTATGGAGGAAAGCCAGCGGTGGATTGTGCTGCTATGCAGAATTTACAGTTGCTTCGTGTTTTAGTCCAGAGCAGGGTTTCCAATGACACAGCCCTGCATCATAAATCTATTATTGTAAATCCATTTTATAATTAGCACTGATGGTATTCAAGTGTGAAGATTAAGACAATGTAATACTGTATCTGAGAAGAGATACATTGCATATGGTCTCTAATGAGTGCTGTATCCAACTGCAGTTTTAGTCTCCTTGTTTAGACTCAGCAGGAACTGCATTAGTAATGGTGATTTTAAAGGGCTGGATGCTTTAGCCTGAATGTTTAATCCGTTCTTCTTTGATCTGCTCTTATTGATTTTCCTCTTCCTTAAACTGGTGCATTAGCGTCAGCCTCATTTGTCTGAGTGACTGCTACACTGCAACGTGACCTGTGGCTGTGATGAATGGGGGACGGGGGGGGGGGGGGGGGGGGGGGGGGGGGGGGGGTGACAGTGCACATAGTGATGAGTGGGGATTCCCTGAATGAAACTGAGCTCTCAGAGTGGTGTCATACTATTGATCTAATTTAATCTTAATTCACAAACACAAGTGCATTCAACTGTGTTTTTTAGTGTGTTTCCCAGATGTATGAGTAACTCTCCCTTTTGCATGATAAACCCCTCGGTTTCCCTCGGCTCTCTTTCTCTCTTTAAGATGTACAAAGGAAAAGATGGGGAGGAGACAAGCAGTAGATTTAAGCCAGATCATTTATTTTTATGAGCCCCTAGACTCACAAAAATGAGAATGCTGGGCTCAGGATAATTTCTCCAACAGGGTTTAGGTTGAATCAGAGGAATAATGTAGTCAGAGCTCCACCTTGTGGAAGGACACTATGCTTACAAGACTCAGAGAAGTAAATTGGCTTTAATTATATTTTATACGACTCCGCTATAGATAACATAGCCACCAAAACACTTCAATATTGTGTTTGGGAAGATGGTGGCATAGTGGGACACTTAGCTTGAAAAAACTACAATAATGGTGTTGCTGTTGACTCTCATAACATCTGGCGTGGGGACATTTTTTGACAGAAATCCAACAAAGGCGCTTTGACAGTTAACTAGTGTCAATCAATCACGGACAAATGGATTTTTTTTCGAGACATGATAAAGAAATATTACAAAACAATATTACAAATCAGAACAATAGCAAATGAATAGTTCAATATTTTTGAGAAGTACATTGCGTATTCTTTTCATTCTCAATACTGTGAATCTTTACACATCCACTCGATTGTATTTCAAAAAAGTTTTTGCTGATGCACCAAAACAAATACCTTGCAAACTTGATGTACCTTTATTATAAGAGTGAACAGTCCTGAATTTAATAGGTTGTCTCAGCCATTGTTCGGAAGAAATAGAAAGACAAGTAGAAAGGGAGGGACTTATAACTTCCTGATTCAATACACCTGGATCATTTTATTGGACACTGTCTGAAAGTCAATGGGGTTAAAGGCAAAATTAGGTGTGGAGATTTGTGCTTTACCGACGTTACTCTTCTTTAGCTCATTGCTTCTCTGGTTCTCAAACCTCCACTTCGGTCTCTTCTCAAAACATGCCTTTGTACTTGTTCCTGTCCTCCTGGTTCTTCTCCTCTATGCGCATGTTCAGCACAGCCAGCTCCCTCTTGACGGCCTTCTTCATGCCGGGGTCCAGGTCTAGCACCCGGCTGAAGTCCTGCCGAGCCTCCGCCTCGTTCCACACTTCCGCGTGGGCTTTCCCTCGCAGGTAGAAGGCCTTATAATCACCTGGAGGCCAAATAAAAGCATCTTTGACAGCAGCTCTGGTCAACGAGGCAAGAGTGTATGCTGGATGTTCATAACTGATATGAAGTATTTGCAAAAAATACATAAGTCTTTTACAACTTGGTTTGACTTACGTTTGCATCTATGAACACATACACATATGGTATTTCTCAAAGTCAAGGATCTTCCCTTGACTTTGAGAAAACACCTTTAAGGGAACCAGATCTTTTTTATTGGCTTAAACTTTTGTAGAAACATGAAACATACATTGACAGCTACCGTAAACAACTGCAGAGCGAAAACATTGTCGGCTTGATCAAGGCTGAATAAACTGTGAGGCTGTAATGCGGACATGGTATGGCAGTCCTTCACTTTCACAATATATCAACCGGCTGGAATGGGATATTGTACTTGGTAAAAACATGCCACCATGTTAGAAGCACACTATCTGTACAAAGTAAGTGGAAGTAGTCACCATGATGTCACTCACCCCTTGTTTTAGGGTGACAGAATAGGGTCAGCTATGTTAGGTGCCACAGGCAGTATAACTGGACCCTTCTCACATT
Organism: Taurulus bubalis; assembly: GCF_910589615.1. NCBI lineage: Eukaryota > Metazoa > Chordata > Actinopteri > Perciformes > Cottidae > Taurulus > Taurulus bubalis. The sequence goes on from NC_136598.1 coordinate 16,040,270, forward strand.
CTCAGTCACCAAGATTTTACAATGAACTTCCAGTAGCTGAAAACGCAATGTGAAAGGGCTAACATTTGAAGATAAAAACATCGACAACTTCCATGCTGGAAAACGCAGTGGTAGCGACCTGTCAATCACACGGTAGCCGCGTACTAGTCAAAATCATACCCTGCTTTATGTTTTTTTTTACTCTAAATGACCATAATTTACTAAATTAACCATCAAGACTTGAAACTAGTAATTGAAACAAATTGTTTACAATGTTTACTCTGGCAATAAATCAAGTGATAAGTAGGGTCATTCTTTCATAGCCTTTTCTATAATCAAACTTATTTTTGGCGCCAGAGGAGTCGCCCCCTGCTGGCTATTAGCTTAACTTTTCAGAATTGAAGGCCTGAGTCACACACAGCACACCAGTCTCTGTCGGTGCCAAACCTGGGTGCTGGTTGATGATGTCGCTGGTGTGCTCGATGGCCTCGTAGTATTCCTCCATGCGCAGTAGACACTGGCAGTAGTTGAGTGTTAAGGTGTTGCCCATCTTCTCCAGCTTCAGCCACGGGACCTCCCATGCCTTTTCCTGAAGAGGAAAGTAGTTCAGATCCATGTCTATACATACACTGTTTTATAGGAGCAAATAAGATTTTGGGCGAATAATTTGATGTACCTTCGCCTGAACATTCTTGATGCAGATGATGGCCTCCTTGTACTTTTCTGTGGCATCCTGGTATTGTCCTTGTTTGTAGAGCTTGTTCCCCTGGCCGTGCAGCACAGGGACCACCTTCAGCCTCTCCTTATCGCTCATAGCCCACGTCTCCCTGTTGTACTCACTAGGCTGCTGCACCTACACACACACACACACACACACACACACACACACACACACACACACACACACACACACACACACACACACACACACACACACACACACACCCACACCCACACACACACCCTGTTTAAACATCCTCTCTTGTGAAGCTTCCTTTTGACACAGATCCACAGCCGTGTTCTTTCTCACCCTGATCAGCTCCAGGACAAAGTAAAGAGGTTTTGGTTCCTTCATCAGCTCATCCAGGTCGTTATAGCCAAGGCTGTGGTAGGCGAACATGTTGGCCATACCACATGTATGAATGTGCCAGTCCACTGGGTCTTTGCCCTCTGCAATGCGCCTCATACTCTTGGCCACAAGTGGATAGATGCCAGTGTGCTGGAGAGGAGAGAGGATCGCAACAGTCAAAATATGAAATGGAATTAGACTAAAGGTGACTTTGAGCTGCTTTATGCACTGGAATGATACTTCTCCCACTGCAGCTACCCTAAACAGGGATTATGATCTTGCATCAAACCGATTAAAGATTGATTGCAATGTAATTAATATTAATAATGACTTGTTTCACATCATCTCCAACCCATCTCCTCAGTCAAACGGGGCAACTTTGCCCTCCACTGGATGGGAGTGACATTGCACAACATATCCACTAGTAGAGAGAGAGTGTGTGTGTGTGTGTGTGTGTGTGTGTGTGTGTGTGTGTGTGTGTGTGTGTGTGTGTGTGTGTGTGTGTGTGTGTGTGTGATGCAGCCATGTTGTTCAGAGAGGAGTGAATACATGCTCTAAGCCCCATCAAATCTAATCAGTGCAGGCGAGTCACTAGTGCTGATTCAGCTGGAATCCGAGCCGATTAGGGAAAAGTGAGGCTGCTGCAGATTAATGACAGAATGCCTTAACCCATCTGTCTCTGACACACAAGCACTCACACACCAGAAAGAACAAATGATAGAGTGAATAAGATACACCTTATGAGACACATTCAGAGGAAGTATGTCTCTGTTATGGGGGCGTATATGTTTGTATATGAAATATCTGTATAGTCTATGGGACAACATTTCATAACAGGGAGAGGTGACACAGAAACCACATTCATTATAGTTTAGAGAAACTAAATTGAAAGTCAATAAAATGTTTCTGAGGCAGTTTTCTTAATACATGAATGCAAACCACATTTATTCTTCTTCTTCTTCTATGTAATTTTTATGTAAGTGTTTCTGTTTCAGGTAGCCTGTTGATCCAGTTTTAAAAAAGAGCACCCCACTCTGTTCTTGACATTTACATGTATTGTCTTGATGCATCTGTGTTCATTTTCTATTTCACAGGCAGGACAGTAACCACGGGGGTTGCAATATACTCTACCTATTCTACCCTATTTGTGCTTTATGTTTCGGTTTTACATGTACAAATGGCACTTACAGCACCTGTTATTCAAAGCAGGGTCTGTAACTTCCACATCTGCAGTGTGACATCATTCTGTGTGAAGTGAACAGTCTCACTCCAGAAGGGTTTTGTTCTAACAGACAATGATGTATTGTTCTTAATAATAAGCAAGAAGGAAAACAAGGCAACACTGAAACAGATTAAAACAGGAAACAGCATTTAATGTCTTCTAGCACTCACAATGGTGTCACACCAGAATTCAGCCACCTCACCAATCCTCATGGAAGACAACAGGGTCTCCCAGATGTCCAGTTTAAACATGTTGCCGATCACTATCTCCATGGGCGTCCCCACCACCTTGCTGTCATCTATCACTGTGCGTTCATCGTCACACAACTGGGTGCGGAAGTGGAACGACACCTGGAGTAAAAATGAATCAGAAAGAGAACCAAATAGAGAGAAGAGCTACACAAAGATTGCTTGTTAAAACTATACAGTGTGGATGGAAAGTGGGGAAAATAACAAATGAATGAATTGCAAAGACTTATGTCAGCTTTAAAATGGATTAAGACTCTTACAGGTAACACAAGGAAGCTAAAGTGATTATCAGAAATGACAACCAGTGCCTGAAATGCAGGTGGTCACAAATACCTTACATATAGCATGTGTTGAAATAGGGGACTAAACACAACTGAGTCTCAACAAAAGTCTTCTGTCACAAGCTTCACACGACAGTTTTTACAGTTTTCCTAAAGGACAGCCGGATAGGAAGAAGGACAGACATACCAGGGTTTCATAGTTGCATAAAGGAAAGTGAAACCATAAAAAAATGCTCTTTTATGAGCTTCTCCCATATTTCATAATAATGGTGCCTTCGTATACAGAACCAGTACTATTTGAGAATTACTTTTTGAAGCTAGGATGAGGTAAAATACCTGAGGTAACTCATCAGTCATCAAACTGTCAGAAAGCAAAGAAGGAAACTATAACACCAATTCACCACATACAGTTTGTTATGAGGAAGGTAACACACGATAACACCCAAGCAGTATAAAGCAATTCAAGCATGGTTTCATATATTAGAAGGTCCTCATCTCAAAGAAGTGGAGACTTTCCCTCTTGAGAAATAATTGCACACATATATAAAAGGGTTATTTACGTTATAGACTAATTTTGTCAAAAACCTGATGCAGATGGTTCGAAGTGTATTGATTAGGTTTCGAAAATGTTCTTATTAAAGGGTTGTTGCCGCCAGAGGAAATTGCAACTACGTGAAAGTGCCTCCCCCCACTCACTTCATTACAGTTGCAATAGCTTAAAATGGGCCCAAATCAGGAAAATGAAATCCATAAATTTCAAGTAACGAAGCCATGCATATTCTGAAATGTGGTTCAGTTAGATTAGTTAACAGCACAGTCAATGGACTGTCTACTGCGTAATCGCACCACTTAGTCCATAACTGATGAGTGCTAAATTGGTTAGCAGTCCAAAAGGAGAACATGAAGTCATTGATTAATTAGAAAATGTAAATAAATACCTTCGCCCCAGTGATGAATCTTGGAATGTCTCCGGTGCCACCATGCAGGATGGTTTTTTTGATTCCCTCTAAGCCCATCAACATTGTGTCCTGCATATCCGACATCTTTTTTTGTTTTGTTTATTAATATTGATCACCAGATAAATTTGTGTGTGTGTGTGTGTTTGTGTGTCAAATGATGTGTGAGGTAAAACATGTACATGGGTATGGATTACTTGGAGGTGTTGTTCCTGGTGGATTAGTTTAGGTAGGGATAATGAGATTGGAGATTTCTCCTCCCCTTGTGTTTCATAATCTCTCTGCTGGTTTGGTTATTGGTCATCATCAGAACTTTCTCTGAATACTGTCGGACCCCCGAAACATCTTGGAAGGACAAGAAACAGAGAGTCAGAAGTGGATCAAGTTTTTGGAGAGATTAAACAAGTTGTTGATTTTTCGTTGGTGTACAAGTCAATGTGTGTGTGCGTGATGACTCCCAAACCTGTTGAATGTACCACAGGACCCGAATAAAAGTGTTTGAGAGAAAGAAAAGAAACACACATAGGTCTGTGAGAGTAGGACATGGTTTCCATTCCAGAGGAAATTTCCTGGATTTATGTGGATGTGGTGATCTGAACATTGCTGAGAAATAGTGGAGCAGACAATTACTGCATGGACTCCTTGACCCTGTCTGTTAAACATCTGTCTCCCATCTGGCGTGTGTGTGTGTGTGTGTGTGTGTGTGTGTGTGTGTGTGTGTGTGTGTGTGTGTGTGTGTGTGTGTGTGTGTGTGTGTGTGTGTGTGTGTGTGTATAGACTCCTGTTGTGTTTGCTAACAAAGTCTGCAAGCAGTTAGAGGGGCAATTATTCTAAAACATTACCCAGTGTTAATACCTTATTCCGTACTAATTGCTCAAATAGAAAACCCCATAACTGCAACATGGCAGCGCTCACAGTTGTATAACTTAACAGCGTTTTGTTTCCTCTGTGGCGCAACATGGAGGAATATGTATTTCATCATGTTTTACCAGGCACGGTTGCAGTTTTATCCATATTCAAATAAGACCTTGTTATCCTTGGAAAGTGCTGAAAAATACAATCAGGTTTGTCTTTTTTTCTACTGATGTGACAAACAGGATTGGGCAACAGTTCGGTATGTATTTGGTAGCTCTCCAAGCACAGGCCATGAGGAGAATTTGCGCTCTCTTGTGGAAGAAGTCGGTAGTGCAGCAGGAGCTGGTCCTCTTCTTGCACATCTGGGGCCTGATTTGGAGGAGCTACCAATGTGGACGAAGCCCCTTTGAGACATTTATGTGGACTACTGTGAGACACAATTATACTTCATACAACCTAATAATTCATCTAGAATAGTCGCAACAAATTGTGGCTCCTCAGAGGTGGTAGCTTCACAAGCAACATCATTATAATATTTGATCCTATATAAATAACATACAAAACAGCCCAAATGGTTTCTCCTTCACTGTGGAGACACTGGGCATATGGGGAGGTGATTGGATGGCAGGTTTGTGTTGCTATAATTACACCCTTTTACATAATTATCATACCTGTGAGTTTAAAAGAAAAAGACTGAAATAATGCAATAATAGTTGTTGGACCCCTGAAATATAAACTTGAAAGAAAATGTCATGAAAGGTTTGTACTGAATAAGGTTTTGGTTTGGTGATTTAAAGTAGTCTGTGTCTTCACTTCTCGTCAGATATCATAGCAGTGAGCGGAGGAAGAGCAGCAATAACTTCAGCCTGCGTGACATGTAATACCATGACAATGATGTGAGTTCTAACTCAGGCTTTGTGTCAGAGTGACTCACAGTGCTGGCGTCACACCGCCTACATCTCTATCTACTGCTCTGGCTATGCGTGTCTAGCTTTGTTTGCCTGTGTGTATACGTGCTTGTGGATTTGCTGCATGCACATTGTGGCGGAGGGAATCGAATGTGCCAGTTTGCTGAGCCGCATACAAACACGTCTTTGAGAGCAGGTACGGCGACAAGCAGTCCTTCCAGCAGGAGGTACACCCCGGCCTTCATCACATTCAGCCCTGCTGGAAACCAGTCTCTGATGCATTAGTTCCACTTTAAGCAAGTCATAGTCTATTTCTGGAGAGTATAGTGGTGGATTTCCTGGGGAGGAGCCATTCCCTGTGTAGAAGCCATTCATTCATATACATAACCCGCAAGGGAGGGCTCCTTCCATGACGCACAACATATACGCACATAGCATAATGTTTATGAATGTGTAAACCTTTTGTGGCTCTGCTGTGTGGATGAAGCAGAGAGAATCCATCTTTCTCTCCCTGTCAGACTGACATGTGGAGCAGACCGAGCAGATCTAAAAGGAAGAGGAACCTGCAATGAGAGCAGTGTGGGGGTCACTGTGCAAGGTTGGGAGTCAACTCTGCGACATTTATTTGGCAGATGTAGTCACTATGTATTCTGCTGATTGAATTTGTAAAACCTACAATGATAAAATGACTAGCACCACCTAGACCTGCTCCAACATGAAAATGCTGCATACATTTTAGATTGTCAATAAATATAATCCAGCTAGCAGTGACGGAGGTCTTCTGTTGCCTAATGAGTGCTTTTACTTTTGACTGGAAACGGGTTGATGAGAGCTCTGAGAGTGACCCAAAACAGTGAAGTTGTGGGCCGTAAAACCAAAAGAACTGCAGCTGTAAGAAACATTTTGAGAGCAAGACTTATACTAATAATAGTTGTATTTAATGTAAAGGATGTAAATACTTCAACACCGCTGCACTGACACACACATCAAGGCACCATCTCCTCTGTGTTTGTTTGTATGTGTGTCGTTGCACAGTGAATCACAGCTTCCCTGGCTCTCACGCTCTCACTCTCACACGCACACACACACACACGCACACACACACACACACACACACACACGCACAACTGGTATGGTTAATCCTCTATTCACACCTACATTCTGGGCTACAGACAAATGCACAAATACTTTACCACACTCTCAGTCACGCCTTGTTGTCGCCTCCTAGAAGCACAGGCATGTGCACACTGTGCTGTCTTGCGGCTGTACCCTCAGCTGGAAATATGCATCACACACACAAACACTCATAGCCTCGCACATCAGTTATGCACAGAACAGAATTCCTCACATCATCACTGGAGACATTTTGCCGGAGGGTTCATCTGCTCCGACTTAGAAAGGAAAACAGCTTCCAACCTACAGATGCTTTCCAACACTCTTTACATTAATTGTGACATGTCTTGCTTGAACATCTTTTATTCTTCTTTTATTTAATCGGTTTGAATTTTTTTAGAATTCGCTGGCTTGGGATAGCCTGGCACAATAGTTGCTTCGTCATTTTGATCTAGCAAGGCCATGGCTGAAATAATTGGAAGACAGATATCATTTTAAGGGGGCTGACCGTGTAATAGATGATTAACAGTTGTCTCCTTATGTATCAATATTAACCTCTCATGAATTGACACACTACATGCTGGACTGGTCATTGGTCCTTTAAACATATTTTTAATTAGGAAAAACACGGAGGCTGCTCTGGAAATCCGTTTCTGAATAAATTTCTTGTTGATGTATGTCATGAATGCTATACTAAATACTATTCTTTATTGAACATGAGAAGAAGCACAGTATGGACAAAATAACAGCAACGGAACATAATGCAGTTCTTTATTTAAAGTCAATGAAGCACAAATAAAAGTAATGCCTTTTTACTCTTCCAATACACCAGTCTAGGAAGTTGAAGATTTCTAGTCCATCCCTCATATTTCCTCCAAAGATTTAAAAGGGATAAGCAAGATGGCAGCAGTTCTATCTAGCCAGTAAAATGCTTCAGGCTCACGATTCCATATTTGGATCCTATTTTCCACTTTTTAAACTGTATCTGTGTCTTATTTATCAAAGGGACCAAAATGAAGGAAAGCTGTGCACACAACATTCATTCATATGTTACAGATGTCTGTGGTATTTGAACTATCACTCGCTGGCCAAAGCTCCCAAACAATGTGTCTACAAAGTTATAGTTTTATATTGCGTTCCTTCAATGTATCCATAGAATTCATCAGGTGTTCATGATATTGTAACTAACCCTTATAATGTTCCACTGGCACACATTTCTAAATCTAATTTCCTTGTAGGCTTTGCAGAACAAGGTCACAGATCTGAAAGATTGCATAAGAAATGGCAGCCTCCCAATCATGTCTTACAAAGAGTCAACAAGACAATGATAATTTGTTCTACGGCTAGATTATAATCGGAACACACTGCTTTTTAACACTGTTATAGTTTCCATATTTAGCTTGACACAATCTAGGCCATGTGGTAACTTAATGATCTCTTCCTTGTGTAATTCCAGTCTATTCATGCAGCAAAACACAGCCCTGACGTGTTTAAAGCAGAAACGGTCAGATGTCAGCATCATGTTCTCTAAACCCATGGTGCAAAAGACCTTTGACCCTGCAGTCCCGCTTATGACCAACAGGAAGACTGCTGGAAGGCTCATAATGTGTGTGTGCTATCGCTATCTCGACTTGCAGCATTCTCAGGAACAGCTTGCGCATGAGTCCTGTGAACTCAAGCAGTGAGTTAATGACGGGTGAGAAGTTCCTGGAATGTCATAGCTCATATTCCCGAGGTGTGCATCAGTTGCTACTCTTACATTACACACACGTTTTACTTGCAGTCTCGGTAGAGGGATACAAAATATACATTGTGCACTAACTGATTATTTCCTCTTGCATTCTATAGCCTGTAATCGTTTAGCCTGTGCACAAGGCTCTGCATTGTTTTGCCCTGGTGTCTGTGGTTTCGTCCTAATCCCCACTCTCTTCAGAGCTGCCACAGCTCCCCCTGACCAGGCCCCTGTCGTCCTGCTCTCCGCCTGGCCCCGACCTTTAGCTACATACCAGAACACATAGCAGCCTGGACAAAGGGCAAATGCACACGACACGTAAACACACTCATACAGTACATACCGGCTCCCTGTTTCTTATACACATAGTAATGCAAAGGTGATTTCTGTGGCCTGTGACGTGCAACAAGCAGGGTAAAGATAGAATAACGGGAAAACACGCTCACGCGGCATGGTCATTGACAGTCACAGAAGCTGGGTTACACAGCGTTACCATTCAGCTATAAGGGAATATTTTGGGATTGAACTGGGCACCTATGGATAAACCATTCTCCACACATAATTATGCCTAAATGCATGATAAAGAAATGAAATTTTTTTTGAATCGCTGTATTCAGGATCGGATCAGTAGTAAGAAGTATACCTTCTATAAGAATTAAGTTTATGTGTGCAAGTGCAGCAAACGTACTTGAATAATAATCTGCACCACTACTCATCAGCAGGCCCTGTTAAAAAAAAACACTGTCAGACTCCACTATGAAATTTAGTACAATTCTATTTGGACATTGTTTCGCCTCCTCTTGATTTGTCATTCAAGCTTTTAAGTTAGAGAATACTTGTCTGTTGCTAGAATTTCTCTTATGCTGCCTGTAAGGTGTCACTGATATTCTTTGTGTGTGTGTGTGAGAGTGTGAGTGTGTGTGAGTGTGTGTGTGTGTGTGTGTGTGTGTGTGTGTGTGTGTGTGTGTGTGTGTGTGTGTGTGTGTGTGTGTGGTAATTGCAGTATAGTTTTGATGAGACAGTGACAAAGACAAGGCAAATCCTGCTGTGCCCATGCTGCGAGCTAATGGAGCCAATTGACCTAACAGTCCTGTACACAGACAAGCCTAATTCTACCATTTGGAGCTTATGACACTATTAAGACATCTACTAAGACATCCAGATCTCTCTGTCTTCCACCTGCACAACAAACACAATGCAAAATAATTTCAGACAGAGAAACTCAGGACATGAGATAATTTGTGCCAGTGCAAAATAAATGGAGAATTAATTAATTAATGTCCTGCTACATTCAGTATCAGTCCTGATACATTCAGTATTGCATTGTGTGAAGTGAATTTGAGTACAATTTACGGGAAATCCTGAATTCTAACCTTTTACAGCCTTGTTGCCCCAGTAGCACGTCGACACACCCTGATTTATTTGTCTGTTTTCAATTTAGCATCTTGCAAAGCCAGAAACATTACAAGGCAATACAACTTTATTTACCAACTTAATTCATTGCAGCAAAGAACACCCGGAACATATCGGACACATGACATCAGAAAACATGAGCTTTTGGTGTCCATTTTTGATGATAATATAATCCTGTACCTTTTTAGCTTTGTGCAAAAAACTGTGTAAAAATGACTTTCCTTTGTACCACGTCTCTCCCAGTCTCGTGTATTGTACTTTAACTATTTATAGCATCAAAGAGCTCTCCTATGAGTTTACCCTTGACCTAACAGTTCATATGTAATTTACAATTTACAATAGCAGCTGTGTCACAGTTACATCACATAAGAAAAGAAGAATAGTTGCATGACGTGTGGTGCAGTAGTTATTCAACCTCCTGCAGAAGTGTTGTTGTCTAGCTTGATTACGTTAATGGAATTTCTCTGTCCTATGGTTTCATTGTCTCTTTCAGTATCATCTGTTCCTTTCTGTTTTTTTTCCAGTACTATATGCCACGAAGTCACCCTATTTTAAAATCCTGCCTGTGCTACCGTCAATACTCATTGTGTTCTGCGCTGTGATCAGGCTATGTGACTGCGCTGTATTGACCTTTTCTGCCAGTGGGGATATGAGAGTAGGAAATCGGATATTGAATATGATTGAAGTGCAGCCAACAGAGAGTGACGGGATCGACCTGAGTATTTCCCCCAACAAGCTGGTCTAATCCCTTGACCTGCTCCAACCAACAGATTAAACGTGTGCAGTTCAGCGGTCATCCTGTCTGACCTAAATACACTTAACCTGGCCTGGTACCTGTTTAGAAGCAGATGGATAAAGCTACAGAAAGATGCAACAGAAAAGTGTGACATTAAACTTATAAAAGGCTCAGTTCGGGGGCGGCTCTGTATTCAAATATCAAATATAACCCAATTTCCCCCCATATAGCGCACCAGCAACTTGGCTCAACAATGACCGTCGCACTGAACAGATTGTAGACGACTGCTTACGGGTCACTTACATGTGGAGAAATTATTATCTTGTTCTTTCCGGAATGTGCAATCTGTAGGTTCACTCCTGCACAATTTAGTTATATTTCAATTTACCACCTTGGGGTGCTCCATATAGCTTTAAAAGAAGGCTTTATTGCTGTGGAGCTCTGAAGCTAAACCAAGTTATGTGAATAATGCATCAATCCCAGCCTTCCAGTATCACAGTCCACTGTTACAGTCTGCATGACTGAACACAAACCCAGTGAACTTGGAAGTCTCTGCCAACACTCCCAGGAAACATTATCCATTCAGAAGCCGTATTTCAAATGCATTTTTCTAACCCTAAGGACAAACTGAAACAGCCAGACGTTTGACTGAAGAACCTGATGGCCAGCACGCCCTCGGGTGAGATGGCTTTAATTTGGCCAATGTGCTCTCTGAGGGCAGGACGGGGCTGAGCTGGTCCTGCAACTATTGTCAATTTCCTCAAGCATGCGTGAGATGCACACAGAGAGAGGGACACGCCCAGATACACAAACATACACACATGCTCGCACGCAAACACACACACTTTTTCCATGCTAGTGAGGTTGTCGCATACAGAGAAACTCAAAGGTCAGACTGCTCTCACATGGGTGCTGCATGTGGTGAGCAGGCACACATATATAGACCAGACCGGCATCACATCATAAGGCCAAGGCCCTTTTTTGGGGGGAAGCAGTCGAGCTGTCGCATTAGGAGAGAAACAGGAAAATTCAGAAAAGCTGTTAGGTAGCTCAGCAAGATTTGAGGCACGTAACCACTTTAAAACCAATTCCCCCCCACAGACTGAGCGATTGTTATATAAAACAGTAAATCATAGCTTGTTTTATGAAAAAAAGCCCAAAACTGCTGTATTTGGATGTATTGAACACCATAACTAATATACAAGTGAAATATATGGTTTGGTACATGAGAAAAATGAAATGTCACATATGTGCTCAAATGTGTGCAAATGTTTGCAAATGTGCCCCAATGCAAATTTTGGAGACCTCGCCTGCATTTTCTCTGTACTAAATCCTCTCTAACTTTGTTCTGCTTCACTTTATCAAAGTCAACCTTTGCAGAGAGAATGTTCACATATTGTGCTATAATTTGGGTTACAATTAGACTTTACAGGTGCATCATTTCAAAGAAATAATCATCCTGAAAGTCCTTTTTTTCTAGGCGGACCAGAAACCTTTTAATTTTTGCTGTGTGTCATCTTCATTTACTCTTAAATGAATGAATGAATGAATATATATTTTATTAATCCCCAAGGGGAAATTTTTTTGTCGTCATCAGTAGCACCTTACCACTTGAAATACAAACACACAAGATAAAAGATAAAATATATAAAAAAGCAACAGGGATGAGAGATATACAAATTAAACAAATTAAAATAAAGCAATATATATATATAATATATATATATATATATATGTATATATATATATATATATATATATATATATATATATATTTAAATATACACAATGAAATATAATAGAATACAACTAACTGGAATGAAATATATTTATATTTACAGCTGAAGAGTGTATTCATTAATTAAGTAAATAAGTGAACTAGACAACCAGATAGTGCAAAGTGCAAAATGCAAAATATATATGGTACAGTGATGAACTAATCCACGGAGGAACTAGCAAGCGGTGACTTGTTGTAAAGCCCTATAGCTGTCGGCAGGAATGTTCTCCTGTAACGGTCCTTCTTGCAGCGGAGCGTGAGGAGTCTCTTAGAGAAAGTGCTCCTCTGGCCCTGCAGCCGGTGGTAGAGAGGGTGGTCCAGGTTGTCCAATATGGACAAAAGTTTCTTCAGCGTCCTCCTCTCTACCACTTGCTCCAGAAACTCCTGCTTGCAGCCGTTGATGGAGCCGGCCTTCTTAACTAGCTTGTTAAGTCTGTTGGTGTCACCGGCTCCAATGCTGCTCCCACAGCAGACAATAGCGAAGTACAGGGCGCTGGCCACAACCGACTGGTAGAACATCTCCAGCATCTTGCTGCACACATTGAAGGATCGAAGCTTCCTCAGGAAAAAGAGTTGACTCATCCCCTTCTTGTACACAGCGTTGACGTTGGCCTTCCAGTTCAGTCGGCTGTCGATGGAGACACCCAGGTACCTGTACTCCTCCACTGTGTCCACGTCCTCCCCCAGAACACTCAGAGGACTAGGAGCTGTTGTCTTCCTCCTGAAGTCGACCACCATCTCTCTGGTCTTGGCCACGTTCAGAAGCAGGTGATTCTCACCGGCCCACTTCACAAAGTCACTCACCACTGCCATGTACTCCTCCTCCCGTCCATCCCTAATACACCCGACCACTGCAGAGTCATCAGAGTACTTCTGCAGATGGCATGACTCCGTGTTGTACTGGAAGTCAGTGGTGTACAGGGTGAACAGGAAGGGAGACAGAACAGTTCCCTGTGGGGCTCCAACATCACTGACCACCGTCCCAGACATCACACGGCCCATTCTGACAAACTGTGGTCTGCCTGTGAGGTAGTCAGTGATCCAGGAGATGGTGGACGACCAGTAACATATATACTGATATTTACACATCTGAACCAAATCTCACATGAGTAGCCTTTTATCATAACACCACAATTATTCAAATAGCCCCAGTGGTTGCAGAGATACACCCTTTTTAGTTTGGGTATGCAATTTCCGAGCAGAGGCCTAAATATAAGTTTGTTTTCAAAGTGCTAAGATACGTGAATATTCACTGTCCGCGTGGTAAATCGCTGAGCGATGCTGGTGACGGTTACTTTACTACAATGGATAGCTAACAATGCTTGAGTGAGAGGCTGCTGCATACAGTCATACATACAACGGCATCAGACTGTACCAACTAAATCTCAGCCTAGCTAGTTGGCTGTTAATGCTATTAGGCTACGATACCTGGTGTTTCAATAAAAGGTGTTTGAATGTCAGAATTAGCAACTGACTCAGGTCAATAGATTTGTTGGCTCATCGTCACACTTGTCAAAAAATAACAATCCAAACACATGACAATTTACATTGACATCTATGGGATCTTTGGTTTTCTATACCACAGAAAGGAGTGCATCTTAACGCTTGACTTCTTGCGATATAAGATCATGTGAGAAGTGCAGGATCACACATCAAACGCAAATCCATCTTGTTAAAGGGAAGGCATTTTACATCCATCATTCCTTCCTTTTTACATCCTTTCTTTTTCCCATCTCTCCATCTTTCTTTCTTTTAATTTTCTTGTAAGAAAAGAAAATACTGGTTCCAGCTTGGTTACTGAACCCTCCCTCTTCAAACATCCAAAAGCTGCCTCTGGCCATGGGCATGCATCCAAAGGATGACACCAGAGGAAGGATTCAGCTTCCACTTTTTCACCTGAGTAAAATTAGAAGAAGCTTGGAGGCGAACTACATTCACAGTAAGCAGAACAAAAACATAAAAGATTGTAGTATCTATACAATCCTGTTGGTTGGGTTGGTTGGTTGGTTGATACTACTCTCGTGTCTTATGGTGGAATCAAACTTGTCATCACTCTCAGCAAGTTAACTAATAAACACATGTCCCAAAATGTTGAACCATTTTCTTAATTTCATAATAATGCTAATCTATCATATACAGTTATTTTTAACAACTGGTTTTAAAACTGTTCAGACAGTTCTGTTTATGGACATGCAGCTCAGTACAACAGTTAATCTCACATCCAAAATGCAACCAAAACACTTACTTATACACATTTTAAGATCAACTCCTGTCATTCATGACACGAAACACTAACAACAGGTAACATTTCAATTAGTTTCAATATTGTCTTTTGAGCATCTTGTATTTGTTTATTCATTTAACATAAACCAAGATTCCACTTAAAAAGACGGCCTTATTAATGTACCTAATGTTATTTTCCACATGTCTTGCATGTCCTGAACAAATGGTAGACATTTTGGTGAAATAATATCTGTGTTTATTGAGCTTAGAGCAATTGACCGGCAGGCTTTACAAAGACTTTGACTTCAAACTGAAGGCTATCTGAGACTCACCGTTGTCGCCAGGGTTGCCGTCAGTGTATTGAGAAGATCAGATGCACTGTATTGTCCCGCAGGGACATTTGTCTTGTCCTTTAAGCTGCTGGGTCTAAGCATTGGGGATTTCTTCGTGTGCTCATTTTTAAGATGTCTTTGAAACTAAAATGTATTGTACATGTAGCGAACTTCTTCGAAAGAATAACACTGTAACTTTTTGTGGACGTAGCTGTGACGTGTGTGTACAGTTCAGGCTATTTGCCGGTAAATACATGCAACAATTACTCAAGACCCAAGTTCCTTTGTCTTGAAGGGGGTTGAAAAGTTAATTTCGGTCATTTGAAAAGTATAGCAGAACAATGTAAGTCTGTTTGTTTCTCAGTGAATGTGCTGTTGCTACGCACGCATATGTAACAAGCTGAACTGTATCCAAACAAGCGCCGATGTATGCTGTTCTTCTCTAAGTGCTAATAAGCAACAGTAGCTTGGAAATCCCAGACAGCCTCTCTCTCTTACAAGGGATTAAGTTGTCAGGTTACATTGAACTCTGAGCGCCCTCCACACAGACAAAACCGTCTTAAGGTGCCGGCCGTCCAGTTATTTATAACTCTGTTGAGTAAGCCTCCACTCGCTACAGCCCACTCCAGCATATAGACATGTATAGGCCTCTGTGTTCTGCTTTATTACGTGGACTCCATTACAGTGGCTGTGTTTTACCTGCGCTATATTGTGTATGTTACTGTATGTACATGTTCCAGTCTGTGTTGGTGCCCGTCACAGCCCTTTAACAAGATTGTCTGCCACTACTGGTCAGACTTTCCAAATAATTACATAATTGGCCTTCACTGAAGAGCACCAGACTGACGTCACCACACACACACGGACGCACACGTGCATCATTTCCACTGCATGTGAATTAGAAGTGAATGCAGCAGATTGTAGACACACAATACCAGTCCTCTATCTCTTTTGTTACACTATCTTGCATCTCACTCTCCCACTTTCTCCCTTTCTCTCGCATTCGCCTCCCAGCCCACCTATCTGGAGCTGCCGTCTATTTTAGGAGCTTGGCGCCGGCCAAGTATCGGCTGTAATTTGTAGAACACATCACGGACATCGCAGCCTTTTTGAGATGGGATGTGTTCTGTTTAAGCAGTGTAGTCACTGGTGGGTGTCGGCTTCTTTGTCTAATCTCTCAATCCTCGACTGTACTCTGTTTTTAACTCGGTTTTACACCTTTTTGTGGCATGAATGACATTTTCACAACTCCTATAGTAGATATGAGGTGTTTGGTGCAAATCCAACCTCTGCTTCTTTCCCTCATCTCTGATTGGATTTTCACCTGTGTTTCCACATTCAAAACATTCCTGAAAAAAATCATTACTTTGCCTTTAGTTTATATGAAGGCTCAGCATTTTTTGCTGAGATGGTTGCCAGTAATGTGCTCTAGGTCCTCATATGATTTAAGATCATATCCATTACACACTTAAATATGACAAAACGCTCAGACAGTTATTGACTGTTTCAATATATTGCTTTATTCATTGTTAATGTATCAAAGCTTGGTATCCCCATAAATCAGCTGAATGAAACAAAACAGAAGACCACAGTGATTGATTCCCTACATTTAAAATAAGACTATGAAACCCTGAAGAAAGACAGGATGAGAAAAAACAGAACTCACCACATTTCATCTGCTGACATTTCTACAATTACTCTTCTATTTTCCTTTTATTCATAGAGATTTGCTGACGTTTTTTGAACATTTCACTTTTCACTGTCATTTATATAGTTATTACTCATATTACATCAATGTTGTTATTTTTTAAGTATTTACATTTGTTCGGCTGGATTCTGTCGTAGGCCACGTGGTGACACACAGACAAAGCGCTCATGCGGGGCTTTCACAAAGCATTTTATTTTTGACTATAGACCAGAACATAATTCTTGTGAATTATTCACATTTTCAGTGAAGTGTAATGGCATACATAGTCTTTAAATGAAAATTACTTGTACATGTGAATAGGCTTTTGTCGGCTTATTTCATACATCTTTCGACTGTATTGTATATATAAATAGTGAACTGTTTCATAATAATACTTTTAAGTGATTAACATTATGGTAAAATTTCTTTCATAATGCCTTATCCTGGGAGCTTTATACTTTGACAAAGTGACAAGTCATATTTGTTGCTGATTTCGACCTAAAACCAATGGACTAAGAACAGATTAAAAGGTCCGAAACAAAAAAAAACTCATGATGTTTAGCGATATGAAACTAGACTCCATAAAAAATTGCTATTTATCTTCTATTGTGTACTTCTGTTGCCTGCCAGGAATGAGACAGTGATTCATCTTTGCATTTCTGTTGTTACTTCTATATTTTTCTTTATTTTTCAAATCAAAGACCACCGCTGTTGTCTAGACAGTGACGTTTGGTATATTTAGCTTTGTGGTTTGTGTGATGGCCCCTGAAATTGTAGTTTTTCAAGAGTGAATAGTATTCCAAAGGCTCAATGCACCATAGTTTACATCTGCATCAACGGAAAACAAAAACGATCTGCTGCTGATATTTTCTTCTTGAGTTCCTCCTGGCAAAGGCTCCAGTGTGAAGTATACATTTTTAATAAAACTTGCCTTGTTGGCTCAGTGTGATAGGATGTGGATTTTATTGGAGCATTTTGTTTTCATGACGTGACGTGGCACCTGGGATCTCATTAAAATAAATGTAGGAGACAGTTGTTCTACTTGTACCTAGACTTAATTTAGGTGTTAATTACCAGCTTGACAGTCTGACAAATGTGAGCACACAGGAATACTTCCCCAGATTTAAATGGCTTAAAGCAGCTGCCACAGATTAATTAATACTTTTCACATTTTATAACAGACTACATTATAGACAAAATGCAGTACAGTTGAGTCAACATGGATCAAATACATTTATTTTTGTAATCAGACCAATTGTATGTTGATCAGTATGTGCGTGCGTGTGTGTGTGTGTGTGTGTGTGTGTGTGTGTGTGTGTGTGTGTGTGTGTGTGTGTGTGTGTGTGTGTGTGTGTGTGTGTGTGTGTGTATGTGTGTGTGTGTGTGTGTGTGTGTGTGTGAGAGATATCCTCGTTTGGTTCCTGCCTTCTTTAGGCCACAAGATGCACTTTTCCCTCCGGGGACTAAAGGTCATGGAGGATTGTAGCAGCACGCAGCGAAGAAGGCTGCTGTTGCGTCATCACCAGTATTGAGTCAGGTGCACTCCCAAAGATCTCGCTGCCAGCTGCCGTCGAGGCAGGGATAATCTGTCTAAGCAGCTTTCACATGATTTCACCCACAGGGAAGAATTTAGGAGAGGTTGTAAACCTCTTCAGACCTGGCCTCGGAGCTTCTTCCTGCTTTGACTTAAGAGGTGAAGGGTTGTGCAACAGACACTACACAAGACAATAAAGAGAATACAAACACCCTCTGCTCATATGCAATGTATTTATTGCTGCACGCACACACCCTTGTGACTTATTAAAGAATCTAGGATATATGTTTCTTGTCCATTAGTGCTTTGTTCTCTGACTTTCTATCACTCCATTAGCCATTCAATTGAAAGCACCACCATGAGACGGGAAGTGATAAGGAACATAGATTTGATCTCGTATCGATGTGCTGATGGAGAATATCTCTACAGCGGACATGAGAGCGCAGTTAGATTTATCTTCCCGAAAAGACTGCAGGAAGTCTCTGTGACCTTCTTCTCTGTGAGGGTCGGAGATACTTGAACAGATGACGTTAATCTACCAGCAGCTAGATTGGTAGCTAGGGGTCAAAGTCAATGGCCTGATGACTATACATGCTGCGCAATGATGTGACTGGTAATACATATTCCAAAGGGCACTGGCAACCCTATCCCTGGAGGGAAAACTGTCTCGGTCAGTCTTATGCATTCATGCAAAGCTGAGACTTTTGGCTTCTGATGGCGCTGCTGACATTTAACATTTTTGTTTTTTGAAATAGAGATCAAACTGATACTTCTGTAAGACAGACATTTAAGTGGAATTACCACTTTAATTTGTCTTTGGCTCTAATGCTGACATAAACATCTAAAATGAACAACAAGCTATTGAAAAAATAAAGATTGAGTGTCTTTCAGTAGGCTACTATTATTTTCTTTAATGATGTGAAAAAAAAGTACCTATTTTTTCCTCACTGAGCTCAAGCAGAATCACAACAGCTAAGACTGATTTTAGCCTGCTGAGCTGTTGGTGCACTAACTCAAATATATTTGTTTGCGCTGCAGACATTTAAACATGCCATAGCATATACATCACAGGTGTAATCCATAACAATAATTATGACTTCATTCCATGGGAGTCTCAATACCCTCTGTGATACCTACATGAGCCATCATTAATATTAAGCTGCTATTCAAATTAATTGAGAACACTGTCAGTATGGTATCTGTGCAGGTTTTGACAAAAACATCAAAACAGTTTTGGCCTGAAGTGCTACCTGACTCAGCAGCTAACTGCACAACAATACCACGTTGTGGAAAAGTACCCGTCAGTATTTCTCCAGATACAGTAAATTGCTTGAGTAAGGGCTTGCTATTACTGCTCACAAAGAGGCTCACGCCTTAAGAAGATTATTGTTTATGTTCTCTCTGGCTGTATAATGTATGTCTCCAACAGGAAGTGTGATTGCTAAGTCCATTAGCCTGGAGCACTTATGTGCTGTAGTTCAGCTCCCACCGTCCAATGCCAGAGGAGTATAATATATTCAGATGTAAACAACATATTTTAATTTTGTATTGATTCAAGTAAATTGTATGTTTGGCAAAGGTGTGCAATAGAGTAAGTCCAAAGGTGTGCAAGATGGTAAGTATAACCAGCACACACTTGCACATGGCTTGCTGATAAACAAACATACAACAAATGTAAATGACTTCACACCCAAGGTTAATTTTCTGTTGCTTTTCTGTTACTTTAATGAATGTGCTTTAATTAATCATCTTTCTGTGTACCACAGTATTAAACAGTATTGATGATTTCATTAAACCTTTACACACTGTGATATTGGATATCTAAAACTGAAATTCTTGTTGAGTACAGTAAGCAGTCTGTCAACAGAAAGTAGAACAAAACAGAGATTTGTATATGAGTAACGTTTCCTGGGTCGATTCCCACAATGCAAAAACGTCTAAACATTTTGACCAGTGCAAATCACATGATGAGCACACAACTTTTCATTTTGGTGGCATTGGCCAATTTACTGACATAACCACATACACATTATATGTTTCATGTGAGTAACTACCTTTTGCAGGCATGCAACAGAGTTACGATAGCCCATGAAATGGTTGCACTTCCAGTTGAGTGAATGATAAAACAATTTTTTTAAATGAAGTTTAGAAAAAAAACTGTAATGTTGACAAACTGTAATTTGATATCATGTCTTCTCTAATGCTGTGTTATTGGATCACAATAATTGTTGGACAAAAACACACAAGCTTTATACTTATAAGACATGAAATGTGACTGCAGCATAGTACAAATTATGCAGCCTAACTTAATGATAAATTCTATGCTGTAAAGTAACTAAACCACATAATAAATATATTATGATTGATGGTGTGACGGTTGACTCCTTTGATGATGCTCCTCCATCTCACAGTTTGCAGCAGCTGTTTGTTCATCTCTTTCTATGATACTGTGCTGTTTGCTCACCCTTCACAGCTGGCACAGCAGCTGGCACAGGTACGGGCCACCCAGGTCTACTGGCACATCTGGGTGGGAGAGAGGGAGGAAGAGAGGGGTGTACGTGCATGCACACACCTTCAAATATGTACAACAGGAAAGCAACATGATCCCATCCTGTACGGTCAGGTGGATTATTTTTTACTGCAGGTGCATCCCTCCTTTCACAATCTCTTAATGCACTCACAGGCAGATTCCCCAGGAGCGGATCAGGCAGGCGAGTCACTGGCCTGAAACTAACCTACACAAGGTCAAGGCGTGACCCTTATATGCACTGGTGTGGTGCATTAATGCAGGTACTGGCAGTGCTTTCTAAAGAGGATGTACAGGAGAGAGAGTGGAATAATCCTGTGTTGGTGTTTCCTGTTTGTGTCACTGGCGTGAGGGAGGATTGGGGTGAGGGGGGAGGAGGAAGGTCTGCCAAGAGAGGAAAGAAAAAGCAGACAAGATGATAAGGAGATTGGGACACAGACAGAGAGCAAGAGCCAGACCACATTAAGGTACTCGATAAGAAGACGATGTACTTGAGGCAGGCTGAGGAGGGAGTCTGCCCAGTTCATGTTTCCATCTGCGGTGTTAAGAGCTCGAGGACTGAAAGAAGGCAACATCTGGTTTTGTTAAGGCCTCAACACATTCCTTCCCTCTGTTCGTCTCTGGCTGGTAGCTTTTAAAAAGGAACACGTTCGCACTCATATCCTGCTCGGGGCACTGCCCTGTCTCTTGAAGTTCGCTTTATGACTGCTGAGGGTCAGAGGAAAGATGTCCGTCTGCCAGTTTATATGTGCGCTCCTCTGCATGACACGCATGGTTGTTACAGAGGAGAAATGTTCAATTAAATGTACTTGTATAGCGTCAAATCATAACGGAAGAGATCTAGAGACACTTTTCATTTAGAGCAGGTCTGGACTGAACAACATTTTATCTTTCACCGGCTACAAACCTTGGGCAGAATTGGTCGCTGGGTGGGCAGACATCTTCCTCCAGCAGTTGGGTTGACACACACACACACACACACACACACACACACACACACACACACACACACACACACACAGAGAGAGAGAGAGAGAGAGAGAGAGAGAGAGACAGAGAGAGAGAGAGAGAGAGAGAGAGAGAAAAAGAGAGAGGCAACAATAATTCTAACCACAACAACTAGAATTCAAATTGAAAAAGAGGACTAATAAAAATGAGTGTATTAGCGGTGAATATGATATAATAATTAAAATAATAATAGAAGTATGTCTTTTAAGTTCAAGCAGAGGCATGTTGATTATAGAAGATTTCAGCTGTCTGTTTATTTTATTCGTTTTTGTTTCCCATTCATTAAACATACAAATACAGAACATGACTAATATCCATTGTCACCTCTAGCAATAAGGGATTGCAATACAATAGTAATATAGACAAAGTGGAACGACAATGTTTTTTAGCCCTCAACTTTATTAGCTTAGAATCTGATCACTGATCTATTGCGCTAGCAGCATTTGTGGACAGCTTCTGAGTTATCTTAAATTAGTTATCTTAAATTTCAATAAGGAGTTGTATTCCAAATCAAAAATGAGGATAGAGAAAAGACTTGATTGTGACAGTTATTTTAGGAATGATGAAAGCCAAGTGAAAACAGCATTATAATAACGTATAATTAAAAGGAAACACTAAACTACACAGCTATAATGAAATCTAACCCAAAATGGCAGACGAGTCTACTGTCCCATGATGCAATGCTTTTGTTACATGATACGGCAGGTGTCATGGTATGAATCTCAACACATGAACGTGCCGCATAAGTAACAGGGTTTCCCTGCAGTGACCGCTATGATTATCAATTGAAATGGCTATAAGAGGCTGGATTTGATATTTTCCCCATGTGACTCTCGGGATGGACGGGTCTTCAATGCAGGAAAGGGCCGACCACAACAGTTCTTCAGCTGGCAGCTTTAGCTGGTACATGAGGACATAAAGCTTGCCAGTGAAGAACTGCTGTAGGTCAGCCAGCGAGCAACGGATACCCAACGTGCAATTATGCACACCTGAAGAAATATAGCAAAAGTAACATTTTACGGCTTGGATTTCAATCTGCTGCTTGCTGGCACCTGCGACTGTAGCTGAAGCTTATAGGAGGAGACCCCTGTCAATAAATAAACCCCCATAAACAAACTCCAGGTAACGTCGTATTATCTCCTTAATGAAGCACTAATTCTTGAAATCGCCATCAATGAACCAATTAGCGAGCTGTTGAGGTCATAACTTCTTCCGACACAGATTAATGACTTTGTATTTCCAGAGAAAATCATTCTGGGCCTTTTCAAGAGAATTCCATGCAGTTGGAGATTTTTTTGGGAGCCAGAATCTAGCAACCATCACTTGTGCTCCATCTAAAGGCGCTTCCACATTGGTTTCAGCTTTTGGCCATGCTGGTAGATGCTTGGCACACAAACGCACACCCACACCCACACACCACACACACACACACACACACACACACACACACACACACACACACACACACACACACACACACACACACACCTACACACACACACCTACACACACACACACACACACACACACACACACACACACGTTCTTTCTGGGCTGGCTTTAAAGGGAACTTGTTGTGGGAGAGACGTGAGGAGGAAGGGACAAAGATACCAAAGAGGAAAACTTTTATAACATTCTTTTGCCTTTAGTTGTGAACGCTGCGGTTTAAGGCGAGTTTAAATGTGTAATCAAAAAAGCTGTGTGTGTGTAGCGGCCTGCATCAGACATGCCAGCCTACTGATTTAGCATTCTCTCTGCTTTTGCTATAATTGAATACAGAAGTCTTTTGCTTTGCTAGCAAGATAGCTTGGCCTCTGGTTACAGCCTGGAACTCCTGATAAAAAACAGCTCTAGTCCTGTGGGGCAGTTCAGTTTACAGCAGCCGTACTGGGCTCAAGGAATTTTCCTTGTTGTTCAAACACTTCCAGTCCTTTTGGGCGTGTGGACATGTCAAGTATTTTGTTATTTCACTTAAAGAAAAGCCCACACATTTCCATCCAGATTAATGTCAGTTTAAGACATCTTGGTGGAAGGATGAACCCTTAAGAGAAACTACACAGGGCCAATCTGGTACAACTATGAACTAGTTGTGAAAGTTTAACCATGGCCTAATCGAGTGTTCGAAATTAGAAGTGACAAGAAAACCCTTTGTGTGATGTTCCTCGTTACCATCCCCTTTTCGCTGGCCACTGTATAATACTTGCAAGTAGCCCAGGATTTGTCTCGCCTGGCTTCCATTCAGCTGGCCTGACTTCAACTATTGCAGTCACTCGGTCTGAAAAGCCTTTCCCTAGCAGCATATTCTTGCACAGTTCAAGGACAGGACTTTGGGCAAACTAGCTCTCGGCAGCACCGCAAACCCAGCAACCCCTTGAAACTCAATGAACCCCACGCTGCTCTGAGCAACAGTGGAAAGCTCTGGTCGGCAGAGACACACACACACACACACACACACACACACACACACACACACACGCACACGCACACTCGAACACTCTCTCTCTCTCTCTCTCTCAATGTGACCAAATGGTCCTCTTCCACTAAAGTTCTGAATCGGCTTTGGCCTCTGATCTTGAACCGAATCCAGACCGATCCATTGTGGGTGTGTAATATTGGAGATGAGATCCAGGACAAAGATTTCTTCTTTTGTACTCGATTAGCAGATTTGTAAAAAGGCACCCGATAGCCGTTGGCCTTTGTTAGCAATTTGGAAATATGTTTCTGCTGGTGCTTAACAGATTGTATTGCCCTTAAAATTACAGTTGAACAGACAGAGAAGTAAACCAATGAAAAAAGAATAAGATAAACAGAAAAAGATGATGGAAAGAGAACAGCAAACACTAACATGGCCAGAGATCAGCACTGCGACAATAAAACAAACTGGTGACTATGTCATAACCCTAATGTGACGAATGATGAAACGCCAAGCATCTCTATGGCTAAATATACCAATCTGGCAACTTGTCTGTTCAGTTCCAAAAACACGATTTGCAACGACAGAAGCACTACATTGCTCTAATTGAATTGCTTGCTAACCAGCTAGCATAAATACCCGCTGTACACCGAGGAATATGAGTTAATTTGGAGCATTAGCTGGAACGACCCTCTACAAGGCAGTATTTTCAACCAAACACACACAAGTGCACAAAAAAACCCTAAATGAAATAGATTTACATCCTCATTATACACCAAAGGCATGCATTGGTTGTTCTTTCAAAAAGCATAAAACTTCCTGTGCCTGTTGTGACAGAGAGAGCTGCAGCAGCAGGTTTTCCCCTCTTAATGTTTTTCAGTTCCTATTAATCCTTAACTATGTTCTTTCTCTGCTCACGATATGTTATGCATGCACACTACACGCACACAGAGGCCATCCCAGAGTGGAGAACACGGTGTACCAGAGGAGTGATTTATTACACAAAGCTGACGATTCCCAGGACAATTACAGCCAGCCTAAGCAACAGGCTGAAAATGGCTCCTCGGAGTGTGTACGCACAAATAGGCAAACACACAATAAGGACACAGTGTACTTGTGTATGAGTGATTCAAGCACAGTTGGCAGTGTGAAAGCGATAACTTAATTCGAGGAGAGCAAGGCCTACTCTCCCCAAATTGAGTCATCGTTTTTAATTTAACATGCACAGAGAAACAACCCATATGCTTGTGTTTCAGGAGTTTTAAGCTTTTCCAGAGTGAGCACAGTGACTGCTGAGGAGAAAGATGGACTACATATCTATTAAGCTCCAAATGCAAAGACAAAGCTCTGGGACACACACTTGTCATTTGATTACATGTATAGGACAAAAGGTGATTTTAGTGGTGATGGGTATGAGGTGGTGGTTAGCTTGAGGTCAGGATGAGGGCAAACTTCAAAACAGAAGTGCGGTTCGACTAAAGTAAAACTTTAAGTGCTCTAAAATGCAAAGCCACTGTGAGATAAACTACAAGCTGCCGACACTTTGCTATAAAGCCAAGTATCAACATACCCTCATAAAGAGGGTGATTTGACTTCACACAGAGTGGGGATGGGTGGGGATGGGAAACGCCCTCATTTGTTTCCAGTGTAACCAAACTCATTTTGGGGGACGGCTGTCAGTTTAGTTTGTAGTGATCTTTCTCATTCAATTCAACTGATGTCTAAGTATGGTTTAAAAAAATAAATAAAACCCCCCACAAAGTATGGAGAATGGTTCAACTCTAGGAATGTTTGCCAATAACAACATATCCCGGTGGGCCATGCAGGGAATGCCTTGGCAAACACGAAAGAATGGGAAGCCCCATGAATCACTCTAGGAATAACATTTCTTATCCAAACCCCCCCCAAAAAATGCATCTAGTCTGTATTGTGAGATTTTTACAATTCCAATGTGATCTAACTGTTTCCCCTGCAACTTGAGCTAACATGGATACTAGAAACTACCATATACAGACTCAACCAGAGTATACCATACAGTATTTTCTATTTGGGCAGGATGATCTTAAATATGTGTTGTTGTGCTTTGGGGATTAGAGCAGCTTTGCAACCGATTCTGACAAACATCTTATCTGTCCTCAAAAGAGGTATCAACAATATATGTTTCCCAAGCAGCATCACCCTGCCCTCATCTTTTTTTTTGCTATCGGAATCTAAAATATTTTTCTCTTGAAAGCCGCAAGCTTGGCAGAACAGCTAATGTTAGCTTTATTATAGCAACCTATTTTTCAGACATAATAAAGGATCCATGTTTGTATTAATCCTCCTCTGAGATTTTGTAAACTCTATTAATGGCCACATTAAATGTTTGAATTATGCTTCTTAAGCTACTAGTCCAAACTATTTGGAATGAAGATGATTATTTAAATGCTATATATCAATCCCGGGTGTGCATGTCAGTATGTGCATGTTTACACCGATAGTACAGTGTGTCATTGTCCCAATCTCAGCTGTGCACTAGATCATGTGCACACGTCCAACCCCCATAACCCTTCACCCGGGCCAGGACAAATTGCTTTCAAGTCAAGAGTGGATCAATATATTTGCTAGTGCTATCCTCCTACAGCCTTGAATGGGATTAGGGAGGAGAAAGGGCGTGCATTTCAAGAGACATACACATACACACAAACACGTGAGCAAACATTGCTGAAGGGCAAATGGCACTCGGCTTGCTTCTAAACATGACCGAGATGGAGGCAAGCTGGAAGTGACTGGAACTGATCATTGTGAGCGTGTGAGCATTTGCATGGGTTACTGTATGTGAGTGAGCAAATGTATGCATGCAAGGGGGGGAAGGGAGGGAGAGAAAAACCACGCCCTGCACGACTTGCTTGTTCTCAACACACAGACTCATGCAACGTGAATTATGAAATGCCACTTGACACTGCTGACAAATGAGGGAGTGTACGTTTGTTACTGCACATGCATGTGCATGAGCCCTGTGCATATGTTGTTATGTATAATCTCTATTTGTGCCTGCAGCTGCTGTTTATCTGGATATGAATTAATGCTTCAAAATAAAACCAGTTACAGTTTGAAGTGGGAGAATAAGAAACAGTGGTAGAAGACAGGAAGGCATTCTTTAAATGAGGACCGAAGCTCCATAAAAGGATAATGTTTTCATCTAAGGAGGTTTTGTCTAGTTTAGCTGTTCACCTGGTAGTATACATACAGTCATCCTAAAGTGCTGTAATAAGAGGTTTTCTTCCAATTGGGGGGATAATCTGGATGGTTAGGGGTGAAGGGGAGGAATCCAGAGAAAGACCGTACCTCAACAAAGCATCTTTTCTCTAAAATAAACATTTAAATGCAACAACCACCATTTATGCCTGAGTCATTATTGACAAAAGTGTCGGATTTCGCAGCCAGTGCATCATTGTATTTGCTTAAGGAAGTTAAGGAACTGGAACAGGAAGTCAGCAGGTGGGGAAGAGGGAATGGCCCTTGAAGTAAAGTCTTGCATAGCATCGAACAGGATTTTTCAGAGTATCTGGAGCCAGCAATGCATGAGAACAGTATGGTGTGTGTCTGGGTGGTATCTGCCCCTGTGATGTCATGAAGTGAGAATCAGAGAACCTGGTCCTGATGTACAAACCACGCACGGATGAGACAATGATGCAGCATGACTCTCAAACTGAGGGTGTGTGTGTGTGTGTGCGTGTTCAATGGAAGCTCCCTGTGAAGGACACCAAGTGTCAAATTGTCTACGCACGCAGAGAGAGAGAGAGAGAGAGAGAGAGAGAGAGAGAGAGAGAGAGAGAGAGAGAGAGAGAGAGAGGGGAAATTATCCCTTGGAAAATATAACTGAACAGGAGAGGGAGAGAAAGCTCCTGAGACAGTGCTACACAGAAACAGAGGGATGGAAGTAGGGGTGTGAACACTGGGTAAAGATGACCAACATGAAGAGAAGATTTGTGTGCTTCCTCCGTCTGTCATCTCCCTTCCCACCACTGGGAAGAAGTGTGTCAAAGAGTACATTGTTTCTCTCTAAGTATCCGTTTGTGTCCATCCCTTGCTCTGGCTAAATGCTCCTGTAGTCCTTGCGAATTCATCCTTCCTCTCTCTCTTTATGTATGATATGTCCTTTGTCACGCTCCCCCTCTAACTAGCAGTTTAGTTTGGCTGCTAAAAGACAGGAAATGCCTGTAGGGCAAATGAAAAGGTAGTGGCAGCAGCCCATGCGTGGTACAAACTGAAGAGTATTTCTTCATTTCATCTCCTTCGTATCATCCCCTCATCCCACCCATCCTCCCTCGAGACGAGGCCAAAAAGACACAGAGGGCTGAAACATGCCATAATGCCCAATGTAATTTTCTTCACCAAAGTTTATATTTTAAAATTAAAACCACTGTTTGACGACTTGTCAACATGTTAAGTTGCATGACTAGAGACGGAAATGCGTGGACCACTCCAGCATCCAGTGAATAGCTACTGGCAGCTACGTGCTAAAGGGGTTAGTTTAGATGCAGCAATAGCATCAGTTATATCAGAACTGAAGAGGACATTTTCATTGAAATAAGAGCAAAGATCAGCACTGTAAGCTTTCCTCGATGGAAAAGACGTGGTCGCTCTTCTCCCAACTGGCTTCGGCAAAAGTTTGATTGACAGATGGTTCATCCAATAACCTGCCAAGTCATTTTTTGTATGTGCCTGCCCTTTTCCAAAAAGTTTCCAATGACAGCCTCTCATTTGGTTCTTCGTAACAAACCATCTGGCGGCCAGGCTAAGAAAGCATGAAGGGTTACCAAGCTAGTGTGAGTGGGTTTTCTAAAACAACAAAAAGATCCTAATTTGATTTATTGGTTCCTGATTGTATGAGCTAAATGTCTAATTAGATTATAGAGGATTAAGAACTTCTCGTCTATTACACCGACGCAAGATGAAATAATAAACTGATGACCATTTGGTTAGTCGATGAAAAAAACGTGGCAGGTGGAGGTCAACTGCCATTTAACCACAGGCTCATCACACTCCACTGAACAGGGTGTGTGTGGAGGACATAAAAATATATGTTTGTATAAGTGTGTGTATCTGTGAGTGAATGTGTTTCCTGCCGCTCTGGTCCCAGCTGTACCCAGATGGCCTGAGAGCACAGTGTGGTAAGCTAACAGAGACGAGACAGAGACATTCACCCCGAGTTAGTGAGCTGGAAGAACACTGTGACCACATTTCATCCACAGAAGCCACGCCCCATTGAATATCCTGTATGACATTAGATACGACATAACGTTAATACCCAACAACTTTACTTCCTGAATAAAGAGGGTAGGATACCACAGTTAATATTTGTATCCTCCTGTTTTCTGAATAATCTGTAATTATTTAAAAAAAACAAAATCTATAAATCTCTTAGTCTATAAAATGTGGGGAAAAAGTAACAAATACTTTCCACAAGTTTTAATTGTCTTGATTTGTCTGACTAATCGTCTAAAACAATACAGAACAAATTATATAATACAGAAAAAAGCTGAAAATCATGATTAAGATGCCGAAATCAGCACATATTTGACTTTTTTGCTCTAATAAATAACTAAATAAAATAAAAAATGCTGGTCAGAATAGTCACATATTAATTTTCATCAATCAACTGAAGCTCATTTTTCTTTAGCATACAAAAATAAATTATAGCAAGTATAACAACAGTACAAGATGGCAGTAATAAGTTAGTATACTGATAACACCCGTGTAGACCACACTAAAGATGCAAACTTCTACTCACCTCAACTCTTTATGTCTGCATTATCCTGATGAAGACGACTTGGTCTAGTAAATGGAAACTACAAAATGTATGTATTTTATTTGTCTGTTTTTGAATTATACACCTACCTGTCTTTAATACTTTCTCTCTTTTTAGCCCATCAATTGCCTCTTTGATCACTTCACTCCCCATCTCCACCTTCCCATCTTTCCTACACTCATCTCTCGTGTGCTTTGTTAAGCTCTCTTCTTTGGCCTTCTGAGCTTTCATTTTCCTCTATCTCCCTTTTCCCCCTATGTGATCCTTTTCATCCCTTAATATCTTCTCCCTTGCTCTCCCTTCACTTTATCCCTTCCTTTTCCTCCTCATCCTGCTCAGCTCCCTCCGTGTCTTTAGGTTGGTCAGTTCAGCAAGACTCAGTTACATTCCTGGGATGCCTGCTACATATGGTCCACATTCCAGCCGCTCTGCCGAGAGGCCCACTGCTTTTCACCGCTGGCCCTGCAGAGACCAGCCCCAAAATTGAGTGTGCTCCAGCATTGCTTCATCCTAAAATAATCTTAAAACAGCTTTAGTCTTGCTCAGCCTGCGACTGCATGAGGCTAGAACTAAAACTCAGAAGTAAAGATCCAATCTGAGCCCACAGCGGTGTTTCATAAAGCTTTCTTTCCTTGCATACAGGCTGTAATGTATTTCTCTATATATCTGTTCCCTCAGGCTACTACCTCTGCCTCTATGTGTGTGTGTGTGTGTGTGTGTGCGCAGATTAACATTTTTGTTGGAAGAGAGAACTTTTCCAGTAGGCAGGCACACATGGCGCAACATGTGTTGTACATATGAGTATGGGGCTGGTTAAATCACACTCAGCCCTGCTGAGGAGTGGTGGTGATCTCACTCCATTTGAGGCATACACAATATAGTCTGGGAGACGGTTGCAATACTGTCCTATACTACAATACTGTTAGCACTGCATCGCCAACGACTATATCTCAGACTTTGCAATGCTGCACACACCAAAACCTGTCCTGTGCATGTGTGCACATGAAAGCACAGATGGTACATCGCTCTCCATCAGACGATACCATACACACACCTTCGAACAACACGGCAACACCTGCCAAGGAGCTTTGTCTGTCTCAACCGGACACAGACACACACCCTTTTAACCCGCTGACAATTTCTATTCTCGTTATCCTCTTTCAACTGTATACGGATGTTTGAAGGAACATTTCGATTTAGAACAAACACTGCTGTATTCATCCCAAAGCGTAGAGAAAGATTTGCTTTAGCTCGGTAAAGTTAGCTCCCTAAGACTGGGCGTGGCCATAGAAATGTGAAGCCTCACTGCAGCTACCGCATTTCCCCCTGCAGATCCTCCCCTCTTTGGTTGGTCATCAATAACGATCAATGTTCAGTCCTGCTCACTTACACCAAGTCATGTGATGGATTGGTCATTCATAAATGTAAGTTAGCAGAGGAGGAGTGACTAATCAAATGACATATGTACATGCTATGGTTCTGATCAATTTCAGTAACTTTGGTAAAACTGTTCCAGGTCTCTCTGTCGGTATCTTGGAAAGTTAAGTCAAAGGCCTGTTTGTCAGACCAAACCCTTCCCAATTTACCGACCCACTATACATACATTTGCATAAAATATGACAAATACTCAAACACGTGTACACACATATTTAGCATTCACATCCCAAACTAACGTCTTTCAGGATAACTTGACATTTTACTCTAGATTATAGAGCACAAAATCAGTTACCAATCTTTCTCCCCTCTTCCATGGCCTTTCTGTATGCGTCTCAGTCTGGGGAGTGGCGCAATGGACGTCACCGCTTGACGGCTGTATTAATCACATCTAGCCATGTAAAGATAATGACTGTGCCGGCTTACCACTAACACACACACACACACGCACATATTTACATACTTAGGTTAATTCAATGTGGCTAAACAAGCGGTTCCCGGAAACCGCAAACATTCCAACAAGATGGCAAACGGGAGAGAGAGAGAGCACAACAGCGCGGTACAGTATGCTGTAAAGTCCCTGGCAGCGGGATGTCTGTCGTGGTGAATAAGGGTGTCGCCTGAACAGCAACTGACTTTATATAAAGTCATTACATTCTTCACAAATCCACAGTAATTACCCTTGAATTGCAAGAATGCAGCCCACTGAGGCTGCAGATTCAGTTCCTTTTTTTATTTGATGTTAATCTGAATTCCTAACCTGGACCATATTTGGCCCAGTTCACTTGGACTCTTCAAACAACAACGACGGTTTCACATCCTTTTTGTAGACCAGTCTTTTAACACCCATAATGTGTCATTGTAACCAAAGTCAACGAGGCCTTGCAGATACATTTTCACACTCTTAAATGTGAAACCAGTGCTTCTTGCATGGGTGGAACATGTGCTGGGACTCTGACATTATTACCCCCAAGCTTAGTTCTCTTCAATACAACCCAGGGCCTGGGCATTCATATGGTGGGATCCTGATAATCCAGATGTGTCCCGTGGTCCGGACTCTGACCGGCCTGCAGCATCATGTATAATTCACTATTCATACCCAACGAGGGGATAATTACAGCAAGGGGGAATCTTGAGGCAAGGGAAGCCAGTGGGGGGAAGCCAAAGTGAGCCCTGTACAACAAAAAACGCATTTCCAGCGCATCTCCGGCCTGAGAAGTGTATTTTCTTTGATTCATCATGTAGAATTGAAAGGAAGGAAAGCAGAAAAAAAACTACATTAATTTTGCATTTGATTGTCAGTACAGGGCAGGCTGTTAGAAAAGCAGCAGCAATGGGCAGCTCTTATGAGCCCTTCGCAACTACAATCTGAAGGGGGGGGGGAGGGGGGGGAGTCATCGGCCAACAGAAATGGCCATGATTTGCACAAGGTCAGGTTGTCCAATAGGGAGCTTTGATGCCAAAGATCAGAGACTACAAGGTCTGAATGTCATTTGGCTGACGTAGATGGGATGCAAGTAGAAAAAGACACTGGTTGCTTAACAGAATGTGAAGACGGGGAGTTACAGCTCAGCAGCCAGTCCTTACTGCATCATAACCAGACTCTCTGCCAAAGAATTTGCACTTTGAAACCTGAGCTTAGATAAATTGTAATTTTAACCCATTGTCTTCCTAAATGTTGAAATCTTTAAACTGAGATTGCATAAGCAAATGTACGATGGCCTTGAACACTGACTATACGATTACATAATCCCTGTCACTAGAATTCCTAGAAAACATGGGGGACCGACTGTCTAAACTTGAAACAGGTTGATGAGCACAGCACAATAAACAGGGTGCCAGTAAAAAAAAAGGCAAGCGACAAAAAACAAAACAGGCAAAATGAAAAAGCATATACGTATAAGAAAAATACAATTATGTCACATGAATACACTTCTTGGTTGTCCTTGGCAAAGTAGACACATAGTCCTACCTGTTTGCTTTGCACAGTTACAATAGAGCTTCAAGCATTCCACAGGTTGACTCAAAGACAACCACGCCTTACCTCCAACAATTAACACCTCTGTAGATCCCTGGAACTAGATCCCGATGCCAAGATCTAAAGTTGGTGAAAAGACATGACGATCTACTGTAGGCACCCGAAGTCACTGAGGGGGAAAGCACAAGACAAGCTTGAAAATGGAAATGAATGACGCGGAGGGAGTGACGGAGAGGAGGAAGAGGAGGAGGAGGAGGAGGAAGAAGAGGAAGAGGAGGTGGGGGCAACTCTCCACATCCATGTTGCGCTACAAAGGGTGGGGCCTTGAGGAATTCACTCTATCTGCTTTCCTCTCGACTTAAAGCTTATCTTAATTAGACTATACGGGGTCAGTCTGCCTGTGCACTCAATTATAGCTCGGTTATTGTGGCATAAACGCATCGCAAGAGTGAGGAATGACTGCTCGATATTCTTTGACAAGTAGAGCAGACTAGAAATATAGACCCAACTCCTTCCCTGCTGGATTCAGATTCATTCAACGCCCAACCGTTTGCCTCGGGAAAGACGCACCCGCTTCATCCTATTATAGCGATAGAATCACGCTCCATCATTAACGCATACAGAAAATACACATTTTAAATAGGCCTCGGCAGAACGACCCACAACCTTCAGTGCCAAATCATTCCGTATAATCTGTTTAAACTGACACAATCCATATTAAGATAATGACAATAAAACATGTAATAACGCCTTTGCTATAACACCGTAGCACGCCCTCTCTTGTGGCCTTTTAAATGTCACCTCCGCTAAAAAGTTTGCAAAAATGTATTTGCCTGTCGCACTTACTTTGGTTCAGGTAAATCCAGCGGCTCCACCGAGGCACTGGTCAGTTCGGTTATACTATGTCACATATGCGCAATTTGTGCCGTGCTTGGATGAGATCTGAGGAATATTAGGCTCTGTCCGGACCATTTCCCCCACGCCCAGTTCGCCTGTGGCATTCAGCAGGGCTGCCTGCTGTAAAGTTGCCACGTCCGTTACGTTTCACTTATGAAACCAAATCGACCTGCCAAGCAGTAACACAAAAACTCGACTTACTTCTGAACTGCGTAATAGTCCAATTCATCTAGGTTTACTGTGAGAGATGTGAGCCAAAAGGAATGCGCGCATCAAGATGTGGCATTACATTTGTTATGTAATATCTTCCTAGATGAAAATGACGGAACAGAATCTATAAAGCCATCGGTAGATATGAGTCTCAGCCCTGACTGGACACTCGAGTAGAAACGGTCGGTTTTATAACATTTTTCCGTGCAGAAGCCTTACAGAAAACCCTCAGCCACACCTTAACTCTCAATCAATTTTTTTCTAACAGTTCCAGTGGTTTCGACGAGATGCAAAGCCCGCAAGTTCACCTTAACCCGGCTGTCTGCTTTGTTTGTCTCGTGCACTCCCGTGTTAACGTTTAAACCCCTAAAAAGAAACGTAAAACGGTCCAATCTGAGTATCCGGTTGTCCGGACCCACCCCGTGCTGCGCGCTGCTCCTCGGGGCTCCCTCGCCGGTCTCTCTCTCCGGTCCAACTCCTCTCTTCAAACCGGCTTCTCACTCCGATCAGCTGGCAGAGCCGTGACGTCGCCATCAACCATCGGCCAATCAGGCGCGGACCGGAAAACCCAATGCTGACGCCCACTGCCCACGCACGCTGACGATCGGCTGCATCGACCAATGACGGCGCACTTCTATGTGAGGAATAAGGCGGGCGCTAGAAATAGTAACCAATGGGACTACATCCGCCCATGGGAGGCGTTTTACCCTCTGACCTATCAGGTGTTGGGAAGCGTTGTGTGAAGTGTTGAGAACTTTTCTACACTAGCGGGCAACAGATTTAATTGAATATACTGTATTGCTATTGAATGATTATAAATAGTTGGAATAACGTAATGTCTTGTCATAAAAATGTAATGAATTCACAAGGTCAGCTGGTAGTATTTGTGATTTTCAGCTTGTGTGTCCCATCAAATGTTTATTTCACATGCTGTCTATTCTATTTCAGTAAAGTCAGTTATTTGTATTGCCCGGATATCAAAACTTTGCTTCAGAGGGATTTACCGTACGTACAAAATGTGGCACTATCTATCTTTATACACTAAGGTAAAAGGAAAAGAAAAGGACAAAGTCCCACAGTTCTATTTTGTTTTAGCAAAGGCCTGATGTGTCTAATTTCTAACAGTCATGAGTCAAGTTCACATATAAAGCCTTGTCCTGGTGCTGCAATATATAACCAAACTGAATTTTCTGGCCCTCAGGTCTTCCATTTTGGGTCGTTTAACTGGTAACACTAACTGGCTCCTCACCTCTGAAACAGCTCTCCATTTACTTCATTTTAACGGCTGCTTGTCCTTTCATCGTCTTTCATTTTTATAACTCTGGAAAGCCCTTTCTGCTTGAAAAGTACCCTATAAATGGAATATTATAGTAGTACTATGAGTTACAAAGGTTTTAGGGACACATTACAAATTAACTTTGCAGTTAAACTACATGCAACTGGAAGCAAACGCAAACGCTTAACATTATACTTTTTACTTTTGTACTGAAATGGTGCTTTTCCCCAAAAATACATTTAATTTAAGCTGAGGTATGATGCCTTTCTGATCTGTAATGTTTGCTGATCTCAGAGAGACACAGTAGGGTGGAAGTTGTCTTCAAACTCACAACAAACACCCAATCACCCCACTTCTTCTTCATAATCTACATTCTCCATGGTTTGAGAAGTCTCCATGTGGCGCCCAAACAACCAAAACTCCAGTTTTAGGCACATTTTGCATCTTTTTTTTAGGCAAATAAAGCTTTCCTGTGGTTTGGAGTGGAGTAAGAATCGGGTTCTACTAAAGAATAGTTGATTGCAATTCTCGTGGATGGAAACCTCAATTGGAGGCTTGCTTGTTGAACTCACTACAAGTCCACATTTGGAAAATGGAGTGCAGTGTGCTACATTTTCCCTTTCGAACCGGTGAAAAAATAAAACATTTGTGTGAAAGCTGTGGAAGTAACTCTCTCTTTAGGATTCAAGGTGAAATGAAAATGCACATGATGTAAGGGTAATACTGTTTGAATGCAGCTGCAACAGAGTTTGGGGACTGAATGTGACATGCAGATATGAACAGCAAAGAGTATGGAGTCTTTGATACTGACGAGCAGCGCCCGGTGCTGCATAATTGAAGACACCTGAAGTCTTCTCAAGCCACTGCAGTGCATGCATGAGAAGAACCAGATCTTGCGTGAATTACTCATGACTTTTTAATGTAGTGAATGTGCATGTCAGATACTGATATTGTTGCATTTTAGCAGGGATCGATAGATGGATACTTGTCCTCATACAGTATGAGCACACATGTTCTGCGTGCATGTTTACTTGTATGAGCGTACACGTGTCCAGGAACTTACTATACATGTATGTGTTCACGTCAGGAGGGAATCAAAAGAATGCAGTTTATCCAGCACCATATCAGCCAATCTTTTCACTGAGGCCCAGAGCAGAGAAGCAGATCATAGGCAACAACCTGTCAACCCTTGGTTGTGACACTTTAAACAGGCAGTAAGACAATGCTGCCTCAGCACAGTGACACAGCTTTTATTCCTTGCCACAGTTTATGTTGATGCATTCACAAAGCTGGGCAGGAATGCGCCACAGGCACACATCGCTCAAGAAACCAGTCCTTCTTCCAATCAGTATTATTGCATGGGTCTAATCCACACCGTGATGTCGCTGCTGCTGCCTTTTGTTACTGTCCCCCATCAGGGCAGGGTGCACCACTTCTGTAAAATAAATCCAGGTTGAAGGATATAGGAGAGACATCTTTAAACTTCAGTGAGGATGGCAATGATTTCTAATATCCCCATATAATACAGCTTGTTGTGCACCACTGGAAATGATCAGATTAGATTTCCTGCAAACAGTAGATTTGATATTACGACCAACCACAAAATGTCTCTCTGGCCCCAGATGAGGAGTACTTTGAGCAGACATGGAGCGAGGATGAATCGAACCAAACCAGGAACGACTTTGATTGCTTGAATTTTAAGGTGGGACAACACAAATGGAACACAATAATTATACTGATGTGCAAAATTACATTAGAGGCTGTTACATTTCAATGTTGTTCTCAGACAATGTTGGTTGAAAGTAAATGGTTTGACTATTTTTTTCTTAAATTTGCTTTTTAAATGATCACTTTTCAAGCAGACTGCTGTCTTTTTTGAACTCACTTATAATTAATCATGTAAGCGACCTCTGTATAATGTAATTCAACAGCTCTGCAGTTCTGCAGAACATTTGTGAATTTGTCTCAACTATGACAATATTCAAAACCTTATAGTAAATGTTAGGTGGTTTAAACCTTCTTCGGAGTGGACAATTAAGATGGTGTTGCCACATGAACCCCCTAGATGATGGTGTTTCAGAAGCACATTGGAATTGTTTAGCTTGATGACAATTGTCCATAAATATCCTTTTGAACATCTAAAACCGTGTCGTTCTTGGATAAGAAGTTTTACTTTTCTTCAGCTGTAGTGTTTCACCTTTCACATAATGCCTCTGTGAGAATTCATTGATTAAGGCATCAGAATGACGGCGCACACATTTACTTTAACTGACATATTATTTGAACTGCAACGTGAGTCAAAACTTAATTGAAGACTATATGCATTATTTCGTGATCTGAATTTGTAATTAGCAGCCTTTGAGTTGCATCACATCAGCAACACATTTAGTGGCTGCCCTTTCTTTGTGTGGCTTCAAGATTAAGAATATAATTACTCATATTGACTCAAATAATAATAATTCCATAACAAGGATGCCAGGCAATTATGTATCAACTTCTCTATTATTGTTAGATGCAGAAAGTTGTTAAACTTACCACTTATAGTACGGAGTGGGGCTCTCTCTATCTCTGGGTGACTAAAGGACCATACAATCAAAAATGCACATGGCAAGCTGTAGTTTCAAGAAACATGGGTGACCCTAAACATTCACTAACTTGTGTGTGTCATCATCTCTACATTAGTAATGCAATTACAGAGTGCATCAAGAGTGTGTTAATAATGTATGAATTAGTGAAAGATAATCACTACTGTGGTGACAGGATAACTAGTTTGAGTGGCTTCTTTAGAGCTTCTGATGCACGTAATCTAAATCAAATGACTATTATTTCTCAAGTAGTTGAGGTAGCATACCTCCACTGGTATCTTATAAAAGCCTGAGGGAATCAGCGTTATTATATCGCAGCAAAGGAGAGAGCAGCATTCTTCCTTTTGAAAAAGATGCATCACGAATCACAGAGTAAGCAAGGCCTTTTCCTCGGGTATGACGTGGAAACATCAGGCCGCCACTTCCTGTGTCTCTCATAACCACACAGCACAGACTTGAGAACCATACTCTGATTTAAGTGGACCAGTACAACCTGTTAGTTAGAGGCACACATTTTCCATCTATATACTGTACATGCTCCACTTTTTTTCTTCTTCTATTTTCTCCCCCTTCCTCAGTTGCAGAATAGGACTACATACAACCACTGCCAGGCAAGGAGCAATCTGTAAACTGTTCAAGCCAGCTAATGGCTCTCCACAGCCAAATGGAGAGAACACATTGCACACATTACAACAGGTGGGGGACTTCATGCTCCGAGTGAGCGAGAGCGGCTCGCGCAGATGAAATTGAGAGCCTGAAGCCATAAGTCAGAGGGTTCAACACTGACAGACTGCAGAGGATATTACCCAAACCATCCTGGCCATTCAGGATCAAGGTATTATGATCCACGATAGTGCAGCTCACTCGGAAAGAGATTTTTCGGAAAGAATTTAGGTAGCATAACTTTTTTCTGAGTGAAGTAAACTGAGGAGCAGGTAACGGTAACATGCTTGATTTGTCTAGTTTATTGAATTATTCAGGTAAGAGGTAGGGGCCTATGTATTGAAACAACACTGAGAGTCCGCTACGCTAGCGACTCTAGCTGTACTTATACTGTGTCTCAATTCGGACACTTTATTCTTCAATCACGGTCTTTACCCCAGAATGCTGACTCTTCCTCAGTCTCTGATTTTACCACCTCAAGTGTCCATCTGACCCATAGCCCCAACACCCATCCTGTCTTTTTTGTTCTTTACAGTTGTCTCCCATCCAGCCTCTCTCTTTTCAAAATCCCCACAATTAAACCTCTTTAGGCCCCTTGGGTCTAGTCCTCTCAGGCAGTCAGTTAGACAGCAGTCACAGGAGAGAAAGGGGAGCATCCCTGTCACTTTAAGAAATGCCTCTGGTAAAAAGAAACTGATTAGTAGTGCTGGCAGCCAACCACGTGGAGTGCTGTGTGGAGACCGAAGCCAATGAGAAGCCCTGCTGGGTGGAGGTTACAAAAGCAGTCTGAACCCAATGACTCAGCAAAGTTGGGTGCGTGTGAGATGACACTTTGCAGCGATTTAAAGGGCCAGCATGCTGGCTGGTAGCCCTCCAAAGGAAGCTGAAAAATGCACTTTCAAAAGGAGGCCAAGTCTTCAGTCCCTCCCTCTTGTGCAGATCACAAAAGTATGTGGACCAGGTTGTTCTGCAAAGTTGTCTGTAAATGCCGTGCAGAGTGCATTAGAAGGATACGCCCAGCTTGTTTCAGTCAAAGGCACTGTCAAACTAGGTGTTAGCCATTGGAATATAGGTATGTTTGTTGTAGAATGATGTGCCTCGGGTAACATCTAAGGGCTTTAAACTATAATGCTTTAATAAGTGTTGTCTCAGCCAATGTTATTCATTTCTCAAATTAAGAATCTATTCCATCCTAACCTCCTTATGATCTGTTTCCACCGGTATGCCTGGCAGAGTCATCCTCACACTGGTACACAGATTTGCAGATGATAATGAGTTGGCCCATTCAGCTCTGTTATAGATTGGATGACCCACATTATGATCTGGCCAGGCGCCGTTCCTCCTTCTTCCTCTCTATACTGTAATACTGAGCAGTATTGTGAAGAGGTCAGGTCTGCGAGGAGCAGTGGAAACTTCCATTAAGCCACAGGAGAAGTATACTCCTGAGTATTGTTCTGGTCAGGCCTGCAACAGTCAGCATAGAGCACAGCACACTTCTGTGACAAGACGGGGCTAAATATATATACTGTGGCTAGCAGTAATTCAGCAACGGCAGTCATCTCCAGCATCCAAGCTACCACTGCAAGATGAGAAGGGGCCTCTTAAAGACGTAGTTCACAACTTCATGTCTTTAAAAGAACAGAAATAGGCTTGTTCTCTCTTGCCGAGAGTTAACTAAAACAATATTAATACTACTGCTATCTGTTTGTTCAATATGAAGCCGGAGCCAGGAAACGGTTAGTGTGGCTGTTTTCGGTCTTTATGCTAAGCTAAGCTAACTGGCCTCAGGCTGTAGCTTTATATTGCACATACATATACAGTATGACGGTGGTATCTATCTGATCAAACTCCCAGCCAGAAATATGCACATTTCCAAAAATGTCAAATTATTCATTTATAATTTCCTTTAGTTACGAGGGTTACTTTACATAAAAAAAAAACACATGTGAAAAATTTAAATTTGAACTAAGAGACATCTTCTTTTTTTTAATCAAATTCAAATTATGTTAATTCTTTGACTTTTGTTTAACCAGACGGTTGCCCGTGACACAATCCTGTTATCCTGATAACGGACACAAAACTAAATGATATCATGTAAATAAATGCCAGACTCAATGACCTTTCTGAAAAAGCCAAGCAATGCTCAAACTAAACCATCATTTGTATCTTTGTGGAACATACTTGACAAGGGTTCAGTACGTTCTGTTCATAACGGTCAGCTATGCAAATTCACAAACAAGTGAGAATGTAGGGCAAAGGTGAGCTTAAGATATAGTTTTGCTAAAACATGTCAGTGACTGCATATTTAGATACCACTATCTTTTATTCTTTTCATACTATAAGGAATTTTATTTACAAATTTAAATGTAGATTAAATGACTCAGAAAATGTAATCATAAAAACCTTAACTGAGCCAACACAGAGTGATACAAGGTATTCTTCCTGTTTCTGGAAACATTGGAACAAGTGTCTGTATGTGTTTAACCACGAGTGACTTTTTAACTGCAATGATTATACCTGTGCCCTTGTATTGTATTGTATTGTATTTTATATATTGTTGTTGTATTTGTGTTTTTTTTTGTTGCTATATGGACCTATGAGTCTGAAATAAAAAGGAATATATAAGGTGAATGTATACTGTTTGCGTAACAATATGACAACTGCAGATAGAGGAACAATTCCGTTCCCAGTAGATAAGACATTGGTTCAAAGGGCTGTCCTGCTCGTGCTCTCCTTTCTG
Source organism: Taurulus bubalis (assembly GCF_910589615.1). NCBI lineage: Eukaryota > Metazoa > Chordata > Actinopteri > Perciformes > Cottidae > Taurulus > Taurulus bubalis. The sequence goes on from NC_136598.1 coordinate 16,081,860, forward strand.
TACTCGTCCGCAGTCAGTGAACTGTAACCACTGCCCTCGGTCTCCGTCACCTCTCCACATTGAGTTTGTTTTGTTCCAGGAAATACTCTCACTTGAACCCTGAACTATTTAAGAAGTCACCTACTTTCTTCTCAGCTCGAGCCAGAAAAGAGTGTTTCCTCATTGATTCATCTCATCCACATCCAGCTGTTTCATAAACCTGTTGTGGCTGTGATGCCAACCACGATCATTCATGTAACTGTAACCTGGATTAACTACAGAGAGAAGAGTATTTTTATGTATAGTCACAGCTGACTGTCGGTGTTGTAGATTTTTTCCGTTTAAAGAGTTACTTTTGCCTGTTATATCATATTCACCACGGCAGACTGGGAACTCTGAGCCCTTTGCATGTAAGGAGGCCAATGCAATGTGCACTCATGCCAGAATTCCCGGAGAACCTCATTTCCATTAGGTTTATCTTGGTTGGCACATCAATGGCCAAGGCCTACTTACTGATATGATTAGCCTTGCTCGTGGAAAAGGAACACATTATCCTCAGACAGTCTGATCCAACCACCATTCTTTCCAAACACCCTTAATGTCTGATGCTTGGAACAACGCATGATGATAGTAACTGAAATGCACCTCCCTCTTTCTAAAAAGTTTAAACAAAACCCCCCCAAAAAACGATGGGACTGTTGAAGCTAATATATGGAGACAGAACTGTGGCCGGTGAAAGGGATGACATCACTGCGATCACGAGACTTTGAGAGAATACGTCTTAGTGACAAGTGGTAGATATTAGAGCCGACAGCATCAAAGTGCCAGGGCTTGCTTTTTCACACCAGCAGAAAGAAATATTAATATCGTCCAAATCTTTTGTTTCACCTAAAAATCTCACACTCATTGGATCAGTTTGTACCTCCAGAAATACTCTGACATGTCGGCCTTCCATGCGGTGACACCATGTGACTGTATTGCAGCAGACACACCAGCAAGATGCCTCAGTCCCGATTACCACTCCGTTTTCCAACATGCACTCTCACGGATCAATAACCTCTTACATAACATTTTGGTTTGGACTGGAGGCCAGATTCCAGCTGACTGGAACATGTGACAGGGCTTTGACTGTGTTGACCCACATTTTCCCTTCCTCTTGAGATCCCTCCCTCCTCTTCCCACCCTGTCCCTCCTTCAGCCCAAGCCCCTCTCTACCCCTTCACACCTTCACATCAGGAAAGCAGTCATGTAGGCAGTCATATCCAGACTTGGGTTGGTCAGGCTTTTCTGCGACATGCCAGACATGCTTGGACAGAGCGAGGCGGAGCTGTAGCTTTTATTCGGACAAATTACATAATAGGGGTTTGAGGGTTTTGAGGGTCAAATTGTTTTCTGTGTTACCGGGTGTTTAGTGGAGGGTGAATATCAATTTCTTCTCTGTGCGTTCAGAGGACAGACTGCTGCAGAAGCATTAGCTAGTCAAGAGTGGGAGGTGTGGGGAGGTGGTTATGTTGCATTCACAAAATGTCAGCTAAATATGAAGAACAGAAAAAACCTCCCGTTGTTCCAACTTGGGTGCGTTTGAGGTTCTCCACCTGCTAGCCTTGTCACGCAATTTTTAGATTAGTTATGTATCATGGAGCAGTTTGTTAACAAGTGAAGCAGGTATGATCTTTGTAAACCATTGTTTTCACCAAGTGGGAGCTACTTTAGAAGTCATAAATTCCTAATTGTTTGTTTTCCCCCGACTTGGCAGTTTTGTATTTACATTTTAAATGATATGACATGAATGCTCTATCAAAACAGGGGAAATAACCAGGTCACTCGAACGTTTTGTTAATCCCCTTTTTTTTGGAAGGATTGGCTGAAAAAGGGAATTGTTTCATCCGGTGATCTATATCACAATGGTATATTAAAATCTTTGGAGAACTTTGTACATCAATTTGAAATTCCCGGTCTCAATTGTTCAAAAACATTAGCAACTTCGCCATTTGCTATCCGTGATCTTTGGATGTAGTACACCAGCTCATACAGCTGCAGAGTTATTAGATTTAAGAACTAATGAGCTATGGGAAGGTCATAAGGCATCTCTGTATTATTTCATGATGATTCAGAGCCTGGGTAATGCGCCCTTTTCCGCTCTCAAGAAAACACAGGAAATAGATCTAAATCTGACATTGGATGATGAGGAGTGTGATAATATGTAAGAATGTGATTTTTAAGAATATCAAAATCATGTTAATAAGGGATACGAGGGTACGTCTCATTAAATTATGCAGCATGTCCACTGGACTCTGATCACACAGACACACAATAGATGCTGCAGGTTGCACACTGCATTGTCTCTGCAAAGTTCTGTGTGTTCTTACAGTGAGCAATCAGACAGTATTACAGTATGAGTCTGAGCTTGTGTGAGGGGAAGCCCGTTCTGTTTTCCTGCCACATTAACCTGTCTGACTTCGCATTACAGTAAGCTGATTAAGTCCCCACAGGTGTCCTATTTAAGTGTTTGTTTCGCTAAAATGTCCTAAACAAGTGCTTCTAAATCTTGTGAATATTCTTGACTGATCAGTTTACGCTCAGCAAGCTGAGTGTCGAGTGGTGTCTTTCCCTCAGCCTCGTTCATTCTGAGCAGAGTGATACTAAACAAACCCGTCGAGGCTTTTCACTGACTAATTATGTCGAGTGCTGTGCAAAAAAAAGAACGGACAATTCCTTTCTTCTGTGAGTTTGATCCAGCCCACGAGGACATGCGGCCTCCATGAAATAGCCGTATGCTCGCATCAACACAGTTATCACAGTTAAGTAAAAATACTTCTCGTTTTAATCAGGTCTTGTTCAGCTTCATATTGTCAACTTAATGTTTTGAGATGATAACTAGCTTTTTTCCTCACTCATTTACAGACCCAGGTACTCAAACACTTGAACCTGTTCTCCATAACTCGACATACAAAAACCTCCCGTCATTCTATTTCTATTCTTGATCAATTGTTAATTTATTTTGTCTCTAAGTCGTCTGCTTTCGTACATTATGTGGGTAATTAGACTGTGAATTGCACTGGACCTGCAGTTCGTTCTTTAGGAAGTAGCAGTGACTCATCAGAAGCTCACTTCCTGCTTCTATAAATAGAAGTTATTCACTAACCGCTACAAATCAGTGGACAAAACCATCTCTTCTATTCTTGCTTTCTACAAACCTAAATATCAGTCTATGTGAGAGAGACTTGAGTGATGTGTACTTGTCAGATGCAATGTTTGAATTTAATCAAATATTTTGATCATGCAAGTTAACGTGAATGTAAAGTTTGAAAACATTATACAGGCATTTTCTTCAGTCTAAAGCCCAATGAAGGAAATTCAACTCTGGGTTCTTTTTTATTTAATTCTAAAGCTTCTACAGACAAACCTTTGTTATTTTTAAAGTTATAATTCCAGTTCAAACTTCTCCCTTGTCATACCAGCTGAAGTAGTCCTGTTTTGTCTCTGTGGGCATACACATTTATATATTTAAAGTTCTCAAAAGGGAATCCATCTCAGGTACAGACTGCTCAAGTACATTAATAGATCAGATTCAGAGCCAATGAATGAAAATTAAGCACAGTGACATATTGAGGCCATGCTACTTTCTTACACTAATGGCTGTAGCGTGAAAGAAATGATGGGAGAACAGGAATGAGAGGAACGAAACACCCGGGGCAGAGGAGAAGGGCAGGGTGCCACCGCAAGGGTGTGGTGGTGATGATGGTGGGGGTGGTGGTGATGGGCTGTGTGCAGCAGAACATCCAAATGCACTGTGAGACAGACATCAGTTAAGGAAGCTGGTATTTTTCCAGGGAGGCTCGCTCTGCACATGCATGCACACTCATTGGCTTCAGCTTTTGGCCCTGCTGGTAGATGCATGGCACACCCACACACCCACACACACCCACACGCACACACACACACACACACACACACACACACACACACACACACACACACACACCCACACACCCACACACACACACACACACACACACACACACACACACACACACACACACACACACACACATACACACACACACTGTATTTTTCCTATACTGTCTTTCTTGCATGTGCTTTTCTCGACTCCTTTTTCATGTCATTCCTTCTCCCGCGCCCCCATTTCTACTTTTCCCTCTCTGCCTTGCCGCCACACTCTTTCCACTTTAATTTCCCTCGTCTACAACTCCATTTCCCTCTCCATTTCTCCCTCACTCCCCATCTCTGTCTGCCCTTCCCACCTCCCCTTCAGTCCCCATCTGGGGCCCTTGTCATAGACGTCTAGCCCAGACAGTCACCAAGGGCAAGGAAACATCCTCTGGTGACGCCTTACTATCGCACGCACTGATATGACAGAGTTGCAAAAAATGTCAAAGGAAAAAACATTTGTCTTTGTGCGCACAGTATATGAGCATCCTAAAACAGATGCAGTACATGTGTGCCATCAAGTATGTACATGCTTGCATGTGGAAGAGAGCGCATGGAGTCCATTTTGAAAGCAGCTGCTCAGCGGCTGTTTGCTTATGTAAGCCTGTACTATAAAACACAGCAGAACAAGAATAAACTGGCTGTAAAAGGCCCTGCCCTCACTGCTGCACTATCAGACATGTGTGTTTTTCTGTCTGTCTGTATCCAGGAGACACACAATGAGGGAAACAGACAATTAAAGAGAGAGACAGCGAACGAAAGAGACTGAGTCGAAGGTACTGTATGGGTCCTACTCCACAGGACTGTTGTGCTGAAGATGAGGGGAAACATGAGCCCTGCTGCGCCCCGGTAGCCCACCTGCTGCTCTCTGGCCCTCATCTTCTGCTGCTCTGCCATACAGCACATTGCCTTGCTCAAGACTTCATGGGTTGCACATGTAGAGAGACAGAGATAGAGCAAAAACGAGATTGCATTACTTGCAGAGAGAATACATGTGGGAATACTATTGAAAGAAAATCAGAGACGTTTTAAACTCTGATCCAATCGGAGTGGTGCTCATCTGCAACCGGGCCACCAGTACACCGTAATATCATTGGCTTAGATTAGTTCCTTTCAGTGTACTTGGAGGAAAAGCAATAGGAATTTGCCACAGTATCAGTATATGGCAGATATTTCAGAGATACAATATGTCACAAAAGCCACTTTGTATTATTTCCCTGTCTTATTAAACTTGCTTGAACCAGCTTGCTGGTGGTGTCCTATGCTCTTGTCTTGAGGGATGCTTTGGTTTTACGTGCCAAGGCCGTTTGGATTGTGTGCAGAGACCGACCAGGCTAACTGTCATGTTGCATTAACTCTTCCAGTGTTAGCTGACTCCAATTTAGCCTGAAGGAAAGGTGGTTACACACCAGCAACCATCGAGAAAAGGACATGCATACACATGCAACATGTGCAGCCCGAGATACACACACTCGCACAGCGATGCACGCTGACGAACAGACTTTGTCCAAACTCTTTCTCAACCTCATTTCCCTTGTCTCTCTTGTCCCTTTTAGGCACAACAAGAATGAAACTAGCACACACTAGTTGGTGGATACGCAAAACTAAATCACTCTTTGCCAGCAGAGAATGGCCACATCCTGTAAAACCCATGTAATGTGACAGTTAAGGAATTTGCTGCAGGCTAGCCACAAATACTTGCAGCCTGAGTCCAAGATACTTATACGTCACTTGCGGTGTTGTCCACGAATTGTGGAGTGGCAGTCAGGCTTGCTGAAAACAGTTTACAGCACGTTGCCTCCCTTTTTAAATGTTTGGCGTTGTTGAAATATGTGTATTTGTAAATGGTATTTGCAAGTATTTGCAAAGTAACTGACATTTAAGCCTTGACAAGTGACGAGAGATATTTTTATGATTACAATGTACGTATACAAATCAATCAATTTCAGAAGTAATTTGTAACATACTGTATCTTAGATTACTCTGACTTCTTGTACAGTTCCCTTTGAAAAAGTACGACACAACAACCACTGAGTCACATGACCAGCATTCTATAAACATCACAAAATACACATATTCTGTGTAGGTTCAAAGAGCTTGGAAAATGTACATTTTCATCAGCTGGTCTCCATTAGGTGTTAACATTACACGTTGTGTTAATATTACACGTTGTGATTGCACTTCTTTCTCGTTTTCCACTGAGGCTTGAATGTAGAAACATGAGCTATTAAGTCCAGTGCATTGACATACACTGTGCCACAACTCGAGAGAAAACGGCAACAGGAATACAGATGATAACATATTTTCTGTAAACATTCAGTAAGAAACGGCACAATACTGCATCCAGTTTAGTCTTTGAACTGGGACAACTGGGACATTTGCTTTGTGTTCTTTGCTGGAGAACATGTGTCCTCACACTTTCACACTTTTTTAACCTTGGAATTAGCCGGTTGATCAGCTCAGATTTACTCTTAACGTTTAATCTACAAAATCTACTAAAGCTGAAAGCTTACCTGCTCCTCTTGAAGCGTGGCACACACACAGCACCGGAAATATTTTTTTTAATCTACATTGTATTTATTATTATTTTATTGTAATTTAATAATGCAAGTGCTACACAATTCTTTGATTAGCCATAGTTATGTTACAGACTGCTACTTGTTTTGCGGCATTATTGCAGGGTTTGAAAAACGGATTCTTGATTATGTTTATTAGACATTATTCCTCCCACAATAGCCACAATCATGGGAACATTATTGTTTTTGATTTGATTTTGATTTTTGATTTTTAGATTTGGTCAGTGATCAGGCCATAAATAATCTCTTGATTTATGGGCCAAAAGCATAACCAAAATGAGTAGTCTATGTCAAGTAGTCTTTATTGTCTTTCAGATAACATTTGGAAACGTTTATTTTCGTAATAATTAATTGCGCAGACACTAATAAAGACAAGTTTATAATTTAGGGTTATTTAATGAAATTGTATTGCTAATAAGTTGCAGCATTAAATGAACGTTAATCAGCCAAGGTGAGAACCCACACAGAGGCTCAGACTTCATCCACATGGTGCAGTAAAATGCCAATGAGCACAGTGCACTGTTCACGTGAGCTGTTCATCACACACAGCCTTAACCGTTGTGAAAATTAAAATAGAAGATATCCTGAAAATAGAAGAAAAGAAAAGAAAGCTTATTATATTAACAGCTCACTTAAAAAATAGCAATGAATAGCATTGAAGAACTCCTTATTAACTAGTTATTCTGTTTTGATGTCAAATCTGTTTTATATATATATATATATATATATATATATATATATATATATATATATATATATATATATATATATATATATACATATATATACATACAAGTTTGCTCCTTACCCATCTGTGGAACGAATTACAATGGAGTCAAGAGTCAGTAGACAAACTGTCTGCATTCAATTTAATTAAGTGGCTTGTATCAATAAAAATAGTTATAACTATTCAGTACTTCATGAATGCTCAGTTTGTTCACATCTCTTAAGTGTGGATCATGTGTCATGAAGTAAGCTTTGTCACACATTTCATGCATGCAGAATGTCTATATTAGATGATCCTACAAATGAGGATAAATATTGAATATGAAACAAATTAAAAACTTAGCCAAATGCGTTTATACTCCATTACATGTACACTATTTATGGACTTACAGCATTTGTGCTCAGTCCAATTTGTGTGACTTGGCAGATATCTGTTTGAACTGTCAGCTTAATATACACCCCATGTGCTTAGCTCTAATTTAAAACCAGGTGCTAAATATACAGGCAGTTTCCGAGCCAAAAGCAGAGATAGCTGCGTCATTGTGTCTGCCTGAGCAGAGTCAGCACCTGGAGAGGCCTGAACATTTCAGGCAAAAACCTTGTTCATGTCGCCATCTGCTGGCGACTGCAGCGGAACAGGTAGTCTCCATGGCAACCTCAAATGACATGGTTGGATAGTTCGGATGGGCAAGTAGGTCGAGTGATCTTGATAAAGACATCATTGTGAAAAGAGGTCACGGGGATGCAGACAGTGTGTAAAGTGTTGTGGATGTTAAGCTGCACTGAATAACGATTTGCTCCCAACACTGCTAATGTCCTCGTTACTAACAGACTGTGTTTTCACTTTTACCAGAGTTAAAGTTTTTTAAATGAACATTTGCTGTCATGAAAATAGTTAAATAAACAAATTATTAATTCCCTGTTTTAATATAATATTAATGTAGTTTGTGTTGGATCCAATCATGCGACAATCTTATACTACTTGTAATACTGGACATAGACTATACTAAAAAGAATGAAACAATGTATTAAATGAATGCCCAATTTGTAAAAATATGTAAAATGTATTGTTAATTTGGTTACAGAGGAAATCTCAGTATCTATTTTTAAAATAGGGTTTAATATGTAATTGTTAATTGAACATATATAAACCTGCCATTGGAATAGAAATAGCCATCTTTTTCCCCATAATGTCCACAAGATGGCGCTCTGGTCAAAGTCATTTTCTGTGGGATATCTCCAATTGTGTTGGCGTTTTTTTTTTCCTTATCTGGACAAAATGAAAAAGTATGCAAAGACAATGAAGAGACAATGAATACCAAATACTAATAATGAATGCCTGACAAACACCCAAATAGAAATCCTGACAGGAATACATATTATATATGTAAGGTTACATTTAATGGAAATAGCATCCTCCTTTAGTTTTCTGATGTAACTGGAGTTTTGAGCACCCTAGTGGACCATTTCAAACCTGGGTCGGTAGTCTCGGGCTGTGCAACCAAAATTAATGAAACTTGAAAACCCCACTGGACTGTGTAGACTAGGTATAGTATATACTGCATTAAACTGCAGGTGTATTGTAAATATCTCACAGCGTCACATTTCATAAAAGACTGACAGTACCAAATGTTTTTTACTGCATGTAGTAAATATCCCCTGAATCGTTGAAGACGGAGACAGTTTAAAAGTAAAACACTGCACTATTTGAGGTCCATTCATCTAGTTTTTTCCTGTGTAAGTTGTCCATGCCAACTTCCTTTTTGAATGTCAAAGATCATCTCCAAGGTTTTGTGCTGAACTATAGTGGCCAAGAGCCAGCACGTCACAAATGATTAACAGAAAGCTAATGTACAGTATACGTATGACAATAAAACATTTTTATTTCGTCTTGGCAAACCAACCTGATTTACAATAACCAGATCACTGAGAGTGATATAGCACACTAAAGGAAATACAGTAAAAGCTAAGTTGTGCACCCTGGTGTTTACACACCAGGGAGACCAGAAGTCCTTCACTGTAATCATTCTCTGTGTATAACTCTGTTGGGTGCTTTTGGGGAAGCAGAGCTGGCAAAGAAACATCAAAACACTTGTTGATCACAATCCAAACCATCCTAACCAATTAGGGTGTCAGTGACCAAAACCTACACATCTGTTTTGTAATGTCGCTGGCCTGCTGTTTGCTTGCTTCTCTCTGATCACATTTTGTTTTCTTGGCTCTGGAGAGACTCTGCTAATGTAATGCTTTGAGCTAAAATATCTCCAAAGTACAACATCTCAGGCATTCCTGCGATTTTTTTGTTGTAAAACAGACACCAGCTATGATATCGTCTTTAATTGTGAAGGAAACAAAGATATCTAGAACCTTCTGAGGATGTGGTTCTTGTATGCATGGTCTAGGAGACAGGAGACTTTAGCTTGGAATAAAGACGGGAAGCATCATGGATATTGTTATTGCAGCTAACAAAACACAGTCCCCCCACATTGTAAAACCACAAATTCACATTTTTATACTTCATCTGACTTTTGGCAAGAAATTCACCATATTTCCCAAAATATCAAACTTTTTCTTTTAAAACAAGCCTAACTTTTGATTGACCATGTAACAAATGGCAATTGTGGAATTAAAGTAAATGCTAAACGTGTACATGTGATGTGTGGCGGTACATGTGAAATAGAGGTCTTTAAGTCAACACACCGACTCCCTAGTGCAGTCACTTACACAGCAAAACCTATGTTAGCTATTAGCTAACGTTAGCCACCAAAAGCTACTGGTCATTCCCATAGACTGTCTATGATGTCAATAATTGGTTTGTGGACTGACGTTTTGAAGCCTTGAGTTCAGCCATTTCGCCGTTGCCATCTTAAATTACGGCTGTCGCCATGTTGTTTTTCTCCGCAACCAATGATCGGAGGTTACCACATTTGGACTGTGGGGGAGTGACGTAGAGACGCTGTATTCGGCTCTGGTAGCGGCAGTGACCTGTCAACCATAGAAAGCCTGCTCTAAGGCATACACCACTTTATAGTCAATTTAACTCTAAATGAACCATCATTTACTAAATAAACATCATGTTGTATTGAAGAAGACTTAAAACTAGAGATTGAGACCATAAACTCAAGTTTACAATGTTTACTGAGATATTAAATCAAGTGAGAAGTAGGGTCCTTTTCTCATAGACTTTCATACAAACAAGCTTATTTTTGCAACCGGCGGACACCCCCTGCTGGACAGTAGAGAGAATGCAAGTTTTAAGAAACTTACTCATTGACTTCACTCAGCAGAACCGGACGTTGCCCACTGGTCATACCAGACCAATTAGTTCGAGCAGGAAAACCCTTAAGTGTACTGAACAGACAAATGCTCTATTTGATTGCTTATGAACTCAGCTTTTCATTTATAAGATGCACAATGAGTTATGTCTTCTTTAAAAAAAAAATAGTCAGTTGCTTTCAGACACATATTAAGTATTTCATGTCATATTCCGTCCTTCTAGTAGTTTACTGAATACGTTTAAAAATCTAAATCTTGATGCAAATATATCTTTTGTGTATTTACTAAATGCATTAACAAGCTTCTCTGAATTTCATCACAATTATAATGCAACCATTGTGTGTTTACAAACCTGTTTTCTTCTAGTTGTCCCACTTTAACACATGCCCAAGAGACCGTGAGCTTCAATTTAGAGAACCTGTGATTTTGTGTAATCAAAGTGATGGGAATGTCAAGCTCTTTCTTAATTAAATATCAATCATTTTAATTAAATCAGTCCCTGATCACTGAGGCACACTATTGGGTTTGAATTGAATAAGCAAAGTGGGAAAGGGCAATTCAAACTTAATGGCTTGATTTGCTAGAGGCCAATGAAAGCCAGTGTTTATTGCGAGGGACATTGTGCCTACTTTTGGTCCTATATTATGAGGCTTAATGTCAACAATAAAATAGGACAGGCTGTACAAAGCCCTTTTTGAATGGTACCCCGGCTGTCACGTATGCTCCTTTTCAACATGTGCTGGTCAGATTTTATTCCAGTAATAAATAACCACAGACTTGTCCACTGAAAGGTCCCTGAAGTGTACTGCTTGTTCTGTTGGATAGACATGTTGGTATGCCTGTTATTAACAGACATTATGAAACCAGTTATAAGAACTATCTGCAATGACAAGCACAAGCTTCACTTGTCAACAGCACCGTATGTAAGCCCATCTATCGATATTGGATTAAGAAATGCCTTATAAAGCACACTAATATGCTGCTGTATTAAAACAATAATTTGTGCATAATAACAAGACAGATTTCCATCCATCTTTTGTAAATCCTTTGCTGTTTAACACATCCGTGGCTCTGATGCATGCGTGAGGTCTCCTTACAGTATATTTTGTGACACCTTTGCAACATTTGAATATTTGTTCAGTCTTGTGTTGTCTTGTTTCTGCTCAAGTCAAACTCCACAACTGTATGCATGCAATGCAAGGCCTTTAATTCCCATGTTGCATCTTTAAAGATGATTAAAGGGATTAATTTATGACCAAAGAGATGGCGGTTTCACCCCAAGACTGAAAATGTGGACAGGAATTGAATAAGACTAAACTGCTCATGATGACTTGATTGTGTCCAGTTACACACACGTTGTCAGGGCCTTACAGTGGCCTGTGGGCTGAGAATCTCCCTTTAGATAATAAGCGTGTATGAGACTATCATGTGTGTGTGTGTGCGTGTGTGCGTGTGTGTGTGTGTGTGTGTGTGTGTGATGGTGAGGTTGCATGTTGACAATGTGTCTGCCGACACACATTTTTGGTGCGTCTGTGTGTACACTGCTGTGTTCCAGCTGTCTGAGTGGATAAGGCTCAGTAGGGGGACAAACACTGTATTGAAACACACACACACACACACACACACACACACACACACACACACACACACGCACACACACACACACACACACACACACACACACACACACACACACACACACACACACACACACATAGAATAGCTGTGGGGTCTGTGCTATAATGGGGAGTGTCTGTTAGTATTTACTCAGCAGAGTTTTGACAAGACCACAGATCCCAACTAGTGAGAAGCAGAAATAATGGGAAACTGAGAATGGGATATATTATGCAACATGCTGATGTTAATGAGAATTATACTTACCGGCAGTGAAAAGATAAATGCTATTTTTCAGGACATATTGGAAACTGTATATCCCAAGTTTGTCATCATGGTTGCTACCCGGCTCATTAAAATATCATATCCTCATGACAACGATTTTCCTCTAAAAGCTAACTGGGTGCCAGTCACACATGCATTCCTCTATTCTGGGCATCACATGACATTTCCCAATACAGAAGAGAAATTCAATAATATAGACAGTAAACTCTCTTTAATGTGTACCATTCCACTGGATTGGTTCATTTCGACATTCTGACCAAATCTGACATGGAGCTCAAATCAATTTCAAACTTTTACAGGAATTCTTTCTTCACATTTTTACTCATTGCAAAATACGTTCAACACTTTTGCTCTCCTATAAATATCTTTTCAGTGATGAAAAAAAGAATAACGGCAAGATACTGTGTCAAGGTTTCAAACATCCTGTGTAAACTGGGAGGCAGATGAATTAATTAATTAATCAATCAATAAATGTATGTTGTGAATCCTACAGATTAACCAGCTGGCAGTGAAGAGATTTGTATCAGTCTGTAGAAAAATATATAGCCACATGTCTCAAGAGTTTAGTGAAAACTGTTCAGCAGTTAAACATAACAACTGCATGCAAGCTTGTGGCCTGTCGAGTGTTTTATAGCTAACATTAAGTGTGTGAATGACACACGCCATGACCTCAGTACTCAAGATATCCAAAACTAGATAAGTGCAGATGTTCAGTTGCTGAGTGTCACACATGCAGAGACCAACCTGAGTACCTTCCAAATCTAAAACAATATCAGAAGGCATCAGTGTGGTCCATTATCTTCCATTAAGCTGCCTCATCGTGTATAGGACCTCTGCCAGTTGTAAATGGCATGGATATTATGGGAACACGCTGGCACTCGTTTACATGTGCTGACACTGCGGTGGCGGAACGCCCTCCCTCCCGCTCCTCCCCCAAGCCCTCTCCTCCGAGCAGCGAGCTGCTTTGCTCTCTCCTCTGCAGCAAAGAAGTCTGTGGTCGCCCTGAAGAATTCCAGCAGAGCTGTGTGGCTCCAGTTGGTCCAACGGCTCTGCATCCCACTGGTCGGTGCAGCCGCAGGACTGGCTGCACCGAATGCACCAGCGGCGCTCCCCGTGGGCTGGGTGGAGAAACCACAGTGACTTCCACGGTCAGTTAGGAGGAGGAAGAAATGTGGGTTTGTTTCAAAGAGTTCAAAGGGGACCGTGGATTGGGCGTCACCGCGGACTGGGTCATCCTGAGCGCACACGCTCAGAACGGGAATAGCCACTTCATCCACGTCTCTCAAGGGTTCATTGCGTTCCCAGTAAGCGTCCCAGGTACCTGAAGTATTGCAGATACTGCTGGTCCCTGTTGGTGCTGTTGGTGCTGTTGGTGCAGAGCCCACCTGTCCAGTCTGACAGAACAATGCCTCCTCCAGGCCACGTAAGGAGCAGCTAGAAAACAGGCTGTCTGTCTGTATGCTGTCACCCAGCACCGTCTTGTACCTGCAGATCATCCGGTCACACACACAAGCACAAAGGAGAACACAAGCATATCAATAAACAGGAAGAACAAGAAAATAACTGGGAAATTTTGAAGAGCTGCACAGGTCCCTAGTGGCATTGATGAGAGAAACTTTACCTGAATCACGATGTCTCTCAGAATCAATGACCTGACACTGAGCAGGCCACCTGTTGCTACAGCAACTTGATTGTCTCCTTAATTGTCTGTGCTTTTCCAGTAAATGGTAAGTGAGCACTTACATCTGTTTTTTTTTTTTTTTACAAACTGTGTATCCCTTTTGGCTGATTGAAGATTCATCATTTTCCATGTCTGTGTATTTTGTCATCATCTTCTTGACACTGTGATATCTTACAGTGGTGTTGGTCTCATTCTGTCTTCCAAAACGCATTATTCTCACATAAACTAAAGCAACATGTTCCAAAAGGATAGGCTTTTTTAAATACTGCTTACCTGCACCCAGAATTCTACTGTAGAAATATAACTTTAAATGATATTTCCGTAGTTCTGGTTGTTATTGGTAAGTACTCAGGTTAATTGCTGACACCTGGGAATGTGGCAACGTATTGTGCACACGTGTTTCTTGTGTGAGGAGGGATTGCTGTATGTAAGTTTAGGTGTGCTCATGTCTGATCTTGCTGTTTTCTGTTCTACAGGTATTGTGGTAGTGAAGTTCGCTGTGCTACTTTGGTGAATACAATAACCAATATAAATAAAAGACTGAACTATAACGCATATATGACGCATAATGAATCAGAATCTTACTTTGAAAAAGTTTGGTTCACTTGAGACTTTCTGTTTCCCTCACCTTTTATATTTTGTTCCCATCATCACTAGTTTGCCCACACACCCCTCAACACCATGCCAGCACGCTTCCCTCCATACCTGCTGAGACAGATCTTCTGGTAGAGCGCCAGCGCCCACTGCAGAGGCCAGCACAGCCCGCTCTCAAACCAGCTCTGGCAGCGGAACACGGGTGACAGGCAGACGGCAGCCGTCATGTAGCTGGATGATCCACACTCGCCAAGGTAAGAGAGGAGAAGGCCCGAGCCTGTGCTCTCGCTGACTGCATACAGTCTTCCTGCAGGCTGTCTATGGCGAATATAGCGCACAGCTTCGCGCAGATCTGCGGGGTCACCAAACTGCTGCAGCTTGAGGGTGGTGAGCGGGGTGCTGTTGTGGCTGCGGCGGTTGAAAACTGCTGGAAGGTAACCATGGGACAGTGCTGTTTCACACAACTGTAGAGAGAGAGGAGATAAATGAGCAAAAGTGAAAGAGAAAATAGCACATGATTCCATGGTATGACAAAAAGTACAAGGTTTACGGGTTGGAAAAATCCATAATTTTTGGGAAAATTATGGATTTGTGGGGAATTCTATATTTAGTGTGATTGCTCCTTTGAATTACAAAGAGGATTTTCAGCCATAAACCAATAAGGGAAAAGTATGAATCTATGTTGTTACCATTACAGAGAAAAGACAAGGAATGGTTATTAGACGATGCATTTTACATACACGTATACATAAATAACTCTTTTCTGTTCTCCTGAATAGTGCGGCCTGGTCTCTTGTAATTCCACAGAATCAAACAATGCCCCTTTTAGAAATCAGTTTCCATGTAGTTTCACTAAATTTCTTTGCGGTTGTAACACCTGAAATGTCATGGTACTACTTTTTATTGTAAGGAAAAATAAATGAACAGTTGCTGAGGGAAGTGAGAACACAGTGAGATTGCACAAGTAATTGTTGCTGTGCTGCTTAACTACTTTACACTGTATTACTACAGAATAGGTGAAACCATCATTACCCAATTGAAAAAGAACAGTCAACATTTTGTCATACCATGGAATCATGTGCTATTTTCTCTTTCACTTTTGCTCATTTATAAGTTCAAACAGTAAAACAACCAACTCTTGCTAGACAGATAATACACATACTATTGCACTTCTTTGTTTGACACAGATGAACATGAGATACTGCCTTCCCAACGTGGCTCAAAGAAGCACACAACTCAGTGGCAAAACATGGCTAAGGAAGCCTCCCTATGCTGATTGTTTTAACATAAACGTGTCAACTTTAAGGCAGTTTTCTGACACCGTGGAGGCCTTGGTGAAGGCCTTGGCGAAGGCCAATAATACAATCTTATTAGATGCGATGATGTCCATGCAGCCAGATTCTCGGATACTTGAGTATACAGAAACCTGTGATCTCACGTCTCTGGCAGAACGGTGTTCCTATCAGTCAGCTGCAGTGTGAAGAGTAATACCTCCACGAGAGATATTCTTTTTATGTTTATTTTGATATAAACGTGATATTATTACATATTTGCGCTGAATGAATGTAAGAAACAACTCTTTCATGTTTCCTTCACAGAAAGTCTGATTTGTAAATCTTTTTAACCAATGTGTTAAACTTGACAAGAGCAATTGTATTCAGCACATGAAAACCTTTTTACTTTTCTTTAATGCTGAGGAGAATATAGTAGAACATATCCTCAGAGTTTACAAATGTGTGTGCTCAAAACCGTATAATTAAGGCCCCATTAAGCATAATGTAAAACTGAATAACAAATTACAAGAACAAGCCAGTTTCATACAAAGCAGTTTTTTTCAAAATCTGTAAAATGCTCTTCTGCTCACCCAAAAGCCTTTTTATCTTTGAAAGAAGCCTCAGGCACAAATGGTAACCAGTCCACCATTTTTATTTTGCTTTAAAGTCTCTCCAAATCAAAATGGTTCTGCTGCTGTTTTTATTCTCTATGCATGTGTACACAGTAAACTGTTCTTTATTAGAAACATTACAAGCCTATAATAATGTTAAAGGAGGAAAGCAGAGAAAATATATACGTTCGTCTTATAGTCTTGGCTGCTGATAAGCTTATTGTACGCATCACTTGTGATTACTAATGATAGTAAACATCATCAGGCTTTAATAAGTCTAAACAAGATCTTATAACTACATCAGTGGCGGGCCGTCAGGGCCAGCTAAGCCTTTTCTGCTGGCCCTGAATCGCAAGTGAATGCTCAGGTAGAAAATCCACGGCCCACCACTGAACTACATAAAGTGTGAAAAATAACTTTGGCCAGTTTTAATAATAATATTAACATTTCATACAGCGCTTTTCTAAGTACTCAAAGGCGCTTTGACGTTTTGATTTGGAGCAGAGCTGTACATGGAAATTAGAGATTGTTCCAGTCAAGGCTCTGAATATTACCTTTAAAATACATTATTCAAGCCATAACAGTCTTCCTTCTTCCCCTCAACATAGAGGGAGTAGTGTTTTCTCTTACAAAAGTGTGTGGTCAGAAGAAATGGTGGTAGCCTGTGCAAACAAATTGTCTGATGACATGAGTTACATTCTGCTTCAAATCTGCAGAAATCCCAGTGTGATGCAGAAAGTGCTGCAGAATTGCTGCATGAAATATTTACCAGCTGAGGAAGACTGCAGTGGGATTTTTGCCACTTTCTGGTTGTGCATAAAAAGAGGATTTACTCGGCCAGATGCATCGCTCGGCAGTGCCAGGAGAGCTCTGAGCACCATTCACACACTTATTCATTAGCCTCTTGGCTAACTCAATACATATACTCTTTTGAATCATAAGACGAGGAGAAGAGCCATTTTTGATGAATATGAATCACTTAAGTTCCGTTCAATTCCCAAGGATATTGAGAGACACGATTTAGATATTTCACAATTTAAACTGCATATGAGGGCCGGTGGCTGAGGGATGAATGTTACTGAGATTAAATTAGGTGAACTGAGTGTGAAATGATTTTGTCCTGCTCACGCCTGCCTGATATTAATAATACAACGACACTGTGGTGATGCACTGTGTGAATCACCCACTATAACAGGCACAGTGAGTGATGAGTAACAACTGCTCACAACACATACTAAACACACCTTCAGGATGGCAAATAAAATGAATGGAAGAATGAATTAAGTCCATAACAGATACAGCAATACAATGTGTTACCAAAAGGAATAATATAATATTGTTTGGACAATCTGACAAAGCCACCAGCTTTTAGGGAACACTTGTCCTAAGTGCTTCTTCAACGTGACTTTCAATTCAATTTAAGTAGCGTGACCTTTTTCCGAGATCGTATTTATGCGACTTTTATTTGTAGCCATAATTCTCCAAAATTGCATCATTTTCCTTTTTTAGAGATCTCAGCGTCATTGCAAGAGAAGCAAAAACAACAACCAGCTGCTCAAGCAGTTTTCTGCCCGTGCTGATAAACTGTCAGCTCAGTGACAAATTCCTTCAGCCGGTCGTCATCCACACGGCTTCTTATACACAAACACACACACATACACACTAGAGAACGCAATATTCTCCTCCCCCGCTCAACTGAAACTAAGACATACTGTAAATACAACAATTTTCCATTCAAAGCATATTGAATAAGTTGAGCCCACATATTGTTTAAGCAGACTTCAGCAGCTTCATCTTGACATGTTGCCACAAATCAAGTTAATTTAAGGACGTTAATTCGATTAGAAGCCTTTTAGAGGCAACAAAGCATCTCGCTACAATGCTGTCCTCTGTTCAGGTCAATAGTTTCCCTAAATACTCTTCAACAGGCCCGTGTCCAGGGAATAGATTTGCGCCTCTGAGTTGGATATGTGCCGGCAACATTTTCAGAAATAAGGGATGGTAATATATACTATAAACTATATATGTATAGGCTCACCCAGCCTTATATGTAGATAAAACAAATGATACAAATCAAGATTAAAAGTGACTGTACTTGTTGTATAATCAATACCATGACTGACATTTTTATAGTTAATCGGTTGGCAGTTTCCAGACCAAATAATTGTATGAAGCCTAGCTAAACAAAGCAGAGTCTGTTGCATTACGGCAGAGATAGAAAGCTCTGTCCTTCCATCCAACATGGCAGCGCGGCTGGAGAAGAGGGGTTACTTAAAAGACCATGACTACATACTGCTGTATTGGTCTTATTGTAGTTGAAATATATTAGTTTCCTGTCAATATTCTTATAAGTTAAATGAGCATCTACTATTATAGGATGGTAAGAAATGTGATACTATGTCATTTTAGCATAGACAGAAGTGCTGCCATATCCTAATGGTCTGATTGAATATTACAGATAGGGCAAGGCACTGATATTGGATAACATTTTGGGCATACATTTGCATTTAGCTGAACGTGTGGTGAGAATTTACTCTGTGTACTCTCCACACACATATTTTGAATGGTGCAACAGAACAATTATGGACTTTAATTCCGCCATTGTTCACTTAATATTAACATAAAGACCTTCAAACTGAAGCTAAAAAACAACTCTCTACACATATTGTCATTGTCGTGCTTCAAAACCAAGAGCCGACCCAAGAGCTAAGTTGCTGTCTTACAGACTGGCACCTGGTGTGTTGACAACAAACAATGAAATTCACAAAGAAATGAGGGGACAGAAAACACAGATCTAACGCCCCATTTGCTTCTTTGGCTCCTAACTCAGTTCATCTAAATAGTCAGTGTATCTTGGTATTGAGCTGCTTTGTGCTGGTAATGTTTCTGTGATTAAAACATTTCCGACCCTGACTAAGTATTACTGCGACTATTACCTCTCTCACTGATCTAATCTGCACGAGTGCCGAGCTGTTATCCCATCCTGCCAAGCATTTCGAAAACTCCAGGCTGCTCTCTAAGCAATCAGAAAAGACAATTATCCAAGTGTTGAAAGGTAAATTACACAAAGCGATATACTCATATCTATGAAGAATGAAAAATACTTGATGTGAAAAAGAGTGCCAAATGCATACTGAATAAAACCCTTATTATATATATTATCATATTATATATTATAACACAATTATGGTCAGGAAAATGGCTGCAACAGCTGGATGTCTGCCTCCTGGAACATTTTATGGCCTTTCAACATTTTGCTCTAAACAGGTAACACAGATCACTGAATATTGGGCTCACTCCTGCATGCCTTTACACACCTCAAGTAGTATATTAAACTGAACTCTTTGCGTGATCTTTTTAAAGTTGAGGATGAAGCTCTCTCACAGTCTCACTTTAAAGATACTGCAGAAGATGATAAGCTTGCCACACAAACTGACAGTTTACAGGGAGGTTATGTGCCGGACATGCAAACAAATCACAATGTGTTATTTTTACACTTCAACATAAAAACTAAAACAAGATATATGTATTTTTTTGTAATCGTGTGTTATGATCCTATTAGTATTTAGCAGTATTTCAATGCACAGTGAGATATCTAACTAACTGGCTGAAATAATGTATGTATATTGCGTTTGAAATAACCACATTTCAAACGTTCAAGCATTGAAAAGACTGTGTATGACTATTGTCAGGTACTTTATTAATGTTTGATTATGCCATTATGCAAATATTTATGGATCATGCCAGACCATATGAATCGAAAGACAAACGAAGAGTAAACGTATGAATGATTTAAGAGGAGGTGGCCCATTCATAAATTCATGAGCTACTGAAATGTGCCATGTAAAAGAGAAGGGGACAGGAACCGCATGCCCAAAATAATCTACATTTCTTCTCTGTTTCTTCTCTGAGTCACAGACATAGACCCACGTGTGTGTCTGCCCACGCAAACACGAGCTCTTCTTCTTACACACACACTCACACGCACACACACACACACACACACACACACACACACACACACACACACACACACACACACACACACACACACTTGGTTATTCAGGAGTGATCTTAATTGGTGTATATCCCTTGTTGTGCCTCAGCTTTCCCAAGCATAACTGGCTGTCAGCATCACAGAGTGATGGCCCAGAAATAAGCAAGAGAAAAAGAAGATCTGTCTGAATGTAACAATTACTTTTCATCTCCATCCATTTTGCATTTTCCTGTTGTAAAACCACATATTTATAAGGTTTTAACTGTTTTCCTTCTATTGTTGTCGCTCCATTGTTTATTAGATTTGCATACAAAGTCGATCACTCTATTAATATCAAATTATTTGGCTTTGTTGATGTTGCGTTCATGCAGAGTTTGGTATTTCTGACACACAGACCTCTCGGTATGAATTGAAATGAGCAATGCCAGGTGCCCAGAGTGGTGCGAGAGCCAGCAGGCGGTCATGTGGAGCAGGGCTGCACTTCCCCAGGCCCCTCACATTAAGCAATGTTTTGTAATCCCTCGCTCAATTACCTCAGTCAGTGTATTGAACGAGCAGTTGAAAGACTGGTGCTGCTTTTGCATCTGCTCTTCTTTACTCCTCTACTATTTTATTCCAACTGAGCTTATCAAGGCTTAAACTCAAGTGATTGCCTTTGCCCAAATGAGCATTGTTGATTTGCACTTAAAGGACTGAATGTGTGAGTTCTCTTTTGAGATAATTGGTCCTCTACTTTTTACTATCTGAATTTGAAAAAGATTGGTTCTGTTACTGTTTAATATTGTTGTATTTTAATATATTTTGATGAGAAGTATTTTTTATCAGGTACATTATATCGGGTAAAATATATCCGACGTTAGTGATGCTGTTACTATTTGTAACGATAGTGTTGTAGGGTTAATATTGTTGTATTTTAGCTATAGAACAGAATACAACACTCTCAAATGGCCGCTGAACTGTATGAGAGACAGATTAGAGACAGAGCGGCTACAAAGTTCATCACAAAACAAAACAGGATGAGGAACCCATACTCTGTTCAGCAATCAGCTCAGCTGAACGTAAAAAAAACAAAAAAAAACTTAACTTAACATTCTATAACTTTTTTGGCACATCGTCTGATCTATTGAGTGACTGTCGGTTCAGTTTCTGCATGAATATGATCTAGTCGATGGTTATTAAACTCCTATAATTTTATGCAGTGAAGTCTGAGAAAAGCCAAGAACGCACCTTCAACACATTTCTAGTGAACTTCCCAAAAGAGTTTGGGATGATGAGCAGAACGGGACTGGTGGAGTGACTGGAAGTCCTGCGTCGTTTCTGGTAGGCCGGCACTGCCCAGTCCAGTGCCACCAGCCCGTCATCGCTCAGCTGCAGGTTGTCCCGCACGAACTGGACCGGGCTGTCGTACGGCCAGCACGCCTCGTAAACACTCTGGAGGAAGGCGCTGGCCCGCCACGTCCAGCCGACGCACGGCGAGTAGTTACTGAAGGTCCTGCAGTGCTTCAGGAGATAGTTGGCCAGTGCGGACGGTTTACATATGAGTGCCACGGTGCGCGCTTTCTCTCCGCAGGCTGCCTGGGAAACGCCGCTCCCCGCTTGCTCCGAGACGCACCTCCCGGTCTTGTCCTTGGTTGGTTGTTGCGAAGTCCCCAGTCCCTGAAGCAATAAGGCATCCGACTGGCTCTCGGTGCCAAAATATGTGGAGCCTGGCCAGATTAAGACCACCAGGATCACAATGCAGAGAGCCACGAGCCATCCCAGCATTGGCGCGGTTGTTGGTAATTGAGCGAAATGAGCACAACACGGAGGCTTTCCACACCTTATTCTGGATCTGAAGTTGATAATTACAAATGTATATGATAGAACGCAGTCAACGTGAACATACTAGCTCTAACAGTGTGCCGATCTTGTGTCCTAAATTGATGCTCAGCTAGTCCGTGAAGTTTGGTGCTTCCCTCGGTGCCAAGGCGCACCAGTGTCTCGTCTTTGCAGACCCGTCTTCTTGTTTCCTTCTCGGCAAAGCACTTTTTTAATTAACGAGGAGATTCCGTCCGTGTTTCATGCATCCAACGTCAACTAGTTCGTGGACCGACCATGTGCAGGACTGCGCTCGACCCAACAGCTGGGAGCGCAAGAACAGTCAGTGCTGGAAACGCGCAGCGAGTGCTGGAAACGCCTCCCATCATGCCCAGCCCCCCTCAGAGGGAGCAGGTATACGCATCTCTGCTGTTATTAGTCATCTGCTTAAATTACTTCCAGTGCACCCAGTGCAAGGAGGTGCATCTTGAGTGTTTTTATACTGGGACTATCTCTCTGAGTGCCTGCGAGGAGTCCCCCATCTTTCTCTCTTTCACTTGCTTGCTCTGTTTGCCAGAGACGATACGAAGTGCGTGGTCATTGTCAGATCTGAGTGCATCCCTTCTGCATTTCATCATCATTGCGATGCACAGTGAGCGCTGCAGACATACAGTTTGATTCAAGCTTGCTATTATGTTATGAGTTTACCTCCTCTGCTATTTTCCCTCCTCGTTATCTATGAAACTCAAACAGATATAAATAACCCATTCATTAATGAAAGCAAGGGATTTTAATTGTAAATCAGATATGTTGGAGGATGTAGGGCAACTAGAGAGTATAAAGGAGTGTCCTTCTCCTCTGTGTAAAAGACATTTGAGCAAAAGGCAAAAACGGGTTGTTATCCAAGGATCCATGGACTATTTAATGGACATCTTTATCATTCACAAACACACTGTAGTGCTACTGTTGATATATTTCATGGAAAGCTAGCTATGCCATCTGTTTTTGAAGAACAGGTTATTTTGAAACACATTTAACCAACTTAACCGGTGGTGTCACTGTGTCCCTGTGGATAGATCAATGGAAAATTAAAATGAAATGGAAAAATGGGAGATGCCAAACCGACAAGCAGAGAATACATGAGTGGCTGGAGGGATTTTGGTATCACCTCAGAGACACTTTAGCCAAAGCAGAACAGCTTCCAGCTTCTGCACAAGGTGGGGGAAGTTGTACTACGTTAATTTACTCAAAACGAAGTTCCAGACATTGGTCATGAGACGCTTCCCATTTGTGAGTGATAACCATCTCAGCTGCAACGTTGATTTTAAGCCTTTCAAGCGAAACAACAAATACTTATTTTTTCACATATCATAATAATGTTGCATTTAATGACCATTCCCGTCATTCCTTGTTTGAAAGTCAGATGTTTTCAGAGGCTACAGGAAGTCTGAGCTGCAGGCAGAGCTGGATTCTCTCTATTAGTGATTGTCATATTGGCCTTGACATGATCACATTTTAGAAATAAATTAGTCACCAACCTTTGGAAATGTTTTGTAGAATCATTTCATGTTTTGATGTAAATCTCAATTATTGTTAAATTCTTTTTGGAAATCATTCAAGAAGACTCCACATTTTTATTTTGGAAAATCACAAGCAACACGTCAAAACACATTTTGATTGATCATGTTTTGATTAACTTTTCTATCAAAGGCTGAGTGAGGCTGATATGCAGTCATCTTTCTATATTTAAAAAAAACACAAGACTTGTAATCCAAGTTAATTGAATTTATACAGCCCAATATCACAAGTCACACATTTGCCTGATGGGGCTTTACCGTCTATCACACCCAGTGTCCTTTCAACCCTTGAAAATGTGTCACTCTATTGATTGCAGTTTAATAACTCACTGGTCTCATTTGTAATGGATCGACCATACTGTAGATGTCAAAGCTCAGAATGTATTACTAATTTATGGAAATTAAAATGTCTTTGTGGAATAGCAAAATTATGCATTAGTGCAAGAACACAGTCAACGTTTCCAAGAAGATCACAAAAGAAAATAAATATTTGGAACAAAACAATACATTTTGCATTGATGGGAGGACAAAAAAGGTCAACTTGAACTTTGGGACCAGATAAAAGCGACAAAATTAGATAAGGTTTGGACTGACCGGGTAGTGTATGTAGCCTGGACGTTACATCTCTGGTCAAAGACCCTGAACAATGTCACAAGGTCGTCTAAAGAAACAAACAGCCACTGCTGTCCTGTGTTTGAAGACCCTGACCTTCATCTTTAGGTCTATTGATGACTGAAAAAGACATACGTTTTGTGGAACATGTCGTTCTCAATTCTGTCTGTATTGTATGAATATTGTGTTTACCAAATAAGATGGCATTTAACCATGAATTCAGGGAGAATACAAACAAAAAAACACACTAACACCTCATCCACAATCAAACATTGTGCTTTTTTTTTGCAGAATCTGGAGTCTTTTCCGAGGAGTGATGAGGAAATAGGACAAGTACTAAAGATGTAGCCTCGAGGTTACACTTTCTCTCACGAGATATGTAATGAATAAAGTCTCCTGGCTGCGATTCTGCTGAATTGTACACGTTTTCACAGTGGCAGTAGTATGTACAATCAGTGTAAAGCAAGTGTACTGCAATCCATGTGTATAAGACATAATACAGTTTCTCGGACTGTATCAAATTCTAAGCTTCTTTAATAACATTGGAAAGCTTAACAGCTTTTTTTGCATGTCTATTCAATGTGTTTAAAGACAGTTTTTCTGCCCAGTTGCAGATAAAGATCAGGCTACACTAATACTGTCATAATATTAGTCTTAAAAGTGAGCAGGAGAAAAGAGCAGGGAATACAAGGTGGCATTGAAATCCCAGGAGAAGAAGAAAGAAAGCACCCTGCGCAGCCTCATAACCCATTTTGTTTTGTTTTGATCTAATTTGTGGTCCCAAACAAACATCCCTCCACCACATCTTGAATCTCGTTAGCTCCTTGGTGAGGATGCAAACCAGCTGGAGTCATTTTAGAGATTGTCAGTCAATTTAATATTGAGATTTAGCCTTACCCAATATAAGAATAAGAATGAGTGCTCTCCCTGTGTCCTCTTCCTCTCCCTCCCCTCATGGCCTGTCGCCAAGGCAGAGCCGCGACCTTTAACATCGACACACACAGCGGCTGTGTCACAGCTTCCAACTGATTAGGGGACAGGGGGCAACTTCTTGACTGAGATATGGCTTTTCTCTTGACTTATGTATGATTGTTTTAGGAGTAAACTTAATCTAAACACTGACCACCAACATCTATTACAAGAGGAGAAATGTGACTGTAGTCCCCTCTCCCAACTAAAGCTCTGTATAGCTTCAACCGTATACACAAAACTTGTGTTTAGGTCGGCTTTAAACATTTCAAACACCAACAATAATTTCCGCTGTTTGAAGTATATGGCCTAATTCTGAACCCTGACTCTGACGTAGGTCTACTGTTGACTGACTCATAATGACGATCAAACAGATGTGTTCACTTCTCTGGGTGGATATTTGAGAGGCTTCAGCCTTTGAAGAATGGTAGAGGAACAGAAACATAATCCAAATAAGCGTGTCCATTTACACAAACTTGCTTTATTATCATCAATAAGTCACATATGAATTGAGAGTGTAAACATTGTCCTCCACAAGGTCCTCAAAAAGTGTCACAAAGAAAAAATAGGTCAAGTTTAGATTTAAAAAAAAGAACAAACTTGAATAGCTCATTCAGCCACAATGTTGCACCACCACCTTTTTGCACGTCTATACACGACCACATTCTAAGTAGCGGCCTTTTTGTCCCATTTAAACTTCCTGTGACATCAAAAATACCCTTATAGCTGAGGCATAAAAGCAGCTCATCGAGCTATCGAAATAAAGACTGAACAGTAAATTGGATCTTGTAGAAGCCACACAGGACATCAGTTTAGATCATTTGCCCAGGTGTTTATCATAATAAGTCGGTCTTATAAACGGCCAGTCAACTGCGACAAGGCAAAGAGCTGTTCTCGTTTTAAAGCTTATCAACAGGAAAACTAATCTGAGACATATTTTCAGACAGAAAATGGGCCAACAAATAAAACAACAGACGGGAGAAGCTGATGAATGGAGAACTTTAAAAATATGCTGAGGCAGAAAGTTGAAGAGGGGAGGGGGAATGGAGGTTAAATTAGAACAGTATGAGATAAAAGGGACACAAAGAGGTGAGAGAATAATGCTGCATTCACACCAAATGCGTTGTGAATATTCGCGACGCAGCATAAGAGACATGTACAGAAAGAGATATCACATTGAGGTGGTGAAAATGAAAGGACAATTAAATATGTAAACTAAAGTTTACAGATATGCCCTGATTCCTTTCTTTGCCTCTTGAGTCTTGACCTTCTCAGCAGAGACTAGAGAGTTTAACAAATAAATATTAGTTGGAGTTTAGCAAGTCTTGGATGTCTTTTCTCCACCTGCTCTCATTGTCTCATTGAAGCACAATAATATTATCAAGCATTTTAAACATTTCAACATCAACTGTATTTTGAATATTATCTTCATTTTGAGTCAAAACACAACAGTAGGGATCCACTGCAGAGAATTATATGATCTCGTATACATCAAATGTCTGCTAATGTTGTAATAAAAGGAGAATTAGGTTCTAACTTGGCTGCAGAATTGGATGTTTTGACAAAGACATCAGAGAGTAGGAGTAGGCTGATGAGGATGTGCAGTACCTTCTACAGTCCATTGCACAGCGTTACTTTACACCACCTTACCCTGAACAGACGTTACTGACAAAACAATGCTACATTGTCCTTAACCGTCTTCATGAAGCGCAGACATTTTACAGATTCATAAGTTGAATTGAGTGGTAAACAAAACAAATATGACTTCAGCTGGACCGTAAAAGGCACATAATCCATCATTTTCCAAGTTTTAATTCCCCAATGTCTTTAGTATCTGCATTGTGATGATTTGCATATGTGACATTCAGGAAACTAAAATAACAAATCATTTATATAGGTATGTCCACCGGATTGAACTGCAGAGGATATTTAATTTCAGTAAACAGCATTTCAAGTGCCGAAAAGGGCCAGTTCAGGTTGTATGTTTTTACTGTGACCTCGGTTGCCATCGGAATGCTAAGCACAGAAAAAAAGGGTGTGAAGAACTGTCAGTCAAGCGGATGATTTGGGATGTGGGTTTGATGATGATTATTATTCAGGCTTAGACTGTGACTGCTAGTCTCAACAGATGTTTTAAATAACCTGTCTAATATAAGCACCAAATTCTCATTGAATAAAATGAAATATGCCCTTGAAATTTTTTGACCTACATTATTATTTAGCATGAAACTTTAGAACTAAACTATGTTATCTGCATTAATCTTTTTGTTTTGGCCAATATTGATACAACGGAATCTTAACCGTCTAAGTTGATATGGTGAACTTATTTACACATCCTAGCTGTTACAGAGCAACATTGTCATTCATTTGAAGTTGTGTTTTTGTTTGACCGTCTCTTTAAGATCTGTTTCGTAGTCACCAGCTCGTCGCTGACTGCGTCTGTCTTCCGTTTGGTCTGGTTGTGTACTGTGGGCGTTTACGCTTTTTCACTGGAAAATGTGACATGATTATAGCAGCTTTAAAGTTTTAGTATAAATATTGTCATTATTGTTTATAGGCTGTTATTATTATTATTATTATTAATAATATTAGTAGTGTTGGTAGAAGTAGCATATGTCCAATAAAATAGCAACATTTAAAAGTAACACGGTTTCTGTTGGCTAAGGCTAAAAAGGATGGCAGGGAGTTGGAGTAGGTGTTTATTGATATTTATAGTATTTATAGAATATTTATTGATGCAATAGCATCTTGACACTGAGCATCTTGAGACTGTGTAAATGTGTTTTGTTCTCCAGGTCAACTCCATGTTTCCCAAGCCTGCACAACAGCTCTTCTTATGACTTGTATTATTTTTAGCACATTTTTGTCTGGTTTCCTCATGACTTGAGTGAGTTCCATTAAATGTTACTTTAATCAAGCCTATGCGATCCTCTGGGAGTGGCGTTGACATTGTTTTCCAGGAAACTGATTGCTGAGGGGGCATTTGCATCGGACACCCTGAAGTCAACATGCGGGTTACCATGGCGATCCACCTCACTTAAAAAGGGAGCTGCCTGTACCCGACACTGGGAAATCACTCCGAAACATGCAGTTACCTCACTGATCCCAAAGTGGAGCATTGTGTTCAGGTGTACCACATTTAGCACTGTTCATAATGTTCTACCAGAGAAAACGTCAAAGTCAAGATCAAAGCTGATCTTGTATGACATTTGCAATAATAAACAAAGGGAGCACAATGTCCATTAAATCTCCCATAGCTTTTGTCACTGCAACATATGCAATCAACAAGATGAAAGCCAGTCCCGTACAGTATTTTTATACTGGGTCTCATCCAATTACAGCTGAGGCGCTGTGGTAAGTCCAAGCTGCTTTGTTTGTCTTTTTCACAGATGGTCACTCTCTATGAGCTAAAAAGCTTAGCATGTTCCCTTTGAGGTTGCAGGGTGCTGTTTACGTGTGTGTGTGTGTGTATGTGTGTGTGTGTGTGTGTGTGTGTGTGTGTGTGTGTGTTCTTTGTGCGAGCGCTGAATGTACAGTAAACAGAACAAAAGCCCTTGACTACAGCATGCTGGCTGACGAGCCTGACTATGAAAAAGGGCATGCGGGACCAGTAACTTGGATAAAGGTTGCCCGAATCTGCTAATATATTCTGCAGAAATTGTCAATCACGGCACTGAAGGACTTATTGATAATATTCTGTTAATCTTTGTTTCTCGTGAAAAGGATATCTGAAGTCATGTCATAACTGGGCGCTAGTTATAACAAGTCTGAGTACCATAAAACACTGCAGCACATAATTTACTTATGCAACTTCATCAATAATGTGTGTAGCAAGTCAGAATGTAATAATTGTGCTTAATGTAATAATTGAATGACTCGTTTTTAAATTCATACTCATTCTTGGACAGTCTGTCAATCTCTACTGAGAATGACAGATTCCAACTGTCAACACCTGTAAAGCCAGGCAACTATTTCTGCAACCAACAATAGTTTCTTGAATTATTGAGATTTGCAGAAAATCAAATCCCCACATTATTTATTATTTAACTTTAGGAGATAAGTTAAAAGTACAAGACAAGCGATGGGCTCTGTTACTGCTGTTTAGATTATTTACAAGTCAACATTTAGGAGCTCACACTACTTAGGAATAGTCAACAATGTTAAAGATTTAATGTTGAGTATATTCCAGTAGACCAAAGACCATATTGGTTAAATTTGATGCTGAAGACAAACATTAATCTTCCATTCTATGTTCAGAAATGTTTAAAACTATCAAAGCTTTAACATTAGTTCTCTAGTATGCTCAGATTTCCTCACGGTATATTGCATGCTACACACAGCCTACACACACACACACGCACACACACACACACACACACACACACACACACACACACACACACACACACACACACACACACACACACACACACACACACATACACACAGACACATACACACACCGCGCGCAAACGCACACGTCACATCACCCTGAATCACACTGAATTAAAGAGCCTTTCCCGAGCTGCTTCTGAGAGACGTTTGAACCCATGCGATCTTTACAGAGCTGTCAGTCACTGGGGTTGGCAGTCAATCTTCCTCTGACTCCAGTGAGGGGAAGTCAGTGCACATTATCATTAATTGCAGTCACTTAACCTGTAATGTAGCTCAAATGACACAAGCTTTCTTCCAGATTCAACAACAGAACAGGCATCGTTATACTCCCACGTAAAATCACAGCCGTTAGTCGCAGCTGTTTGATATCATGCTTCATATGAGGCTAAATATGATCTGTCACACTTATTTGCACTTGCCTGTGCACAAATAATCAGGACATTATGTTTATGCAGACTGCGTGAATATGCTTCATTCCTCTTGCATGTTTTAGAGGAATCTGCAAGTGAAAATTATTATTTCTCACTATATCTCGATGAGTTTGAATTTTGTTTTGAATTTTGTTTTGCTTTTCATATGTTTGAGTTTATTTAGCCTGAGTTCTGAGTTTTGATGTGTGGTTAAATTGAACTTTTAACTCTCAGAAGTCCTTGACCCTTTTAAAATCCTAAACTTGAACTGGATTGTGATTACTTCCTGTGACAGTCACCCTTCATGAATGCTGTCATTTTAACATGTGATAGTAGCCAGCTGTGCCCAGGCAACAGTGTGGCACACGCTCAAGGTGACTAAAGGGAACAATAAGACAATGTGTAGCTTACCAGCAACCTGACATGGGATTTTACACATTTTTCCATTAGTTAGAATATTGAACAAAGAAGGGCAGCGATGTTATATGTATGTGTTCAGTTCCCCCATTCAATCAGTCAGAATTTGTCAAAAGCGAAAACATTTGTTTCAGTCTTCCACTTACAGTCACTCAATGATGACAGTGTGTGGAGTGCTCTTGAAACAGCACTACGGACATCAAGAGTGAATGCCGGGAAGGAAGTTCTAATGTGAAGGGACAACACACATAGAAAATGACCTTTAGCAGAGTCGCAGACAGAAATAGAGCCCCATGAACCAATCATGTCCCAACAATGACGCAATAACAAAGAACAACAATAAAAGCCCATAGCCGCTTTGCAACCCATGGACGAGCAAACAAAAACCTCCAATGTCGACCCAATTCACAATGAAGAATGAAAAACAAGAAAAAATGTTTTTCTCTGTTTATAGGCTTCTCAAACTTCTCAACAGCCTTTTATGTTCACTTGGTGCTCTGCACAGGGCTGCATTAAATACTGAAGAAAAACAATCCTTTGAGATGTGACCTATTAATCCTAATTGACATATGGCGTAGGTCTTTATAGAGTGTGAGAACATGTGAAAATGCAATAACAAATAAATATAGTATCGCTGACTTTCCCGATATCTTTTTTTAAGATAAGATAAAACCTCTAACCTTTTTGCCATTACTTCATAACCGGCATGGGAATTGATTTTTTTCCCATTTGCAATTTATATATTTGTCCATCAGAAAATAAAAATAACAGTTCAGTAGTTTCACTGGAGAGAAAATATTGTTCTACACTGACTGTCAGCATCATGTTCTCAGTGGTGGGAGAAGTATTTCGATATTTTAATTAAACGTGAAGTAACATACTCCATTAGAAACAAAAGAAGCACTATCAGCAATGTTTCTGAAAATTATAGCATCTGGTCTATTTGTTTTTCTCCATGGATTCACATGCACCGAGAGGTCTGAAATCATTGTGTAGTTGTGGATACAAACGCATAGTCACGAGGGCTGACGCTGCCCTTGTTGGCATCCTGCCTTAGTAAACAATATTGTCTGAGATCTCTACAATGCAAATTGTGTCACTCCCTTTTTATTTTTACACACGCACATCCTGCCTCTGCACGGACTGTTTATATCACTTAGCACCCATTAAAACTTTAGCATGTCGTAAGCTGTGCATAAACACACACAGATCACAACAAATCTGTGTGGGTCAGAGTGGAAATTAAGTGCCTGTTATGATAATGAAATGGTTTATTTTAGGAATAAATACTGTAGGATTTCTGAGAAGTAGAGATATGAGCATTGCAGTTCCCATATGTAAACAGACCGCATGCCCAAATAAACGGAGATGATAATCCTACCATGTGTGTATGATACGAGATTAAGTTTTGTACTTGTGGTTGCTAAAATTGAGGAGAATCACTGATTCAAAGCATAAGATGTTGCGTCCCTTATTGCTTATAGACAAGCAAGTATCCTGCATCATTACCCTGCTGCCTGCGTTGATGTCATTTAGGAAATGATGCCACGAAAAAATTGCACATCATGGTTTTTGTAAAAAATGGGGTCAGCTATTTTGTGTGACAAACCGATGGATGGACACAGTGTGTGTGAGAGGAAATAAAGTCAGGTCACTGTCTTACCAAGCACATTTTAAGAAGGTTGACCCCTCTGATGTAGAATGTTGAGACAGAAAAGCCTTATTTGGACTTCAACATCCACTGTTCACTGTTCAAAGAGACGACACCAAATATTCCCAATGAGTCTGATCTTTTTCTACGTACAGGGAAGCCAGTCAAGGCTTGTGTTCTGAGAATACCCCGAAAATATACCTGATATTTAAAAAGAAGCATTATTAGATTAAAAAATATGTTTGGTGCCCAGGCAAAGTCACAGTCTTGCTTTAGTGTTTGACATGTGTAGTGTTTTTTAAGCTTAGTTAGTCACATTTGGACTTGCACATCTATGTAAAATAAGTTGTTTGTGTGTACATTACAACGCATGAAATATGATAATTAATAAGGGATATTATTATGAGGGATTTGTAATTGTATGCATATGAAGGTCACTGTTATTACTGTAGAATGATTGATGTGTGAATGAATGTTAGACAAATACTGCATGCTGCATGATATATTGACTACTGCTTTAAGGAAGTGTAGTTCTCTTGTTCGCCTGAGGTGGGGGCGCTGAACATTGACTTTTGAGATGATAGAATCTACCCTTTTCTAAAGAAGCCCCTGACGCTGCAGGCGAATGAATGAGTGAAAAGGTGTGAAATAATAGAACTAATCAATGGAAGGGCCTTATGTAGCTATGTGAATGTTTGAGATAAACTAACACGAGAGACTGGAAGGGGCTCTCTTGAACCACAGAGGCGGCAGGTAACTGGAGGACAGACTGTGAATCTGTGAGCAAGAGAGGGCCTCAAGCGAGAATGCATACGCTGTTTTTGTGATGAACCTTTTATTAAATACTTTTTAATTATACCTCATCGAATTCCGGACTATTACTTCCCATGATCACCCAGGATTTAAAGAATACATTTACACGTGCCATAGGACAATAATACAGTTTAACATAACAATCCTGAGGCAAAGATAAGCCAGTCAAAATGAAGGACCTGCTCTGTTAGGTTGTTGCTCACTATTACTTGACATTTTCTTATTGTTTCAGGAAGAGCAAGCAACTTGCCAACTGTATGCAGAGTGAGCTTGGAAAGTATGTTTTTATTCAAAGAACCATTTGAAATGTATAGTATGGGAAGAGTCTCAAGAGAAGAAACAGAAATGATATAACAGAGAAAATGCAAGCATACAACTAGCAAATAAAGAAAGAATTAAATCGCAAGTTCTGTTACTTGCCAATTTTTTTATCTTCAGAAACATAGAGCAGAGTCGTAACGCCCAGTGCCTTTTTGCCCTATCTCTCTCAGCATTCTCAATTCAATTCAATTCAATTCAGTTTATTTTGTATAGCCCAACATCACAAATACAAGTTTGCCTCGGAGGGCTTTACAATCTGTACACATGACATCCCTGTCCCGGGACCTCACATCGGATCAGGAAAAACTCCCCCAAAAAGATAGTAAAACCCTTTCACAGGAAAAAAAGGGGAAGAAACCTGAGGGAGAGCAACAGAGGAGGATCCCTCTCCCCGGATGGACAGAAGCAATAGATGTCATGTGGCCAGAATGAACAACGTAACGGAGTTACAGCACATTCAATGAATGTGACAGAAATGATTCATATAATGAGTAGTATGCATGGTCCATGATCCAGATAGCCACGACCCATTAAGCAGAAGGAGGTAGAGAGGAGGGGCATCCCAGGGGCAGTGGGAGGAGAAAGCAGGGCCATGGCAGCTGGCAGGACGGCTCCAGGCCAGTTGCATCAGCAGGGCCATGGTTGTATCAGCAGGGCCCCTGGTTGTATCAGCAGGGCCCCTGGTTCCAGGCAGCCACGAATCCATGGAAAAAGAAAGTACAGTTAGTAATATGCATTGAAGAGACAATCATTTATCCAGAAGGAGAGAAATATTCTGTCAGTATTTTTGTTTTATTTATTTGTTACAGAATACATCGACTAATCATATTAATGGCTGCATTGGCTACAAGTTGTAATGTTGAATAATGGTAAAAGCTTAAAGTGTAGTTGTGAATACTATAACAACAACAAAGAAGACTCGTAAAGTTAGAAACCTGACTAAATAATGTTAGTTATAAAGCATTATTTGTCATACATTTGCTAACATTAACCACCATCAGTGGTCATACCAGACCAAGCAGGGCTGCAGTGTACGGAGCATGGTGTCTTTTTTATTTATTTCTGCGATGATTTCTCCTTTCAAAAGTCACATAGTCTTGCTTTATAGTGCAGAAGCTCTCTGCCCGTAATGAATTACAATAAATGACTTCGGCATCCGACTGATGCACTTTTACTGTCTTAGAGAGAGTGAGTTTTGGCTGACAAGATCAACTGTCCCAAAATAGAAAATGAAGTTGTTCGTGTGTGTGTGTGTGTTTGCGTGTGTGTGTGTGTGTGTGTGTGTGTGTGTGTGTGCGTGCGTGCGTGTGTGTGTGTGTGTGTGTGTGTGCGTGTGCGCAGAAGAGAAACACTGAGCTCACGACCGACGGAAAGAACATTAATCTCAATTAAAAGACATAGATCCCAGAAGCCTCATACATATTACCACCACAATGACACCTTCTATAAAAAACTCATATTCATAGGCTTGTCCTCCAACACTTATGCAACGCAGAAACAGCTGTTCATGAATATGCTGAACCTTGCTGCGTACTGTGATCCTAACAAATGCACGCACACATTTATTAGGGTGTAAATTATAAGCTGTGCTAATTATTTTAAAAAAAAATCGTCTTTTGCAGAGATAAAGTGTGGGCAGCTCTTTGCGAATAATAACAATGTGTGACCTTAATGTTAAATGTGTTGGAAGTACTTACTGTACTTAATAAGTATGTGTAAAACCTTCCTACATTACATTTCTTCCACATGCTTTCCCTTGATTGAATAGGAACAAAATACAGAAACACATACTTATGGATACAAACACACTATTACATAAATACACTCACTAACACACCTCTCAGCAACAATCATAGGCTCCTATTTCGACACAGTGGCTCTTGGCATCATGGGGAAAACCTGGACACCCGACGGAAAATCCACGCACTCAAAACACACAGTGCATATTTAATTCATATCAACAGTATTATATCTTTATCTTTTCCTTTCTGCAACAGCAGAGACGCGACCTCAGATTCTACGAGTCGTCGAGTTGGTTTTGTATGAGGTAGTCTTGAAAGACTGCATACATAGCACAACATCATTACTGCTATGCTCTGTTAGTCATTCAGTGAGGCGGACACAGATCTAATCAAGAGTGCAATGCCACATGGGATGAGAGTGATCTTTGTGCAAAGATTAGAAAAGGGGTGGCTCTCCTAACAGTGACCGTCGATGATACGGTTTTTTCAGTTCCATGTTTAATCAATTCATTTAATAATATCTAGCAGTCTAGCAAAGACAAAAAAACACATTTCCTCAGTCCTGAGAACAGTTCTGGAACTAAAGCAAACCTTCCTGTCTGTGCTGATACTGAATCAAACCCCTGGTTAGGTAATGAACTGGAAAGGATCTGCAGCTCACTAAGAGCTGCCGGGCAATGGCCCCGACATCCTCTCTCCTGCTGCTTCTCTGAGCGACATGATAAGGGCTCCAGAATTAGGGAGATAGATAGGTATAGTATGGGCCAGGAATTGTAAACACTAATGTGCTCACTAAACTGACATCCATTAACAAGCTTTCTGAGGCCTGCTGTCAGTGGTGCGCTATGGCAAAAACATAATCATCTTCTCATACATCACAATGAGGAACAACATTAATGCTGAGATTTGGAACAAATATAGAAATAATGGAGTGGCATGTACAGATGCAACATGTTGACTGTTTCAGACAGAGAAAAAGGATAAGCAGCAGAGAAAATGTCCAACAGTGGAAGCTACTGCAGTCTGAATTAATGTTTCATCTTGTTCCTTGTAATTATTCAGCCAACCAGTCTTCTTTTTTTTTTTAGAAACTCATTTCCATGTTAAATATATTCAAGTCTGAGGTTACTGTAATGCATCAAGAGCATCCGGGGACTGTAGTGTTGATGTCAGCTTTCTGACTGAGCCAGTTGGGTGTGAGTTTACTGTGTCTTGCATTAAAATATGGTTCGAAGCTGCAGGATTTGAAACTTTTGGACACATTCAAGACTATCAGTGTGTTACATAATTGTAAAGAAAGCTCTCTGATACAGTACAGCAGAGAAAAGGCAAAGATGTTACATTAAACAATAGACTGACCTTGAACTAGACCACAAATTACTTTCACCACAGTCCAAACACAGAACCAACAAACTCTTTTAGTGTAAAACTCTCTCACACACTTTACAGCTGACACACCCACTTAGTAGAGACAAAGGTGGTGCTATCAGGCAGCTTCGGTGCAGATCTAAAAGCAGTGTAGAATAGGACATAATAGAATTGTGTTGCAACTGAATTTACTGAAACATGAATAGAGGGACAGGAAGAACTAGACACAAAAAACTAAATAAAGAAAAAAGAAACGGACAGAAATCCAGGTATGTTATTGTACATAGACACAGTTAAGGCGCAGTAACAGTGTAGGCTGATGTGAAATGGCCGACTGTTTACAGAGGCAAGAGAGGGCAAAGGGAAAGCAATAGGGAGCACTTTGGCCTGCCATCAGCAAGCTTTTAAGAGCCCGAATGAGGGGTGGCGTAACTTCATTAGTGCTCCTGGGCAGCAGTGAGAGCAGGTGGGGAGCATTTAGGGACTCAAGGGAGGGATCCCATCTGCAGCCATACAAGCAATTAGACACACAGAGTCTCTGCCACCTGCCTCGGCTGTGACAAATAGAAGGATGAAGATTGGCGTGTAATTATGACGGCTATCTAAGCCAACCGTGTGTGTAGTGTTGCTGTTCATGTTTGATTTTGATGTGTGTGTGTGTGTGTGTGTGTGTGTCAGAGGGATTTTAATATTCAAGAGTATAATAGTAGCACATGAAACTGCTGTCTGCAACTCAGGGAGGGTAGGGTGATGGCAAAGAGGGCACTTATTGATTCTAGACACTGTGAACACAGACTCTCAAAGGGAGTTACTAACTGTGAAATGGAAAAAAACAGGAACATTGTTAATGTGTTACTATAACAACAGTTTTAAGGTTGATTAAAGCCATGCCACTAAAAGCTCAGAAATTCAAATTGTGGGTGGGTGTTTTTTGATTCATTATTTTTATTATTTTCGTTTACTTTTATTATTATTTGTATTTCTTCTTATTATGTTTCCTGTTATTTTCTTCCTTACTATTGTAAACTGATTAACACATACACAAACAATGAAAACACGTGTTCTCTGATCCTTGTATGTCATATTGTGCATACTTATTAATAAAGTGTATATATATATAAATATATATATATATATATATATATATATATATACATACATATATATATATATATATATATATATATATATATAAAGAAATAAAAATTCCCATTTGTACACGAAGAAAGTAAATAATCCCTTCATGTTCCTTCATTTTAGTGATGATAATGTTTACATCGCATACCTGAAAAATCATTCTCTAAGTGTCTGGATCAAAAGTAAGGAAAGGAACACACACATTTAGGTCTATTTTACAAACTCTGAAGTATGTTTATAATCCATAAAATAATTGGTCTCAAAGTAAATACAGTGAACCTTCATTAACTAATCTCCAATCATTTCTCCTTCTATTCAATGGAAACCTTTGCTTGTGGTATATAGGCGTGTTTTTGTTGCTGGGTGCCACGTAGAGAGTTAACATACGCAATAACACAGTAACTGTTGCCATTGCCAAGTTCTACAAGCTAAGGATGGCTCACTCCATCCTTCACTGTGTTTTGCCCTGTAGCAGCATCTAGTGGACACATAATGTCATAGCAGCGCACTAGTGATAATACATTAAGTGTAAAGTAAAAGGATGCACATCAAATTTGTGATTTGCATAATGAGAGCAGCAGATTCAGATATTATGACCCTATTTCAGACAAATAAAGTGGCACATTTGGATTCACCAGTTAATTTCAAAGGTCTAAAAAACATGTACAGATCATTTCAAAACGACAAGTCTAAAACACCACACTATGTGAATTTGTCTTCTATGTGTATATGTATATGTGTATACGGGTTGTGTGCTTTGAGAAAAGTGAAACATAAATGCAGTGACATTTTCTTAGGTCAGATGTACACTGACCTGAGAAAAAGTCACTGCACACTCGGCTGTCTCTTTGCGTGTCAGCACTGAAATAAGTGTGTAGCTGAAGAAGAAGAAGAAGAAGAAGAAGAAGAAGAAGAAGAAGAAGAAGAAGAAGAAGAAGAAGAAGAAGAAGAAGAAGAAGAAGAAGAAGAAGAGATTTTCCCTAATTATCCAAGAAACACATTCAAGGACTTCCTTTGTCTGATTGTATTTATGAAGACTTTATCTTAACTTTTGTCTTAATCTCGGGCACTTAAACACATAGTTTTGTAGGTTTGAGTGAAGGAAAAACAAGTCATACGTTGATACATTGGTCATATTTTTTATAACATTTATGATATTTGCCCTTTCCCTCAGTTTCCCATTAGGAGGAAGCAGCATCCTTTTCCTCTCCTGCAGTGAGTAGCCTAGGGCCAGCTCATTACTATTACTGCGGATGAGGCAGCCACTGGATGTTAGCTTGAAAACAAACAAATCACAAGAACAAATAGACATGAGTGTTTCCAACTGTATGAAGGAGATTTAATGTAGACCGCTGTGTGGTTGTATTAAGCACATCACATTGTGTTCTCTTTCCTCTTTGTCTTCTGATTAATATTCCTCCTTACCGCTTGCACACGCTTTCAGCCCAAAACTTACGTCACATTTCCACAAGTTTAGCTTTTTACATGTTCTGTGGTTTCTAAAATATTGACCTTTCTAATTTTAGCTTTTTCCCGTACTGTGAAGAAACTATGTTTGGCACACAGATGTTTGACAAGGATGCCAATAGTGCCATCCTGTGGCCAGTGTTGAAGCGCTCTGATTGTTGGCTTCCTGCAGTCATACTCTTACAGATATGACTTCTATCTGTGTTGCTTATTATGTAATTAGCGCAGCTTCAAAGGAAAACGTCATTCTCCACCTTTTAACCAACACCAAAGACCATGAAAGGAGGCAGTATGAAATACACACAGAGGTTGCCAAGATTTGACTTTGATTCTATGAATACATGCATACATGTATTAAGTTCACTGAGTTCAAAAGGAGCAAAGCAGCAGGCTAGTTAGTCATCTAAACAGGGATTTGTACCAATTTACTGTGTAAACCGAAAGCATTATTTACACACTAATACAATTGGAGTTACATGCAGATTTTTTATTTTAAGAATATTTAAGAATTTTCTACCACATGGAACAGCATTCTAACATAAAAATAAAAATCGCAATATTCTTCCTTTGACTAATCAATATGAAATCGAGTATTTGATTACTTGATCTGTAAAAAAATACAAAAAATAAAAGTGAAAGTCTCCCTCATGCATGTCTTTATCTTGCGCCATAAAAAAGCATTTACTCATATATGCATGAATGCTGAAATGGGCCCACATGCAATGTCCCTCCCGTGTAAATTCCAACATCCACACACACAAACACACCAGCACCCTCCTCCACCCACACGCTCAATATCAGGGGTAAACCATGTGACAATCCAGTGAAGCAAAATAATGTGGTCTTCCTCATCTATTTTGAACAAAGTAGGACACTGAGTCAGACCCTGTGATATGAAGGCACAGAGCAAGATAATATGGACCACTGAAATTAGAACGTTGATACAAACCATCAATTTGAAAATGCATTTACAAGATGGATACACTTTTAAGACGATGCATTTGATTGGCAATAATGGTAAGATGTCCAGTGGCATTCAAGCGTGCCTCCCCTTTTATCAAGGGGCCCAGTGTTTTTTCTTAAACACTGTTCGCTCTGTCACACACAGAACGACATGATCAATACAATTTTGCTTTCAGGCCCGCTATTAGCTCGTCGTCAACTGGAGGATTGACCATTCTGAAGGCACAAGGGAAAGCTCACTAGCAACTTCCACTACTGTCTGTCACATTCAAAGACACTAAATACTCTATAGTCCATTTTAACTGTCCACTGATACAATGTATGTCCTGATAATCAGCTTTACACATTCACCTTTAAATCTGTCTTGTCTGCGCTGACTGAAGTAGATTCAAAATGTGCAGTCAATATCAGAATATATTGTAGCAAAATGCATAATTTAAAGAGGCACAACATATTCTAGTCTATACAAATGTTAAGCTTAAGGAATTTGTGCGGATCAAAGATTTACTTACCCAGGTAATGAAAAGGTAGTTTGAATTTAATACAGAAAGATGCTTTATGTTGTACATGCTGTTCCATACTGGGCCAGGTGAAGGATGACAGATTAAATAATCTCACAAATCCATGCCTATTTTTTGAATCCAATAAAGGTTAATCTAGATATAGATAGTCTCCATTTTTACAATTTAGGATTTATTTATTTATTTACATTGTTGGATCATGTATCATTCTTGTAAAGCCATTTTATATATATATATATATATATATATATATATATATATATATATATATATATATATATATATATATATATTTAAAGATCCATTTAACCATTACAAAATATTAAACCAGATATTCATCACATGGACGTATAATCTGAGATGCAATAGTAATATATCACAAACCCATCAACGGGTGAGCACACATATATACCTCAGTTTAAAAAGGTATGATGCATGCCCTTACTCTCCTTTGTAATAAGAACTGTGACATACACAAATACTGAATAAAGGCAGACACACGCATGAGGTCAGGCTGTATTGAGATCTATTCCTGTTTCTGACAGCTTCACGCATCACTGCTTGGTTTTGTCTGAGCCAATAAGCAAATGGCTCACTGGCTGTTTCTTTTTACTGCAGCGGGAGTTAACAAGAGCTTGGCAGAAAAAAATGACTGAAAAGGAAAAAAAGAAATGCTGAAAGGTGTGAGACAGAAGGAGAGAGATCAGACCACTTATTACAGTGACGTGAATTTGTTAAGTGTACATCAAACAGGAGAGCCGTGTCACGCCGGATGGACCAATAGGAGGCAGAGAAATGGGGCCACTTATGACATCAATGCTGGCATGGCATGAGAGTTGCCTGCATGAGGGAGCTTTCCAATGAGTAGACAGACGGAGTGAGCATACAGTGATACTCCAGTCATCAGCAATACGAAAACAACCCACACACTTTCTGCTTCATAATCCATGTTTGGCTCATTTTGCACGAGCCAAACATTTTCTTGTTTTTCATTTACACTAATGTTTACATACAGAGCATAGATACACAAAGATTGAAAAACATTCACAGATGGTGATTCCTGCAAAACATTACACACTGTGATATAACATGTGTGCTATATGTTCTGTTCCGCTGTATGTTATATCTGCAGAAAGTGTGCGGATATCTTTTCTATCAGTTTGAGCTTTTTGATACTTCCAGCATCTTAATTAAGATAAAGCTGGGTGGTTATGCTGCTATGTTCTTGATAAAATCCTTTATATACAAATGTAAACTATGTCCCAATATATGCAAATATTGTGCATAATAGGTTGCCTTTTTGTTCCAACATAATAGCACAACATTCATATTTGGACATATTGGAAAATGTATTTATTTATCATGTGCATAGTCAGATATGTATCACTTTATAGTTAGTGGTGGAGTCTGTCATTGCATTACAAATTATTATTATTGATAGAAAATAGCAAATGCAAAATAGTGTTTCAACGATTGAAGTACATATTCTAGATAATATAATAAACTTTACTGTAAGTTGTATTAAAAAAGGTCACACTCACACACACACAAACACACACACACACACACACACACACACACACACACACACACACACATAAAGGACTATGGAGTAATCCAAGTCGTCAGATCAGATTTCTTTCCTCAGCAAAGAAATCAGTGTTTGTGTGTGTGTGTGTGTGTGTGTGTGTGTGTGTGTGTGTGTGTGTGTGTGTGTGTGTGTGTGTGTGTGTGTCTGCTCATACCATACTCCACGGTTTTGTTACTCATCACAAACAGAGCAGAACAGAGTATTACTGTACGTTTTTGATTCTGCTGGGTAGTTAAGATATAACACATCATCCAAAAACGTTTATCATTTATCAATATACTTTACAATAATTGCATTTTGCAAGTAGCTTGTTAACATGTATACATGTGCAAGTCTTAAATTCAATGCAAATCAGCAGGCACGAACATGTGTACATGCATGATTCATGAATATTGATGGTAGTATCTACACACAGTGTGTATAGTATGTACTGTGTGCGAGGTAATGCCAAAACGTTATTGATTCCAGAGAGAAGGATATATTATCACACACACACACACACACACACACACACACACACACACACACACACACACAGCCACACACTTTGTGAATGAGCTCTTATTGATCGGAGACCTTCACTTTTGAAGAGATGAAATCCCTGACAACTTGTAATGCCTTTTAAATGCGCATTATGTAGGGAGCAGTAATGTGGCGATCCCTGGGGTACTGACAGTGGCACTCATGCATGCTGTTTTGTGTACATAAACAGTAAATGCATGCAAACACATGCACACAATCACTAACACTTTTCTGGCTGAACTGATATGTTGTGCCCTGCAAACATGCTGTTTTCGACCAATATTTGAGTCATGAACGGCCATTCAAAGTGTGCTGATGCTCCATTCTTCAGGCTTGGTTTGGAAGCAACAACGTTTACCAGTAAAAAAAAAAACACGGACCACTTGGCTGAGGTGGCATAAAGCAGCTGGATGAGGTGGCCCGAACATTCTCTAAACAAATGTTTCCATAACAATGCTTGGTAATATCATGCCCCAGTGGTATTATTTTTGCGTGTTCATGGTTTCATAACAACCTAATCAGCTATTGCCAAACGTGAGGTCAAGGCAAGGTCTCATAAGAAAGGACACTGCTAATGCTCAGTGTCACTCAGGAAACGGCAATGAGAGAGAATCACAAACTTTGAATAGAAGTACCTCTGAGGATTGTGGGAAATCTATGATGTCATGACATTCTTCTCAAAAGGGGACGTGACTAATCAGAGGGGCCTGTCAACTTGTCCCATTATGTTCCCACATTGTTGAAGTGATAATGACAAATTGTGCATGTCTTTGTTCATACATATATTTGTATGCAATGATACAAGTATGAAAGCATTCATGTTGCATTCACACTGCCTATGTCGACCGTGACTATCTGTGCACACTGTGAATTACTAAGACTCTAGAAGAGAAGCATGCCTTGTTATATCAATAATGTATTATAAAAAAAAGAGTTTCTAATACACAACATGAGTTTTAAGTGTTGGGAACAAATTGAGGATTGTCCATCTGGCTGCACTCACAGTAGTAAAAACAATGCACATTAAGTCCAGAATAACTGCAGTATGTAGAATAATGATGTGAATTTTCCATGGGCACTCATTTACAGAAGCTGATGTGATTGTTACAAGAAATACCCCTCTGTTAAAGACCCCTGGGATGTTACTATACATAAATCTGCATTTCCATCTACTTTCTTTCTTTTTTCTTCACCCTCCCTCCCGCTCTCTGTTGCTTTAAGCCCACAGCTCCTATGGGAAGGTGTTTGGACGATAAGAAACGGTCTGGAGAGCGGGGAGCGGCAGGAAGGGAGCGGGGGAGTGGAGAAGTGGGGCTTTCACAGCTGTTTCTAGTGCGTTATTATTATTATCTTTCTATTTATGATTCCCAGATGTTTGTAAGGCAAATCCTGGTTTAGCCATGTACACATGCACACAGGCACATGACGCACACGTCAGGATAAATTGCTCCTTTGTGAGTGTATTAGGTATTTAGCACATTGATTTGCTACGGTGGTGCATTTTGATGCATAACTTTAACATGTTGCATTGTTCAGGGACTACTTTACGAAGACTAGAGGGAGGAAGAAACATATAGTATGAGGTATTGACAGTAGCTGTGACAGAGGGGAGTGTTGCTCATTTACTCTCTGTAGCTTTTTGCTGCTTTTCTAAGGAGTCAAACCATTGACCTTGTGGGCACATGCACAGTGCTGTAACCTTGTATCTACCTCCATCTCCCAACAGTACTTTCCAAATTGTAGA
Source organism: Taurulus bubalis (assembly GCF_910589615.1). Lineage (NCBI taxonomy): Eukaryota > Metazoa > Chordata > Actinopteri > Perciformes > Cottidae > Taurulus > Taurulus bubalis. The sequence goes on from NC_136598.1 coordinate 16,126,441, forward strand.
GCATTACATCTTTTGTGTTTGTTACAATATCCCTACTTATTTTTATTTAAAAAAAGGCCTATTCTGTGATGTTTGAATTGGATGTAATACATCCACAAGATAGAATGGTTCAAACCAAATGAACAACTAAGAAACAAACTATATGTGCTATATGCTTATAGCTTTGGAGTTTGTGTTCTCTTCTCGTATACTCTCTTTCAAAACGTCTTTCAGGATGTTTCTCCTCACCTCTCTGGATGCCCACCGCTGGGTTTATGGCTTCACAGATAAGGCCAATTACATGTGCTTCCAGGTATGCCTGCTTACTGTGAGCCAGTGTGACACTGGTACAATGGACCAATAATGGCTCTCTTGCTGGGCAATAAGCCCATAAGGATAATGACTAAATGGACTAGGCTTTTCCTTATGCCTCTCCAGTTGCGTGCTTTCTCCCCTGTATAGTGCTTTTATGCCCGCTTGTGTGTACATGTGCATGTGGGTATGTATACATGAATGTATTTAAATAAAGAGCAAGCCAGAAAACCTTTGTAAGGTAATACCAGGCTGGGAAATGTAGTACATCTTTAGCTGCATTTCCTCCCAGTTGGTGGCCTCTGTATCCTTAGTGAGGAGCATCGGGAGGGGGGGGGGGGGAGGGGGAGGGAAGGAGCCTCTTTGAATTGCCTGAGGAACACAAACAGACCAGCAACCCTGCAGGGAAATCTCCATTGGGCAGTTTGTATCCACAAGCTCAGTCTTTTGGTCACTACCTGGCAATGATGTAGCCACAGCACTTCCTTAATAATTCATGTCTCAACGCTTTTAACGGTTACTTGAATAAGGGCAGGAGGCTCCAGAATAACCGGTTCCATGCGATTTGTTGTCCTGCCATGCATGATAGCAAACATGTATAGTTCTTCTGAACAGCTACACAGAAAGACAAAAATGATAAGGCAGCCATCATAGTAAGGTGATACATCTTGATATATGGGGACAACAATGCTCATTTTCATGCAGTCCATGCTGGAACAAATTCATGTTGTTTGGAGGTCAATCGTTAGTGTGAAAAGTGACAGAAATAGTTGTGAAAATAATGAAAAGGAATTATTTCAATTCCGCCAACTTTCTCATCTCATGTCAATGTTGGATTGTCAGTTGCTAGAAAGGTCTTTGGGTTGGGGGTTTCCAACGCTTTTCAAACATCCAACAAGCACTTGAGCATACTTAGCCTACTGACAGCCCCTGTTTTCTCATTTGAGATGTGCCAGAGCGGTCTTTATCATGACCGTATCTTAAACATTTTAGTCCAATTATGCAAGAAGAATGAAGTAACCCTTATGCCACAAAACTGACATGAGGGTGACATCATAAATATGAGAGGGAATAAGGTCCTTTCAAAATTCTGATGGCCACCTTGAACATGCTTGACTCAATGCACCCGGTCTTAGTGTACAGGTTGTGGACCATTTAACTACCTGGATGGAGTCTGCATCATTTACTCGACATCTGAGGTTTAACTTTCGAACAGCGTAAGAATAATTTACATTTGCAACAAAGACGAAATTTTTCTTATATGTTCTGTCGAGAGCAGTTATTATTACCAATAAAAGATGAATGTACTATAATAAGGCAGAATTATGCTTCTTTATTTATTTTAGTAGAGAATGTCAGGGTATAACAAATGACTGCAATAAAGGACTGGCTGCATGATGGAATTCAGTCCTCCACACATATGCATTTCAAAGCTCTTATGAGGGGGGTGGGGGGTAATGTGACAAACAAATTCAATAGAGCAGAAGAGATGAATCGACACAGAAGAAGAAAAACAGACTACTGTTTCACATCCAAACAGTTCTACACAATTGTACCAGAAATTCACTCGTTCATGTACACACACACACACACACACACACACACACACACACACACACACACACACACACACACACACACACACACATATTTAGCCAGTATTTAGCCAGTGTTGACCATTAAACAATGCTAGTGTGGTATTGGCTATGACATGAAAACAGCCAACTTTTTGTAAGCAAGTAAGCTTTAAAGACTGATCCACTGTGGCAGCATTTCCCTCTTTTGTCTGGAATTCAACTAACTTGAAACATCCATCGGCCAGTCGCACAGCAGTGTTTTTGGTGGCCGTCCAGAATTAAAGTGCTGCAGAAGCTTAACCACCACAATGTCCCTCAGGAATGGTTTCTATTTCAGTGTAAGTACACTGTCTGCCAATGGATATGGATGATGTGATTGGAGGAGGTTTGAAGGAGAGAGACAGGAATATTTTATCCCAGAGCAAACCTGCTTGGCAACTTGTTTTGGCTGTTAAGCTTTGATCATCTTGTGTATTGTAATGCTTAGAGCTGAACAAAATACATGTATTATTTGGAACGGTACAGTAAACCCAGTAATACACAGCTTTATTACTGGGTTACTTTGTTTCTGTTACAGTGTAAGGCAACACCCCATAAATCTATCCTCTGTTGTGTATAGCAAAGAGCACCTCTAATCTGACTTAATGATGCCATTTCTTTTAGCCCCACATGGATCCTGGGGTATAAACTTTGCATCACTTTCCAGGTCTCACTGCAGCGTTAATTGACGTATCGCCTCTTTACTTCACTCCAGCCAACATATATGTAAGTGTGGCTGGAGTTCTTTACAAAACAATGATGACAAGTGTAAAAAAATAGCTGAAGTCAGTGCAGTAGTGATGAGAACAGGGAGGAGCCGCAATCTTAAAGACGGGCATGGAGGCATGGACTGCTGATCTGCGTTGACCAGAGTTCAACCAAGGACAGCAGTAAGGGAGCGTACGATGTTAAGACAAAGGGAAGATCGTGCTTAATGGACTGGTTTTGTCCCTTCCTGTAACATCAGCAGGGATGTGAGGTCTGGGCCTCTCCTTTAACTGGTACAAAAGGCCAAATTGAGGGATAATTGTTGCGGCCCTCAGTTGATTCTAAACTTAGAGTTGGGTTTGTTTGTATTGGTGCTGCATCTCCTTTCTCTCACTGTGTGTGTTTTCTTCTCTGTTCACATTTGTGTATCTCTGGTTTCGTATTTGTGTGTACTGCACTGTACTGTGTACTGTGTACTAAAATATTTTTCAAAAAATTCATTTAAACTTTGTGATTCTGTTTCGGCCAGCAGAGAAGGCTTAGCAGGCCCTGTCGGCCCGCCACTGGTGTACTGGTGTTATTTTTCAAGCATGTGCAACCATGCATGCAAGTGTCTTTCCCTGTCAGCCTGAGTACATCTTAATGTTAGCATTTGGAAATGTTTTAGAACTTTGGCTGCATGCTATGATGTCATCATGTTATGGGAATTATGTTTATTTGACGTTTTAAGGAGAGATTTTCACACCTTGTTCGGATATATGAGGTTGAACAAAGTTATATGGCTAATATGTTGCTTTTCATAACTGGTCAAAAAACCCAAGCTTGACACAGTAACACTTGAAAGTCTCGCTCTCCTTCTTTGACTCTCTTTCCACCATCTCTGTCAGTCAGCAGCTCTGCACTGATAGGTTAATAGGTTAAAGGTGTATATAGCTCTTTAGGCTTTACTGAACGGTGTGTCAAGTATAATTAGCAAAAGACAACTATATTAAAATGATCAATCAATTTGGCAACTTATTAAAATAAATGTACTTGCTGGAAAATGTGTTACAATAATGAAGTTGCTGCAGTCAGTCCTGCTCTTGAAACAAAAAAGCTGCTATGCTAATCATACCACCAGGGAGGTACTTTAGCCCCAGGTATGCAATGTTTGACATTGCAGTGATTGGTAATGTGCCAACATAGAATCTGCACTGACATAGAGGCAAACAGCAGAAGTAACCCGCGTACCGTAATACACAGAGGACTATGCAAGAAAGCTCAAAAGCACATGTCCCAAAATGTCAAACTACTCCTTTAATAGTAATTATTTGTGGGTAAAGATAGCCAAATATAAGTATCCAAAAGTTTGCATAGGTTTGTATGATAATACAGTAAGGTCTAACTTACTTCATATTTTTGTGTTTTGTGTTGTCTTTTTAAGACAGTTACATGCTTCAGTGAGATTGGTATTGTGGCAAGAAAGGAGAAGCTTTATAATTATTGTAATGTGATGCATGTATTGTGAAACCACATCATTAGGTAAGTAATCATTCTGCAACGTATGCTGTAGTGGGACAAACAACAAACAACACAATATTGTGAATAGCACAGATGTATAAATAGACTATTGGCATAGGGTTCAAAAGCATAAAACAACTCACGCTAGATGGGATACTTGTCCGGAGGACAGCAAGAGCCCTTGGAGTTGCACACATGAAAGCACACACACACATACGCACACAGACACAGTCCCTCCTCTATCGCCCTCCTTCTTATCTCCTCTCTTTCTCAAGTAAACCAAAAAAAAAAGAAGTCAGGCCACTCAGGCCTGACACTTCTCCACATGTTCTGCAGAAATGGATTTGTTTCATTTACATATTACTGTATTGGGAGAGTAGGTGCAGCTTACTGCTCATATTTGGTTTTGTTTTATCAATGCATCCATGTGAGGATGCTTGCATCATTATGACACCCATTTGGGTGACTTGGTCAGATAATGAGCTTTTTGTCTGCGATGGAGTGTGGTTTGTGTGGACGTGTGAGTGTGCAGGATGTGTAAGGCTTAGGTGTATGCTTGCATGCATGTGTTGCCATGTATTTGTATGATTTACGTATGGACAAAAACCTGCTGTTTCGTAGCTTGAAAAGTACCCAAAATGGAGTTTGGGACAACACGTGTGCTGCACTGCTCTGTCTAATCAGATGAAAGAACAGGAAACAGTCAGTTTGAGTCAAGTGTATCCATAAGCAGTGTTCTGCATGTGCACACACACACACACACACACACACACACACACACACACACACACACACACACACACACACACACACACACACACACACACACACAATGCATGCACACATACTGAACCCTTCCAGAAACTTGCACAAGCAGCTCTGTTCTTTCATGATGCCAAACTTCCGTTATATGAAAGCCCAAGAAATCCTCAAATTATTTTTGAGTTTCTATGCAAATTCAAGAAAAGATTATGTCATCAGACTTTAATCAGCTATATTTTCCTTTATTTCTCAGCTCTGAAGATATGTATAGCATCTTTCTTTTCTTTTCTTTTGGTTTATAAGTCCATAATGTTACTGTTTTGGTTCACTCCCACCATTCACATTAGCATTGTTTTAAGTAAAACATAAAACATGTTAAACTTTCTGTGCACTACTTGCTCTGCACCAAACAGCAGACAAACACAGTTAGAGACTATTAAGTAGGGTTGGGTACTGGACGTGTTGGCACCGGTTCCAACACATCCGGTACCTACCAGACCGAAAAGCAACGCAGATTTCGGTGCTTTCTTCCGGTGCCTGAGCCGATTTAAATACTTTTTTTTTTTACACTACTCTGTAAAGTTGCTCGGTATATAGATACTAAAAAGGTAGCGCGGTACCGGTACGTTAAAAACGATAAGATTTTGATGTATCGATACTATTAAAATAGCGCGGATCCGAGCGCACTCCTCTACTCTTTGTTGTCCACCTGCATGCAGAGCGGGGCTCAAGGGGGCGGGGCTTCCAGCGCTCACACAACACTCACAGCGCGCGCACACAGAGATCGCTGCAGACACGAGCACGAGCTTTTGAACGTCCGTCCTCGGCTTGCTGGAACAAATCTCTCAAGTTGATATGAATGATAACGTGTAGTCCAGTAAAGCAGCAGTTTGTAGAATCCGACAGTGTCTGAGTTCTGTTGCACACGGTCCCCATCAGGCCACCTGATGCTTGTGACTGTTCTTTTTTTAAATATATATTGTTTATAGTTTGAAGTTAAAAGGTTTAAAGCTGTAGTTTGAAGACAAGTGTGTTGCGTGTGTTTATTTATTTATTTATATGTAAAGTATACTTTAAACAGTTTATATATTGTTCAATTTTAAGAAAAGGAATTTCCTTGGTAATAAAAAAAGTATCGGTTCAGGCACCGTTTAGGCACCAGTATCGTTTTAAGAGTATTGGTTTTCACCGGTATCGGAAAAAACCCAAACGATACCCATCCCTACTATTAAGTGAAAATAATAAAGTCTTTAGTAGCTAAAAACCCAGATATTTCCCTCAGGAGTAGGTGGAGACCAAATCAGAACAAAAAGGAGAATGAATATTGGAAGTAGATTCATCAGGCTCCCTACTGATGGCAACATGTTCTACATATAACATGTCTATGTTGTGCTCACAACTTGTTTCTGCTACTCCCAAGCGATCTAAAAAAAAGCAGTGCAGGTTTAAGTCACATTATTCTTGTACTTTGTACATCTTGGCTTACTCACCTTGGAGTAAAATTATTTAACCCTGCAGATTCAAGAAAGACGCTGCACGAACCCACCAGGATCTACTTGATGAAAACAGAACACTGACACTTTTCTTTACTTTTTGTAAATTTGCTTCAAATATCAACATATTTGAATGGAAACACAACTTGTGTTTCTAATACTATACAAAACTGTAAAAAACTGTTCGTCACCCTCATCTTGTAGCATCAGTTGTCGGATCTTGTCACAAACATATAAGGCAACAGGCTGTTAAATATTCATAACATCAACCCTTTCTATATAATTCATTGGTATTTCCTGTAAGCCGCCACACCTCACGTCTCTTCATCTCGCACCACTTATACTGCCACACCAGGTTGGACCGTATATTTGTTCTGTTTAAGTGGGATTTGTAAAGCACAGTGGTCCTGCTGTGTGTGTGTGTGTGTGTGTGTGTGTGTGTGTGTGTGTGTGTGTGTGTGTGTGTGTGTGTGTATGTATGTGTGTGTGTGTGTGTGAGTGTGTGTGTGTGTGTGTGTGTGTGTGTGTGTGTGCGTGCGTGTGTGTGTGTGTGTGTGTGTGAGTGTGTATGTTATCCCAGTGGATCCCAGTGATTTGTAGATAGCTAGACAAAACACATTGATAGAGGGTCAGTCAGAGGTGGAAGAAGTGGGAGGGAGACGCACAAGAATGGAGAGACTGTGTGCAAATAAATTGGACTGAGACCAGTGGTGAAGCACAGGTACATCTTGTGATAAAACATCTTTCCTTTTCTCTGTCTCTTCATACGACGAGGTCACACAGTACCATGCAAATAAATAAAGAAGCAGAGTACTCTGAACCACATCTCCTGTAATCGCATATATCAGGGGTTCCTACACTTTTAGTGCCAATGCCCCCCAAGTTGCATTAGCTTAGACTTCTTTAAAACATTCTTGGGAATACAAGGGCCTATGGCCAATTTAAAGAACCTTTCAAATATATGTATTTACCTTATAAATTCATTAATAATTAAATGTCTAGTTCTAATCTTAAATTACACCATTCAATTTCAATGTTTGTTTTCCATTAAAAGATTAATACCGCCAAGCTAGCTAGCAAAATATGAGCAGCAGAGTAGCTTCTTGGCAGGCACAGACCATTGCAGAACAACTCTGATAACGATAATAATCCTAGACACATACTTGCACATAACTTATATACAAACTGACACATACTGACACAAATTTATATGCAAACCATTCAATGTGAGATATGGCAATGCTCTTAATTTCTTATATGCTAGTCCTTTTCTGGCCTTTGACGACCTAAGTGACACACACACACACACACACAGACACACACACACACACACACACACACACACACACACACACACACACACACACACACACACACACACACACACACGTACACCGAGGCCACTCTCACAGACCTGATAAGCAGTCCACAGATTCCTGAAGGGTTAGAAGACACAACTTGTCATGCTATCATGCTGCTGACGCAATGCTGCCCAATAAAGAGACTCTTTCTTAGCTTGAACAACAGGGACTGACTGGATGATGAGATCCAGCAGCAGCAGCAGCAGCCCGTATTAGGCCGGGCGACTGGGTCAGTTCGGAAGAGAAGTTTGCAATTTATTTTCTCCCAAAAAAAACATAGAAAGGTCTTGGAAAAAGACACAAGAATAAAATGCATAGTTCATTATTATCTTGTGAATTGTCTCTCTGTTGCCATACATGCACATACAGACCTATAAAGAGCGAGTGTGCCTCATAAACTTAAAATGAACTCATAAACAACTCCTAATCCATCATATGGTAACAATTAGGAAGAGACAGAGCTAGACTGTATATGTGTGGTGCGGGTTGGGGTATTGCATGCGTGCATATTAGTGTAATCTTTATATTTTCTTGTTTAGCAAAGCTTTTTCATCAAATAAACTGGAATACGTAAAATCCCATACCTTTGGAATGATTCCACAGAGCAATTGTGCATTATTTGCTAATTAAGAGACAACCTATAATTGTTGAGGTCTCTGCTAAATGTTTCCTCCCGGAGGAAGACAAGTTAAATGTTTACATTTGTGTCAATCATAGATTGCTGTACGTGACTTCTGGAAAACATAAATCATCTTAAATCTGCAAAACAGCCGTCTCTGCATTCCTCATTATTTAAAAAGTGATGATGTAACTATATACCAGTGGATACAATACCGTACATCCTGTTCATCTTGTCGGTTTGTGGACAATCAGTGCTGCCTTGTTCTCTCATCGTAGTGCATTGATGTATTTTGCTTCACTGTAACAGATCTCAGGCAACATTGGTTCTCTATGACGTCCACAGCTTCCTGTATCACTATTCAGTCAATGTTTCTTGCATGAAAGACTTCTGCACTTTCATTCCACTTACAATAACCAAAGCCGTGATGAAGATCTTCAAAGTTCTCAGTGCAGATAATGTTTAGGACAGGTTTTATGTTAAGCTTTTTTCTAGACTTGTCAATTCACAAGGTAGGTTTGTCTTTGTCACGGTAAATGATTTAGTGAGAATTCAGTGGCTTTGCTTCAAATGTGAAATGCTGTTTTTCTCTCTAAAGGAAAGGAAAATGTTTTCATGATCAACAGGCTCTGCAGACTTTCTTCATGCTGTCAGTTTTGCGTCCCGTGTATTTTCAGCTGCTCAGAGATGGCAGATGGTGCAACAAGCAAGTGAACGGCACCACAACACATGTTGGTGTCGAGCCAAAAGAAAGATGACATGATATATTCCTGCACTTCTTGCCTAGATGGACCAGTTACTCACTCACAATTACTTATATTTGAATTTGAATGATGATAAAAAAAAAATGATAAAGAATTAAAGCAATACAATCAATATGTCCATTTCAGGAAAATTACTTCAACAGCAAATAAGTGCACAAAAAAAAGGTTGCAGATATACTTTATTTCTGCCTTCAGCTGATCATAGTTATGTCCACAAGCACACCTTATGATTGGCTCTGTATGTTTAACTAATGCAACTTTTCTAATTCTCCGTATGGATGTTTGAATGGGCATCAACATACACAGTACAGTATAGTACAGAGAAAGTGTCAGAGCAGTATAACTTTTCTGATGTTTGGCGAAACACAGAGGGGTGGAGGAAAAAGTGAGACAGCAGTCATCTCAATGCTGCATAGCTCACAGAGACAAGTCACAGAGACGGTTGAAAAGTCCGAAAATTACAACATGAAAACAGAAAATTCACCCTTTCAAAATTAATGAAACTGTTCAATATCAATATTTCCTTTGTGCAATAATGTAGATTCAACTTTTAAGTTATATTTAGAACTTTAACTTTTTAATAATTTATCATAGGCCTAACTTTCTTTTTTTTCTTTTTCTAATGCTTCTTGTTATTGCGAATGAGAATTTATATTTACTGTTCATTTGATTTTATATTATTTATATTATGTACACTTTTTACTTATTTGTTAAATGTTCAAAGCAAATTAACACATATAAAATGTAACAAAATGATTGTAATGGTCTATTCATATTTATCAACATGAATCAGATAAGTTTATGACAGTATGGCAATACTTGTTAAACCTGTGCAAGATTGTTTCGTTTGTTTTTCATGGACGTCCGAATGGCGCGTCACTTTAAATGTTGCTGCTGCTGTGGAGCGGCGTCACCTTCTTTCCTTGAAAGAAGATAAATGTATCCTATACTAAAGTAGCTAGGAAAGGAAACATTGAAGTACCTTTCTTTAGCATTTAGAGAATTTAAACAGCTCTTATCATGGCGGCCACTTAGATACTTCCAGGCCATTTCATTCAGTTAGGAACCTTTCTATAAGGCAAAAGGACTTTTCGACCGCAGCCATAGCACCTTCTCTCCTTTCCTTCTCACCTTTGCACATCTAGACGGGTTCAGCCAGAGTTACAACCTGCAGTCTCCTTCAACAAGCACAAACACAGGCAGTCTGTTGTCCCTGGTAGCCAAACAACTGGCCAGTGACGTCTTTCCAGCCCAGTGTGTCAGAACATGACGGATAGTTTAATGAGCACATTATCCCAAAAAGGTTATGACAACAGGAACACATTCTACAATGTCTAAAAGCAGAAGTTACACATGCAGCAGTAAGAGGCTGTAAACTTTACCCATGTGTATAGCTTGGAGGTAAACCAAAAACAGTCATACACTCAGGTTTGGTTTGCATTTTTACAGCCACAAAATAAAATATAATGATGTGTCACTGCAATGTGTAACCATGCATTGTGCGTATGTTTATGTGTGGGTGTATGCTTTGGAAATCCTTGGCTCATTAGCAGAAGTTAGACAAAAGCTTTCTTTAACCTGATGTGTTTCTTTTCCTCAGCAATACATTGATTTGAACATAAAGCCTGACTTAAATGGTATAAGAGAAACTAAATTAAATCAGAATCCACTGAAAATGGCCTACGACCCTGGACGTTCCTCCTGGTGTCCTTCTGTGTGGTGTGGACGACATATTTAATGTGAACGGCCAGATCGCCAGAGCCCCAAGGTCTCAGTTAATCATGAAAAAGCTTAATAGTGAAGCATAACAAAAAATTTAATCTGTTATTATTATGAGTCACCCCATCATTTGGAAACTTGTAATTCAAGCTGTTTTATAATACTATTTGTGCTCATGATTGAACCTGGTGTACTTATTTTAATCTTTGTTACAATAAATAGAAGCCATGTGTCCAGAACATATTTGGAGTTTTATTTTTGAGGGGTCTTTGTTTTTTAACATAGCATATGCCTGGGTTGATAAGGTCAACATTTGTGAATAACTGAACTGCTTTTGCTACTCCATCACTTGCACCTTAATATAGTCACATTATGCAGTTGTCATGCACATGAGGAAAACACATTGGGATTTCACCTTTTATGACAAGTATTTCAGATGCATCTTTTATCTGTGAAGCATGCTATATCAGTTCAACTGATCCTGGAGAAACACAGCAGTGTCCCACAGATCAGAATGGGATATACTGAACTACTGCAAAGTCCAGAGGCTATTGTCTTTTTAAGCTTAAAAGAGCAATTTACGGCATTTAGAGCATTTATGTAGAAGCAAACAACTAATTGCTATGTCAAGATATAGTGGAGTAATGTCTACCTGAGCAGAGAATAAAGTCGCTCTCCCTCTGTGTGTTATATCTGACCTTCTCCTAGCTTTGTTGACATAGCCAGTCCCGACACACTTACTTTTAGTGCATGTTAGTGCATGTGAGCATGCACCACTGGTTAGCTCATGGCCGCCGCTCTGCACTGTTCTCGTATGGCGGTTACAGCTGATAACGCCGTCCCGACCATCGCCGTCCCTCCGGTTCCCTCTCAGGCAAACACTGTTTGCTCCGTCAGCAAGACGGCAACGCATACATTTGATGACAGTATAGCGCAATGTCTCTATCAGGATATCCAAGAGTGGTTGTGTAAGCGAACCACATACAGATAAGCTGGTGAAGGCCAAAAATGAAACGCACACACTCACATCCAGTTCTCTTCAAGCACTTCACAATGATAGATGACACTGTTACAACACTTCCTTAGTACAACTGGAGGAGTGTGTCTGGACAACGTCTCTGAGAGCAAAGGTCGATGGATGTTATTATCATGGCCACCTTTGCCAAAATGTGGTTTACATTGTGTTCGTGCTGATGTACTGCAAAGACAGGGCTGAACCCTGCTAGAGCCGGCACGGACTGAGTCCGCTTCTTAATTGCACCTGTGGGTTCCAACAGCTCATTTCTTTTCTTTGAGATGGTTGAGTTGGCGTCTGACTTGTAAACAGTCCGCGAGTACAAAACAACTATGTGTCTGTCAGCATTCTTTGACCTGTCAGAATATTTGGATTGTGATGTGGACTGTGCTGTTTATCACATTGAAAGTTGTCATCCAGTATAAGAAAATATAACTAAATAAAGTTAAAACTCATTTGGCATTTTGTGCCCTACGTTTTCGTCTCTCGACCTCGCTGACATGCACACCTGGTTTTTCCAGAGCTTGAATCAGACTGAACAGTTTGTACTGGCACATATCCACTGTCCGTTGTAATGGGAAGACTCAAACTGGAGATTTATGCACTGATTGCACTCAACTGATTGTACTGACCCTTGTTGTGTAACGCCGCTGTATTTAAAACACTGTTCCTATGTTTCATCATACCTCAAACTACTAATGGGGGAAACAAGAAACCAAATACGTTCTGGTGCATATATTGGCGATTCATAACAATATCAATGTACCTAGTGTATTACACAGATGTTTTTCCTCTAGGGGCTTTACAGTCTGTACAGACAGTCTGTACAGAATACAACACCCTCGGTTCACATGAGGAAGAGAAACGAATGAAGGATCCCCTACCATTATAATATGGCAATATAGTGTGTGTGTGTACAGAGTAGATCAACATGGTCAAATTAGAGTATAGACAATTGGGATGACAAAATAAACATATAAGAATATCTATATACAGGAGGACATCCACATGACATCCACTCAGTAATGGAGACCCGGGAAGAGGATATGCACAATATTCATACAGATAGGAGAAAGGACACAAATACACATGGGAGAAAGAGAGACAAGAGGATAGGTTGAATCTCCTAGAGGACAAAGATCCATATCCAAAACATCTGGAGTTACACCGACATGTAGGAGAAAGAGAGGAGGTCCCAGGAAGGCTGATGGTCCAGCACAGGAAATGAAGAGAGAGGACAATGAGGGAGAGAAAGAGGCACACAACTTGTGCTTATGTGACACAAACAAACAGGGTTAGAGAGATGCAGTGGTTTTCAAAAATGTACAGTTTTCTATTTGGGAGGACGAACATGGTCTATACGTTATGGTTTAACAGATTAATTGAGACTGAGACCGACTCGCAGGAAAAGCTAATAACCGATACAAGGTCTTAAATACTCAATGAATGCATGTGATGAAATAAAGAGATCAGAAAGGTATAAAGGGGCGTGCCCATGTAACATTTTGAAAGTTATCAGACGTCTGACTTGACATTGGAAGCCAATGGAGGGAAGCTAAAATTGGTGTTGCCTTATTTTATCAAATGTTCTAGTTTTAGTTCAAATTCTAGCTGCAGCATTCTGAACCACTTGAAGACTTTTAGTGCGGGCACACGACAGTCCTGACTACACAGATGTTCCCACAACAGATTTATACTATTTAGTTGACAGACTTATGAGATTGCAGTGCATCATTTTAAATCCTCACATAAAATGTAGGGCAAACAGGTGAACTTGTCCTCGGCCATTCTGCCACACAGGAGGCAGAGGATGATGTGATTTAGGATTTTAATCCAGGAAAAAAATACATATATCATGGGTAGCAAGATGAGTATTACTACAGCTGAATTCTGCTCTTTGTAGGACTGTGCATCTCATCTTATGGTGTGTCTGTTTTGTCTGTCTGTTTATGGTGTGTCTGTTTTGCCACGAATGACCACGAATGACCAAAGTGAAATAAATCGCTTCCTGAAGACAGATTTCTAGAAAGTTTTGAGTACAACCTGATCCTGATAAATTATCTAGTTTTAAGTTCCGTGGTAGAATGTTATTTTTAGACGTTTAGGTCTCTTGTCATATTTATACAGTGGAGTACCTCCAAAATGCATTACAGGATTAATATAGTTAATACACATTATGGGCTGCTCTCTTCCAGAACAAGCCTGGAAATCTTCATGTAAACATGGCAACCGTCCACTGTGAACTGAGTCACATCAGCCTGCAGAATGAACAAAAACAAGTGGAAGAGCTGAAATGTGATGGAGGAATCACCGGAGTGACACACACACGCACACACACACACACACACACACACACACACACACACATATATATATATATATATATATATATATATATATATATATATATATATATATATATATATATATAAACACAGACAAAAAAAAGTCTAGTGGCAGGGGAGAGAGAGAGAGAGAGAGCGAGAGAGAGAGAGAGAGAGACTATGGGGAGGAGTGGAAGCAGTGGCCTAGATGTGTGAAAAGCCAGGGGTTACTTTTTTGGTTCACTGGTTGTTGACCAGAGGCAACCCAATAGCAGACCAAATGTAAAGGGAAAGTTGTGAACCACAAAAGTTAAAGACAAGTTGTGAACTTAATTTGGCAAATTTTAAGTTGATTTAACTTCTCTTTTTTTGGAGGCATTCGTCACTGACCACTGTGTTTCTGTTTCTGCCGGCGGCGCACATAACATGCCCGATGATGGGAATCACACGATGAGACGCAGACACAGAGACTAAAGCTGTTATCCTCCTGGACGTTCCGCTTGACTGACAGCGATGGCCTTGGAGGCGGACAGCGACAGAGGTCCATCAAGAAGTGCTCATGAAAAATATCCCCGGGCAGCGCTGGAGCGCAACGGCTACGTGAAGACATGTGTCACCCCGTTGCGCCGGGACGCAGGGAGCCAGTCGTGGCTGAGACTCGCTGTGACATGGACTTGCCGAGGAGTGTCGTCTGCGCTCTGCGTCGCCTCCGTCTCCGTTACCCTCGCTCTGCTGCTCAGATTGGTCGACTGGGATGCGAGCAGCGGCAGCAGCAGAAATAACAGCGGCTCCGGCTCTCGTCTTCATTTCGCGTCGGGCTGCGCTGCGGAGCTGCTGTTGACTGTGTGCTACTGCGTACCCCCCGTGTTTACGCTCGTATGTGCCTTCTTCTGGGGCGGGCTGTATTTGATTCGCTGCGGGGTGCTCGTCCGCACAGCGGTGTTCCTATTAGCCGTGTGCCACTTTGGCGAATCCGCGGCGCAGTTCCTCCTGCGCGCCGCCGCCGAGGAGCAGCTGCTGTCCCACCCCGCAACCCTGGTAGTCCTCGGCTGCCTGGGCAGCGGCGCTCTGCTGGTCGTCAGGCTGCGTCAGGGAGTGCTCATCATCGTCTTCATTAGCGTCATCAGGGCAGTCTCTCTCGTCTCTCTGGGCAGATTCCGGGCCAGCTGGAGACCCTACCTGGCCTACCTGCTGGGACTGCTGGGGGTTTTGCTTGCGAGGTATGCTGACCGGCTCCTGCCGGCCCCAGGGACCAGCGGGACGGGGTGCTGTGGCTCTGTGACCGGGGCGAAGGAGGAGGACATCCCTGTCTTCAAAAGGAGACGGAGGTCCAGCTCCATATCGGCCTCGGAAATGATGGCTCACACTCAGAGCAACAGCAAGTCCCACCGCAGGACTTCGCTGCCTTGCAATCCGCGGGACCAGGTAAGACATGTCCGGAAGTCCGGAAGTCTGAACCAGAGCACGACGGATTTGTTTTTGATTCGCTTTTGACCGTTCAGATACTTAAATAAACGCTTTTTGGTCTCTTTTGCTGATGGCATGTGTGACACCTTTACGCGCGTTTCCTTCATGGCAACGGGCAAGCCGAGGTAACACAGATCGTAATAACACACTTTATGATGTCGATACTAATTATGTATGTACTTCAAAGACATACATCTACACTTTTCAAGACCCAGCTTAGTATTTTTGAGATTTACACGCTTGCACTGTCTTTTCTCTGACACTGCTGTTAATGCAGTCATCGCTGCACGGTGCTGTGTGTGTGTGTGTGTGTGTGTGTGTGTGTGTGTGTGTGTGTGTGTGTGTGTGTGTGTGTGTGTGTGTGTGTGTGTGTGTGTGTCTGTGCTGATGATGATCAAATGCATGGTGCAAATAGCTTCCCAAGTCACTGTGTGCCTGAGAGAGCGCGTGTGTGAGTGTGCGCGCACACATGCACAGGTGTGAGGTTACATGTGCATATTTTGAAGTGTATCTTATAAGAACCCCCTCTTATGGAGCATGATTATTACAGTATCAGTGGAAATAAAACACACAGAATAGTCACAGTTATATTGTATTGGCTATTTAGATGTGTATACAGGTATACGTTTTTGTAGACTGAATGCAGCAATTCTGTTGGATGTGACCAACAATGTGCTCTGCCCCGAATACTCGTCTGATGTGCTTACTTGGAGCTTGAAGCACACTCTCTGTTGTCCAAAAAAGCACTGATTTCAACTTCTGAACATACAGATTGTGTTGGTGTATCTTTAATTAAAACACTTTGGCACTTTTTGGCATGTAAGTGAGACACTGTTTCAGCATGTGTAAACATCTAGCTTGTGTTCTGATTTTAAAATGTGCCTCTGACTGTGATTGACTCCTGGTGGTTATGTAATTATATATATATATATATATATATATATATATATATATATATATATATATATATATATATATATATATATATATATATATATATATATAAATATATAGTATATACACAGACACTCAGGTTCTTTGTTGAATCTACTATGTTTAGTTTAACCTGAGCCTCTACCAACTGTCCTTGGATTACTTTGCACAAAGTACTTAACACAAAGTTGAATGTTCACTATAAGTGGGACCCAATATAATTTACTTTTCAGATATGGCATTCCCTGCAGGGTTACACTTGCATACACATCACATTGTATAGCCCCTGAAGAACAGTAAGACATATTACCATGCCAAAAGTGAGCTTGGAGAAAAATCTGTCATGATAATCAATTTGATTACGTGGAGGGAAACTTAAAGCCAACATTAATTATCTTTTAGGCCCGGCAAGTGGTCCCGAATTTCTGTGTTTTCTAGCTTACATTGAATCATTTTTCCACAACGGATCGTAGCATCTTATATGTATGTCACTCGCTTACGACTCACATTTCCAGATATTAAATCATATTTTGATATAATGTTTTTTATGGCCGGGTTTTGACCTCCCGTTGAAACAAGTGATGCTTCCACCGATCATCCTTTTACACCCATGAATGCCTCCACCACTGAAGGTTACTTTCTTGCAGTCGTTGTCCCTGAATGTGCTCTTGCCCTCTAGTGATAAACACCAAGAGATTTGTGGGGAATGAACAAGGAGCTGGCAATGTTTTTGCCACATGGGAAATAGAGACGGTGATCCATACACATGCATGTGCAGTGGGGAATTCAGAGGGATAATTCTAAGTGGGTGAGCTTTTGTCATACTCACCCATGTATGGCTTAGCTGTAGAAGCAGCATAATCCTAACTGATGACACTGGTCTTTTCCCTCTCTTGGCAACATTGCCCTGATCTCATTTGCAGATTTTGTGACGAGAGAAGGAAATAAAGTGTGACTGAGAAGAAAAAAAAGCCCTCTTTTTTATTTCCAATGTAGCTGACAGGGTACATGTTCAAAAGGTATAGATGATAGGTTACTCTGTTGGCTGTGTGTTATCTTTTACATAGCTACTTTTAAAGCTGGCATTCCATTTTCAAATCAGATTTTCAATCTGACTTTTGTAATGTTTTTTCTCATGCTCTTGTTCGTGCAGTCAATAAATTGTCACTATGCAAGTTAGAAATCGTCATAGATTTTGATTTTTATGAAAAAGCTTGACATTATCTTAGCGTAGTCTGGATGCGTAGTCAGTGTAGGTGATGGTGAGTCACCAATGGCCCTGCTACAGCAGATCACATACAGCTTTCAGAGTGCCCTGATCCAGAATCACACATGTCCCATCTCTCAACATTCATTCTCTCATTTAACTAGCGCTGATCCCACATCAGCCATCAGACTTTGGATGCTTGGTTGTTCATTGCTAGTTGGTATCCAGGGAACGCTGAGTTAGTGGACTATCTGTACTATTAGAAGAGCTCCATTACCCGTTCCACCCTATCATGTTTGGAACAGGACTGATGACAAATTGAGCTTTGAAACTTGAAATACCTCAGTAAGTTGACCAGATGCTGAGGACAGCGTGTCCTCACTGTGTAATCGGTGGGACCAGTGAGAGGAACATGGAGATTGATGGAAGGCACAAAGAGAGAGAAACACAAACAGATGGATTGCACCTTGGGTTTCAAAGAAGTTAAATACATTTCCAAAATGGTGCCATTTTTTAAATTATTGAGTCATTGCAATTAATTTTTGTCATAAGTATAGTTGAACATTTGAATATTTTTACAGTTTATAGAGTATAAACATACCTTAAACCAATGTTCTAATACCCAAAAAATGAGGAGCATTCCACTTTCTGGCCCATTGATGAATGGGAAATCATGACAATCTTGTCCTTTTAGCTCCATCATTATTATGATCCACAATATTGCAATTCTTCGCCTTTAATAGATATATAATTTCAAGTTATGATGGTGCGGGAGAAGAATATGAGTATTTGTTATTGTCAAACATGTATTACTCCTTGTAGAGTAAACATCAGAGGGTATATTATGACGGCAATGGTGAATGAGTGATCAATTTCGAACACAGCCCCAGTCTGCATATATATACTGCCATAATTATTTAATATTTGAAGAATATATTTTACATCTCGTGATTCCTCCTACTAGTACGGCATGTTGTTCAACTGAAATTATTGTTTGTTTGCGTGAACACACGTAAACCTTTTTTGTGTGTGCTTGTGGACCTAAAATGTGTACATTTCCTTGTTGTGATAAAGAACAGACATTTAACAAATAGTCAAATCATTCACATTTTCTTTCTCTAAACCTTTTCTTTCCTTCTTCCACAAATTCTCTCTCTGACACAAACACACACAGTTTGTAGGTACAGTTTAACTGTACTGTAGATAATGAAGCTCTCCAGAGTGCAGTTGTACCTGAGAGAAGAGGGGGTTTTCATCAAGCGTCGGTTGTGCAGTATTTATGAAGCAGGCGGGTGCAACCTGCCAAGCCAGAGGCAAGACAGGCACTCTGCTGAACTAGGAGCTGAAATATAGCATCAGCTATGTTGCTGTACTTCTGCGTTTTTTTGTTGAGAGGGATTTATTGTTTTGGGGTTATACTGCGATGCAGAGCCAAAGATCTTATATAAATGTAATGAGAGGTTTATATACTGTCGATATATGATGACAAGTTGAGTCTTTTGACATGAACTTTACTCCACTGTGATCTTTCAGGCACTGATAACATTTATGTATCAGCCAGTGACCTTGTGTTTTGACCGAAGTTGTTTGTCTTTTAGGGTCTCAGTGTAATGGGATTTTTTTGGGGAAAAGGCCTCCGATAGTGTTTTTTGGGTCACCTGCAGTTGAAAGACGCTCGCTACAGGATACCAATAGCCATAAATAGAATGTTTAAAAAAAGCAACAATGTTTTTCCAAGTGTTTTTTTCTTACAGTTTCTTTCCCTCTCTGTTACAAAGTCACAACAGTTTATTACATAAACGTTATCATTCAGTCACTTGTTTCATCCAAGGCCATAAAAGATGACAACGTTTCTGTATGATAAGCTGCACTACAAAGGGAAACATGTTAAAGTATAATGCCTTATCAGAGTGAAACTAATTAATTAATTTCTAAAACTTGATTAATTTAAATTTGGAGGTCAGACCTTGAATAAGGCCATGTTGCATAACATATTCATCATCTCATCATCATATACAGTATGTGTGTGTGAGAGAGAGCGGGGGGGAGGGGGGGGGGGATTTTTTGAGGAGAAACATGTGCTCGGAGATCTATTTGAGGGAAGGCCCACTTTCTCTCATTGACGTAAATGCATTTCCAGGGAGACACACAACCTGTTCTGGTTGCCGGAGCTGTCTGACTTTGTGTAACATTGAGGCTTATTATACCTTTAATGAGATAATGGAGAATATTTTTATGTCAATGAATACATAACACATGAAGGTTTGAACAACCCATTTCACCAGAGAAATTAGTTGTACTGGACTTTTGTTTTCATGAGATTGGGCACAAGTGCGAATGCATGTACAGGTCATACAAAGAACACAAGACATTCCCCATCCTCTAAATTTAGTCTACAGTAGACACCCCTCTGTAGATGGCTCCTTTGCAAAAGGGTGATACTTTCATCCTAAAATACATGCAGATTAGTTATAGATAAAACTAGATCAGGGGCCAAAAGTACCAGTGCATAATCCACTGTTAGGGACTCTTCATTGTTTATTGCTGGAATAAGGGAATGAAAGAGTAGTGTTCAGCAGAGAAAGGGGGAGAAAGAAGGGGAGTGAGATGTGCAGAATTTAGGCACGGTGAGGGAAAAACATGGTTTGAATTCAGTAGCCAGGTCTGTGTTGCCAGAGATGTAGCTGTGGCCTTTATCGTGTCATTCGAAAGAAACATAGAAAAGGTAGACAGAGGGACAGAGATGGAAAGATGGATTAAAGAAAATAAGTGATTGAAGGAAAAGAACACACTGGCATTAGCACAGGCTGTATCACGCCCCAAGCAGCAGTCAAATAGACGTTGTGTGTGTGTGTGTGAGAGAGAGAGAGAGAGAGAGAGAGAGAGAGAGAGAGAGAGGAAAAGGAGGGGGGTGAACAAACTAGCTTGAGGGGACCTAATGAGCTTCTGCGTGAGAGAGGAGCAGGGAAGGAGGGGAAAGAGAGAGTGTTGAAGGATTTGCTGGGGAGGGTGAAGGGAGGAGGGGGAGTGAAAGGAGGTTTACAGCAGAAGTGTTGATGGTAAAAGGACAACTATCTGGACCCTGTGACCAACCTCTCTTCTTGATGGTGTGTTCCTAAACACATCATCGCTCCGAGCTCGAACACAGACTCACAAACAACACTGTTAAGGCAAGTTCGTATTGATCGCATGTTGTCTTGTGCAACAGATATTGCATGTGTGAGTTTGTGTGTTTTGTCTCCACATGATGTGAGCATGGCCCCATGCCCATATGCTCCCACAGTGAGAGGGAAAGAGAGCAACAAAAATGTGTGTGTTTGTATGTGTGTGAAAGAGAGAGTGGCCTCCATGGCTAGCTTCTGAAAGGCAGCAGCAAATAATTTTAACCTGGCCTGGCCACTACTGTATACACTTGCTCAAACACACACACACACACACACACACACACACACACACACACACACACACACACACACACACACACATGCACACACACGTACAGTGGCTTCCCTGCTGGCTGTCCAGATGAGGTTTGGTGGCCCTTGGACAAGGATGGCCTTGTTACTTGAGTCAATGGTGTGTTTTAGTTCCAAAATATGCTCGGTGAGAGGTGAGTGGGGGGAAAGGGGTCGGGCTGGTCCGGCTGCAGCATCGACGGGCAGAATCTAGATCTGTCCATACGTCCGTCTGCATGTCTGTGTATGTTTCTCTTGCACTACAGTAAACTCCCAGTCAGTAGAAAGAGGTTATAAACAGGTCTGCTCTGACTGTTTACTGTGAGTGATTTACTTTTAATGACATTTGTCAGTTTCAGCTTTTAAGTAAATCAATTTCCCAGATCTTAATAGATGTTGAAGATGTGACTTTGCATATGATTTAATGATGATGATATGTATTGATAAAGTGTGTGGACAGCAGCGTGTGCCTTTTTCCATTAGGTGACACCTACTGACCTACCTGGGAGATGTCCAATAGTATAACAGTATTGCAGTGTTACTGACTGAGCAACATAGCTTAAATCATACTGTTTCAGTTGATCTTTTTATAAGTATCAGCAAATCCCATGAAAACCAACACAGAATGTGCACTGTAAACAAGCAGCTACAGGCCTCAGTGCCATTATCTGCCCAAAACTATTAAAAACACATGAAAGAGCCATGCAGTTGCACTGGATGACTTGTTTCTTGATGCACACTGCTAATACAATGTAATCTCAGCTCTTCTGTTTAAAATGTATTTCCTATTGTTAGCAGGATACATTCATTGTATCTGTTTTGGTATTTTCATTGGATTTGTTGAACATAATAAAAAGATAAAACAATGTCAGCCTAAAAGCAATTCTCGTTGATCTCGGAAGAGAGGACATTACTTATTCAGTAATCATGCACAGTGACACAATTTTAGAGGCCATTTGTAAGAATCCTCATTTAAATGTAGAAGCAATTAAAAATTCTGCCTTTGGCCTTTATTATCCTGCGTTGTATGACAACAATTTCTCCAAACCTCTGTTTCTTTATAGAAAAGTGTGATTATTTATTCACCACACTTTAGCACTCCCATCTGATTGCAAAAAAAAACATTATTTAAGTCTCAGTTTCAGTAAACTTTAGGCCACAAGTAAGTTCAACCTGCGACTCAAAAAACTAGGATGACAGAAAACAACATCTGAAGCCTGACTAGTCTACAGCCCTGGAGTGTAAAACTGGGAAAAGGATGAGGGGTAAATGAGGTTACATGCATAGACAGTAGTGGTAGCGATCTGTCAATCTCAAGGTAGCCCCGCCCTACGCCTACCCTGCTTTATGGACTATTTTACTCTAAATGAGACCATAATTTACTCATCTTTATTTATGCTGTATTGAAGAGGACCCGAAACTAGCAATTGAGATCATATTCTCATGTTTACAATGTTTACTGAGGTAACATGACCCAGGCCGTCATTATTAACAATGGATCAAATGACATGTGAAGGCATCATTTGTATTATGTAGTTGCCCTCAGTTCTGCAGTTCTAATGAAAATGATTGTTCCCAAAACATATTTGCAGAGTGCTCTCATGTGATCAATGATAAGACTGTGTTTATAAAACTCCCTATTCAAGAGATTATGCCACATTTTAAGATGAGTTTTCTTTGCACTAAACACTCAAAAGAGATACGTTACCCTATTATCTGTTTTGTTTTTGTGGTGAGAACTTGTGTAAATCTCTAATTTACCATAGTTTATTTTGTAAGTACTGCACTTAAAGCACCCACTGTTAGCAAATTAAAGCTAAACCTCTTTCCTTTACTACATCCTATATGGTGTGTATTCGGCACAGTTAATGATGTGTGTATAACTAACATTGCATAAAGACACGTGCGGACAACACATGTACACAAACACACACACACACACACACACACACACACACACACACACACTGAGCCGGGCCTTCGTGAACCTTCCAGATGTGCTGTGTCCTCGTAAAGCAGGACCTCTTTTCAGATTGAGTTGAAGTGTCATTGGGGGTTAGATCACTGACCCAGTCTAGCGATGTCTCGGTCTCTTGTTTACACACACACACACACACACACACACACACACGCACACACACACACACACACAGAGCTCGCTTTCCTCGGTTCGCCACCATCGTACACAGATTCTCATTCCCTCTATACCTCGCCAAACATGCAATATAGAGAAGCCCCTCAAATGCAATTGTTTGTTTTGATATACACAAATCACGGCTGCTTTCATCACAGCTTTTCAGCTTGGCTTTTACTATATGCATCTTTGAGCACTGCTCAAATACAGGTATGTGTGAGTGTGTGTATGTGTGAGTGTGCACGCGCTTCCTAGTGGTTTATGCTCGGTCAACAGTCTGCTGACAGTGTGTTTGCCTTGGACGCCTCCAGCCTGCCTGTAGATTACCCAATCAGATAATCAAGGGTATAATTGCATCACATGCATCTGGAGTGTTTTTCCCTTCCATTATCCCTCATAATGCATGCATATACGTCACACAGACACACACACACACACACACTGCAGACCCAAATTGATGACGTACATACAGCATTTAATTCCCAGAGAGTGTCTGTGTTGTGAGACAATATGTCTGTTCGGCGTCGCCGTCGTCTGGACATACAAATGCGAGCTGCATCTTCATGTACTGCACTCCGTTTCGACACGAGAGTTCACTGAGAGAGACTCTGGCATACCTGCTCCTTTGAAACTGGGCCCCAAGTTATTATAATGATGGAGAAGTGGACCGTGAAATGATGGATAAGAAAATACAATGTTACTTTGCCTCTGATGTTTGAAATAACTCGCAAGGGATATTTCGGTATAAAATGGCCCTCTTTTCGAACAGGTGATGCGATGGACTCATTTACTTACATCGTACCAATGAACATGTTTTTTACATTTCTACATTTGGTCACTGAAAGACATTTATTACTTATCACCTGCACCATTAGTTACCAACGCAATGGCATTTTATGATCAGTAGGGTGTTAGTTTGATATAAGTTACATGTGTATTTTACAACATTAAAACAAGATTGGAATCTCATTCCCAAATCTGTTGGCAGGTCTGTTAATACTGGAAATAACACTGGGCATAGGCTAAGTATAATGTATGAACACATAAAACACTCGTGCCCATAAATATTACACACCACTGCAGTAGATATGCCGACATCACAGTCTCATCAAAAAGGATGTCTTAGTTTTCAAAAGGCAGATATGCCACTAAAAACGTCCCGGTTCCAGATTGGAACTAAGTTCCACCTGGATCTGGGTTGTTCTTCATAGATCCCAAATGAGTATGTTGAGGAACAGACCTTTTCTTGTGTATTAGGTTGCAAAACCCCGAATGTACCTTATTCTGAGATACAACTGTTTTTGAAATTGGGCGCAAAGCTAAGCAGCTATTAGATAAGCCAACATCAGAAGTCCCGGCGGTCTAAATTGGGATGCATCTGATCCCCTGTCTTAAAATTAAAAGGAAGTGTTTTTCAGTTTTCAAGGGGACATGATGAAAAACTCTGATTAAACATTCATGAGGAGTCATCTTAAATTAAATATGTGCCAAGTAGACCTCGTGCCAGGAGAATTGTACACATTTGAATACATCCAGATATTTGTTTTCATTGTCTTATACAGTTCAATATGCGATGCCATTATTCATTCGTATAGTGTTTTTAATTTGTTTACAAATGTATCATATATTCATTATATCTGAGCCCCCACGCCTTTGATAGACAATGCACAAACCTCCCTCGACCTCACCTCAAAGGTTGCTTTACACATTGAAGGGTATTGAAATAATGCATAAAATATAGTTATGAATAAAAGTACTTTGGTTCTTTAATTCATAATCTCGAGCTGCAGTGCATAGTCAAAGGGGAAAGGCTTTAGCGACTCATGATGAAATAGAAAGCTGAGAAGACATGAAGATGAATGGACTGCAGGATTAATTTGGGTAATATTTTCCCTCAGGGCATTTTGCCTCAGGCCATGGGCATCTGTAGTAAAAAAATACCTCTCTCTCTTTCTCTGTTTGTATCTCTTTCATTCTCTCAGCCGTTCCCTCTCCATGTCTGTCTCTCTCTCTGTCTCTCTGTCTCTGTCTCTGTCTCTCTCTCGCTCTCTCTCTCTCTCTCACACTCACACACACACACACACACACACACACACACACACACACACACACACTCTGCACACTTTCTCTCTGTTTTCTCTCCTGATTTCCTCTCTGTCCAACTTTCACAGGACAAATGCCAAAGGCGGTATTATTGTGTCCTCAGCTGCCATCACTCACTGTGTTATGTAAGGCACTGTTGATATGTGTGTATGTGTGTGTGTCTGTCTGCGCATGTGTGCTTGTGTTGTTGCCTGGCTTCAGTCCTGATATGTCTTCTCTGAATTCACAATCATCCCAGCGTATCCAAACTAAGGTCAGGCTTGTTTCAGCACTACAGACGTGTGGTGTTGTTCAACCTTGATCTCTTGTTCTACGGCTACGCTCAGTTTTCAATCTATATAAATGTGTCTGGAGTGGGGTGGAGTTAGTAAAGAGAACCATGTGTATCTAAATGATGCAGGTTGTAGTACTTTAATACACTGTGTATTAAAGCAGATCTTCTATATCATATGCATTTTACCTTATTAGACAAGGTGTGTCCAACTAAATGGTTTCGATACAAACTTTGGTATCTATCCTTGCACCTGCATCGCTTGAAAGCCTAAATATGATTTTAAACTGTTAAAGGAAAATTATTAGACAATGTGTAAACATGCAAGCCATGAACGTGTGTGAAGAGATGAAGGCTAGCTAAAGTTAACCATAGTCAACCTGAGTGTAGAAGTAAAGTCAACATGATGGAAAGAAAGGGTACCGGTCTTTTACATCAATGCTTTTACTTATTTTTATTTTTACAAATAAACTTGAAGACGTTGTCATATGTGTCTTTTTTTACGTTAAGTGACATGTTATATTTATTTGTACTAGCCTATATCAATGTGAACAGATGTTCAAATACCATTGTTCAGATACCTGAACACTTACCGAGTACCGATCCCATCCACTGGTCATACCCCTGTATGGATGTGATATGATTACTGTCATTGTTGTATGGCCCTTAAATCCTTTGTGAAACATGAACACATACATACAAAGAATAAATGCCATATAACTTTTTATTATTATCTAGTTTGACAGATTTTTCACAGTATAAAATATTGCCAATTTGCTAACATTTTGCTAGTTCTGGCTAACGTAGTGAAATGAGCTACTTCCAAATTTAAATTTCAGAAGCAGCTATCGTGTGTTCTGGTGTTGATGATGGAAGTAGCTACAAAGTGACCCATCTCTCTTCTTTCTCGTCTCCGTTGAGAGTTTCACATGCCCAGTATCGATCAGGCCGGTTGTCCGAATCCGGTAGCGAGTGACACGTTTTGTTGTTTCTATGGAGAGTAAATGAGGTGACAAATCATATCACGTGAAATCGGACCGCTGCATAGACTCACGTACTCACAGATTCACGATCCAGATTTTTTTGGGCTGTAATGGAGGCATTTCCTAAAACTGGTATCGGTATCAGAAAAAACCCTGACGATAACTAGATACCTCACTAGATAATGCAGTCCTATTATTCCTGAATGGCAACTTGTAGAGAAGCTGAAGCACTTTGACCATACTATGCTTTAATTCTGTTAGACATATATAGACTATCTTGAGAGCTCATCAGCAGAGATCAAGATTAATTCATTAAAATGTTGCGGGTGGGATGGGAAACGCTGAAGTCAGTTAACAATCACTGTCATAGAGCAGATCTTTAATTTCTCTAGTGCATTGTGCTCAATTGTAATACATTTCCATGATGCCTCAAACATCTTTCAGGGTATGTTTAAACCGGTATGGAGCAGAGGGTTTATTTCAGGTCAAGTTTCAATATTCAGAAATAATTAGATCTCTACTATATACTGTTTTGTGGTAAAGCATAATCAAGTGATAGCTTGTATATGTGTGTGTATATACATATATATATATATATATATATATATATATATATATATATATATATATATATATATATATATATATATATATATATATATACATATAGATATATATGTATATATATATATATATATATATATATATATATATATATTAGTGTGTGTGTGTGTGTGTGTGTGTGTGTGTGTGTGTGTGTGTGTGTATGTGTATGTGTGTGTGTGTGTGGCCTGCTTGGTTCCTTTCGGCCTGATGCAGCTTGCGCTAATGTCAACGCGTTCTCTTCTTTCATTCAGCTTATTTTCACCAACATCTTTCACTCTCTCCCTCCGCCTCCCATTTTTTTCCTTTTCTGTCCAATCTCATTCAACAAGGAATTCAATGAACACGTCCTTATTGGATGAAGCTGCTCTGGTGTGAAACCACTGAGTGTCTTTAGATTAGCCTGGAGACAAGGATACCCAGAAAAGCCCCTTTCTTTCTATAAATGTGTTCTCCTTTAAGTTTCATATTGTGTGTCTTTCTTTTTGTTTTGTAAGTGTTATCTGTTGTGTACACAAACAAGATATATACACATAAAAGGTAATAGCTTATGAATGGACTATATACCAGCCTCTTTATGCATCTCCATGAATCGATATATAGAGAAATAATCATATCATCTTCCTGTTATTATTTGTTCATATATTAAGTAAATTTCTTCACATTTGATTTGACCGCTAAAAGTGGGCTGGCTTAGAATGTACACACCTCGCTTGTCACTAAAAGTTGAGTTGAGTTTAGTTCCAGGAATTAAAGATGATTAGATTTCAATAAAAATATATGAATAAATTGATTAAAAAAAAAGATATACTGTATATATATATATATATATATATATATATATATATACACACACCTTTTTATTGTAATAAGGTACATGATATGACCAGGGCTGTGACCTTTGATGGTTGAAAGGGATTAAGGATTAAAAAGGGTCACATTTTTCATTTAATTTCGATTTAAATGTGGGTAAGCGACCTGTGTTGAACAATGAAAAAAAATGTAATATATATGCATACTATTAGGAATATTTATGAGCTTACTTATTTACTGAACTTTTTGCCCTGTTCCCCAACAGCTCATGGATGTTTTATAAAATAGAAAAAGTGACGAAGTAAAGCAAATATAACTATTATTACCGCCACATACAGCCGGCAAAACTGGATATATAATATTACGCATGCAGGGTGGAAAGGTCGCTCATTATGCCTTGAAAAACCAACGCTATGTTCGGCTATTTGTGATCTTTACAACTATTAGGACATGATGGGAAGTGGAATTACCTAAAATAAAAAAGGTCCTCTGATTTCCAGATATCTTTATACATCTATTGTCATGGATTCATTTGCGTTTAAAGTCCAAAATGGCGACAGCGCTACTGCAACGCCATCTAGTGAGGCTTTTTCAAAAAAAGCAAGAGCATTTCATTGATTGCTTCTGTACTCTTTGACCCGCCTTGCACCTGACTACAGGTGTAATCAGTCAGAGTGAGTGAACACACCTGTGTGGTCAAGCAATTGATCACATAATGAGCCTTATACATGCTCTGTACATTCACCATATAGTTTCAGTTGGACACGTATTTATGATTGTCAGCAAGAAACGATTTTTGTTTGGAGCAGATTTCAATAAATATTTGACTTTTATCTATTTCTATATCAATGTTGAAAAATGCACATAGGACTTCCTGTTGTTGATCAGACAGCTGAGTTCAGGGTAAAGCGAGTCCTTTCCCATCATGCATTGAGCTTGTGCATTTGATGGAAGAACAGTTGCATGCCCTGTCTTTAAAAACTACAACTTGTGAGAACATTACAGTAAGACAGACAAACTGATGCACTGTACATCGTACTGAGAAATGCTCCGCAGGGTCCTAATGCCAACTCTTTATTTTATTTTGCATCATAAATCAGACAGACAAAGCGCAATAATTTAGGTATTTGTAGAAGCAGAAATACAAAACCTTGTTTTTCTACTTTGTATTGTAAACAAATAATGAGAACTGTTGGTATATGGTCTTGAAGAGTTTCAAAGTGATTATTGCTATTACATTTATAAATGCTTTAATTTTATTTTGCTGCTACTAGCACTAACACAGGTTATTACAGTACAACCATTTTCTGGATATGACCTATTTTTCACAATTTTTTTCACAAATGTCAGACCATAGAACACCAGTTCATTAGCACAAAACTGAAATGTTTACAACACAAATCTGAAGTATAACAGAAAGTGTTGTGGCACAAATGTCTGTTATGAGTCATCTCCCTTAAAAAGCATCGTCTAGGAGATTTTGGTGAGGGAAACGTGAAAAAGCAAAACTTCAAGAAGCACAGACAGAAAGTAGGTTGTAAGTCATTATGCATGCAGCTCCAAATGGAAGACCGGTGTCTGGACGCTGACGTTGTTTTCTCATGGGACTCAGCCTGAAATGCTAACGGTCGGCAACGTCGTTGTCAATCAGCGTGAGCAGAAAGCTGACAGAGAAGTGGGGAGTGGGAGCTGTGACGCACTCCCCTCTCACGGTAATAGGAGTAGAGAATGACAAGCTGGCGTCAGTAGCCTAACATGGGTACAACAACATGAGGGAAAAGCACTCCACTTAGCCGTGGAGGCAGGAGGGAGGAGGAAGACGGGAATTAAATGGTGTGTGTGTGTGTGTGTGTGTGTGTGTGTGTGTGTGTGTGTGTGTTCAGATGACTTATGTGCATGCATGAGGTCCCGTTTGCATGTGATTCAGCGTACTCAGTAAAGTAAAGATGACAAGTAGATCGTGCAAGAATATGAATGCACCCTATTATCATTCTTACTGTTATGTATGTATAAATGGGTTTTGTAAGCCACATTCTGGACACCATCAAGTCAAAGGATCTTTTTTTATTGCACGAATGTTGATTTTTTTTTTTATCCAACATGATTGTATGATATGTATAAAATCCGGTAGCCTGTATATGTTTTTGATGTAGTGATATATAATGAATTAGTACATCTGGAGATCTGGAGGTCATTTAAAACAAAATGTAATTTATATAATACAGTATTATGTTGTTTTTGTTGGTCCAGAAAACCAAAACATAGAACTGAAATTGTCTAAAAGCCTTGGTGTTTATTCTCAGTTGTGTTGGTAATACGAGCAACCTTATCATTTGTCAAGTATCATTTGATTAAATGTTTATTAAAAAGGATCGCACAGAATACATCAAGTGCAGTTTCAAAGCAGGTAAGGACAAACTAGCATCGGAAGAAAGATCTTGAGTGTTTTGATTGCTGGTTTTGCATTCATACGTATATTTGAGTCAACACCGACAACTCCTCCCTCATTCATTTAACAGAGTGTAATTACTCAGGGCACAGTTATATATTAAGCATCAACACATAAGCAGATACAAGGCATCGTGCTACAGGACATATGACACACGCAACTAACTGCAAAACCACTGTTTTATGAGCAGTTGTGTATGAGGCACATGAGAAGGAAAATATAAAGATGTATATATAAATGTGCTGACAGATGCATGCATGCATTTACTTGACAGTAGTACATGCAAAGCCTTAGTCATGCAACTCCGCTGTGAAACACACATACTGGCCTGAGGATGTTGGTGGCTGCCATTAGCACAATTCATTCATAGGGGACGAAAGAGGGTAGATATACAAATATAAAGATGAACATAAATTACTGTTTTCCGAATCAAACACTAATATGTTATCGGTATATTATCTGATAGCGTAAACATGTTTTTCATTTTTGGACATATTTTGAACAGTATATGTACTATAACGTGGGAGAAAGGCTTTCCCCCAGCTCTCTTGCCTACTTTTACTTATTCATATCTACTGTGAACAAGTCATCTTACTGTGACTTCTGGGAATGCAGCAAATTTAGGGGAACTTGCATGGATGGATTGCCATGACATTTTATACAGAAATTCATAGTGCCCAGACGATTATTTGTAATGCTTTTCCTTCTAAACCACCATGAGATTAGCAATAGTGTTCTTTTTAATGGAAATCAATATAGGACGGATAGACAGTCATGTCTCCCTTAACTTCTTTATATAGTGCCATAATAAGGTAGCTATTTCACTTAGTTTAATACTTTTTTTTGAGCAAAACTTATGGCATTCCCATCAGCGTCCATTGCACTTTAGTGCTAATTAGAATATGTTAGCACTAAGCTAAGATGGTGACAACATTGCTGTATACCTGCTAAACATCAGCATGTTAGCAATGTCATTGTGAGCATGTTAGCATTTATGATTTAAAGTGCTGCTTCACATGGCTGCTAGCAGGACTCTTAGTCTTGTTTCAAGAAATAAAGTTCTGTACTGAGTTCACATGTTTTGTATTGATTGTATGGATCATCCTCAGTTTTAAATAGTTGTCGCGTTGGGCTCCGATTGATGTCAATCGGCTCTCTCACATGTGCACACGGACCCTCAAGCGCTTGCTTGATAGAGTGACGTGAGCGTGTAATGAGATCAATAAGCAATCGCTGGTGTGGTCTGGTTTCACAGTGCATTGACAGGATACACTGATTGGAAACAATTAGCATCAGCCGCGCTAACATGGTCTTGAGTGATGACGGTGATGAGTGCATTTCTGAACTCACGTTTGTGAGTCTGTGGGTGGGTGAGTCATCATCATCCAGCCCAGGAGGCCCATCTCTCTCCCTCTAACACACACACACACACACACAGGCAAAACCACGCATACACAGGGAGCTTTGCCAAATGCTTTTGGCAAGCTAGTTGTGTTGAATGGGTAGACAGTGATTCTTGGGTTTACTATAAACTGGTTGGTATATAAAACAGTATGTGCTGTATCATCAGTGAATCTGATGAATCTGCTTTTACCTCAGTTAGGAATACAACCGAATTGTGGTGAGCCTTTGCTGGCCGCCTTAATACAACAACAGTGAACATTGATGTAGCATGGTTGGGTTTAAGATGAGATGAAGGGAGATGTTCCTGCCGATCATTTGACATTATCTTTTCCCACCACAGTTTTTTTATTTCTGTTATACTTAATACTAAATATTATTTTATTTTTGACTGGTAAATTGGATTGCCACAATTTTAACATGTTATCATTTACTAAATATGGCTTTCCAAGAAAGCTATAATGAAAAAGTTGTAGTTTTAACATGTTACACGTTTGACATATCACTCGATAAAAAGAAGTGGGATGAGGTAATGATACATCAGCTCAGATACATGATATGCTATTTGGTGCCTTTCGTTGTTTTCACTTCAATTATTCACATTAGGAACTATTTCTTTATTCTACGGTACGTTCTTGTCTTTCAAATTTGTATTTGCGATCATCACTTCATGTGTTATGTCTCTCCCGGCTGTCTCCTTTTTCTGCTTCAGCTGGGATCTGGTGAGAACAGTTGCTGGCCAGTAGGGGATTTGGTCTGGCTTGCTGGGTTCTTCAGGACCCGAGTGTCTGAGTCGTGACAAACCGAGAGCATGCGTGTCAGTGCGTGTTAATGTTTGTTTTTGCATGTGTGTGCACTCGTGTGTGCAAGTGTGTTGAAGTGTATGCGTAAAGAGACTCACATACATTCATCCAGGTGGATTTGGTCCCATTAGCCCTTACATGGCTTTGTATATTAGTATGCCCTGACATGCACAGTTACACACAGGGTTTAAGGTCACACAGTGTGTGCCATGCCTGTCAACAACCCAAAAGGGTTTCACAGTGACAGAATTTATGTAATATGGAGGTACCTTCAGAGCAATTCAAGAAAAAAAAAAAAACATTCTATTTTCATGTTCTACCTGTGATGAATTGAAGTAATAATTTGTACAATGCAAAACAAGGATGTTTTTCTTAAAGCTAAGGGGCTGACCAATAAATGCTATTTGTTAAGTGGTTTTGAATGGTGTCATGTTGTTATAGTAAATTACAGATTGATGCACTACTACATGCTATTTAAAATAAGTCAAGATTAACATGTCATCTACGATGTGCGTAATAGACTACAGTGTTTATTGTATGTGTTACATTCTTCTTTAATTGGAGAGCTTGATAAATATTGTCTCTAAGACAAAGCTCCAATTTGTAACAGATGTGTCAGGCCTGGACTGAAAGGAGGACCCAGATGCAGGGGATATCCGTACAGGCGCACTTTATTATTTCCTTAGATCCTCTTCGACGAGTGAAAAAAACATTAGGCTGTGAACACAACTTTCTCACAAAAACAAAACGCTCCCGAAGGAGGGAAGAAAAAAACAACTTACGCACAAAAACTTTCGGGAAAACTCTAACTAGGACTGTTGACGTTGGCTTTGGTGCATGGGCAAGGAAAAACACTTTGGCACAGGACAGAGGGAAGACGCAGACTATAAGCACATGAGGGCAATGGGGAACAGGTGGAACCACTCAGGAATCAGGGGAGACAATCAGACCAGTGACACATGAGGAAGGGCAAGTGACCTGAAACGAGAGGAGAGTCAGGCGTCAAAATAAAACAGGAAGTTACGAGACAAAACCCCAGACAAGACAACTCTCACCGCGGTGTGACAGTACCTCCCCCCCCACGCCCCCCAGGGCCGACTCCTGACGGCCCAGGCTGGTCCCTATGGAAGTCTGTGATGAGGGTAGAGTCGACAATGTAGCGAGGCGGGACCCACTGCCTCTCCTCAGGACCATATCCTACCCAGTCCACTAAGTACTGTTTACCTCGGCCACGGTTGCGAACCGCCAGCAACTGCTTGACCTCGTACGCCGGACCGCCTTCTATCACTTCTGGGGGCGGCGGAGGGGCAGCGGCTGGAACCATCGGACTCTCCTTGGCGGGCTTGACCCGGCTTACGTGGAAGGTAGGGTGAACACTGAGGGATCGGGGCAGGCGAAGTCGAACTGCTGCAGGGCCGATGAGCTTGGTGATGGGGAACGGACCCACGAACCGCGGCGCCAGCTTCTTGGATGGGACTGTCAGGTGTAGATCCCTGGCGGAGAGCCACACTCTGTCCTGGCTGGTAGGCAGGGGCGGGTCGTCTCTTGCGGTCTGCAGTCTTCTTGACTCTGTCCCCTTGGCAATCAATACCCGTGTGGCGGCTGCCCAGATGCGGTGGCAGCGGCGAACCATGGTATGGGCGGAGGGTACAGACACCTCTGGCTTGTTGTCTGCGAAAACAGGGGGCTGGTAACCAAACACTTGAACGGCGACATACCTGTGGCCGAGGTGGGCATACTCGACCCAGACCAGGAGTTTGCTCCATGGCGAGAATTGAGTCTTTTGGCTTTCTTGATGTATTCTAGATTCTTATGATCAGTCCAGACAATGAACGGATGGTCCACCCCCTCGAGCCATTGCCTCCACTCCTCCAGCGAGAGTTTGACCGCCAGCAACTCCCGATTACCAACGTCGTAGTTCCGTTCCGCTCCGCCTTGGATAGCCGCCGTGACAGGAAAGCACAAGGATGCACCTAACCATCCTGCTCTGACCGCTGGGAGAGGATGGCCCAGACCCCTTCGTTGGAGGAGTCCACCTCTACCACGAACTGTCGTCGAGGGTCTGGCAGGGTGAGGATGGGGGCCGAGGTGAAGCGGTGCTTGAGGATACGAAAGGCAGCATCAGCTTCTGGAGACCAGTGGAACTGCAACAGTGTGGAGGTGAGAGCATGGAGAGGTGCAGCTATTGCACTAAAGCCGCCTGTAAAAGTTAGCAAACCCAAGGAACTGCTGAACCTTTTTGCGGCTATCAGGTGTAGGCCAATCGACCACAGCTCTAATTTTAGCCGGGTCCATCTGCACTCTTCCAGGGGCTACGATGAAGCCCAGGAAGGAGACAATGTCGGCATGGAATTCACTCTTTTCTGCTTTGACAGAGTTTATTTTCTAGCATTCTTTTCAATACCTGAGTCACATGGTCTTGGTGTGTATGCAGGTCAGGGGAGTAGATAAGTATGTCATCCAGATAGACATACACAAAAGGGTCAAGAAAGTCTCTTAGCACATCATTAATCATGGCCTGGAACACAGCAGGAGCATTGGTGAGGCCAAAAGGCATGACTTTGTATTCATAGTGCCCACTAGGTGTATTAAACCCGGTCTTCCATTCATCATCTTCTCTTATCCGTACCAAGTGATAGGCGTTGCGAAGATCCAACTTGGTGAAGATCTTGGCCTGTTGGAGCTGGGCAAACACAGATTACATAAGAGGAAGTGGGTAGCGGTTCTTTATAGTTATGTCATTGAGTGGGCTGTAGTCAATGCAAGGTCTTAAGGAGCCATCCTTCTTGCCCACAAAGAAACCAGCTCCAGCTGGCAAGGACGAGGGGCAAATCAGCCCCGCTTTAAGGGAGGTTTCAATGTACTCCCACATGGCCTCCCTCTCTGGCCCAGAAACCGCATACAGGCGGCCTTTGGGAATGGTTGAGCCTGGAATCAGCTCAATGGCACAATCATAGGGTCGGTGTGGAGGGAGTGATAGGGCTTTGGCTTTGTTAAAAACCTCTTTGAGGTGGTGGTAGCAGGAAGGCACAGAGCTCAGGTCCGGGTAATTGGGATCTGCGGCGGGACTGACAGATCAAATTAATGCCTGCGACTCCCTTCTCCCAACCAAGAGGTTCAGACGGTCGCTCACACAGTCCCCTCCCCAGGCTAGGATCTCTCCTGTTCTCCAATTTATATGGGGATTGTGGCGAAATAACCATGGCTGTCCCAAAATTAGAGTCTGTGAAGGTGACTTGAATACATAGAAGCGAATGTTCTCCTGGTGATTGTCAATGCACAGTTTGAGCGGTGCTGTGATATGTATGATTGGGAAAAGTTCCTGTCCATTAAGGGCCTTAGCTCTGATGGGCTTAGCTAACAGTTCTGTATTAAGGCCCAGCTGTTCTGCTAGTTACCCGTCCATCAAGCTTTCATCAGCCCCCCCGAGTCTAGGAGCACCTTGAGTTCAGTGGTGCATTACCTGGACTGTCGTGAGAGGACGTGCGGTGATGCCGGAAACCTTGAATTCACTCACCACCATGGTCCTTTTGGCGACGAGATGACCGGGTTCACCGCAGTAAGAGCAGCGGCCCTCCTGTAGACGTCTGTCGCTCCTCGGCTGCCTGGGCTCTCCCTCTCCTTCTAGAGGGGGGGATAACGACGCTGCTCTGGTGGCAATCGACGGGTGGTCGACCATCCTGGTGCTTGAGTGCATAGGGGTCTCTCCATCCTTGTGGGTCTCGTGAGGCGTTGCTGCCTGAGTTGGCGGGTTCGGTTGTCCGTCCGAATTGCGAGTGCGATGAGTGAGTCGAGATCTGTGGGTAGGTCCAAGGGGACCAGAAGGTCTTGGGTAGGAGCTGCCAGCCCCTTCAGAAACACGTCGTTAAAGGCCGTAGTATTCCAGCCACTCTCCGCTGACAAAGTGCGGAAACGGATGGCGTAGTCACATACAGAGTCGCTGCCCTGTTTCAGCCAGCTCAGCTCCCGAGCCTTTTCCCGGTCGCTCGTTATCGGGTCGAATGTCTTCTGCAGCGCCTTCTCAAACTCTGCGAGGGATCTGCAATCTGGCGAATCCCGGGCCCACTTTGCCGAGGCCCAGGCTCTTCCGGTAAGGTGGGAAATCATAAATGCAATCTTGGATCGGTCAGTGGGAAATGCATGGAGGTTTAGTTCATAGTGTATGGAGCAGTCTATAAGGAATGTTTTACATAACCCTAGTTCTCCAGAGAATTGCGCTGGTGGGGCTAACTCACATCCTGACCCGACAACCGGGACTGTCAGGGCTGGCCTCACGGGTGTATCAGCTGCTACTTCCGGAGGCTCGTGGGCTGTAGTCGTCTGCACCAGATGGTCGTGCAGGCCCTGAAGTTGTGACGAGAGAAGGCCCATCTGGGACGCCATGGCGGTCTGGAATTCCCCCTGACGGGAGAGTCTGTCTTCTTGGGTTCGCAGGGCTGCCGTGAGCTGTTCTATCCCTGCTGGGTCCATACTGGCCAAAGTGTAATGGCAGGCCTGGACTGAAAGGAGGACCCAGATGCACGGGATATCCGTACAGGCGCACTGTCATTTCCTTAGATCCTCTTCGACGAGTGAAAAAACCATTAGGCTGTGAACACAACTTTCTCACAAAAACTTCAAACATAAAACGCTCCCGAAGGAGGGAAGAAAAAAAAACAACTTACGCACAAAAACTTTCGGGAAAACTCTAACTAGGACTGTGGATGCTGGCTTTGGTGCATGGGCAAGGACAAACACTTTGGCACAGGACAGAGGGAAGATGCAGACTATAAGCACATGAGGGCAATGGGGAGCAGGTGGAACCACTCAGGAATCAGGGGAGACAATCAGACCAGTGACACATGAGGATGGGCAAGTGACCTGAAACGAGAGGAGAGTCAGGCTTCAAAATAAAACAGGAAGTTACGAGACAAAACCCCAGACAAGACAACCCTCACCGCGGTGTGACAAGATGACAGTTGATGGTTTGTACTATGACCATGTTTGGAATGATGGTACTCTCTGGATGGAGATATAGCTTTTTGTGTGTTTTAAAATTCAAAATACATGCAAGTCAGATGAAACAAAAAACACTGCGGTATGAAGAGTTGTCGTGTCTGTGTTAGTGCGGGGATGGACTGGTGGCCTTTTGTCGAAGTTGCGATACTGCTGTCTGTCCAGTGCTGGATGGAATGGGATCCATCCCTTTGAACTTGAACATAAAAACTTGTGTGAAATCACAGAGGATTTTTATTCGAGTCTTTCCTTTAAAAACATTGGCATAAGTGCATAATTATATGGTTGTTTTTTAAATGCATTCTGGGGTCATTTTTAGCTCAAAGTTGTTATTATGTGTTGTTAAATGTATGGATCGTATCACATATGCAGGAGGCTTGTCCTTGTCAATAGATTTAAGTTCTGCATGCCACAGGAACGCCCCTGAGACCAGTAGTGTTCACGTAAACAAAAAGAGCTCTCTGCAGACTGCAGTGTGTTCATGCATGTGTTGGCTTACCAAGCAAAGTAACACACAAGTGTGAGAAGAGGAACCATTAATGTTGACATGAAGTTGTACCTATGCTGATATGAACTATGCATACATTTGCAAGTATAAGCAGTCTACTTAAGACTGAATGATGGAACTGTCAAAGATTATGTGGCTCAGAAGTGCATTAGGCCTCTGTGATTTCCCAGACTCTTATAGACTTGACATGCAAAGTGTAGTTGAGCCGTAATTGAGGCCTTCAAGGAACAGCAGAGCACAGAAGAGGATTTAGGAACCTGGGCAAGTGATAGAAGCTGAAATGTGAGTATAGGTTGTGATAGACAGAAAAGGGACTCATTTGGTTTTCTCAAATCTGATTTCTGCCATGATGCAGCACTCTAACAGCCTCACTACTTCAATATGGCACCTTTTTTTATTGTCCGGACTCTTAAATAAACATTATCAACAAAAAAGAACGGCACACACAGTATTCCGAAATGAGATATGATTATTTTACATGGTGATGGAGCTCAGTGGGATTCAGCATTACAGTGCTTTCATTCTTCCAAACAACCTCCCTCCATCCTGTGGGGCTCACATAAAACATGAATCCACTGTATTAGGCAGATTATCTCATCTGCCATTCAAAATGCAAAGTCATCTCCAGTGGATGACAGTTGCACTGTCAGGTCATCTCACTTTATGCCATTTTATATATCAGCCTACTAACTATGACAGCTAGGGCAGTCCACAGACGCAACACACACTCACAGACACACACAGTCATGCACAGTACAGTTTGCCTGGGACCAGTTATTAAAATTATAATTATTATGAAGAATTAAGCAACATATATCATTGAAATTGCCCATTTCTTTTTGCACAAGACACATTCTGCACGTTGACCTAATTAAATGGAAGATACAGTAAATACAAAGCTATGTTTACAAATGAATTGATGTAAATAACATTACACTCTTTATGAATGACATGACTGTCATCAAGACTTAGTGTTTGTTTGAATTTGTTGTATATTTGCTTGTTGTATTTGAATGAAAAGGGTCATCTTTATGTTATGTCCAGTTGAAATTACAAAATACTTTTCTGCTGCTCAAATGATCAGCAGTGTGGTGAGTCTTTCTGAAGGATCTTTGAAGATTAGCTATAGGGAGCAGTCAAGTATATTTACTGTCTGTATGTTTGACATTGGCAGACAATGTCCCTGCAACATGTTATTTTTTCCCCAACCGCAATTAATAATAATAATAACAATAAGTACATAATTAATGTATGGCGTCACTAAATGAAGCGGTGTCTTACTATTAGTATTACTGATCCCAGGGACACATTTTGTTCAACTTAAAGAGAACTATAATATTGCACTGATTCATTGTTCATTCACATTACATTTTTTGTATATTCTATATCTTAAATATTACATAACTACAATAGTTGCATTCACCTTGTTATTTTGTTTTAGAAAATTATTATTTTAAATCTATAGAAGCAGA
Source organism: Taurulus bubalis (assembly GCF_910589615.1). Lineage (NCBI taxonomy): Eukaryota > Metazoa > Chordata > Actinopteri > Perciformes > Cottidae > Taurulus > Taurulus bubalis. The sequence continues at coordinate 16,166,210 of NC_136598.1, forward strand.
ACTTTAACAAGATGAATGTCGGTAATTATTGTGTCAACCTTTGCTCTTAGTTGTGGTCACAGGCCCTTTAAGGCAAGGGATGGAAATAATTTAATTCAGTGTAGTGTGAAGCTCCACTGGACAACATTTTTTAATGCAAAAACCCACTCATTTATAGTTAATGAAGTGGGTGATGCAGCATAGTATCCTAACTGAGATGCTATAGCTTCCATAATAACCTCAGCTGTAAGTAAGGTGCAGTTGGATTACTAGTGTCAAGCCCTCTGTATACCTGACATGATTCATCAAAATTAAAGTGCAAACTGTTCAACTTGCTCCCGCACAGCAACGGTTCGTTTTTAATTTAGTCTGAGATGGGCTTCACATTTTTGGCTCTTCCTCATCCCCACTTCACCAGCTGTTAGTAACATGAAATGTAGGTCAGAGATGAGTACACCCCATGATTTCTTCATTGTCTCGAATTTTCCAAATTAAAAAACAATTCAAACCCTTACATCTTGCTGCCATATAAGGTCACTAGTTGTCTATTGCAGCTTTAAATTACTCCTCGTAATCCGGGTGCAGTGCAGAGGTTGATCTGGTATGAGTATCTTTTAATCTAGCTAAGCACAAATACTAGAAACAGCAGGAAACGGTTTATCCAGCTCTGTTAAAGGTGCCTCCCAAAAACTTCAAAGATGTCACATTTAGGAAAAGCCACTCGGAAATCCATTGTCTGCCTGTGAAATTGAATTACAGTTTCCTCTTATTGAACAAAAATGGAAAATCATTTTAGTGAGGGGACAGATAGAGGGTGGTAGAGTGCGGTATGTAGATCAGCCCTCCGGCATTAAGAGTGATGTGTTCTTTCCTTTTTTTCATCAGCAGTGCCTGCTCTTTTTTTATTTTTAGATGGGTTGACGGAGAGAGGGATGAAGGGAGGAGGAAGTAAAGGAGATAAGTTCTGTGCTTAGATACAGTAGTGCTGTATTGTGTCACAGAGTGGACAGGTCTCTGAAAGTAGCTTCTGTCTCCAGATTATGTGCCAGCCAGAATGGGACTTCAAGAGAGCTCTGAGCAGATCTCAGGTCAGTGCAGCCCTGAGGGAAAGGGGAGGAATGGTGTGTGCGTGTTTGACATAATTTTTCTCAGCTTTGTGTAGTAGAATAGCACTTGGCTCGTTACTGCATGACGTTTTGAAGGAACTCATTTTGATTTGTTTGTTAATTCATAGATGTGTTCCGATTTAATCGCTGGCCTGAATGCCCTAATAAAGCCTTAACTCATGAGCTTTTTAGTCTCTTAATCTCTCCTAAGGTTTAGGTCAGTAGATCCTTCTACTTTTCCTAATTTGCCTGTACGATCTGTACCAAGTACTCTTAAGTAATTAAGTAGTTTTGTTTTCTCAAATAGGTGATAAGTGTTTCGTTATGGCATTTTTAAATCATGTAGCTTGAAATGATCTTATTTCAATCTTGAATGTTTCCTTGGTTTACATTGGAATGAGCTGAACGCCTGGACCGTCTCATACAGGTGCTAAAGGGTGCCTTGTGCATCTGTATCAAGTCTCCAGAGGTCTCTGACCAAGCGTGGATGTTTGACGCCCTCGGAGTGAGACTATAATGGAGTTATAACCTGTGGAGCCAGACTTTTCTTTAACGCTGACACAGCACTTTGGAGAAAGGTCTGGCTATGTGAGACTAGCAAACAGCTTACTACTTGCGCATCAAGAACGATCAGAACACCGTTGGCATCCTCTTGGATTCATCTTCATGCCCATCTGTTAATTACAAGTTCAACACGGTTTGGTTTATGTACTAATGAGGGAGATATCTTGCTCTTTTTGGCGAACTTAATGTTTGACATTCTTCACGTCGCATTATTTATACATTCTACATTATCTCATGTTTTACTAGTAGCTGGCCAAGGTTTTTTACAAAGCACCATTGTTAGGGTTTGTGCTTTATCCAATTAAGCCAGATTGAGAACATAATAAACTAAAAGCTGCTCAAATTGAAAGCAGCAAAGTCAGATGTTGTTCTTCAACGCCATCAGCAGTGCTAACAACACTTTCACATGACTGGGAGTCAGTTGATTCAATTTCAATATAAACATATTACTCAATGTATCATGTTAGCTTAGCTCAGTTTAGGGTTAGCTTAGCAATACGACTTTCAAGCCAAGCTCAAAATACCCCAAGTACAAGATGGACAGATTTTTTACAGAAGAAAAATAAATAAACGGTGATGCTCATCAAGGACACACAAAACGTAATGAAGAAAAATGACAATGATGATATTTATTTTTTTGTTCATTGCTTTGACAGAGTTCTCATTTTCACAAAGAAACTCACGTCAAAGTAAAAGAAAACGAGAAGTTCATCTTCATGGGATCTTTGTCAGCAGCTACAGGTCTGAGAGGGACAGAACCTAGAGTTCCTTCCCAAAAGTTGTGCAGTTGATAATTAAGCTATATAGTCGACCTAATTATAAGTTGTGGACTGTATGTTTTTTTTCTTACTTACATCACATCTGTACTAATGTTAGTCTAATTCCACCAACCTAACTTTGTGATAATAAAAGAAACACACACTTTCTGGGATTTGAAATAAAGTTGACCCCATCCTTGAAGTGTAAAAACCAGATGCTGCTTGCTTGTTGAACTGGTCACACATCTCCTCACCACTAATTAGGCCAGGATAAATTGTTGTAATTGTCATAAGCATGCAAAGCAAGGTGAATACACACACTTGGTTAAGAAAGAAAATCTGAAAAAAATCCAAGTTCATTCATAAACATTTTGGGGAAAAAAAGTCAGTGACTAGTTTTCACCCTAGATATTGCTGGTTTGACTTTTCACAACAAGGCTCCCAGATTAAATAAATCAGCATGCTCTTTTAGATAAACAATTGAAAACTGACTTTAAACTATACTCTCCACCTATGTATTACATTGGTTTAGATTTATTATTTAAATCATCCATACTCTTCTCTCATACTGGACAAGCATCTCCAGCTATAGCGAACAACAAACCTACCATCTTAATCGACTTCTAATGAATCAATATGTCGCTCAGTTTCCTGATGCACAAAGCCCTGTTCTGATAATGCACACTACTTGCTGCTTGGTTGTCATGCAGCATCTGCTATCACAGGAAACACTTCACAAGTAGTGGGCGCAGTATAACTGTGGCCAACTGAGCCCCAAACAACAATTTTATGGTCCATAGTCGAGTCACTTTGATCTTTGTCCCGATGTATCCTGGCAACCAGGTAATTTCAATACAACTGATTTCAATGTACTGCAGGTCCTCTCCTCTCTGAACCACCAGTGAACATTTGCAATTGGCAGATGCAGAGGTAGGGGCGGGTGAGAGGACAGAGGGAGGTCCATGAAGCAGCAGAGAAGAGGAGAGCAGAGGAGAGAAAAGGGCAAGGAAGTGTCCGTGGACTACATTATTGAAATGTCAGTTGCTTTGGATTGAGATTCTTACGACATTTTAACGAAGGTTAAAGGAAAGAAAGAGAGCGTAAAGCTTCTGTATCATATCTATAGGAATCTAGACGGCAAGATCAGGATTCAGCAGTTGTGTTTAAACCAAACACAAATGATGCAGAGAAGGCACTCAGCAAGTATCATGGGACGCCATCAAGATAATACACACCCTCCCAAACAGGTGGAGTAATGGTTTAACTGGAGTCTCTCCCCTTCTCCCCTTTAGTCTGGATGAATGTGCTCTATGTGTGTGTGTGTGTGTGTGTGTGTGTGTGTGTGTGTGTGTGTGTGTGTGTGTGCGTGTGCGTGTGCGTGTGTCACAGGAAAAGGAGAGCCATTTAATCAGTGATGATGAGATTGTTTAAATAGGACAACTTGAAGCAATGTCTAAATTAAGCTTCTTGAGTTTTTAGGTCAATTACGCATGTGAGACACTGGTGTTCGTAGGCAGGAGAGTGAAGCCAGATTCAGTGTCACTCTTGTTCTATTTGTTGAGCAGCATGTCTTATCCGGGTGGATGTGTTTATAGATATGTGTTATCTCAAACTAAGACAATGGGTTGCATAGTTTCATTATTATTATTATTATCTATTGATTTTGCATTAGCACCACCTCTGCACATCGTGGCTATGAGAGACAGGTAGATGTATTGCAAATTGGCAGATGGCAGTGTCTGGCGTTCATACATCTTAACCAGCTCAGAAAACACACCTGACCCTGTACTCCGTCCTGTACTTACAGAAGCAATCGATTAATATTTGTTAATGATCAGTAGCCTTGCAACTGTGAGACACTTCTGTAATCCTGCAACTGTTTGCAATTCTGCAATCATCCTCCTGTATCCAGAACATGAACTTGGCCTCTGGCATGTTTTGCTGGCTACTACTGCTCCAGCATTAATATGAAAGCAGCGCGAGGCAAGCTTTCTCCTTATTTTACTTTTTTTTCTGCACGGTTGGTGTAAGCAGTACAGAAACAATGGGCACTGTAGTGCTGTATTTACAGTTGTTGTAGATTAGTCTGTGAAGGAGCTCAGCTGGCCTGCTCGAGTGAGCTGTTCTCTTTTACACTTCATTGGCCATGGCCTGCCTGTGGATCTCTCTCTCTCTCTCTCTCTCTGCCCATCACTCTCTTTCACTGTCTCTCTCTGTCTCTCTTTATCTCCCTGTCTCTGCTCTCACCATCTGCCTTTTTGCCTGATCTGCCTACATAGCTCCTTTACTGTTTCTCAGTAGAGGGCTGGGGGATGGGGGTAGAGAGTGAACACTGAAATAGTGGTGAAAGGGGAGAAGACAGATATGAGAAAAAGGAAGACGGGATGTAGGACACTGGAGGATAATACTTGCAAGAGGGAAAGAGAGAAAGGGAGTGATAGTGTACATCACTATGAAAATAGCATAGACAAAGGGAATAGTCCAATAGTGTGCGTGGCTCAGGCATGTGACTTGTGTTTCTTGTGCTTGGTTGCCTTTTAAATGATCAAATATCAAGGTAATTTAATAAAGAAAATCACATTATAATGGGGATATCCAGTGGTGAATAATTTTGCTCACTGCTCCTTTCTTACTTTTCTTGGCTAAAAAACAATATAATGAAATCTACTTGGATTAAATAGTCCAGCAATAACTGTTATACAGCTGATACAGATGTCGGACATGTATTGACTTAATATTATGGTCATTCTGTAATGTAAATAAACTTTTAAAGTTCACATTTGCATGTATCCATCTAAATGCACAACCTCTCTCTGAATGGATATTTGTTTATCTTTTAACGTTGATGATGTTATCAGCTTTGACTAGAGATCCAAATCAGTGGTTCTATTCTTGGGAGCTTGTTGTACAAAGATTCTGTTTTACTTTATTCATCGTCATATACCAGTTATTAATATTGTCTTCTGTTACACTGCACTGCGTTTGTTGAAGGATTATGACCCATCTTTCTGTGCACAGCGTGTACTGTATTACTCTGAAAGCCTGACAGAGTCCCAAGGGGCAATTCTGGTACACGCATGCCTGTGTGTGTGTGTGTGTGTGTGTGTGTGTGTGTGTGTGTGTGTGTGTGTGTGTGTGTGTGTGTGTGTGTGTGTGTGTGTGTGTGTGTATATACACTCATCTGTTCCCACTGTTGATTTACCCATTGACCATCGCTCTGCCTGCTGTCTCCTGTGGGCCTTTATGCTGGGAGGGATCAATAACCTTCTTCCTCGCCTTGCCTCTCCACTGTGTCTCTACAAGATCGGTGCTCTGTAACGCTCCATCAGCTCAAATGCTTATGCATGTTGCACTGAATGAGCTTGCACATGTACACATATACCGTAGGCTTGTTCTTTTTTTAAATGCTCAAATATCAGAAATCTAACAGATAAAAGGCTCCTAAAAACCGCTGCAAAACACACACACACACGTTCCCTCTATCTCGCTCTCTCCCTGACATTAGCTGAACAGAGACCATTACTGCCAGGTAATAGGTAAATGTCACAATAGCAGGATGTCATAAAGCTCTGGAGTGGTCTAATGGGTTTTGTTCAGGTTGAGGTGACACATGCACACTCACACATACAGACGCGCTCTTCCTGGAAACTATCTTCCTAGGTGCTTGATGCATTCACTCATCACATCACAGCTCTAAGTTGTGACATGTTTGAACAGCTAATACAATCTGTTTAAGGAAGAAACATTTTGAGTCATCTGTCACTCTGTTTAAAAAAAGAGGAGTTTTCCCCTTTCCTCCACCTGCTTTGTTTTTGCTTAGAGTAAGTACAGAAACAGATATATGTACCGAAAAGTTATAGCGAGTAAGAAGTCAAAAGTATAAAAGACACAGATACAAGCAGAGAGCCAAAAGCAGAGGTTGTTGCTAGTCGCCTCGGGAGGGTGAAGGCTTATGGATGGAGTGATCACGTGAGCTTATTTGCTTCATGTGTTGGCACAGTGGGGGAGAGAAGGATGCAGGAGAGGAGCAGGATTGGAAGATGAGAAAACATGACGGCTAGTTTGTCTTTAAAAACCCATCCATTGGCCATTGTTCCTTGAGCTTTCCTATTACTTTTCCTTTTACATTTAGAGCATTTTATTTTTGTTGGCTGCTTTCCTCTAGCTGTCAAGAGTAGTGGCAGTTACATTAGCAGGATATTTATATTTTCCAAATACAAGTCTTCCTTAAACTTGAGGCATGAACACACATCCCGGTTGTTAGATGGGGCTGGGTTTGGGTATTGAACCAACTGAAATGTGTCAGGACTGCTCAGGAAAACTGCCAAGTAATGAAAACTGGCATTGAATGTGGTCAAATTTGCAATCTTGTTTCCATATTTTTTTAATTAGATAGTTCCTGGTTTAAAGCTACCATTGGTAACTTGACCAGTTTCCTAACTTTAATAGGAACAACTTGTTGTCACTTTGTTAAAGACTCTCATTGGTTGTTTTTCTTCTGGTGCAGTTGAATCTTGCAAATTCCATGAGGAGTATTGAAAAGAGGGAGAGGAACCTGTTTATTGTTCTGTTCTTGTACTGTTGCTTGTCTTGGGACAATATGTATCTTCTGAGAAGTATATATTCTTTCTTATCTTAATATGTCTCAATGTAAATAATGCAAAAACGCTTTTGTATTGGTAAAAAGGACGGGTATTGTCTTCAGTGTTTGGCTGAAAAAAGACGTTGCCAATCACGACAGTAAAACTTTAGCTTTCTGGTCCCGTCACTGCCAGTCATTCCCAAGATTATTTTAAACATTCACAAAGCTCTATGATTGTATCTTGAAGTGTCAACATCACAGACACAAGTGGGAGAAACACTACTTTGAAAAAATATCTAAGAATGGCAAGTAAACAGAAACACTGTGTGATCGGCCACGAGTCTGACAGTATTGTTTCATAACACGGTTCATCCAGGGTTCAGTGGGGAGCCACAGCTCAGCTGACTCTTACAAAGTTCACCCACCTCCAACTCTCTCTGCAGCGCGCAGTCCTCTATGCAGGTGTCTCTTCTATGTTACCAGATGGTGCGTTTTCCTTTAATTGTTTTTAACGATTCCACATACTCAGTTTTTTTAGTTGTGTCTCTTTGTGACTTAAATAATAGTTAGCGCAAGTTGATGAAAATAGGTTGTAATGTGTTGTGATACATCTTAAAAACACAATTGAACTCATTGCTGATAACTGTGGTATGTAAACATATGTCTGTTCATTGTTACTCATTTTTACTTTTTAGAAAAATCATCCTTACATTATCAAACACATTCAAGTTTTCCATGGTTGCATTGTTGCAAGATGTGTGAGTTACATCCAAAGTCTACAGAATCAACTATTTATTTTTAATCTTTAGCTCACCACGCATTCATATTGACTAACTTTGCTTATTACAAATGCTAAATGTTGCATGCATGCACACACTCATATATACTGTACACGTAGATACATTTGTGTATGTGTGGTTTCAAAGTGTCTGGACATTGATTATACGCTAAAGAGTAGCTGATCTAGTCAGGATGCCTCCTGGACGCCTCCCATTAGAGGTTTTCCAGGCACGTCCAACTGGCAGGAGACCCCGGGGAAGACCGAGGACACGCTGGAGGGATTATATCTCCCGGCTGGCCTTGGAACGCCTCGGGATCCCCCAGAATGAGCTGGAAAGTGTTGCAGGTGAGAGGGAAGCCTGGGTTGGCCTGCTGAACCTGCTGCCACCGCGACCCGATCTCGGATAAGCGGCTGATAATGGATGGATGGATGGAGTAGCTGATTAGCAAATTGTGACATTAACGCTGGAATCCATTACTGAAACCTAACATGATTGACCTTTGACATAGATGGGCCTTTGGGCTTATCAGTCAATATGATGAACCAGTGACATCTACATGTAGACAGTGGGGGTGACGTGGGAGTGGATGTGTTATTATTTATAGGAATATTGTAGGATGTCTATTAATGATGTTTTTATGGCTATGAAAAAAAAAAACCTAGGGGGGAAACTGAGCAATTGTTATATAAAACTGTCAATCATAGCTTGTTTTATGAAAAAAAAAGACCCAAACTGTTGTATTTGGATGTATTGAACACCATAAGTAATATACAAGTGAAATATATGGTTTGGTAGATAAAACAATTCAAATGTCACAGATGCAGATTTTGGAGACCTCGCCTGAATTTTCTCTGTACTAAACCTCTCTAACTTTGTTCTGCTTCACTATCAAAGTCAACCTTTGCAGAGAGAATGTTCACATATTGTGCTATGATTTGGGTTAGAGTTAGACTTTACAGCTGCATCATTTCAAAGAAATAATCATCCTGAAAGTGCTTTTTTTCTAGGTGGACCTGTGTCATCTTCATTTACCCTTAACCAGTAACATATAGACATTCTCACATGTGTAGCCTTTTATTACGTCAAGATATAATACCAAGATTATTCAAATAGCCCTAGTGGTTGCCGAGATACACCCTTTTTAGTTTGGGTATGCAATTCTCAAGGAAAGGGCCTAAAAATAGGTTGGGCTTCTATTAGTTGACAATCATTAATAACCTCTACACGTTCAACGCATGAAGTCATCATGCTACTAGCTTTATCTTCTATCACATTTTAAGACTTTCACATCACATGACCGGTAGGTCAATAGACAGGATGCCAAAGTGTGTTCCTTCTGGGAACGTAACATGTTTAATTTAGTATAACGACAGATGCTCTCTCTCTCACACACACACACACACACACACACACACACAATCCCCAAAAGTTGTGTGCGTCAGTGTGGTGTGACTTTTGTTCACTGCATCATCAATGCATTACACGAGAGAACATAAACAAAGATTTATCATCTCATTCTCCTCCTCCTCTTCTTCAGTGTTCGAGTACGAGCGTGGTGGTGGACATTGCGGTGATGGGTGAGGCCCACGGTCTGATCTCAGACCTGCTGGCAGACCCCTCGCTGCCCCCTAACACCTGCAGCTCTCTGAAGGCCGTCAGCAGCCTCCTCAGCACCCAGATCAGCCTCCAGCCGCTCCACCGGCTTCGCATCCCTGCGGACACACACACCTGCTCTGACTCTGAGGAGGGGCCCGAGAAAACAGAGAGACTGGCCATTCCAAAGGTAAATGTTTGGCTTGTGTTTTTGTTCATTCTTGTGTCTTTAGTTCGGTGTTAAAGATCATTTCCAATGGCTGAACCCCGATTTAAAATTTCTATGATGTAAGGATCTAAATAGGAAGTTTACTCACCAGCTAATAGGAAGCATTGATTGGCCGCCCAGAATGACTAATTGCCCCAAGACTGATTGTGGGAATTACAATAATTGTGCTCAATCACAACTGTGGCCTGTTTTTTTTGGTTGAGCTGCTGACAATGCATCACAATCAGATATCACTTCATTTTAAAAGAGTACTCCACAGGTTTACTATTGCACTACTATGCCATTGTGAGACTGGAAAAAAAGGAAAAATATATCAAAACAATGCAGCACAACCAGAGATATCGTCTTTTTTAAATTTTACGCATTCTCCTTCCTTGTCAAAACTTTGACCCTACATTACGTATAATCCATCTCAACCGCCGACAGTTCTGTAGAAAATTCAGGAGGTGTTATTGCAGTTAAAGCAGAAATGAGGAACGAGCGGAAGAGGTCTGGTATGCTCATATCCTTTTAACTCGACACTCACGGACTCTTGTAGTGTTCAACCCCTTGATCAGATGTCATACAGCTGCCCCTCAAGCCACAAAAGGCATCAATTTCATCATAAAATATTACAAACAAAAATATCTCTGAATTAGTGAAGCTAGAAGTATTACGATACGTGTGTTCATACCCAGTTGTATCAAAGGTAAGTTTTGTTGTCTGCTGCAGAACATGTCAATGCACACACTTGTGCTGATGCCCCTCCTCTCTACCTCCTTCTGCTTTATGGATTGTGGCTATCTGGATCATGGACCATGCCTACTACTCATTATATGAATAATTTCTGTCATATTCATTGAATGTGCTGTAACTCCTTTGCGTTATTCATTCTGGCCACATGCCATCTATTGCTTCTGTCCATCCGGGGAGAGGGATCCTCCTCTGTTGCTCTCCCTCAGGTTTCTTCCCCCTTTTTTCCCTGTGAAAGGGTTTTTACTATCTTTATTGGGGGGTTTTCCTGATCTGATGTGAGGTCCCGGGACAGGGATGTTTTGTGTACAGATTGTAAAGCCCTCCAAGGCAAATTTGTATTTGTGATGTTGGGCTATATAAAATAAACTGAATTTAATTGAACTTGTGCGTATGCTTGGCTGTACCTCTTCCTGCAGTCGTCACCTCCATTTTCTCCGTCACTGCTGGCGTAGTGTGTGCCTCTAATGTAGCTAACAATGACGCACAGGCTTCCAGAGGGCTTTTTAATGTTTTACAAGGCCAGTGCTTCAAAATGTGTGTGTTCACTTCAGGCGGCAAAGGAAACTAAATAAAGCGTGTGATGCAATGCAGGATAGCCCACCAGGAAAGTGGCAAGCAGCTTTAACGCTGCCTTGGTGCACTCAAATGCTCGACCCATGTCGTGAAACTCAATGAGATACAGTCTCATTTTAGCTCATTGGAGATACGCGAGTTTGCATAAAGCAGTGGTTAACGTTGGTGGTTCAGCTCACTTGTGCTGTCCTCTTGAACAGGTCCGAACAGAAATAACTGAGATGTTGATGACTGAGAGGCATCTGTTTCTCTCGTTTAGATTTCCCCAAGCATACAATAGTGATTTATATTTATTTAGCTGTGGTGTGAAAACAAAGAGACGTCCATGATGAGATGCAGCAATACATGATCACTGCCAACATCAAGTCTTTGAATATTATTGTCAGCTACATTACAGATATTTCAGATCTGCACTTAGAGTTGTATTCCCTTCACAAAGGCAAAAGCAGACATGGTGCTGACAGTAATTGATTACCACCAAATGCCCTTTCACTCTTTCTTCCTCTGTCTTTCTTTAAATAATAGATTACTTTGATGAGCTTTTCTTGACAACAGGAGGAAAGTGTACCACAGAGCACTATGAGGTCATGTGTGTGTGTTTATTTGCTTAAGAAGTGAACAGACAAAGAGGGATGGATATGCTTTCCTTCAGTAGAAGTGAAATCCTCTGCTGCCCTCTATAGTCCTGTGCGTGAGAGAGCGAGAGAGATTGGATATATTGACGCCACAGAGGAAACTTACCATTCTGTCATACATACTTTTAAAGAACAGGGATGGGCTGGACTAACAAATATGGCATCCCTCTAGTTTGATGTCTTTATGTTTCTGCAGGAAAATAAAGCTCTGTTTATTGGTTAAAACATGTTCCTGCGGCTGAAATGTCACTTTGAGTACAATATTTGTGAGGTACTGTGTCTGCCTTTCTTTTTTGATGTTCTATTTAGTCTCTTGCTGTGCAATCTGTGTGTGACTTTTAGGGTAGTTTTGACTTTTTTTAATGGTCATAGAGTAAATGTTACCCAAGCTCTTTGTCAACCTTTCCTGTCGTTCTCAAAACATTGTTGTTTAGAAGATGAAACAAGATCAGACTTAATTATTTTGGAAACGATGATGGAGAATAACACCATTGCAGCATATGTAAGACCACATTTTGATTGCAGACATGTTTTTGTTTATCTTTATTACAGCGTCTAAGACGGAGTCTGCCCCCAGGGTTGCTGAGGAGAATCTCGTCAACTTGGACCACGACCACCTCAGCTACAGGGATGCCTACCTTAGAGCCGGGCCCTGTACACCGAAACCGCTCCGCCAGCATCAAGCACACCACAGACAGGTACTTCTTACTCACTCATGCACTCCAATCAACAGGACTACAGTATTTTATATCTGTAACAGTGATGGTTTTCTCACATTAAATCAGTGAATCATGGAACAACTCGGTGATGATGACCATCTCAAAGAGTCGCTCCATGTCCTGTGCTGCCTCTGTCACCTCCAACCACCTCTACAGCAAGCCACTGGGAAGACCAGGTGTGTGTGTGTGTGTGTGTGTGTGTGTGTGTGTGTGTGTGTGTGTGTGTGTGTGTGTGTGTGTGTGTGTGCGTGTGCGTGTGTGCTAATCTACTTCATACACTGAGAGTTTCTGCAACATTGAGTATGTTGAGTATGTTACATGGGTAAATTCTTCTCAGCTTGACTATTCACTGCACATAGTTCAAAGACAGACAAATACTAGTATCAAGAGCAAATCACGCAACGACTGAAACATTAGCGTCAGTATCGCTCTCTCTTTCAGGTTTTCCCCCCTCCAACGTATCACCTCTCGGCTCTCCGTGCCCGTCTCCTCCCACCCAGGACACGCCCGTCTCAAGCCCTACCACCAAAACATGTTCAGTGCAGCTTCCTGAGCCGTCCAGGCCCCTGACAGAGCAAACCCCTGGCTCTGTGGCCCTTAAGAGCCACCACAGAGCCTTAACTCACAGTCAGAGCGCCCCGAGCTCCACCACCCCTTACTGGCGGCCTCCACCACTCTGCGGCAGGTAAAAATACATGCGACCACACGCTGGAATAGTTCTCCTGTTACACATGATCCAGATGGACAAGCTTCTCCTCTGAATGGTTGGTGTTTCTCTGTTCTCTTTCCATCAGCTGCGGCAGACCATTCAACAATCGACTAAACCAAAGGGTAGAATCTGACGACAAAGGGGACAGTATACCCCATCCAGGTAAACGGGTAGCAAGCACAGCCTATGATGGCAGCCTATGAGTGTGATGTACAATAAAATGCTTCTAGAATCTAACATGGTTCTATAATATATGGTATTCTTCCATCGTATTTTCTAAGTTGACCATTTGGTTCACTCATACTGTTGTTCTCCGCAACTGTATCTTTGTTTAACCATTGCACGGTGACATTACATAGCACGTCTAACATGTGTAATGTCTCCACAGACGAGCGTGCCATTGCATCTTCGGACTATGACAGCACCTACGACAGCACCTATGAGACCAACCACAGTGACAGCAGCGACTTTGCACAGAATGAAGAAGAGGGCGAGGGAGGCAAGAAGCTGACTGAAGCGAGGGAAGGTTGCAGGGAGTATCTGGCACAGGACATCGTTCTTCACCCACTCCTGCCGTCACCAGAGGTATGTAATCAGAGAGGCTTAATTTGGTAACTGGAATAAAGTCTGTTATCTTTTATGTGCTTTAATGTGCTTCAAATCCCTCCAAAGACGGGGAGAAATAAATAACTTTGATTATATCTTTTGATTAGGATTATTTTTACAATGATTTATCCAATGTCATTAGGTAGAAATACTGCTCCATAAACATCATATATTTTTGAAAACGGTTTCGCAAAATGCTAGAAAACTAAGCCTAATTAACTAAGTCTAATAATGTATATCTACATATTGACCCAAGCCTGTTGTTGAGCATCAAACTGTGGTGACAGTTATTTTACTGTACTTGCAAGTATGTGTCTGACCTCTCCTCTTACCTGATAGGACAAACAAGTCTTGGCCGCAGAGCCTTTAGCATTGCCAACGCTGGAGCCTGCGATGAGTCAACTCAACAACTGGAACTTTCCCATTTTCAGTCTCATGGAGAAGACTCATGGCAAGACAGGCTGCATCCTCAGTCAGGTAAACACCAATTAGTGAGGAAATGTTTAAGCCCAGATGACATTTATGTAATGAAAACACATCCATACTGTTTCTATTAAAATTATCTCATATTGATGGCCATTTTTGATGTAGTTGGCAGCTTAATGTGATACAGAGTCAGTGCCGGCAATGGGAGGACTTGATTTACATTTTAAAGCTTGCAGCCAAAAGAATGCTAGACAAAAAAGCAAAAATCTGACATGCAATGTTGGCCAAGACGCCATCATCAGTTCCAAAAACTATTTTGTGTGAGCAGATACTAGACCTTTCTATAAGAAAAGGTGTGCTGTGGAATGGGATGTGACATGACCCAGCTTTACATCTGAACCTCTACAAAGATGAGATATGACTCAGTGTGTTTTCCTCATGTTCTATCCCAGGTTTCCTATAAGCTCTTTGAGGACACAGGTCTATTTCAGACCTTCAGAATTCCTGTACAAGAGTTCATGAACTACTTCCATGCTTTGGAGAACGGATACAGGGTCATTCCTTGTGAGTAGAAGATCTCCATTTGTTATCAAATTATTCAAGTAAAATATTGATACTCAGCATTACCTTCATCTGCCACAAGGGGGATGTAATGCATTGTCACAGTAGTAAAACACCAGGCCTGCTGTCTGCCTTAGTAATATGTCATAATCTGATTGTTCACAGTTGACAGGAATATCAAGTTTCCTGATTGTGATTGATATCAGAAGATGATAATATCTAAATAACTACAATGTTTGTGTCAATTCATATTGAAACTAAATATGTATCTGACAGGTAGAACTTTTTAATGGTTTCACAGCATCTACAATCTACTTTATTTCTTAATGGTATTTGAATGACAGTAGATGACAAAAGAAAGAAGAACTATAAATAATGTTTTGATCTGTAAATTATAAATAAAATATTTCTAACTTGTTATACTGTGATATTCAATTGTATACTTAACACAGCTTCAGAGGGACATTCAACTTTTGTAAAAATGTCCCCGAAGTAACCAGCCTTGTATCCTATAGATTTACTGTCAATAACATGTATTGCCTAGTCCTGAGCTACATGCCAAATAACATAGGAGCTTTGTCTCCATTGCCCATTTTGTCTTAACTCATATTTAAATATGGGTCAACATGAAACTTTCCCATGAAATAGATCTATATTAAACGGCAGAAGGCCATTATTTCAGCAATGTTATATTCTTCCAGTTAGATAGTGTTACACTTACATTTTACATTATAAAAAAATAATGTTTAAATTGCTCCAGGTGGATTTTGATAACAGTGGTCTTACTGCCCTCCACTGGTGTGAATAGGCATTTTATTTATTTTGTTTGACTCTCCCCAGATCACAACCGGATCCACGCCACTGATGTGCTCCATGCTGTTTGGTACCTCACCACTCAGCCTGTACCAGGCCTACCCATTCTGCTGACTGAGAATGGGATACACGCTGGTGAGGATGTTTGATGAATACAGGTTTAAAAAAAAATAAAAAATATGCAAACTTAGTTTGCATAATTTCCTCCTTCAATTGAATCATCAATAACCCTAGCACCGGTTTTGTCGTTTAGTTAGTCACTGTATATACTTTATATACACTTTATAACTATTTGCATTTTCTTTATAACTTAATTTTCTTAAATTTAATATGTTCTGCTCTGCTATTTTATTGTATTTTCCATACTTAATGTGTTTATGTTTACTCCGTAACTTGCTTGCTGCTACCACAAACAAATTCCCCCCTAGGGATGAATAAAGTATTTATCTATCTATCTATCTATCTATTCACTACTATCATGTGATAGCATACCTCCGGGTTATTCTTGACATTGTTTTGTCACGTATGACTCATTTTATAATCAAAAACATCCTGTTGATATATAATGTAGGTGTAGTAAGTCAACATGCTGAATGTTTTTCCTGAATGAGTCCAACAGAACAAGGTTGTACAGCCGCCAATGAGGTGGCAGTATTTTTTAAAAGAGCACCATCAGTGACTGGGGAGAGTGCTGTGTTTTGTTTTTTTTTGCCAGTAGACTCAGAGAATGGCATTAATCCTGGTGCCGCAGGCTTCCTTGTGTCCAAGATGAACTCTGTGCTGGAAGACGGCTATGGCTCCCTGGCTGGCCTTATCCCTGGCCTGGAGCTCATGGCCCTGTATGTAGCCGCCGCCATGCACGATTATGACCATCCTGGAAGAACCAACGCCTTTCTAGTAGCTACTAGTGCACCACAGGTAAATGAGTGCAGCAGCATAAATCTTTACAATAGGAGCTCAGTTTAGATGATATGAAGAAGAGTATTTATATGTTGTAGTGTATGTACCAACAACCAATAAGCTCAACCACTACGAGACAGCAATTCACAACCAATACCAAAACTCTGATTGTGAAACACAGAGCAGCTTACATCTTAAATGCCACGACTGATTATTAATTACATGTTCTCCTCTGACATTCCATTGTAGGCTCTTCTGTACAATGATCGTTCAGTCTTGGAAAATCACCATGCAGCTTCAGCGTGGAACCTCTTCATGTCTCGACCCGAGTATAACTTCCTGGCTAACCTTGAACATGTGGAGTTCAAGCGCTTCCGCTTCTTAGTCATTGAAGCCATTCTTGCCACTGACCTCAAAAAGCACTTTGACTTCCTTGCAGAGTTTAATGCAAAGGTAAAAATCCCTATAATAAAAGGTGACCATCCATTGTCGATCTGCAATTATTGTCTGTTCTCAGCTCCTGTTTGTCAATTTGTTCTGTTCCTGGAATAAAAAAAAAGTATTTTAGTCTGAAACTAAAGCTGAAAACCAATCAGTGGGGAATTCTTGACAATCCATAGCTGCGTTTTTCTTTTTTACACAAACCTGCCTGTGCACATCTCCCCAGGTGGGTGATGAAGGGGTGTCTGGTATTGACTGGACCAACGAAAACGACCGAATGCTGGTGTGCCAGATGTGCATCAAGCTGGCTGATGTCAACGGGCCGCTGAAGTGCAAGGAGCTGCACCTGCAGTGGACAGAGGGGATTGTCAACGAGTTCTACGAACAAGTATGTTTAGAAATCTCTCTCCAAATCTCACTTTCAAGTTATTAGCATTTAGACAGACTAGTGCAGTGTCCGGTTGCTTGGCTCCTAGTATTGCTGCTTTCACGGCTGTCAAGGGGCAACCAATGAAGGCAACGAATACGAGCCAAGAACAAGGCCATTTGGAGCGTGTGCTGTTCGGAGCACGGCGATTGCTTGGCACCCTTAAGAAATATAGTGTCTCTCAAACCACGTTTTGCCAAGATGACCCACACACACAATTCATCAGTTGAAAATAATACTGTGGCTGGACAGTACATATAGCGGTATTATTAGACTTAACAGTCAAAAAGTAATTGTATCGGCTAAATCATGACTGTGTGGGAGTGGGTCGATCAGATTTGATTGACAGTGACAACAACCCACAAACTGCTCCCAAGGCAGTTCATCTTTTTGCTCAGTTCCTCCCCAGCAAGGTCAGGCTCAATTGTGTAACAGCACCTCTGCAGATGATAGTGATTAACTTGTTTGCTTGGGGACCCCTGAGCAAGTGTTTTAGTGTGCAACTGGATGTTCCCTTTGAACAGAAATAGAATAGTCAAAAGACTTGCCTACTGGATTGGACTATGATGAATTTGTTAGAGACTACTACAGATGACTACTTTTTGACTAATTAAACCTCTATTAATTGTAAGACAGTTTGCAAAGTTTGAATTCAAATATCACAAATATATCACCTATTAATATCACTTGTTAAGAAGTGATGTTCAGTTGATTGAAGCGACTGCACGATTAATTTCATTCATAATTTTTTCGAAAATTGTTCTCTCTCTTGAAATCCTATCATTATAAAATATAATGAGTGTGTATTTTCCATTTTCTAGCACATTGACAGTTTATCATTTCTGTGCTTCTCACATCTTTGCTCTTTTTTTACCCTCCCAGGGTGACGAAGAGTCAAACCTAGGCCTTCCCATCAGCCCGTTCATGGACCGCTCTGCTCCGCAGCTTGCTAAACTACAGGAGTCATTCATCACTCACATAGTGGGACCTCTGTGCTCATCCTACGACTCTGCTGCTCTTATGCCGGGACGCTGGGTTGACCTGCCTGAGGGAGAGACGGAGCCAGATGACGCCAAGGACGGACATGATACAGAAGAGGAGGATATGGCAGATGAGGACGCATCAACAAGTTCTGATACCTCCCGTATGACAACTTCTTAATAATTAATGTTGCAGAAAAAATCTCACAGATCTGTCTTTGTCATTGTTTTAATAGAAATGGTTTTATTTACATTTATTGTAAGGCAATTGCACCACTTGACGACTTCATTCAACTGTGATATAGTTGGAAATAATGCCAACAGAGATTCCAACAGATCAAATAACCCATTTGAATAAATAGTTTGACATTTTAGGGAATACACTTGAGATTTAGATTCAAAGATTGATACGACTCACTTCTTTCTGTGATAATATGATGCTGGAGCCAGGAGATGGTTAGCTTAGCTTAGTTTAGCATAAAGACAGGAAACAGGGGGAAACAGCTAGCCTACACCTGTTCAAGGATAACAAAAAACTAAAAATCTGTTTACCAATGCTGCTAAAACTCAACAATTCTTTAATCTTCTAAGAAACAGAAACTGTGTGTAGTATTGTTGTCAGTCTGAGGTTGCCATGCAACAATAGGGACATTTAGGTATGTGTGTGTGTATCAGACTAACGAGATACAACGTGTTGATTAGATGTTCTGTTGGCCAGTCAAACAAGCCGTTTCACCTTGTTTGCTCACTTGGTGATAAGCTATTAAGGCTCCTGGCTGTAGCTTCATATTTAATGTGCAGACATTAGAGTGTAGAAGCCCTTTCATATAACTCTTGTCAAGAAAGCTTTGTCATGACCAACTTTCCCAGGATGTTGTCTAACTGTTGACTTTGTGTCTGACAGAGCAAAGAGAAACCAAAAAGGTGAGCAGGAGGAAAGTGTTTTGCCAGATAACACAGCATATTCTGGAAAACCATGAAATGTGGAAAAGAGTCATCGCTGCAGAGGCCGAGGAAGAGGATGAGAGCGGGGACCCGAACTGCATTGGCAGCCCCACTGATCCAATCACAGACATTCATGAGGAAGAGGAGGAGCAAACAAGCAAAGAGGAGGAGTCGATTGATGGTCTTGATGAAAGGGAACAGGTGCCGACTATAGAGGAAGAAGAAATTCTTCAATCAGAGACTTCAGGGGAAAATGAGGAGGATCCAGAGTAATATTATGAACTTTGACCTCCTCTTATAACCAGGAATCTCAACGTTGTCTAAACATTTGTTTCTTTCCTAACTAAACTCTTGATATGGTAGCCAGCACATCACTTTGACACAACACTGTAGAAGATTTTTGGGGTAATATGTGCCTAACAAAAACTGGGAGGACAGGGATGATGCATGCCCAGTTCATCCGATAAGATGAGCAAAAGATGATGTGACAGCAGAGTAGTAGAAGAAGAAGAAAAAAAGAATGATTGGGACTGTACTTGTTTTTTTTGAGTATTTGTTTTAGTCTGGATCTGCTGCCCTGCCCTTACCCAGGCTGCCCATCATGCACTACAGGCCAAACACGCTGATTCCCAGATTCACTCCACCAGTGAGTAATACACTGTCACCCTACCTCCCCCCTTTTTGTTTCTCCTGTGTTATCAGCACACTGTAGAGCCACCCAGCTAGTTGAGGATGTGTAGCAAGTCCTTTCTCTTTGAAGACAATGGGATGAAAGCCAGGGAAAAAGCTGTGTCCACTGAGGCTCAGCCCTGTGGATTTCAGTAGGCGACGGAAGAAAAAAAAAGAGCCAGTTGTAGTCCATTGTGTATACAAACATACACCCACACAAGCTTCACAGACACATATACACATGCAGCGACTGTAAAAACACATTTCGTATCATAACAGATAGGAAGTTTAACAAAGAACCCTGTTGCTCTAAAAGCTTTATATTCGCTCAAGGAAAAACATACAAAACTAGTTTTTCTTCATGTGAAACAATGTTGGTCCGCATGTTTTCTCCCTGTCTTTTGTTACTCGGAGTCAGTCCAGCACTCTTTCCAGGCCAAATAACTCAGGAAGGCAGAAACCCGCAGAGAAAATGAAACAAAGGAAGACTTGCAGTTTCCTTCTCCTTTTATTCGCCACTGCTTTAGGATTTTCTGTATCTGCTGTTTGCAGCGCTATTAAATCAACTTATTTTTGTCTACTGAGACATGCAGTTTCCTTTCCAAATCTTAAAGGAACCGCAAGAGAAACAAGATTATTGATCACACAAATACCACAAACAATCACAAAAAAAAACACAGCTAATAAGGTAATGTTGTTTTTCTAAGAACATATAATTTGTGTCCACATTGTATGCCACTTCCCAACTTGTGCTTTCTTACTTTTACACAGAAATGTACTCAGTAATGAAAACAATCCATTCTTCTTTGCAATATCATTTATAGCCTGGTATGTAGGTCAAATTTCTCAGAAGTAAATCCAGTAAGCCATAGTGGCCCAGGCCAGAGCTGACTCACACCTCCAAAGAGGATTCACATCAATAAGACATAAAAGAAGAGCCTCCTGCCATCCCGGGGGGTGCTGTGTACCCTGAGGAAACTATCTGCACGTCTCAATCAGATCCAAATCATTAATTTGTTATGATCTCAATTGCTGTTGTCTGTAATCAGGGTTTTATCTACCTACACTGAGGAAATCAAAGACGGCAAATAAAAAAGCCTGAATGAGAGAGTTTTACTTGCAGATAAGGAGAGAAATGTACTTTGACACAAGCTGTCTTTGAAGACGACGTCTGCAGTTTCCGTGGTTTCTTTTTGAAGAAGTCAAAGTGCAGTAACGTAAGAGAAATTCCACTAAAATCTGATCATAGGTCAGCAGGCCTCTGTTTTTTTTCTCCATTTGTAGTCCTTACTGCTGACGAAGCGTATGGGTTAACACGTTGTGTCCGTGCTCTCCTTTGATGTCCTCAGATTCTGATTGGTGGTGATGGAGAAAAGTGTGAACAAGGAGAACAGCCTCAGTAATGAGACTAATGAAAGAAGAAGGAGGAGAGGGAGAAGCCTTTTAGCTTGACTTGTAGCTGCTTATAAAGGGTCAGGGGGGTCTCAGATCTTTTCTACATTTCAGTAAATTCCTCAAGCTGTAACTCTTTGATGATGAGCCAGTTCGGTTGGATTCAAAATCATGTGACGCTAAATACATCTACAAGTCTGCAAAATGTGTGACAGGAATAAGCAATATGGTGTGATTTCATCTGACATTTGATAGGCAACTCTGGGGATTCAGATCCAGCGATGTAAGGATACTTTGTGTCTTCACTTACTGTAGCAGGTACTTTGTTTCAAAATTGCAGAGTAGATAAGGGCACATTTTAATTCAATTGAAAGACTTTCTTGGATTTTGACAGCATTTTTAAAAGCAGCTTCCTGGTAAATCCAAGTAGGGAGTGTGTGGTTATATGTGCACTGGCAGTAGTTGTCAGAAGCATTTAAGCAGCCTTGATTTGTAACTTCTGTTTCAGCTCTTTAGCACGTTGGTAATTTGCAACATTGCAGTTGCAAATCCCCCAATGATTAGCGTAGGTGCACAGGAGACGACACAACATGCCCAGGAGTACTGGAATCGCTTAAGTCTCCAGCATCCAGACACAAAATAGCAAGCAGACAACTTGAAGCCATGTAGGTTGCTGGTGGCTGGTGAGTTCCTGTGTTAGGGCCGATAACTGATCTCTACCTGAGATAATGAAACGGAGAAAAAAACATTACATGGCAGGAAAAATTCAAATGGCAACCACAGCATAAGATAGAAATACAAACATCCGCCAAGGATAAGATATTCCTGCAATACAACCAGTCCATTATTCACAAACACTCGATAAAAACAGACAAAGCAGTTAATTTAACAGGCTTGTTTACAGACATTAAGTTCTTTCTGGCTGCACTTGCTCTACTGTGACCCAATTTCTTAACTCAATTAGAGTTAAGCTAATGTTAATACTAAATCCTCAGCTGTATCCATTGCACTGTTATCAAAACGTCCATTGTGCAAAGGAGGGCTAAAATGTGCCACATAATGCCATTGTCTGCTTATTCACTGTACTTACAAAAGTGTGCAGTGGTTTTTTTTTTTACTGCTAGGAAAAAGAAAGCTTGTGCTTATTGTGTGTGTACTTGAGAGAAAAGGCAAGGTAAGTTATCACCTTTCAACAAGGCAAGTGAAAGTGATTCACATAACACATTTAAGAAAATAGATACATGGCAATATAAAAAAAAAACTTTAAATAGGAATTAAATTGTGAAATAAAATGGAAGATTAAAAAAAGCTCAAATAGAATAACATTAAAGTGGCAAACAGAAGAAAAAAAACGCCCTGATTTATAAGAACCAAGCCTTAGAAAACAGTTTCTCTGAAAAAAACTGAATGCTGCTTCTTTGTGTGTAGTTTTGACTTTGGCGACAGTAAGCAGACCTGTGCCAGATGATCTGAGACGTCTGGGCATTTCACAAAGGAGCAGCAGATCAGAAATGTATTTTGACCCTAAACCATTCAGTGCTTTACCAACCAACAGTAAATTATTTGACATTCAGGAACTCTGAACTGGTCTTAGTGCGGATTCTGTTCTGAACCAGCTGTTTGATCAACTTTTAGAGAGAGCCTATGGAGATAAATGAATGGAGATGTTTTTTCTAAATCCTGCTGCAACCTAAGTATGACAAGTTTTGATTGATTTTTAAAATCCATGACGACACAAAGATTTCTGGCTTCATTGGTGGTCTAAAAGATCTGAATTTATTAAAAGAAAATTGTACCTCCAGTGATGAAGTGAATTAGACAGGAAGCACCTGACAAAAAAAAATCCATAATGTTCCTTGACAACAGAGAAAAGAAAAAGGCAACGGGATATCTGACACCTGAATGACCTGTCAACACAAAGTGCAGCAGTGTATTTGTAGCTTATACAGCACGATGCAGTTGGATTTATCCAAGTCCCCACCTGGACAAAATGTCTTCCATTAGCCTTGCACTGGCTTGTCACTATACGTCTACCTGTAGCAGTACAAAAGATCTGGAAACACCAGCTGATACTCGACTGATCTACACGTCTGTGGGTCATGTGAGGCATCGACTGGGGTCTTTTACTTGAGCATTTTTGAAGCTCTGTACAGCAACATAGTTTTCAATCTTCAGTTATTCTACAAAATAACCAATACTGTAAAAAGCTCTGCAAGCATCCTGCCACCTGTAAACAACAGGCGTACGAGCCCACGTGAATGGGCGTGTGCTCCTGCACTGTAAATACCTGACGCACCATACAGTATATTGATGCTTCACTTGTAGTCTAATGTGCATACTCTTGCTATGACTTTTTTTTTCTTATATCTTACATTTGTATCATCCCTTGCTCCACCTCTATGTTTGGGAATTTATAGACTTCCTTTTTTACTCCTTTCACTTTATTTGCTTGAACTGTGTGTGATCAGAGAATTCAAAGCTCACTCGGGATCCAGCTAGTCAAAATGCACCTCCCACCTCGGATCCCCTTTTCAGCCCTGCCTCACTTACTGTGTTCACTACAGTGCAGCAATCAAAGAGACTTAATCAAAGCTGTGATCAAATTTGGGGTTTGCTATATTTTCTATTAATAATCCAAAGTTGTTTATTGTTTTTAAAATGAGACATAAGGGAATGGTCTACTTGTTGTTTCCTACAATCTTCTAAGTACAGGTTTCAGTTGTTTTTGCAATGAAATGAAAAGGACCATACCAGTGTTTTTGCCAGTATTTGCCACAAATGTATCCTTAACATACCAAACCAAACCATTGTTTTTCATGTATTTCTCTTCAGTATAAAATCCTTTAGCACAGTCCATCACACTGCATTACTTCAAAAGAACAATGCAACTTGCAAAATGCAATGCAGACTTGATGTTCATTCAAATGAATGGAAACCAATGGATGCCTGGAACTGTTGATAAAAATCTAAATTTGAAAAATGTTGACAAATTGAAACATGGCAGCATTGTTTGCAAAACGTGTAATGTCAAGTTTAAGTGATTTTGTAAAAGGGTCTAAAACATGGGAACCACTGATATGGTCTCAGTTTACAGTAATTTAACACCATTCTGTAAAGCCGTTGGATTAGTCAGAACTTGTCTTTGTTGCACCTGTACCCACAGCCAGCGGTGATGCCACTGTGTACGGACACACCCTGGAAGTTAGACCACTGGAGGTCAGCAACAACAAGATTTTCAGAGGGTGTTGTTCTTAAATTTCACTTGACTCCCCTCTGCTTGGTCCTTGGTAATATCAACTACCTGCAGGCTCTCAATTTGTGTGTGTCACTTTTTTTTTTTTTGCAAACATGAGCCAGTGGTTTGTAGCAGCCAATCACACATCATTCATAAATCTCGTTTTACCACATCTTTGTCTAAAAACTGGGCCAGAAAGCAACAAACATACAGGGTCTACAACAAAATGATATTAGTTTATCAAAGCCAATGTCAGTGGTTTATTTGTAATGACTATGAGAAGAAGGGGATTGCTGCACACTGGATTAACTTGTGCAAACCAAAGAAACTTTCTAAACTGTGTTTTTTTTTTGTGATTTGCACAAAATGAGCCCTAAAAAGAGCATTGCTCTTGCATCTTCTTATTTGTCAGTGGTATCCAAAAACCTGGGAAGGATGTCTGGATATGCATACGTTTTTTAACAGTTCTCATGTGAAGACGGGACAGATTAAAGCAACATAATAACCATTTTAACATTCTGACGGACCAGAGCTGTCCTTGCTGTCTGTTGTTATTTCACTGCCGTGTCAATAGGCAGCAGTAGCACTTCACTTCTGACTAAAGCCCTTGTTATTTCTTCTGATGGTTTAAACCAAAAACATTCCTTTTTTGTATTGTTTATTGTTTCAGTCATTTTAAAATGGGGCTATGCTCCCTGTGCCATACCATTGTCATATGTATGTACAGTATGTCTACATTGTTTGAATGCTACATTTGTCAGCTTTCCTTGTTCGTCACAAGGGAAACCAAAACAAATTTGTTTTTCCATCATCTTGAAAGCAAGAAAAACAAGACTGGTATGTTTTTATTTTCAATGGCAGGCGCTTCACAGATTCAATTCTTATCTTCACTCCAGTATCTTGCACTTAACACATGTAGCAATACCTACAGGATGGGGAAATTGTGTGATGCACCAGTATTTGTTTAAGTGGAATATGACATTTTATTTCTAGATATTGTTTGACTTTGTATAGAAATATATACTGTACAGATTCAAAAGTATATTATAACAAAAAAACTTTTAGAAAAATATTTATTTTTACTGTTTTGTAATTTAGACACAATACTGTAGCTCCTCTATTGCCAGACTTACTGGAAGTGCCTCTCGATAATGTATTACAAAGTAACTATACAATATATTGGGATTATTAGAACCTGTCACTAGCAGAGCAGTGTTGATGTTGTAATGTGAATATTGTTGAATAATAAGATTTATAAATGCTGCACACGTGTTTGTCTGGTTCTTTAGCCATTTCTCAAAGTTTCAGTTAGACTTCACACCATGTTTAAAACTAAATTAAAAAGTTGTAATTAGACAAAGTACAATATGAGTTTGACTTCATACAAGTTGCAATTGTTTAACATATATTTTCAACTATACCTGCTTCATTATGCCTCTGCAGCAGCGACAGCCATGGCCTTAGGCATTAGGTTTCCGAGTTCTCCGTCCGTGTGTCAAGCAATATCTCAGGAACATCTTGAGGGAATTTGTTCAAATTTGGCAAAAACGTCCACTTGGACTCAAGGATGAACTGATTTAATTTTGATGGTCAAAGGAAACTGTGACCTCACAAAACAGGTTTTGGGCCATAACTTAAGAATTCATACACTAAATATGACAAGATTTCACACAAATGTCTAGTATAATTAAATCATAAAGTTATGAGATTGTTTTTCTCCAAAAGATCAGGCTGCATTATTTCACCCTATAACTCCGGAACAGAAGGGGAGATTGTGATCATGTTTCACATTTAGTCAAACACTGAATGGGTTACATGGTTCAACAGTGTTGTTGGTCCATAATGGATCAACTTGACTCACAGTAGAAGCGAGCCGAACAAACACAAAGTGCAGCTCTATTTCGTTGGCCTATTTAATTGTGACTCTGACCGTTGGTGCTGATGACTTAGTAACAGATCATGCTGTTAGACTTTGATGTATGTATAATTAACCTCACAATATGTGTAATGGAAATGCAGCACAGTGAAATACAGTAACACATCTCTACACAATATCGAGAGAGCAGTCCGTGTCAACAAAAACACCCACAGTATTGTGGACAACACTGAGCCTTTGGGTTTGTGGCAACAGATTTGTTTTTACAGGTTGAGTTTGGAAAGAAAAGGCAGACATTAAGCCAGAAAGGAGCGTACACTAACCCTCTGATTTCAAGTACATCTAGTTGGTAAGTAAGCCACTTTGCAGCATGGCGTATACGTTACAACTGAACATTGCTCCATCTATTCATTGTTGGTATAGGACCCACATGTGCAACTTGCTAATGTCATTATGTCTACCTTCAACCCCATAGTTCAGTAAGCACTTATGAGTTATAAGCATATCCATATTGAAAATTAAGCTGAGCTTTTTTTTGTAAAATTGTGTCTCTTGTCTACATAACCCACAATACAATACAGCAATAATATAGCCTTGATTCAAACTTACAAAGACTATATCATCAAATCATCTTGAAGATTTTGTCTTTATTTCCAGTGCAGAAGATTTCATAAATTGACTAAATGTTCTATCTAGGAAAGATTGAAAGTAATCCCTTTGCTAATCTTGTTTTCATTGAAGCTGCCTTCTCTTTGACGCACTCCTTGTCTGATCAATTTTGCCTCAGCTTTTGGAATTTACCAGCAGGTGTGTTAAATATCAACATAGACATTGTTTTCTTCCCTTCATTGGGTAGACTAAGGCCGCATTTCCACTGCACGGCACAGCACAGCTCTACTCAATTCAATTTGTTGTTTTTTGGTTTTCCATCAGCAAAAGTTGTGGATTTCTTTCTGTACCACCTCAGTTTAGGCTCCAAGTGAGCTGAGCCGATTCTAGAAGGTGATGAGGGGAGATTTTAAAAGCTTCCCCACGTGCTTTTCCTCCTCTTCCTCTGTTGCTCCACAGGAACCAACCCGTAAACACCTCACCTCACTTCGTTGTTTTCTAGTGAAAACTGGCTTCTTGTTGCACTTTTCTCCTCAAACGACAGCAGCGGCTCCTCCTCTGGCCAGGAGGAGAGCTTCCCCTTGCTGCTAAAGGGACTCTGGTGCTCGGAAACACTGCCCGTCAACAGGGACCCGCCAAATTCTACACAAAGTGCAAGTTCCTTGAAGTATTTTTTTACACTACAGATGTTAAGCGATACAAGTAACATTTGCCATTTAATTGATTTAGGTGTGTGATATAAACACCCCTTTGAGAAACTGAACTTTAAGGTAACTTGGACCACTTCTACCAAATGCAAATGGCCCACTTCTACATAATGCAATTAAGCAAATTATTTCATCCAGAACTTAATAATAGGCCAATTATTAGAAGTTGAAGCGTTAAACAGTAAGCAGGACTTTTACAAGACAATGCTGGCACGGGAGGAGAACATATTTATTTCTGTTCAGGGTAACATAGAGATGGATCTAAATCAGCAAAATAAACACTTTCATAAACATGGCCTAAGGCTTAAGCAGTCATCTCCGAATTAATTAAATCAGGGAAACTCATTACAAACTGCAGCCTGACTATGTGACCATGACATAGCAGTGATCAAATCTCATAATAAAAAAACAAATAAAAAATGGAAACACAACTGTCAGACAAATGTTATTTATTAGTTTAAATCTTAGTTTAACAAGCATGATGCTTTAAAAGTGGTTTAATAAAATTAGAGTAGCCTATTGACAAATGCACGTCACTGTAAATGCTATATGATTCTAATAAAGCTTCGTCGAATTGTACAGAAATGGGAGGGGGGAGGGGAGGCTCAAGGGCGGGAGACAGAAGGAAAGAGAGCGGCTGGCTCTACTGAAGCTCATCTATCTGCAGATTCAATTCGAGAAAAAGAGGGAGCCGCGGGGTCACACCGCTGTGGTGCGGAGATCTCCAAGCTGCCTTTCACGGATGAACAACAACTAGAAATGTATTTCAGGACATACGCATTAAAAGAAAAAAATCTCTATTTGATCTGCATTAGTCTGCTTCGGAGTTACCGTGAAGTCGGCTGGAGATGAACTGTGGAGACAAATGCCGGTCTCAGAGCATTCATGATCAGAATCGACGCGTCTCCTCTGCTCCTCTCCCCATGAGAAGCTTGACCGGAGCTGGTTGAAAGGGAGGCTGCCCGTGTTTCCGATTGGCTGTACATCTTTGTAGCTCACGCACCTGGGAGACTGTTTCACAGGACACTGTGGTAAGTGGTGCGCCCTTTTCATCCCGATATCTGTTTGACATCCTAATTGTATGATTTAGGATGTATTTTTCTTGTGTGTCTGCGCTATTATGCGGTCACAATCTGACTTCATTGCACTTTTAAACTGTGTTTAACTAGTAAATATCGAATTAAAATCCAAGGATTACTTTATAAAAACATACGACTGGAAAGAGTATTTGAATGAATATTTAATGATTTTCTTGATGAACTGTTATACACAGTGAACAGCATTCAGTGAACAGGCTGAACATGTGCGGGTGGGAGTTTTTCACAAGCACACCTGCACACCTGATGTACCTGCAAAGCATCCTGGCTTATATGGGCATACTTTATCCTTTAGTCCAGGTTGCCAACTTTGCGTAAATTCCCTCGAGGCGCTCCTGAGATATTGCGCCTTTTAAGCCCCGTATGGACCTATAAAGGTCTTTTTTTTAAATGTAGTTAACGAGCATGGACTAGACAGATGGACTGAGGACAACCCGCAAACTAAATTGTGCAATTGTTGTAAATACATTACAATTTAGAAATGTATGCTTTAATTTGCTATCAGCTGAAAACAGAGTTTTCTGAGTTCAATAAGATATATCTTATAGGACGAGAAAACGATTTTATGGAATAGAATAAACAACTCAACAGAAGATATGAACTGAAATTGGCACAATCTTAAACATCCACAGTAGTAAATTGCCACATTAATGCAGCAGTCATGTAAATCCAGTAACATCATAAACAGTATAATAGTAAAACACTGACACATCCCCTCAGATGAGCACTGTTAGCACTACCTGTTAGCACTGTTACACTGTTACACGGTTAGCACTTTGCCTGTTAGCACTGTTAGCTATGAGCCGCTGGCTCACATCTACAGGTTGAGAGCCATTGATCAAGAATCGAAATGCTCCAAATCTCGGATCTTGTTTTTAATGCAGGATTTTTACTTTTAGCGTTTCAGAGTGGGGTGTCAATACTTTTACTTATGAAAAGGATCTCAATTATTCTTATACCACTGGCTTGAACTAGTTTGTACTGATTAAAAACATTTCTGTTTTGAATCACGCCATACTGAAGGCAACGTTGCCCAGCCAATGTGTTGAGTGAAATAAGAAGAAATAGGTTGCATTTACTCCTCCATGCATTTTGTATAGGAAAGACCTGTGAACAACAGCAACCATTCACACATGCTTGCCTTACTAGTATGTATGGCATTTTCTAGCTGCATTATCTTACTGCATTACAAGGGGCCTTTAAGGGGCACAACCTTGAAAAACAAAGCTTATGTTACAAGTGAGCTGACTAATGACACTTTGGGTTTTATCTGAGTTTAATGTACTGCGGTCAGTGGGGGTTTCTATGAATCTGATAAAATGAAATATTGGCACTCAAAAACTCCCCATCCAACCTCAGGAAACACATTGAGGTAAATTAAGATTAATCCCATGAGCCTCAACATTAATGTTTAGTTGTCATAATTAGCATAAACCTGTTAAGATATCTCTGTTAAGATATCTAGCAGTGTTTCCAACAGGATTGGAGTTTATCTTTGGCAGGGGAGGGGGGAAGACAGGTGTCTGATCTTCTAATATAGCTATACATGGTGTATGCTAGGCTAACGTTTGCTAGCTATCTTAAATCAAATGAGACAATTAGTGTAGTAGACAGATCCCTAGCGAGTTAGTGAGCCGAGGAAGTGTTGACAGTTGGGAGATTTTGTTGATATAGGCCATTTTAGCTATAATCATTGCAGCACTAGTTGGCTAATGTTAGCTAACTTAACGTTAGCTAGCCACCATACCATAGGATTGACAGGAGCCTTGATCAGATACTTTAAGACTTTCAATTTACTGGAGTCATTTTCCAGTAAGGTATCTTTACTTTTACTCAAGTATGGCTTTTGGGTACTTTATACACCACTGCATTTGTTTTTGTTGTTGACAGGAAGGAACCCAAAATGCAAAGAAACGTGTGCTCATTCTATCATACTAAAGAACGCTTTAGAGCCTTCACATTTGGCAGAGTGAGAGGCTGATGTTGCTTATTGGCTCTCTCGCGTCTTCCTGAGGCACAGTTATTATCGCTCTATTTTTAAGAACTCTGTTGTCTTAATAATAACAAATGTGTTGCAGCAGCATGAAACATGCTGGAGCAAAGCATAACCAGTAATACTAGTGAATGTGAGATTGTGATCTGAACATCTATATGTATTCCTAACCTTTGAGAACAATATATTGTAAATATACACTAAGCACAAGGATCTTGTTGGTGGCTACAGAGCTTTAGTTAAAGCTTAATGCTAGTAGGCTTTTGACATATACAATATTATTTTAATATTTATTGACCTATACTGTGGCCTAACTTGACCATCTAGTGGATGAAATTTGCCACTTCCATCCCTGTTGCAGTGACTACATTTGAGTCTGAATGAAAGAATACAAGACATTACATACCAGTGAAAGAAATATTGCATTACGGTGAGCATAGGGCTTCCTCTTCCAAAACCTGTTATGCAGGATAGTTAAAGCTCTTTATCGTTCAAATGATTTAAACTTTAATGTGAGAGTTAGCGCCTCCAAATCTGAGGCCATGGTGCTCTGCCGGAAACCGGTGGATTGCTCCCTCCAGGTGGGGACAAACTGCCTACCCCAAGCGAAGGAGTTCAAGTATCTCGGGGTCTTGTTCACAAGTGAGGGTAAGGTGGAGCGGGAGATCGACAGACGGATCGGTGCGGCTGCAGCTGTAAAACAGGCGCTGTACCGGTCCGTCCTGGTGAAGAGGGAGCTGAGCCGGAAGGCGAAGCTCTCCATTTACTGGTCGGTCTATGTTCCAACCCTCACCTATGGTCACGAACTCTGGGTCGTGACCGAAAGAACGAGATCTCGGATACAAGCGGCCGAAATGAGCTTCCTCCGCAGGGTGGCCGGGATCACCCTTATAGATAGGGTAAGGAGCTCGGACATCAGGGGGGAGCTTGGAGTCGAGTCGCTGCTCCTTCGTGTAGAAAGGAGTCAGCTGAGGTGGTTCGGGCATCTAGTCAGGATGCCTCCTGGACGCCTCCCATAAGAGGTTTTCCAGGCACGCCCAACTGGTAGGAGACCCCGGGGAAGACCGAAGACACGCTGGAGGGATTATATCTCCCGGCTGGCCTTGGAACGCCTCGGGATCCCCCAGAATGAGCTAGAAAGTGTTGCGGGTGAGAGGGAAGCCTGGGTCGGCCTGCTGAACCTGCTGCCACCGCGACCCGACCCCGGATAAGCGGCTGATAATGGATGGATGGATGGATGAAAGAAAAATGTTGTTTAATATAATACTGTACTGAGTTGGAATGAGAGAAAGAGGTTCACATGAGTATAATCACTGGTGGTACACAGGAATAAGCAGTGCACTACTGCTTCATATTGTCCTACTTAAAGCTGCTGTTGGTCTAATTCCTTGAAAGTAGGTCAAACCTGTTGCTGTGGTCTTCAAGACAGAAACATAATTCAGTCAGAAATCAGAATGTGTATTTTGTACCAGATGCAGTACAATTGACAGAAATGGTGATGGTAATGTGGTTGTCTCTTGAGCAATACATTCACATTTTCACATGACTATTGGAAATGAACTGAGGGAGGAGGAGAGGGCAATAAGTGAAATAAGAAAGATAAATGTGAAGAGTTAGAAGAAAGTCTTAATTGAAAGGGAGAGGTGGAGCAAGAGGGGGAAAGAGACAAAAGATATGAAGTATAAAAGCACTGGTAGGCTTTTACAGTAAAGCAGCTGCTACCAGGAAGTATTGCACTCTATTGTCTTTTGAGGCAAATACAAATAGCAAAAGAGGGGATCAGAAAACGCGGCTTCTTTCCAGACTGTACATTATTGTGTTATCAGAATAGGAACCTGAACGTTGAGCACAGTTCAAACAACAGCAGCTCCTACTTTAGACAGGAGCTATAATACAACTGAAAGGTTAGCATATGCAAGTGTTTTTAGTAGTGCCTTTTCTTTGGTTAATTGGAGCCACTCTGTTGACCATGACATCAATACAGCTCAGCTGAGGGTGGCACGATCATGCTCTGGCCCTGTTCACAAGCACTGCATGGATACTGCATAGGTTGGCTCAGGAATTTCCTGCTGAGAATGCATTATGGAATAGATTGGCACAACAGCTAAAGTCGGTAATAGCATGCTAAGTGGTTAAAGTATACTGTACATGTACATCATCCAGCCATTGTTCCATTTTTGCTCACAGTATAAACATGTGGCAAACAATGGAACTATTTCCCTTATGTATTTATCTCTTTACATTATACCCCCAATATGTATATGTAACACACACAAGTCCAACACATGTATTCCACACATCACTCATGTTTGCCAGTTAAAAAAAAAAGTTGAAAGGTAGTGGAGGTTGCAAAAAAGAGCAGCCAAGCTTAGTTAAATGGCACCATGTTAGCTCTGCATCAGAACATGTGTTTGGTGAACCTGAGCAGTAATACCACTTTTTGCATTCCTTAAGCCTTATTAACAGATGTTGGGGGGGAAAAAACGTGATTAGTTGTGATTTATACAAACACATACAGGGATTATTGTTTGTGTGTCAGTCTCCCCTCTGTTGGCTGATGGCTGTTTGTGTGCAGAGGATGATAAGTGGGTCACATGCTTGAATTATCCATTTGCAGGGTTGCATGCATCAGTGCCAAGAAGCTACATTACGTGGGGGACTTCTGCAAAGGAGACACAGAGACGTTTCTGAATGATGGAGGTGGGAGCTGAGCAAGGACGCTCACAGGGGAACGGACGCAGTGACGCCGCGGCCAGAGAACCGCGTTCCTCTCCCTGCACCAGCCTTAAGGTACTGAATATTAACGTGTCTCGGGTGAAGGTGTTTCAGTTGATCACTATTTCTCGTGTGTGTGTGTGTGTGTTGCGAAGGAGTCACGTGTTCTCTTAGTATGTCCGCTTGCATGCATTTCTGCGTTTAGAGACCCGTACTAAGTAAATAACCAAAAATGAGTGCCACTGAAACATTTAACTCTAAACAGTCATTTTACCGGTTTCCAGCAAGTTGCTTTATTTCTAAATAATGAAAATGCCTATATACTGTGTAAGTTATCGTGACTTTACGATGAGTTTTCCCCCCACACTGCTGCACAATTGTTTGTTAACAGGAAACCCATCTATCGATGTGAGGTCCCGGGACAGGGATGTTATAGTATCTGTACAGATTGTAAAGCCCTCCTAGGCAAATTTGTGATTTTGGGCTATACAAAATAAACTGAATTGAATCTATTGGCACTTATCTTGTTGCCACTTTTATGGAAAGCCTTGCCTTCTGCCAAAAGCATTCTGGCAGAAGGCAAGGCTTTACAGTGCTGATGCTTCCTTCCTTCCTTACTGCTCACAAAACACAACTCGACAGATCCAATCTCCTTCATTGTTCTTTGTCAAAGACATTTTTTTGCTTGAAATAGCAGTTGACAAAACAATCTCACGAGAGGTAGACCTTCTGTTGTTGCTATTCTGGATCTTTCTGTCGTATCACAGAATCTGCGGATTTGAGTTTGCTTTGCTCAGATGTTCTTAGCACTTCAAGGATTTCTCATTCATATTGGCTTAAAAGACAGCAATTGACAAATCAAGGTTCATTTAGATGCTGTTCTGGAGCTGTTAATCATATCACACAATCTTCAGAATCTTGACCTTGGAAAGTTTCAAATAATTGTTCTTTATTTATCTGTAAAGTTAAGCACATGCAGAAAGTGGTGAGTAAGAGTCAACTGTAACTTTTATGCATTACAGTAGCTTACCGTCACAAACACTTCTGAACCTAGTTGAACAGAATAATATTGGGCTCGAAATTAAAACTTCAGATGTGACGGGCTGCCTTGAGTCAATGAAAGTAGTGGAAACCCATCCGCAGAGCTTACACTATCAGGGATTTGCTATGTGCTTGGTATAGTTAGTATAGTTGAGCAATGTAAAGAAAACTTGGTGGTTAATGTTAGCCAATGTTTTGTATTTGACATTAGTGTACAATGAGCATAGATGAGTCGATTCGCTGACCCATTGCTCTTCTTTTACTTTTGCTACTCATACATCATATTTAGCATGTGCCATTATATAATAATTGTCACTATAGCAGCAGTTGATTCTGAATAGCTACACAATTCTCGTTTTATGAATTTGTCATTGTACAATGAGGCTTCAAAAACATTACATTAATGCGTGGGACCGTAGAGGATCTTTAAAGGGAAACGTGGGTATTTTCAACCTGGACCCTATTTCCCCACAAATTGGGACAAAACATGTTGAACTTGGTACTGTTGTGCATGAGCTCTGCAGCCGGCAGACACGACAATGTAATGCTTAAGTGCAATTTAGAATATACATTTTAGACAGTTTGTCCATAACGAACACCATGTTCGAGCATAAGGTGGCTCATAAGTGTACCTGGTACCAGAACACCTTAGGCCGGAGATCAATGATCGACTTTGTAGTCGTATCATCTGATCTGCGGCCGTATGTCTTGGACACTCGAGTGAAGAGAGGAGCAGAGCTGTCAACTGATCACCACCTAGTGGTGAGTTGCATCAGATGGCGGGGGAGTCGGCTAGAAAGACCTGGCAAGCCCAAGCGTGTAGTGAGGGTGAACTGGGAACGTCTGGCGGAGGATCCTGTCCGGGAGGTCTTCAACTCCCACCTCCGGAAGAACTTCTCACAAATTCCGAGAGAGGCTGGGGACATGGAACCCGAGTGGACCATGTTCAAAGCCTCTATTGTGGACGCGGCTGCTCGGAGCTGTGGCCGGAAGGGACATCGTCGGGCGGTGGAAAGAGCACTTTGAGGAACTCCTAAACCCGGCCAACATGTCCCCCGGAGAGGGGGCAGCGCCGGAAGACTTTGGGGTGGTTTCTCCCATATCCCTGGCAGAGGTCGCTAAGGTAGTCAAAAAGCTCCTTGGTGGCAAGGCGCCAGGGGTGGATGAGATCCGCCCTGAGATGCTGAAAGCGCTGGACATTGTTGCGCTGTCTTGGTTGACACGCCTTTTCAGTGTCGCATGGGGGTCGGGAACAGTGCCCATGGACTGGCAGACCGGGGTGGTGGTTCCCATCTTCAAGAAGGGGGACCGGAGAGTGTGCTCAAACTATCGTGGCATCACACTGCTCAGCCTCCCGGGAAAAGCTTATGCCAGGGTGCTGGAAAGGAGGCTCCAACCGCTTGTCGAACCTCAGATTCAAGACGACCAGTGCGGATTCCGTCCCGGTCGTGGAACAGTGGACCAGCTCTTTACCCTTGCAAGACTACTGGAGGGGTCCTGGGAGTTTGCCCAACCAGTATACATGTGCTTTGTGGACTTGGAGAAGGCTTTCGACCGGGTCCCTCGGGGGTTTTTGTGGGGGGTGCTGCGGGAGTATGGGGTGCCGGACCCGTTGGCACGGGCCATCCGGTCTTTGTTCGCCTGCAGTAGGAGCTGTGTTCGTATCCTCGGTAATAAGTCAGACACGTTCCCGGTGGGTGTTGGCCTCCGCCAGGGCTGCCCTTTATCACCGATCCTGTTCGTGACCTTCATGGACAGGATATCTAGGCGCAGCCAGGGGGCGGAGAGGATCCGATTCGGGAGTCTCGGGATCGCCGCTCTGCTGTTCGCGGATGATGTGGTCCTGTTTGCCTCCTCGGACTGTGACCTCCAGCATTCACTGGGGCGTTTTGCAGCCGAGTGTGAAGCGGCAGGGATGAGAGTTAGCGCCTCCAAATCTGAGGCCATGGTGCTCTGCCGGAAACCGGTGGATTGCTCCCTCCAGGTGGGGACAAACTGCCTACCCCAAGCGAAGGAGTTCAAGTATCTCGGGGTCTTGTTCACGAGTGAGGGCAAGGTGGAGCGGGAGATCGACAGACGGATCGATGCGGCTGCAGCAATAAAACAGGCGCTGTACCGGTCCGTCCTGGTGAAGAGGGAGCTGAGCCGGAAGGCGAAGCTCTCCATTTACTGGTCGGTCTATGTTCCAACCCTCACCTATGGTCACGAACTCTGGGTCGTGACCGAAAGAACGAGATCTCGGATACAAGCGGCCGAAATGAGCTTCCTCCGCAGGGTGGCCGGGATTACCCTTAGAGATAGGGTAAGGAGCTCGGACATCAGGAGGGAGCTTGGAGTCGAGTCGCTGCTCCTTCGTGTCGAAAGGAGTCAGCTGAGGTGGTTCGGGCATCTAGTCAGGATGCCTTCTGGAAGCCTCCCATTAGAGGTTTTCCAGGCATGTCCAACTGGTAGGAGACCCCGGGGAAGACCGAGGACACGCTGGAGGGATTATATCTCCCGGCTGGCCTTGGAACGCCTCGGGATCCCCCAGAATGAGCTGGAAAGTGTTGCGGGTGAGAGGGAAGCCTGGGTCGGCCTGCTAAACCTGCTGCCACCGCGACCCGACCCCGGATAAGCGGCTGATAATGGATGGATGGATGGATTATAGACATTATAGAAAGAAGATTCAGAAATCTTGCGAGTGGTGACTCGTTGCTAGGAGATAGAAAACGTTAACGTTTTAGAGAGGAGTGCCGGAAAGTGTGTTTGAAAATAACATTTTCAATGTCATGGCTGATGAATTAGAAGAAAAATGCGATTGCAAATATGGATTTCAGAACAAGACCACTCCTTGAACAAGCCTTGGATCGACACAATAACGAACAGACCAGATTTTAGTGGACTTACATTAATGCTGCACATTTGCATCAAAGGATTATATTGCAACTTGTTTCGCTGTTGCAGAGTACTCGCTCAATACTGGACTAGTTTAAAAACAATGTGTCGACATGTGTCACTTACACACAAAGCATGGGATAATACAAAAAAGAATAAAAAGGTTAACATTTTTAAAAAAATTTAAAAGGCTCTTTGAACTAACTCATGATATGTCCATTGCATTTAGGGAATCAAATATCCTGCCACAGCCTCTGTATTATGTATAACTGTGAACAATAAATCAAAACCTTTTTAAAAAAATAGGGAAAAAAATACATCAATTTACATACATTTTTACTTTAACTATATTTATTAAATATTATCTTTTCAACGATGAACTTTTTTTCCCCCTTTCTCTTTACAACCTCAAACAACCTTCTAAAAAAAAATGGATCAGACATATCCAACAATCTTGTTGCTTTCCCCGACATGAAAGTGATGTGAGACAATGGTGTTCAAGCAGCTTTTGATAATACAGACTGCAGTGGCAGGACAGACTTGGGTTTCTTCTCAGAATTGTTTTATTCCCTGACTGGCTGGGTGGGACATGGCATCAACTTTAATCCTGGGCTCTGTGTTATTTTTTGCTTTTTTGTTAATTCCATCAATAAGACTAGAACTTTGGTTTCAATTTGTTTCTCATTCTTTTCTTGTTTCAAACACCATCTGAACTCCCGAAACACTTTGGCATTGTATAATACATGATTGTTCTTTTTGTGTGTGTGTGTGTGTGTGTGTGTGTGTGTGTGTGTGTGTGTGTGTGTGTGTGTGTGTGTGTGTGTGTGTGTGTATATTGGACTCATGATGTTAGTCTAAGCGTATTAGGTGTTTAACATCAATGAGCTAAGAACAGAAGCGGGTCACAGGTCAGGTGGAGGCTTTGTTTAAATGTTCAAACACACTTACTCTGAATCCCTTTTCAATGACCTTTGATCACAATGTGGCCACCGCTTATTTAGCACTTGCTAAAACCAATTAAAATAACTGAATGAAAATCTCACAATGCATACCATTGTTGCAAAACCACAAATGAGCAAGATGTTATTAAGAAAATGTAATTCATTACTCATGATTTACTCAATAAGGAAAGTAATTACTTTGCCGTCTTTCTGAGAGTTAGATGAGAATATATATCCGTCCATTAAATGTAAGGCATCAACGAGCAGTCAGTTGGCTTAGCACAAATACTGGAAACAGGGTAAGAAGTAAGAAAAACTAACAAAATGTTTTTTCCCCCTCTCTAATGGAAACTATCGAATAAGAGCAAAAAATGCATTACATATAATAATGTGAGAGGAATTATCTGTTCCCATATCCTTTAAAAGCAGTGTTGATGAACAGTTAGAAAAAGTTCAATCTTTGGTTCTACAATTATTTTGCAAAAATAAGTTTCTAACGGACTCTGATAACCACTTTGGTACAAACAATGTCATAGTGAGCCACTAAAACAGAAACTAATCCACCTGTGTTCGCCAAAACTGACTCTTTGGTGCAAACCGCAAATCAAATTAAGCATATTGGTCTGATCCAAACAGCTATAAATGTGAAATAGAATAACTAAGAATGAGTTTGGAGAAAATCCACCACTGGATTTTCTGACAATCCCAAAAAAGGGGCACACTTTTACTAACAAATAAGGGAGAAGTACACAGTTGTAAATAAGAAAAGCCTTTTCCTTATTTGGGAGGTAAACGTTAATTGTATGCATGCTTGGTTGCACGTTAATCCCCACAGGAAATGCACACGTGATAAACTACTTTTGTTAATGCACCACTGTCCCCACTTTGTGGTTAGCATGACCTCAACAGAGGTCTGTTTGCATTGATCCCATCATATATGTAAATGTGCACTTTGTATGAGGATGTATAAAACAAGTTAATACAGTAAAACTCCTGATTATCACACAACTGTTGTCATACATGCTGAATAGACTTCTACCCAATGCTTCTATTTCCCTCTCTAATTTTGTTAATGTGGTTTTATCAGCGTTGGTAGCATGGTCAGCTGCCTCTAATTCAACTACCACTGCATGTTTAAATGTTCAAATTGATTATCAGCACTTTTTGAGCGATTTTGGTGAGATATGTTATATGTGAATAATACTATAATACTTCCAGCCATTGTTCTGCCTGCGTGTCTGCCATGGCGTGTCTTTTCCTGATCGTTTGTGTAATGGGACTCTCATGTGCACTGCTGTTCTCACGTCAGTACTGGATACTCAGTAAGGGGCCGGAATGCTGTACAAGAACCATGACCAAGGCCACAAGCCATTACTTATTCACAAGCATTCAGGGAGACTGAAAGAGATTAGACAGTCTTAGACAACAAAAAGGCTTTTATTCTCCTCTTGTCAAACTCTGTAAGAAACCACTGGCATTTTGTCCTCAAGGCAAATTGGTAAAAAAAAAAAAAAAGGAGCAAGTAATTGTATGAAGTGGAATGAGAGTCAATGAGTAGGAGTAAGAGCAACAAGGAAGCATGAGTAAAAGAAAGAGTTGTGTGGCCGTGTACACACGAAAAATGCATAAACCTGTACAGGCTGAAGTAAAATACCAATATTAGTGTTGTTTACATAAGAGCCTTTAATAACACATGTCAATGCTTCAATAGCAATTTTACTTTTACACGGTCACATTTTGTAGGTTCTGTAAGAGTTCAGCTTCCAGTTTCTCCCACACGCTTAATCAGCTCATTCAGTACACCTGTTGGTCACACCTCATCAGCTCTATCACTCTCACCTGTTCACTCTGCTGAACCTATTCCCTCGAGTATTCCCTATAAGTGTTGTTTTGAGCCTGGCCAGTTTTAGACTAATTATCAAAAGGAGTTGTTTTCTAATATTAGCCTACGTTCATCCAGCTATTATATAATGGCTGTTATTATTTTCTAGCTACAGTTTGTTAGCCTTGAAAAATACACTGATTAAAATAATTTAATATTTGGGATTGACATTCCCCAATTTCTTTTATGTTATGCAAGGTGGTTTTTGTGTGTCTTTCTGTTGTCGGAGCACTTGTTGCATAAATAAGCATGTGAATAAATGTGCCCTTAAGACACAATACATAACTTTATTCTATTTTGCTCTGTGCTTTTTGTTATATATATTTAAAATAAACCGAAAGTGTGTTCTATGACACGGATAGTTATGTATACTTTACACCAAAAAATATCTCTACTTCTTAGGTAAGCATGGGAAAACATGTGACTCCAGATTAGATTAAAGTAGTCTATTTCTGATATAGTATGTCGGGGGAAGCTGTGTTAAACTGTTTATTTTGTGTTCTCTTTAATGATCTGCACACCAAATCTTAAAAAAAAATAAAGATTCAGATTCAACTTTATTGTCATTGCACATAGTACAAGTACTATGACAACAAAATGGAGTTTGCATCTGTCCAGAGCCCTACAAAAAGCATACAAATGCAACATGCAGCCACAAAATGTACAGAGGATAAAGAAGGAACGCTGGGGACAATAAAGACTCATTTAAGGACTCCACTGTATTTTGTTGTTGAATCAAAAATGTTTCTGTCTACTTCTTTTCTCACCACCTCAAAGCTTTCCACAAAATCGGACAGGGGAACTTTTTTTGGGAGGAGTTTTTCCTGATCCGATGTGAGGTCCCAGGACAGGGATGTCGTATGTGTATAGATTGTAAAGCCCTCAGAGGCAAATTTGTAATTATGGGCTATACGAAATTAACTGAATTGAACTGTGGTTGGCCTTGGTGAGGTGCCCAACGATCATATTGTCCATATAGTCCAAAATCACAAATTTGCCTCAGAGGGCTTTACAATCTGTACACATACGACATCCTCTGTCCTGGGACCATCAGTACTTATTGTTTTACTTAAGTGTGAACATCATTCAATCAAGTAGATCATTATTAGGGAAAAGTAGGTTAAAACACTTGATGTATGTATTTGCATTCTCCTGTGCTGCATAATATTAATGTAAATTCCCTTTCTCTCTGTTTTCCTCATCTCACTCTCTTCTACCAGATGTTTCTGGTGGCTTTGTCATTTGCCTATTTTGCAAAGGCTTTGTCGGGGAGCTACATGAAGAGCACAATAACTCAGCTGGAGAGGCGCTTTGACATCCCCAGTTACCTAATAGGTGTCATTGACGGGAGCTTCGAGGTAGGTGAGTAGACCTGCCAGTCACTGTTGTTATGTTGATGCTCTGTTCACAGCCTCTGGTTCATGGGCTCCCCTCCCTTCTCTCTTTGGGACGGAAATATGAATGGGTCACTGAGGTATTCAAGCTGCAGATAAAGGATTCATCAGGCTTCCAAGAAGGGGGGTGTGTGTGTGTGTGTGTATAGTGAGTCATGGTGTTGAGCAGGGACATAACAGGCTCCCAGATCTCTCTTTGCTATGGACAGTCGAACTCCAGAATGTTTACGGTTTTATTATGCAATACATCAAAGTCTGTTAGCAGGTCTTGCAGAGTACTACTACACATGTGGAATACAAGTTGTATAAAGCCTTCTGTGGCTCCAGAGGGAGCTGTCTGAAGTCTGCGCTGTGTTATTGTCCTAAAGTGATGTCACTTGAGTCAGTGTCAGCTGGAGCTGATGAATCTGGAGGCGTGAAGTTAGAAAGAAGTGAGTCGACCAGCCCTCTGTAGCGTGCTCCTCATCAATTGCCACTAGCACAACACACCCAAATCAGGAATCGACTGTTTATTGCATTATTGCATTATATTGGGGAAAGTAGGCGTCCAAGTGAGATCCATGCGTGGAATATGATTTTTTGATTTTCCTGCCTCAAGCAAGTTTCTGTTTTTAAGTTCCACTTATTAAATATAACATGTTGAAATACCTGATTCTTAGTACCAGTAGTGTGATATCACAACAAAAGATTGACTTACATTTTTTGACCAAACCACAGGTTTACTTCGTGAATATACAGCTAGTGCTAGTGAGTCGATCTGGCTTGCATCACTTACATACCTTAACTTCTGCACATACTGTATGTGACCTGTTGGTCCTCTTAACACTGAACATTTCTGCAAAGTGTGTTCCCAGATTGTCCTCTAAACCAGTTTCTAGGTCAGTTATGTAAGACTAGCTCCCACAACTAAAGTGTCTTTTGTCGGTTATGATTAAGAAAAAGCTTGAAGAGCGAGATGAGACCCTGAGACATGATTCATACAAGAAACAAGTAGTAATCCACTGTCAGCCATTCTAGTTCTGTGGTTTTGCTGCCAGGGAGTCGGTGTTGGCCCACGGTGACACGATAGTAGTGAAGAATAAATTAAATCAAGAATAAACAGTAACATTATGGCGGAGTGTGCAGGAAAGCCGTTACTCTGATGGAGATGCTGGACCGAAAAGGTGGGGACGACACCTCTGAGTCAGAGTTCAATACCCCGGATCTCTCTCCTTCCGTATCTCTCCATCTCATGTGAACGCTGCTTCTCTCACGTGGCCTAGGCAACAAGCTTTCTCTTTTAGACCGTTGCCAGGGTAACATAGAGGCAGAGCAGCGTAGAGGGGCGAAAAAGGGAGCGGAAAGTGCAAGAAACAAGAGAGGAGAGCGGATAGAAGACAAAAGGATGAGAGGAGAGAAACAAAGAAGGAAAAAGAAGGAAAAGGAGAGTACAGGCTGCTAACGATTGATGAGGCACAGGTTATGAGCACAGATAATTAACCCCAGCTGACTGACCTGTACTGCACACGTAATTCTTAGCATGTACTGTACATCAAAAAAGTAGAGAATATATATGTTTTATCCCTGGCCATATTGTGTGCCTATTGAACAAAATATGCTAAAAGTATTTACAAAAAAAATCTATTTCTACATTTTTTTTATAATCAAAATTCAATCGTCTTTTCTTTTTGTAAAACAAAATATGACGTGTGCTTCTTTACAGAAGCAGGTACCATCCAATTTCAACCAATAATATCATGTCATCCATCCATTGATTCAAGCTGCACCTTTTAGAGAAAAGGGAGTTGTGTGGAGCTCCATGTTGAGCTCCATTCTAAGCCAACCCACTTTTTAACGATAACTGTACACTGCTTGAATATTCTGTTTCACTGGGGAATACTGGCAGTATGATAATGTCACTCCAACATAAAAGCACTTCTAAGATTTCTTTATACGCCAAGGTTACACATGCAGATTTACTTGTAATTACTTGACATTTCTCAATGCTGCTACATACACAACAACACATGTATTGTTGAAGGGGTTTGACGTCATCCCGTCTAATTAGCCTTTCCAATAGAAAAAGGTCAAGTTACATCTTTCAGTTTTCCACCTTGTTTTTCCACTGTCACCAATAATAGACAAAATGCACCTAAAAGCTGATAAAACAGTAATTGCCATGTTTGATTTTGATTTGAATTGTTTAATTGTTACGCCATCAGCCATGTTTGCTGCTGCATTTTGTAGTAAATAATACAAATCTCTTGAAGCATCAAGATGCCTCACATGTAAGAGCACAACCTTATCTGTCTTCCAAACTACACATGCAACATTTTTTGCTGTCAGTTTTCATCTGGTACTTCTCTTTTAATGCAGAAGTCTTTCTAAATAGACACATACCAATGTTTGGTATCCTATTGTTATGATAGCTTTGTGCAGTAAGTAATGGATATTATTCTGGCTAAGGCACATTGGGAAAATAACATTTAGATGATTGTTTTCCAGATTTTCTTTTAGCTTTTCCATTGCATTTCTGTCAAATTGTACAGGGTCAGGGTAGTCTCAATAGTAATGTATGCACATTGAAGGATTCACAAATGTATTTTGTGATTCATATATAAATGACTCTCTCAACAAAAATATTTTTTAACGCACACAAAATTGTTATTAAATATAAATGTAAACAAAATCCACATTTGAAATAAATACCGTACACGTTTGTATTTTTGGAAATACACATTTTAAATAAATACAATTTGTAGTTGTTAATTTCTGGTGCACACATATTTCTTGTTTTTAATACAGAAGAAATCCACAAATGTATTTAAAATCATTTAAAAATAATGAAACAACCAAACCTGGGAAGAACAGACTGCTAGTATCCTAAAAAAAAAACCAAACAAAGTGGAAAAGAAACTAAATTGAAGGTTACAATCAACATGTTGGAAAGACCATCATCTGGCTAACAAACGTATGACTACGACAACGTAAGCTAACGCAAACTAACGCTAAAGGGACAGCGAGTTTTACGACAGTGGCGAGCTCGTAAAAGCATTAACACAAAGTTTAGAGTTCAGCCATTGAGCTGAACAGTC
The DNA here is from genome assembly GCF_910589615.1 of Taurulus bubalis. Taxonomy (NCBI): domain Eukaryota; kingdom Metazoa; phylum Chordata; class Actinopteri; order Perciformes; family Cottidae; genus Taurulus; species Taurulus bubalis. The sequence goes on from NC_136598.1 coordinate 16,210,772, forward strand.
GCTGTGTCTCTTTGTTTGGATTCTTTTGAGGATGTTTGTAGACTTATCTGCCTTCCTTTAGTTGTTCCAACACTTAACTGGGGTACACAAGTCAGATGTTTGGACCTCAAAAGCTACCGTTGTACCCTCCTTTCACTCTCCGTATCGTTCCTTACCCGGTTATGACGGAAAGGTATACCGCCGTATATTGGCTGCACACCTGTATATCGTTAGTTGCCAATCAGACGTCTGATTGATTACATATTATTCCGTGTTGGTAACAAATGCATTTGTGAATCGAGCGAGTGAATTTCACACATGACAAGCAGTTTGTAAATGCAGGTTAAAAAACAGTTTGTATCCAAATGTGACAACATCCAAATATGTTTTTAATAAAACTATTAAATTTGTTTAAATGCAATTATTTGTGGATTTCTATTACATTTACTTTAAACAATAACTATTAGTGTGTAAATCAGAAATATATTTGGGAGTTGTATTTTTTTCATATGTGGAGTCTGTGTTTATTGACCTTTTTTTGGAACGAGTTGTGTATCACAAAATACATTTGTGAATTCTTACATAGGCACGCCTGTATACATCAAACATAATGAAGCAATGATTATGTTCCCTTCTCAAAAATGACTAGTTAATTCCTGATATTCCTCACAGGTAACCTGTTGGTGATAGCTTTCGTCAGTTACTTTGGGGCCAAGCTCCATCGGCCAAAGATCATTGCAGTGGGTTGTGTACTGATGTCCATTGGCACCTTCATTATCGCTCTGCCTCACTTCATCATCGGACGGTGAGTTAAAATAGCCAATGGGCCTGGTTGTTGTATGACTGCAACTATAGACTCAATCTAAAGTACTTAAAACATAAATACAATAAACCAAAAAAACATTGAATTCATTTTGATTTAATACAAGTAAAGCTTTGAGTTTCCAACATTTGTGAATCTGTGGCAATTTTAATTTGTTGTTGATGTTATTTACAGTCTTGTAAAAATCTAATTAAAAAAACATGCTTAACAAGCTGTGCTACATATTATTGTACCAAATTAGATATACAAGAAGACTCTGTACACAATGTACTGCATCACTATCCAATAAGATAAAGTCTCGTGGACTCCACATGAACATTTCCATAATATATTACTGCACCTTGCCTCGCACTGTAACTGGGTCAGGCTATACCAGGTCAAACACGTTGCTGTTCCAATGAGTCTTGACTGGAGATGATTCAATGGCTTCACTTTGTTCAGCAGGAACTTCCTGACTAACATTTTACTTATGACTTTGGCTTCCAGTAAGATTTACAGATTGTTTCCTATAACCTAGTAATCATGATTATTTGTTATTTCTTCTCCGTGTATTTTAACAGTCCCATTCATGTTTTGTGTACAGCTATGAATTCGAAACATCGGTGCGTTGGGTCGTGAACTCGACACAAAACCCTTCTCCTTGTCCTGTGGGCTCACCAGCAGAGCTGACTCATGATGGTAAACTGCCTCAAGTGCCAGCCACAGGTAAGCACCTTTACACAAACACACTAGCGTAGACAAGTCAATATGTCTGAGATTGCACTCATCTGTTCCTCCAGGTTGTGAGGGTGACTCCAATCTGTCGATGTGGATCTATGTGCTGCTGGGAAATGTATTGCGGGGGATTGGAGAGACGCCTGTTCAGCCACTTGGGATCTCTTATATCGATGATTTTGCATCTGAGGAGAATGCTGCGCTGTATGTTGGTAAGGAAAATCTCAGAAATATACTTCTAGTATGAAAGTAAACACACTCTATCATTAATTATATGACATGTACATGATCCCCAAAAGTCATTTAAAAAAATTGTTTAAGCTTTAACCAAAAATGAGCAGTGCACAGGTTCTTTAGACACACATATTGATGCTAGTTAAACACGACTTACATTTAAATCCGTGCAACTTCTTTTATCCGCGACTTAACAACTCTGTGGATGTACATGTCTTTGATCCATTAAAATATAAACCTGAAAAATAATCAAGATATATACTCTCTGTATTACAGTTTGGTGTCATACTTTTACAATAGTTTCAAGGCAAAGCATATTTTCCATGCAGTCAGCACTGCAGCACACTGCTGACACACCCAAGACAAAAAGCATGCCCAGACTGAAGGAGACCAGAAGTGTTGCATTAGTGTCATATTAGCTGATTTATAAGTTTGAAACAAAGGCCACAATACTACTGCTACTTATTATTATTGCTGCTACTCAAGCACTAAAAAGCTTTAAAAAGGCAGAATAATATTTGGAGCCAATGTGCTCTTTGGTAGCAAATCAAAACAGTCAAAGTATGGCCATATCAGAGTAAAAGCCTGTGAAGAAAATATGCATGTTTCATGCTTTTTGCAGCCCTCATGTGAAGCAGCCAGCACAGCCTTCTTCAGAGCACAATACAGTATCTCACAATAACGCCATGTGTGTTGAATGGAAGCTCTGCCACATGCGGTGGTGCTTTGCTCAGATATTAGCAAAGCGGTAAATCCCGTTAGTGTTCTACAATAGCAAATAAGTATTACTGAAATGCTTACTGAGCAAGTCTCTCTCAAACAAATGAGGCATTAACGCAGGTTTAAAACAATTATAGAGTGTAAATCAATATGTATGTACAATTTGTGGTAGAATATTTGTGTACTGAGTGTCTCAGTTGTTAGTACACACAGATAGAATCCTAACCAGCGTGTGTGTTGTGTTTCTCTGTGGGTATGTTCACCATATCCTAGGCTGTGTGCAGACCATTGCAGTGGTTGGACCTGTGTTTGGCTACCTGCTAGGCTCCCTTTGTGCCAAAATCTATGTGGACATTGGATTTGTAAAATTGGGTGAGTCTAAACAAAAATACATGTCTAAATAGTTTAATAAGGCTGTTAAGTGAATTGGCAGACTGTCTAGACACAGTTGATGTCAATTAATAGCTTAGTAGAATGCTCTCGAACCCCAACATTTAAAGTAGGTTTTTTTCATGGAATACATTTGTCCCAGGGCGAAAAGCACAGGTATAAGTAATGCAATGAATTATGGCTGAATATTGTTTCAGGGTCCTGGTATATTGCACGCCGTCTCACTGTCATGACTTTCTGGGACACCTGAATAGAACGGATTCATCTGTAATGTTATTAGTAAAACCTGAACTTTCCCAACCATTACAGATTAAAATATCTACTGTGAACAAAGACCGTTTCATTCATAAACCTGAGGCATGATTACATCAGATATAATTACGGGTGGATCACAGGCCGTATATGCATGGCTCACAGACCCAGAACAGGTGTACAGGATTAGCATCGATTAGCTAATGAACAGGGTATGGTGGGGGATAAGAAGGACAAAGCCCAGTGAAACACTTTAATCAAATAGAGTGCAGCAGGGGGACAAGGAGAACCAACAATCAGACAAAGAGACAAATAGAGAAGTAGCAAAATAAATGAAGTGAAGAGAGAAAAGACATGACAGAAGGGAGAGAAACACAGGAAAGGGGGATGTAAATGGCAACAGAAAAAAAGGAAAAGAATGAGCGTCAGAGGAAAGAATGGCAAAACAAGTTATGTCAGAAGACCAGTTAATAAACCAATGAAAAAAACATTTTCTGGTGAAAAAAATTAGTTATTTAAAAAAGCTAACCAAGGCCATACCATATGTCTGTTTTCACTGACAGCCCAATCAGACTGCAAAATTCCATGTTTGGCTTTTTAATTTAAGAAATTGTAGCTATGAAAAGGCTGAATGCAGCTCTGTTGTGCCTTATCCTTTCATGTGGGTATTCAGTCATATATATATATATATATATATATATATATATATATATATATATATATATATATATAGAGAGAGAGTTCAGTAAGATTTAGAAAGACTTCAATTAAAGTATACAAATACTGCATTTCATTTTATATAGTTGTCCCACTAAACCTTGCAGGATCTGTGTTGATCCATATCCACTGAGCATTCATTCCATGTCATCCTCTGTACCCCCAACACAGAAACTATCACCATCACCCCAGCAGATTCCCGCTGGGTGGGGGCCTGGTGGCTGGGCTACCTCATAGCTGGGTTCATCACCCTGCTATCTGCTATCCCGTTCTGGTTTCTGCCCCGCTCCCTCGCCGTATCTGGGACCCAGGGCCCAGAAAAATGCACGCCAGAGCAGACTAGTTTCATTAAAGATCCTCCTCTTCTGAAGCACAAGTATCCTGCAGACGAACATGCTAATTTCATAGAGATGGCCAAAGGTAAGGATGGATTTAGAGGTTTGTAGTAATTTAACAATAAGTGATTGCATACTGTTATAAGTGTAAAGCCACTAAAGAACTGTTTAAATGTTTGAAAGCACCTAGACTGCATCATTTTTCACTTTGATTGTTAAAATGTATCTCCAAAGGTGTGCCATTACAATAATTCACAATAGTAATATAATCGCAGCAAAAGTCTACACATAGGGTCTTTAAAATTGAGAAATAAATTTGCAAAGCCAATTTAGAAAAAACATCATCATCATTGTTTACTCGCTCAAAGTCTTGTTCACTGTCTTTGTTGGCGCATGACCAGGTTTGTTGAAGCGTTACCGCCACCAGCTGTCTATCAGCGGAATAGTCTGAAACCAGCAGAAGGATGTGAATTGGGACGACCATGTGCTTGAGCTCGCACAATACCAATACAAACTCAAGTCACTAAATACTGTAGCTGGCATGTTTTTATTGACACTGACATTTTCAAATTGTACATGTATTGGCTGCATTTTGACCGACTGTCACAAGACTTATAGTTTTTTTTTTAAATATATGTTGTCTATATGCTCTTCTCTTTTTTTCTTTTTTTACCTATTTGCACTTTATCATCCTATCTTTATTCACTATATGTTGGACAGGAGAGGAATGTACTTTTAAATCTTCTGTATGTTTGCACATACAGAAAAATTGACATTAAAGCTGACTTTGACAAGGCAATACTCCTCTATTCTCTATACTCATCTACACTTCCTACTACTTCACGTAGACAGAAACACACAGTACATATCATAGCAATAATCAGACATGTTTACAGCCAGTAGTCACTTCTGCATAGAGACATTGGATATTTATTTTTTGACTCAGATTTCTATTCCTCTACAGACTTTATTCCAACCGTGCGAAATTTGCTGGGAAACCCTGTGTATTTGATCTACCTGTGTGTGACAATCATCCAGCTGAACTCTCTCATCGGCATGGTGACCTACAAGCCCAAGTACATCGAGCAGCACTTCAGGCAGTCGGCCTCAAAGGCCAACTTTCTCATGGGTATGGCACATGTGCTCCAGGTCACATCAATTATTTGTGTATTACAACCTGGAAAATCGGCACATAACCGACGTGGGGATGGCTTTTATGCTCGCTTCACATTGTATTGGAGAAAGACCTCTTGGATTTGCCTAGTTATCTCACATCAATTGTAATGTCAAGTACATACACAACATACATTGTAAAGCCTACATACTTAACATGTTTATAATTCCAAATGCATGCGGTTTTCAGTGTAAAAGTGTTATTCAGGTCAGCGTTGTGTTCCCAGTTAATTCATGGTATTATGCATTTGCTGAATGAAGCAGAAAAAAACGATGAAGAGGGGCTATCATTAAAGAGAGGAGAACTGAGTCGGGGTTGTAATTCAGCCTACTAAACTGCAGAGAAGTGAGCTTAGTGGATATGAAAAGTGCTTTGCATATAAAATGAAATATCTAATGAAGCTGATAACACGAGATGAAAGTCTCTACATGCGGTCTCATCAAAGGAGATGCCTGCACTGAATAGACTGCATATGAAAGAGAATGCAATATTAGTGACCAGAGCAAATTACATGGGTGTAGATAAAAGAGCATGTCTTCACATTGATGTTAAATGACAGTAGAAGAAAAGAACATTTAAAAAAGCAGGACTTTTTTTTTTTTTTTTTTATCAAGGCGACTTCAAATGTGTGTCGTCTTATTTTACCCCTCTCTTTTAGCAAGTGTGAAAAATGATAGCCGAGCTTTGAGACGATATCAGATTATATAGTCTGTTTTTTTTCCAATCCAGAGTAAGCTTTTGAATTAACGATCCATTTCAGATAATATTCATCTTGTGTTTTGCTGTCACTTTTAATAGGCATGATCAATATCCCAGCCGTGGCACTGGGGATGTTTTCTGGAGGTCTGCTGATGAAGAGGCTTAAGCTGAACATCATGGGAGCAGCCAGGTTTGCCTTCGGCACGTCTCTGATCGGTTACATCCTGTCGCTGTTCTTCTTCGCAATGAGCTGCGAGAATGCCAAGGTCGCCGGTGTGACACTCTCATACAACAGGTGAGGCGTAGAAAGTCACATGGTGTGTCAGGGTTTCTGTTTTCAAGTCATAATATTATAAAAAATGCAGTACTTAACAGTACACGGGTTGATCTAACAGACAGGTCATTACTTACTGGGCCTTAAATGCACCTCATGAGTTTGCTGCTTCTGGGATTGGGGCATTCAAGTACATATGGTTGGATGTAACAACAACAAAGATTGTACATGTACAATAGAGACAGAATCAAATACCAAGTAAGGTGTTTAAAGGTTAAAGAAAATTTGGACTAGTATCTAGCAACAAAATAGCAAAGGTTTCCTTGGGGGCCACAGATGAAAGAGCAGCATGAGGAACATGCAGACTGCTTCTTAACACTGATGCAACCAGAGGTAATCACACACCTAAAGCCAGATGGAAATACCACAGCAGACCAAAAAGGTGTTTTTTTTAAGGTTTGACATTTAGGAGAGAAAGCAACATTAAGATTAAATTAAATGAATACTTTTCTCTCAAAGGAACATTCTTTTTCTCACAAATGTATTAAAATATGTTTCTGCTAGCTACTATGTGTGTAATACTACTAAGATGTTCATGTTAAATGATTTCCTCTCGTTCTATTCCTTCCAGCATGGATATGATATCTTATGATAAACACTCAGTGTTCGCAGCCTGCAACTCAGACTGTTTTTGTTCAAAGAGTGACTGGGACCCAGTCTGTGGAGAGAATGGCATCACATATGTCTCTCCCTGTCTGGCTGGCTGCACCACCTCTGCTGGCTCAGGGAAAAACACAGTAAGTGGACAAGGTACTCAAACTACAAGAAATATTACACATGGGAAATGTATTTCTGGTATTTGATACCGTAGTACACAACTTTGGCAGGTTCACAATATTGGTACATACCTAAAACTGAACGTTATGCGCGGTCAAATACACTGTTGACGTTATGTTGATAAGATAGTAATAATAATGTTACTGTGTGGTCCATGGGCCATCACGAGTTATGGACATTTTTTGGTGCAGAAATGAGAAGGTTATACACATACCATAGTATTGTTTGTTTACAGCCGTTTTCTTTTGAGCTATTTCCTTTTCTGATAAATGAGATCCCATAATATTTTAGTAGATTATGTGAGTTAGAATCAGTGTTTATTGCCAGGTACGTTGAACATTCGAGGAATTTGACTCGGTGAAAGGTGCATAACAATAAAGATAGACATAGAATAAAACAATAAACATTGTGCAATAATAGATACATAAATATTTTCTTTTCTGTGCCTGGTTGGCTTTTAAGAAAATTATTATGGATCATTGGTGATTGCAGTAATGTTGTTTCTCTGCAGCAACACATGAGTGTTTGTAAATATACAATATGTGTACATATTTGTCTATGTCCTGCTTTACATGTTCACATGTGCGTGTCTCTCCAGGTCTTCTCTAACTGTAGCTGTGTCGGTGTGGCTGGTAATTTTACGGCCAGTACAGGCCAGTGCCCTCACAAGGATGACTGTGACAGGATGTTCCCGTACTTCCTGGCTCTCTCTGTCGTCACTTCCTTTATCATCTCCCTTGGGGGCACACCAGGCTACATGTTTCTCATCAGGTCAGATTTAATGTCACAATTTGGGTATAGATGATGGACCCTTTGGAGCTGTGTCTTTGTGCTTGTTTCAGAAGCTCTTTTGTAGCAAACAAATGTTGCTAACTGGCATTCCACTAAGTATGGTCTATATGTGTAGTTATGTTTATTAGGTTAGAGTTCTTCAGTGACATGTACAGTCAATAGCATTTCTCTTAGGTTTTTCTGTTATTTGTTACTTTGGTTCATTTTCTCTTTTAAGAAAAAAAAAATCTATCTATTTAGAGATAGATAAAAAAAAATATCATAGAGACTCGTTGGCCCCATGTATGCCCTGGTTTGAGTCCAAACTGTTGCTCTTTGCTGCGTGTCATCTCCTCTCTTCCCAGCTTTCGCTGTTGGAATAAAGGCAATATTAGAGTAGAGTATGCCATAAAACATCATGGAATAATAGTATATCAGAAAATAGTATGTGATTAAAAAAAAAAAACTCACAAAAGTCATGTCATAGTATGTCATTCAAAAGTCATATGGCATACAAAGAAAGACACTTTTACCTACACAAGACACGCAAACACTCTTCCACAGACAAGATCTTCTAAAGCCATATCAGCTGATCCTGATCGAATGAAGCGGCCTCACTGGAATTTAATTAGTTTGTGCTGTTTTAACGTACTCCTTCCTCATGGAATAGTTGAACATGCATTAAAATACATTGGAGTATTTTGTTTGACTAAACCATTTTTTATTTTGATTTTTTTCTTATGGCCTTCGAAAGGAACTTGAGTTAACCTTGAATATGTGCTGTGCTGTTTAGAGAGTATGAGCAACATTTTCTAACCATTTTGTTTATGAGATTTCCTGAAAAATGTAATTTCTCTTTATGAAGGTGCATCAAACCACAGCTAAAATCTTTGGCGTTGGGTTTCCATGCTCTGGCAACACGTACCCTCGGTATGTCTCCTTCGAAACTTATCTTTTATCAAGCATGTTCGAGTGGGTCAGGGTTAAGATAAGATAATCCTTTATTAGTCCCGCAGTGGGGAAATTGCAGGATTTAGAGCAGCAGTGCACACAATAGACGCATAGTAAATAAAAATCAAGTAATATAAATGAATAGTAATAAAACGGTAAAGAAGATGCAAACTCTGTAAATGTGTCATCTTGGGTTTATTTCTATCATTCTCCCAAACTTTCCTGTCACTTGAACTACCAGATACAATCCAACATGTCAGTGTTCCAGTCTTTTTCTGACTGCTTTGAACAGTATAATCTATTGTGTTTCAGTTCTTGGGGATGTGGTTGTGAAGATATGTGTTTGGTCTTACAGCGGGGATCCCAGCACCCATCTACTTCGGAGCAATCATTGACACCACATGCCTGAAGTGGGGTCAGAAAAGATGTGGCGGCATAGGAGCCTGTAGGATCTACAACACCACTTCATACAGGTAGTACTATCGGTTCAGCACACGGCATTCAGCGTGTTATGGATCTTTCATTTTCTGTAGTTGTAAGATTACGTTAATATCACAGTTTCAGGCTCAGACTTTTTATATAAAACTTTGAAGTAACAAATTCTGTTCTGTAATTGCTGCTGCACATTGTCTGCTATATGTCTTTTGGTTACAGGAACGTTAACTTGTGACCACGGTCCCTACTTGCCTTTAAATAATGCTACTTCTGGGAGTCATAACTCAAACAAATCCGAACACACAGACGTGATACATGTTGATATTGATGATTGAGTGGAACTTACACTTACCGATAACATTGTCATCCATGGGTACATTGTAGTTATTTACCGTTTCAGACATGTCCTCAGTCTGTTCTCTGCCTCATTCCATGTCTCCTCCTGTATAATCAGAAGAAAGCTAATCTTTACCGAATCAGTAATATTTTGACATCTTGACTTCTCAGGAAAGCATACCTGGGTCTGACTCTGAGCCTACGGACTGTCTCGTTCATTATTTGCATCCCAGGCTTCTTTCTACTCAGTCGACAGCAGAGGAAAGAGGAAAGAAATGCCCTCCACGGGAATCCGGCCAATGGCGGAACAGAGCTGGAGGCACTCCGGAAGGAAGAGTTTGTGACTTCTAATTCTGACCAATCCAAACAAACGCCAGACAACAACACAGACAGGGAGACACGGCTGTGACAGATCCAGCAAAATTGGGAATCATCTCGTATAAAAAGCATAAATTATATATTTGTACTATTGAACCTGTGAAAGCTTTGTGCATTTTAAAGAATTGTAATATAACTGAAATATTTCTTAAATGTTTTTTTCAATATAAAAATGTTTTTTAGATTTGAATGGTTGCACTTGAGATTAGATGGGACATTTACCAGCACTTATTAAGCTGGTAGAGGAAAAGTGGCCTTATAAACCACAGGCGTGGCACTAAATTTAAACAAAAAAAGTATAGTTAAGGTGGGGGAAATTAGGCCTTCAACGGGACAGGAAGTAAGGATATATTTTTCGTAGAAAAATATAAAAGATAAAACATTTGTGAAAATGAAGATGTATTTCAGTAACTTTTAAAAGGCTTGGCAGAGGTTGATATGACGTATGTGCCTCATTCACTAAACAGTTACCTCTAAAAAAAAATCATGTCTCACATTTTGAACAGATTCATGAAAACTGTTTCATTTTGTTTTCACTCATCTAAGACAGAATGGAAGTCTGAACACTCGCTCAGAAAAATGTAATTTCTTACAGACTAAAGATTTTGGGTATTACTTTAAACCCAAAGTCAGGCGAGATTGTATTATAGTTTGTGTGCTTTCTGGATCTGAACCTGTTCCTCTGGTACTCACTCACTAAAAATGGAAATTTTATTTCAATGAGATTTGTGTACCCGTTTGTCTCGTGGAGGCTGCTCCATATTTCTAAACTTTCAACAAGCATCAGCAAGGAAAAATAAATGATGTCATGACACCAGTTGTTCGGATTGATAAAACAAAATTTGTACTTTTGCAACATTGACTAAAGATATCACCACAGGAAATGTGCATTTATGTTATTGATGTGTATAAACTCACTGGTCTATTTTTAGGTTGTGTTTTTTGCGTGTATTTGCATGAACTCCTGTACATAAACATACAGAAAGATCATGGTCTATTCTCAGGTTTTATCATCAATTTTATTCTTAGAAAACAGCTTAATCCCATAATCAGAACACATTTCCTTGAAATCTGTCATAATTTCTGAAGCAAAAATAATCGACTAGCTACTCTAAGTTTCTTTTATCTTTGTAAATGTATAGCATATCATTTTGTAAGACTTTTCCAAAGTGGATATGTCACATTTTGTTAACTTACACTATGTGGTGACTGAATAATCTTTTCAATTCAGGTTTACTTTCAGGCACAAGTGGTCACAAGCAGAGGTGTAGAGGAAGGATGTCATTATCGCCGCAAGGCCTTTATTGCATTAAAGAAATCAAAATGTAAATAATTGTCTTGGAATATTTTTTGTAAAATTGCAAAGAGTATCTTAAATGTAATACTAAAATAAAACTTTTAATATCCAATGAAATTACTTGTTGGTGTTATTTATTCAAAACAAGGCATGGCATAGAGGAATGTATCTTTATTCAACAAATTGTTGCTAAAAGGCACAGAAATATCAGAATACAATTTAAATTTAGGACTTTTTGACAGGAAAGTTAACTTTGGTAAACCCCAAAACCTATTTATTTATCAATAAAAAAAATTGAAGCATCTGGTGATTACAATCTCATCTCTTTCACAGTGACAGGGGTCTGTGTGGGTAACGGAAATACTTTTCACTACACATGCAGTGCAACATACAGTGCAGCAAATATACGACAGTATGAACATTAAAAGTTTTAAGTAAAGACATTAAAGTTAGATCATAAGTGGTTGAATCAAGTTCCCACAGGTATTCCGTTTTTAGCGATACCCATCTTCAACATTTAAAAGTTCAAGTTAAGGAGAGAACAAAAAAAACAAACCAAAACTTATGTACCAGTTGTGCAACTGTAATGCCATCTATATTTGCACAGCCATGCAAGCACTGACTGAATTTACAAACTGTTCAGCTCAAAGTGGGTGCAGCAGGTGTCCCTGCTGCACAGAAATAAGTATCAAAATACATTCATAGCTGCTCCAGCTTTTGACAAATCTTACACTCTATGCACCTGGCTAGAGCCAATGATAAACTATGAAGCAACACTCATCCTGGTTGCATATTTCTTTTAACATCTGCAAAGTCCGGCATCAGGCAGAAACAAGAAACTGTCCAATATTACTCCTTCCAATAAACAGTCTCACCTCCATGCTTTAAAACTATTACAGATATCAGCAAAAGTCTGTATCTCAGATGAGCCAATCCTGTATTTATGATGTGCACTGTGACACAAGGTGTTTTATGAAGATAAAGCATGTGTTGCAGTGGCGCTCTCGTGATTAGGCTAATTTTCTGTGTAAACACTTCAACCTTTAAGTATCTTACAACTAGTCATCTTTTTTGTTTTCACTGTCTTGAAGATTCTGAAACGACAAAAATAAGTGAAAAGAAAATGTCAGTTAATATGTTATATAACAGAAAAAATATATATTCCATTTATCTAATGTCAATCTAATTTTTATATTTCGTTTGTTGAGATCTTGGAAATAAATTGGATTTGTTCTCTTCACTAGAATTACAACCTTTGTTTTCAATATAAAAAAAACATAGCCTTTGAGTTGATGATGAAATGGACGGACTTCTTAAAAACATGAGTTATTCTGTTGTGTTTAGGACTAAGCATCACCTGGAGCTCCTGATGTTCCTTCAGCAGCCGGTCATACTCCCTGGCGAGGCCCTCCATCTGCTTCTTCATTACATCCGCCTCTGACCGGGAGTTCGTCAGTGCTGGACAAATAATAGAGGCAGCAATGAAATAAGAACGATGACAACAATCCTGTAATTTTCCAATGCGCGACTAATAAAGGATTATCTTATTTCATCTAATAGTGAATATTTTTAAAGACGAGTATCGCAGGCTAAAAGCAGATTTAAATACATTAGTTTTAAGTGCTGTTTTGAAAGTGGCGAGTGATGGAGAATGTCTGAGGTGCTGAGGGAGAGAGTTCCAGAGGGAATAGTTTTAAAGTTTACACCAACCCAAACATTACGGTGAACATGTGTACATGTACAGGATTACAAACCATCTCCGGAGGTCCTCAGTTCTTCATTCAGTTTCTCCACCTTTTTTCTCAGCAGCACCATGCCCTCTGCGGTAGCCTCATTACCCTTTCCGTCCATCAGAGTCTGAAATACATCAAATTAAATGAACCTCAAGTACATGAAATGAGGCTCTTTTTCATCTCTTTGAAATCTGATGTAAAATGTTCAGTGTGCGTGTTCTCATCTAGAGGTTTAATGGAGGGGATGAAACCCAGTGTGAGGGTTTTGGTAGACAACGGTTTCCAACACAAGTGGTGTAGATAGTGTCTGCCTCTAAATGTGCACTGAAACAAGTTCACAAGGCCACCACCAATCTGAGCCAGCAGATCCACCAAACAAAGAGAGCTACTGAGATAGTTATGAATAACAGGGTTGTGGACTAATGTACATGAACAAAAGCCCAAGTCTGTCTCATCCATTAGCCTCTTACCTGATCATGTGGATTTGATGTTGGGAGACAAAAAGCACTCAATGATCCCACCTTTAAATAACTGAAGATGTGTTTTTCTAACTATGTAAAATGAAATGCAATAAACTCACCACCTAAAATCGGACACTAAACTTTTATATTTCAGGTGCATACAAATCCATTTCATCATTCACTAGTATTGTCTGATCAATTAAAGGTATATTTTGTAGTTGTGATTATTTGAGTCTTTGCCCAATCAAAGTGAAGTCTACCTGTTTCAGCAGCTCGTTGTCCTCTTTGTACTTATTGGCAGTCTGGGTAGTACTGTCAGCCTGCGCCTGAAGAGCGGCCGTAGAGCCAGCTGCTGAAGCCAGTTGGTTAATTAAGGTGACCACACGCTTCATAACCCTGCATTTAGAATAAAAATACCAGGGGTTTGAGAAACACCTTTGACATGCCATTTGGGCAACAGTGTAAGAGAGCCGAGACTCACAGCCAGAGGAAGACAGCGAAGCCAGAGATGTAAAGGTTCCTCTGGGCTCTGAAAAGCTTCATGTGCAGGTGATCAAACATGTTTGGTTGCAGCTTGGTGTCGGTGCCGAGTTCTTTAGATGAATATTTCCTCACTTCACGCACTGCATCTAAAGAAAAAAAATGCATCAAGCAATTACTTCAATGTTAATTATTTTCTGCTATAAACCCTCTGAATGTTGTTTTTAGTTTATGTTACAGCCTTCAATAGTATAGCCAAGATGCAAATTTCCCCCCAGCTGACTGCTGTTTTGAGACTTGACAGCACATACACTATCGAGTGGTCCAACTTGGAGTGACTACCTTCAGTATCTACTAGGCTGTAAGAAGAAGAACAAAAACCTGACACACTTTATGTCACACTTACCAAGGAAGAGAACAATGAGTATTATGATCATTGTGAGAAACACTTTGTTCCAGAACCTTGTCACACAGCTCCAGATCCTCAGCTGGAAGATGCTCTGCCATCTGCAACCACACACATAGACACATTATAGACAAGCAGCATGTTGGAGTATGTCTGAGATTCTGAGCAGCGGTTACTTACCTCCTGGCTGAGATGAAGGGGATACAGAGCAGCACAAGGATGCCCATCTCCACATAGAGAAAGAGAGCCACGACAGTCCATTGCAGCGTCATCTCCAGCGATAACCTGACAAAGACAGATACGAAACCTTACAGAAAGTTAAGGACTGGGTCCTGACCAGCCTCCTCTACGAGCCGTATGCTCTTTATAGTGTATTGTTGAGGTGAATAGAGCTTGGAGGTTTAGCTAGCGGGCATTGCTTTTATTCCACTTAGACAACAATGCAGCCTCAGTTGAAAAACATGCTAATTTAAGCGCCTTATCGACTCTGTTCAAAGTGCACGTACTTTAACATAACCTCGCAAAAGCTATAGATAACTCTGTCAAACGCCCGTTATTGTAATATAGCGTTACTTAACGTTACATCCGCATCACAAGCAATAGGTGACAACAAAATAAGTTCTTAAATGCTTATACATATTCATAACGTGCTTTTACACATGATTCCACTCTTTTCACCCTCCATCTATGTTCACAACCATAACTCCAACGCTTCATCAACACGAGCTGACGACACTTAGCTGAAAGCTAACGTAACATGAACCATGAACCTGTTCGAGTTACAAACAGCTAACGCCAATTAGCTAGCGTTAAACATTTTTAAATGGCAATACGATAATATCTGAGCTAATGTCAGTATTCAGGCATTACGATTCACAACTTACCAGGAAAAGTACGTACTCAAACAGAGGACGTTAAGAGAGAGTTAACTTTTGAAATCGATCACAGAAAAGTTTGTACGTTTGCGTCCCACTTCCTGGTTCAGTTAGCGCATCTGAAGGACCTAGCTTCCGGTCCCATTTTATTTTTCCAAAATAAAACACATTTCAAGATGATCTTCTTTGTTATAAAATATTTTTTCATGGGCATATTGTCCCAATAAATTCATCTATCTGCGACATACACCGTTGTTTGTTAATCGGTTCAGTAATACCTTTTGAAATTGAAGCAGTCCGTTATAATTATTGTCTGTACAACCCTCGACCTTTACTTTGGATTCATTTTAATCACTTTACTTTCGGGATTAACCTCTGGAAAATTAAAAACTAATATACATTTAAATGATGTTATTTCTGCAAAAACAATATGTATATTCATTATGCCACTAAAATAGCAACACAAAGAAGTAATCATCGTCAATAAAGATTATACAGAAATTACATAGAAAAGAATCATTGCACCAATGCAAATTTAAAAAAAAATGACCAATCACTAGTTTTAATATCATAATTGATAATGACTTCAAATATTGTACTGTATGAAATGTTCTTGTAGATAAAACGGATAAAAATTATTGTGATCTTTGATGGTGCGCAGCTACATGTTCCAAATTACATGTGGTAAATATTAAGTCTTAGTATGTAGCTTACATGTAGTCCTTACTGTTAAAGACTATAATTCATAATTACAAGATATAATTAGCTACATAATTACTTTTACGGCTTAATGGGAGAAAATATAGCAATAAAGACAGACCTTGCCAGTTATAAACGTCTGAAGCTTTATTTGGCATAAAAACAAAACAAAGTAAAAAAACAAAGTTAAAATGCAACATTTCAATAGGCTTATGCTCCCAGATCATGCACTGGCCCATATGTGTTCTCGAGGTAATCTATTACAGCTGAGGTACTGGATAGAGAATTAAACACTTTTCTCTCAGGCTGGGAACTAACCCTCTCCAGCATGTAGATAAGATGCTGGTGGAAGCAGGTGAATTGAGTGCCCTGCTCAACAGAGATGTCCACCCAGTCCCATATGCACTCCAAAGGAGTGTCCTCATAGCCGCTGAACATGGCAGGGTTTGCAAGCAACCCGCGCGCAACCATCACACCTAAAGAGCAAATCCAAACAAACAAGAAAATACATTAAAAAAGGAATATTGTATATATCTTGAAATTGTTAAGTGTAGTTGTTATGAGTGATTTGTTGAAAGCAAACCTACCATCAACACCAGTAAGCTGGTGAGTGGACTCCACATCACGGAGGAACTTTATGTCCCCGTTGGCGATTACAGGGATGGATACGCTGTCTTTGATCGTCTTGATGGCCTCATAATGGACTGGCTGGTGGCGTTCTTCTGCTGTCCGTCCGTGGACCGTTATCCACGACACACCTGCTGATTCGGCCTTCTGGCACAGATCCACTGTCCGCCTCAGGTCCTCGTGAATTCTGTGGGTGAAGGGAATTTCTCTTTATTGTTGTTATTATTACGTGATTCTAACACAGCAGGGGACAGTTACACATAAAAAAAAGTGTTCCATGTATTCTGACAGAAAACATTTACAACATAATGTATAGCCCAACCAATAATGGATTTTTTTTATTTTATCCAATAACAATATTGTTCAATGTTTTTTTTTTTTTAAACAAGCAATCTTTTTCCAGACACTTTGGAATTATTCTGATTTTGACCAACAATATTAGGAGGGACATTTTAAAGTTGAAAATAAACATGTCAGTGCTCTCTGGTGGACACAATATGTCATGTAAAATCAAATATAATGTCAAATTGGTTCATTTTTTTACCTAATTTTGATGGATGCTGTATAGTTTGGATTGTCCACTTGATTTCTGACAAGTCTGACCATGTCTTTCACAAGTTCAGGCTTGTTGATGAGGCACGCACCGTACCCGGCTGACATGGCCCATCTGAAAACACAACACAACAATAAAAGGTAATCAAACAACGTAAATAAAGCCTTTCCGAAAGATGTGCAAGCATGTTTAGTGGGCACATGGTTGAATAGATCTTTGTAGAGGAATCCATTACGGGTAACACTTAATTAGTATACAAAATACTGGTGATGAAAACGTAAACATTCTACTTTTATTATTTTATGAGAAATTCATAATTCAAACAAACAGTTAGCTTTTTATCTTAAGTCAAAATGCTGAAAAAAGAAGGGGAGTCCAAACTGTATCACGGCCTACTCTCAGTAACTGTACCTCTGGGGACAGCCGCAGTTGAGGTCAACTCCATCTGAGAAAGGTGCGACCACACAGGCCGCATCAGCCAGACTCTGAGCATCATGGGCAGCAAACTGCACTATCAAGGGCCGGTCACCTGAAGGGGGAAAAGAAACAAGAAGAAAAAATGGTCATAAAAACTAAGACTTGCACATTCTCAAAGTTATAGCAATATGGCAATACGGTAAAACGCTCACAATTAACAACACGTTCATCAGTGGGCAAATTTCAGGATTTTATTGTATTAGTCCCACTGTGGGACTAATAAAGGAATATCTAATCTAATATTATATTATTCAATATATATTTATACTGTACATATTAGTTGGATGTTAATGTTGATGTTTAGTTTCTGTGTTCTACTGTTGTCTATAATGTCTTTTTTTTATATTTCTCTTGTTTATTTGTACATAATATGTACATAAGAACGACAAGAGCAAAGTGTAACCAGAGTCAAATTCCATATATGTGTACACACGTGGCCAATAAAGCTGATTCTGATCATGTGACACGATGGCCCTCTGTGTGTGAAGATGCAGTGCATGAAGTGGTGGTTCACTACTCACTCTCATTGGTGGTGAACTCACTGTCCCTGGCTTTGACAGATCGCATGAAGTCAGCAGCGACTATCATCGGGGTGAAGCATATGTCACAGTCGTATTTCCTCACCAAGGACCTGAACGCAAGCCTACGGACAAAAAACATACTTTATTGAGCATAGTTTGGAAAAGACACACCAAAGGACAGCTGTGCCTACAGAATGATTTTCTCCTTTGCCTTTTCGCGTGGTTGCACAGGAATAACAAATAAAAAAACACGGATAGACGCAACACAGACTCCACTTACTTTGAATATCGAACCATTGGCGCACATATTTTCAGGACCTTTCCCTTTTCAAACATGTCCAGGATGGATGTGTTTCCGTTGGAGGTCTTCATGCTTCACGAGTGACGAGAAGCTAACAAGCGACAGGAGAGTTTAAAGGCGGGTTCTGTCGTCTGACATCTATTTCCTCGTTTCAAAGACGAGAGCCAGCTGGATATGGGCCATGAAACCCCACACAGTCACATAAAGATACATGTAACGTTAGCTAGGTTCACTTTGGAACAACGATAAACAACGACGCTTGAGTCCACCATGCTGGAAAGAAATGTGGGCGTGTTTACGACCTCTGAACCCATAATACGTCATACAACACAGTGTTTGTGCTTCTTTTTTTAAATTGTTTTAAAAACCTTGAACACCGATACTCAAATGTAAACAGTTTAGGCTGTGCATTGCTGTAATTTTGTGTTTTTATTAATTAAATATTGAATTGATGTATTGGTTCGACGTCACAGCATACGTAACCCTGCAATGCTGCGTTCAGGTTCTGTGGGTAAAATGTAGATCATCAGCTGTCAAATCAAAGAGGACGCTATTTCTTTTTTTATACTTGATATTTTATTTAGGCATTTTTACAGTTTAACAAACAAACAACCTTCAAAAGTAAGAAGGGATACAAGGAATTAACCATGCATCTGGCCAAGTGGGCCATAACAAAATAAAACATATAAAAATATTTAAGCAGGTAAATAAGTAAAAATAAGAAAATAAAGCAATCAAACAACCGTGCAACTTCAAAAGCATCGTCAGTCAATCGTGTCAACCATACATTTATTCCAACATACAGATATATTACACACATTTATATTCAAAGAGTTATATTCACAGGGTTTCATTAACTTAGTTTTAAACTTATATATATATATATGGGGTTGCATCTTGATGAAACATAGTGTTTGTCTTTTTAAGAGATACTGAGCTTCTCGAGCCAACAAAATCCAGAAACCCGTGAGGTTAGGGAGGGCGAGTCATCTGTCCATTTCCTTAACTTGACATATATTTGGTCCATTTTGTCCATCCAGCCATGTATATGTCCTTTCTCAGTCTCAGAAGGAAGTTCATTCTTTCCATCTTGTGGATTTCTTTAATTATTTCAGTCCAGTTTTCTGTTGAGGGTGGGTCAGTTTGTAACCAGTTACGAGTGATTGCTTTTTTTTCTGTTAATATTTTTAGGAGGTACCTGTCATGTCCTGTTATTTCTTCTGGTAGATCACCCAAATAAAGTGATTTGCATGTAAATTGTACCTGCTGCCCCAGAATATGTTGCATCATTGTCCAAGTGCTCTCCCAGAATATTTGAAAGCAGATGCTATTTCATTCATTCATTTCATTTGTCCAATTAGAATAACTTGTTGAAAACGGGCCCATTGGCAGTGTAAGGAGATATGAACAAGTCCAATGTCCCCAAAAATAGCTTTTATTTTCAGACATTTCTCTTACAGATCAAATGTGAATGCAACATATAAATTGACAAGCTGAAAAAGTTCAGTGATTATTATAAATATTATTATTATTATTATAGACCGCCACTCAATAAATAATAAGCTCAATTCTTAGGTTGTAAAAGGAAGCTCCATCAGTGCAACAATGGGTCAAATGTATAGTGAGAAAAAGACAAATACACCTAAAAGATGATGCAAGGTTACCCAATACCTACGGATCCTAAGCTCTCACCAGGTCAGGACTGGTGCAGGCATCTTCTGAGGAAACTAAACATGAATTCTTGAATTTATGGAATAAGATAATCAGTAAAAACACTGTTATATGTAGAGTTTAACTTGGTGTGTTATTTGTGAAATAGGTAAAAAGCCTAAATATGCAAAGTTCTGGCTGATATCAGAAGGGGCTTTCTGATACGTTTCACATTTTGTCCTAGCAATTTACAGTGACTACACAATACATTTGCCCAGATGACACAATGGGTGTAGCTGCATTTTCAATGTGTTACTGTTCTGTGTATTGTCTCCGTCCCAGAGACTGATGTATAATGTATTTTGATACTTGCTCAGTTGCATTTCATCTCAATTGTCCCCGTTTTTTTAGTATCTCATGTGTGTCGTGCCGAGTAAACAGAAAATCTTTAGGAAGAAAAAAAGCACACGGTCAACCTAGACCTGGAATTAAAGGAAGTCCCCTGTTCTACTTCTAATTTCTGGCCACACGGGGGCGATACAGAAGCACAATACTTAAGGTCTAAAATGGGATAATTCACCCTGAAATGATCAAAAGCACAATCTACATCCTAGGACATCAAGGATTTGCAAACGTTTCAATGTATTAGCGAGGCATTTTATTTGTGGCATTCAATGCATTAAAACACTCCAAATGTTTCTTTTCTGTAGTAGCATGTAAAATCACATGATAACACACAAACCATGTGAACAGTTTATCTTATTCCTGTGGTCAATTCTTTTTAAAGCATTTAATTTGTAGGCCAAAGTGACAATTTCCACTTTCTGCTGTAATATAAAATAAAAAAATAAAGGAATACCTCCTCTTAAAACACAAACATGTTGAACTGATGAACATTTTATTTAAACTTGCACAGAATAAGTGACTATTATCAAAAAAAGAAATCAATCAGCCACATCCATATGGCACAAAGGGCATCACAAAAATAGCCCTTGCATGACTGGACGGACCCGTTAAACAGCTGATAAAATCCTAAAACTCCAACAGAATAAATACAATTTAAATCCAAGTCAAGCCAAAGAAAGTGATGGCAGTGGAATGCAGCGCGTTATTCTCACTACTAAACCAGTGAGTGATATCAAATACAATATCCACTTTTCAGTAAACTCCACACTCATGATCCATCCATACCATCTATTTAAAATTGGTTTGTTTACGCTTACACATCCCGACAAAAACAGAAAAGCTCATTTACAAACATTTTCATAATACATTAAGAATCGCAGCCATATACAGTGGTCAGAGAGAAGGCTAGGGAAGAGCTTAGCTTGTGTCTGTAGTGCAGAAACACACAAAACCCTGTGAACAAACAAAAATATGCGTTAAGTATTTTCACCACATCCTCTGTACAGTGTGGAATAAAGTAGTGATTTCTTAGCATGCAGCCAAACTCACACACATTTAAATGTGTCCTACTTCTGCCTTACATACGAGTAGCTTTGAACCATATACTAAGATAGCGTTTTTTTAAATAAATCTCCTTTTTGATCACAAACAAATAATTTGAACCGACAGGCCTCTTCGTTTTAACTGCATACTCGACCAACTTGGTTTGTCATGAGGAGAGAGAGACACTATGCTGGGGGGCCAATAAGTATTCTCTCCATCCACGACCAGACGAGTCCATTTTTCAGCAAGTAAAACAAAAACAATTAAATACAATATGAGCTGGGAACCAACAAGCAGAAAAGTGAAGCATTTAATGAAAAATCCACTCCAACTGATAGATCGTCCATCGTCAGGAGTAGAACGACAGTAATGGACTGAATGGACACTTTAGCCACTTTGTTCATGTCTGCTCATCTCTGATATCCGTAACATCACAGCACAGGGTCTTTCCTGTCCACAGCTTAGAAGGGTACTTAAAAAGACAAACAACAGGCTACACAACTGTACAAAGACAACACAGCAGGTCAAAAACAGCCAGCCTTGGGGGAGCTACAGTATCGGGGGCTGTGCGTCTCCAGCCACCTGTCCCCTCCCTCACTGAGGTAGCGCTCTGCGACCAGCCGCCTCCAGCTCCACGCTGGAGAAGAAACGCTTGGATAGTCGGTGGCAGTCGTAGCTCAGCTCTGTGCTGTAGAGGGCACTGGTTTTCTTGGGGTAGACAATGGTGGTACTCTTGAAGTACTGTGGCCGGTGGCGAGGCTGGAAATCCAGCTGTGTCTTGTAGTGGCGCCAGGTGCTGTCGGGCACGGCCACAATGGTCTGCCTGCAGTGTTCTAGGCCCTGTCCCGTAGGCTGCAGGGCCACACCCTGGATGAAGTGCCGGTCCGAGTCATAGTGCACGGATGAGGTAAATCTGTGGAAGAGGAGAAGTGGAAGGGTTTGAAAAGAGAGGCAAACTAGTCTGCAGCCTCCTGCACCAACTACACATTACATTACACAGCAACGTTTGTCCAAGTCCACTGTTCTCTTGTAAGCTCATGTACATGCTTTGCATCCGTTAGCAGTCTTGGGGCATACTCAAATAAAAATGCTCTAGCATGCAAGTCCCCATGGTGTGTCATTTTCGAGCATGTCCTTCAGCAGGTCCAACTCTGCACAGAACATATCAAAACCCACCTTATTTCCTTCGACGGTAACGGCTCAAGTGCTATGCCTTCCCCATAGGACAATGGGTGTAGCTGCTGGAAAGAGCCAAGGGGTAAAACTGGAACCTGGAATGATAATAAATGTAAAAAGATAAATAATAAACAGCCCCAAAGTCAACAGAAAAAAGACAAATACTGCAAAAGCTCTCATAGGTCCAGTTGAGTGCTGAAGTGGCCTCTCAGGGGATGTCAGACGAGTTACTGTCAAGAACATCCACACACATTTGGTTTAAAACTACAAATTGCAGAGTTAGCAACACAGTGGTGTTCAGCTATTCCAATGCAAGACAACCTGCAATTTGTAGGAGAAAAAACAACAACTACCACATAACATGTATCCTTTGTGGAGACTAGCAGGCTTGCAACACTAAGAACATGTAACGTCAGTCATGAAGTGACATTTAAAATAAGTGTCCATATGCATTGCAGTGTTACCAACCAAAGAGCCTGTTCCCTCGTCCTCTGACACCGGGCTCACGCCCCCGGGTTTGTCCGCACACGCGGGCAGCAGCCAGGCGCTGGGGCTCGGGCTCGGGGGCAACCCGGAGTCCGGGCTGTCAAGTCCTCGGTCAGCCATGCAGCTCATATCCAGCGGGTCTCCTTCACATGCATTTGGCAAGTTCAACCTGCCAACCATTTCTAGTTAAAAAAAAAAAAAAAAAAGTTGCTAAATGTCCTGCGACTGCAACGCAGATTACGAAAGAGAAATACTTCCAGATTGCACTCGGTTTCCGTCCTCTGGTTTTGTCACAATCAACGTCCGACCGGCGTTGCCGCTTAACTTCTCCCCGGACAGGATGCACTGCGCGTCCGCTGGCAATGTGATCGACTCGGCGGTAACTTGGACACCCCAAGATCCGCCAGATTTTGACAATCCGACAATTAAAAAAGTTACTTTGACATTAAAAAAAATGTAAAAGTCCAAAGCACAACCCAACTCCGCGGTCAATGTGTGTAAAGAGATAGAAACAAAAAAAGTAGGTCCGCTGTTGGACTGAGCAGAGAGGACGCGAGGAGGATCCTGCCGCCCGCGGCTCGTCTTCAAACTTATTTCCCTCGAAGGGGCCTTTAGGTCCACGAAGGCACGAGAGGAAACGCCCCCTGAAACACTTTTCAGCCTCCTGATTGGATGGAGGGGAAGCAGGCAACCAGAGACGGAGCTGATCATGGGAACCTTTCCAGCCCCTCATTCAACACAGTGTACCCTGGTATAATAAGGTTAACGTTTGTTCCTGGTGCGTTTACACACCCATGTGTTGCTCTCCTGAAGGTTTCTTGCTTTTTCTCCATGTGAAAGTTTTTTTTCTTCTATTTTTTTGAGGGAGTTTTTCCTGGTCCGATGTGAGGTCCCGGGACATGGATGTCGTATGTGTAGAGATTGTAAAGTCCTCCAAGGCAAATTTGTAATTTGGGACTATACAAAATAAACCAAATTTGAATTTGATGAAGCACAAGGGGGAAATTGACTATAATATTTTAATGGTGTTCAACAATTGCATGTGTCGCATACAATTCAGACAATACATACAAGCAACATTCTTGTACCAGAAGCCATGGATGTGTACACCGGGGGTAGGCAACCTTTCTGCTAGGAAGTACCATTATTTTTCCTTCTTGTTATCAATGTGAAATATCAACATCAAAGTTACCTTTAAGTTTAGTGGTTTCACATCAACATTTAAATCTCAAATGAATCAAATTTTCTCACATAATAGGTCATTGGAATTGTGTAACACTATACAAGAAGGCTGAGGAAAACAACCATATCTGAGTGAAAATCATTAATGCTATCAATCCTCCACCTATCTTGTTAATTAGAAGTACAATTCAGCAACAAGTAGGTGGGTCTTCAAAATCAATAAAGCTACCACAAACAACAGGACACACAACTGCCAATCAATGGCTGTCAATGAGGTCATTTGTCATGCACTTCAATATTTCCCAAAAATCTCTGTTGTGTCATTGTTTAAGTAAACCAATGGTGGCCCTTGTGTACGCTAATGCAGTTACATTGACTTGAGTTACTACAACTGAGAGTGTAGGAGCCATTAGTTATGTCTGTATTTTATTTTGGTAGTGTGTATTTTATTACGATAGTTTATGGATGGGGCACAGGTGAAACAGCCAGGTGGGTAATAATGCATGGGTGACGGGGAGATCACACAGTTTTTACCGCAAGCAACACTTCAGGAGACCAAGAATGTACAGGTTGTATAATCCTGCAATATAATTAAATGGGAACCTCACCCAACGATACAAACGGCCTGGACTCTCACCTGAAACAAGCGAGTAAGAAACAGGAACTTCTCCCGCGCCCAGCCGAGTGACTAGACGGAGATCAGTCACTACAGAGAGGCACTGGCATTCAAATCAGCGATCAGGACATTGGCTTCAAATAAAGAGCTGCTTTTCCTTTCTTACTGTGATGTATTTGACATTTAAGAGGGAGAACCAGAGATCACTAAGCATTTCGTTGCCCTACAGATATGTTGGGACGAATAAATGGATACACTGGAACTAAACCTTGTTTACAAGTCAATGCAAAGGATTCAATTATCAAAGATTATTTTGGACTGTTAAACAAATAAGACTGACTGCACATGTGTGCTCTTATGGACACATATTTAGTATACGGCCCAAGTGAAAATACTTTTTTTGTAAATACCAAGAGAAAGCCGGCCTCACATCGGACTGATGATGCAGAAAATCAAAAGAATATATTTGTCTCTGTGATTCATTTTAGGCCACCGTTCACACAAACAATCCCAACACCCATGTCCACTTCAATGGATGGCAGACATGCACATGAATTTCCACTTGTTCATCCCCTAATTGTATATTAAAAATAGTTGAGGAAAACCATGGCTACCATTGAAATATGTTATGTTAAAAAAACATCAACTTTAATTAAGATCAGGCTTCCTGTACTCATTGTGGGTCAGACTCAGTCCCAGAGAGGCAGCCAGAGGCTCTCGGAGCACACGTTAGTTAATAGCGCAGCAAATGTTTTTCTGAGTGCATTCACTGTGCAATGATGTACTAATGTTACAAAACATTGGTGTCATGAAAAGAAAGGTGGGAAATTACAGAAGTAAATTACATATGGAACAACAGCAAATAGCGTTTAAGGAAGTTTCTTCATAATCCAGCGTCAGCTTGGGTTCATATTACTGTCAGTCAGAAAATTCAGTCAACTTTTTGCTCTTTCTCTGCGATAACTGAATGGAGCAGAATGAAGTCATTGAGATGAATTACAGTAAAAAGGACGTGGCTACCATCCCAGCCAGCAGCCATTTTTCATTTCCAGGATGCAATTTCAATGCGTTCACAGTCTCTTCTTGATGAGTTTCTCGAGTCTGCGGATGCGAGATGACTCCTGTTCAGGAGTGGGGGTACTGAAGAGAGAGGGCCCGCCGTCGGCTCCGGAAGGTGGAGTGGGGAGCCGCTGCCTGAAGAGCTCCAGCATGCTGCTCTGCTCGCTGCGCTTCAGGCCCTACACACAATATTCTATTAATATTATTATTGCATATATCTTTCATCCCTGTTTTTTTTTTTATATCTTATCTTATTTTCTGTCTAAATGGCTGCTACGTGCGACACAACATTTCCCCTTGGGGATTAATGAAGTGTATTCATTCATTCATTCAAGTACACACAAGCAAAGGGGAAATCACACAAAACACATTCTTAGAACACTAAACAAGAGGAAAATGCTAAACTAAGAGTGTGTTAGAAAACATATGCAAAACAGGTTTGTAGGGAAAAATGGAGAAAAAAAAGGATGAGAGAACAGTGACAGAAAATGCAATATTACAATGTTAAAGCAATAGCAGAACATTTTGGGAAACATGCTTATATGCTTTTTTTGTGGCAAAAGTTAGATGACAAGATATATACAAGCCTGGTTCTGTCCAGCGGTAACACAATCCACCTACCAGCACCTCTACAGTTCACCAACACATTTCAATCAATATACAAAACAAAAGGGACAAAGACTACAACTTGTAGTTTTATGGTTGGTTATGTACAGATGTTAATTAGTGAGCTTCAGAGCTGTTGGTGGGCAGATCTAGTTACCTTTGTACAGAACCGGGCTAGCTGAGAAGCTAAGCAGATCCAAGTCCACATTGAAGCTATAAATTTGAGAGTATTATCAATCTTCTCATCTAACTCTCAAGGGAAAAAAAAAACAAATAACCGGATTTCCCAAAATGTCTAACTCTGTCTTTAAATCATTGGTGGAGTGGAAACTGACCTTCATGTCCAGAATCTTTTGGAATGTCTCAGGATTTCCATCAGCCAGGAGCTTGATGTAGTTGTCGACAAACACCACTGGCGGTTCATGTGGGGCCATGACCACCTGTGGAAAAGTAGAGTTTAATGTTGGTTTCACCCCTCCCTTCCTTTTCTGTGAACCATCATGGAACGACCCAAGTGATCTTTAAATGATCCCACATGGGGCGGCTCGGGCCCAAATGAGGGAGAGTGGGGGCTACAACTGACAAACCAAGTAGTTCTAGCTGCAAACAAAGTTGAGACTATGGTTCTGTACTTAGGAGCCCACTACTCACTCTTTATTTCCCCCTTTTTTACACGCCAATTACTCCATGCATCGGTGGGCAAGAATTGGTTTCACCGGTAATTTTTGTGCGGGTATAATGAGTCTGGGCAAAAATCTGCGAGAGTCAAGACCAAGCAGAAAAGGTTTAATGGAACACATGTCTTTCTGGATTGGAGTCTATTTTTTCCCTCCCCGACAATAGAGCCTGGGAGGAAAACGTGGATCGGGTCGCATTTCTTGCAGCCGCTACAAAGCATGCACACCAACACATGGCCGACAGACCTCCACCTCCCATCTCATGCATACACATACATGCAGGGATCATCTCAAAAAATGTTTCTCTTTTCCCTTACTTCTGAAAAAGAAAAAAAAGAAAAAGACCCAAGTTGTCCTTTCTGTGTTTACTCCTTTCTTCATAAGGTGAAACATATGATAAGGTGCACTGCACAGGGAGGGACAGAGTGTAGCATCGGAAGCAGCAGAGAAAAAGAGGGAAGAGCAGGCATGAAAGGCTCAGGATTGTGTGGAATTCTTTGCTTTCTTACTAGCCCTGCTGACTGAGTGATTTACTTAGCAACTGTCCTGGAGCCAGGCCAAAGGAAAGGTCTGTAGGGACCTTGTAAAAAAAGAGAAGGAAAGGGGGGAGAAGGAGTTTAAGAATGAAAACTAGCATAAAAAGGGAGAGTGAGTGCAACGGAGTAAGGAGCGGGGAAGTGGGGGGCATTTAGTCTGAACACGAGTGGGGAAGGGGGTTTGACTTTTAAATATTTCCCAGAAGAAAACTTTAGATGTTGGAGAGAGCGCTGGAGCTATGGTGGACTGGGCTGGAGGAGCGTGGAAAACAGCCACGTCTCACAGGCATCGTACCGGCCAGGCGAGGCCGTCTCAGACGGAATCCCATGTACTTTGAACATAAGTGAGCACTCGCTTAAAAAAAAAAACTGACAGCACACATCTACTCATCTTCAGTACTCAAACATGCTCTGACAGCTGCATAAAGACTGTGGAAGGAGTGGAAGCATAAAAGGACTGAACTGAAGCCCAAGTCAATATTCAGTTTATATATTATTCAGTCACTAATCAATATTCTTATATTACTCATTAAGGAAATGTGAAATGGATCGCGAGTATTAATAAACCCACATAGTTTATCGCAGTTCCCTTCTGCTTTACGGGCTGTTTTAGCACCTTTAAGCTCATTGTTTGGATTTTTGGACACAGAACTTCATTGTTTTGGTGCCATCTCCCTCTCACTTCAGCAGCTGCTTTTGCTTTTAACAAACAAGCTCTGACAATACCCTGGGTGGTACCTGCCCAGCACCAAACAGCTGAGAGACAAAGTTAGCAGCTAGCTGGTGAACATTGTGAAGCTATTTCCTGCTAAAGAGACAAACATTCCCCTCGGGAGACAACACCACAAACTCAAAATAAATATCTATGTTAGTCCATGTGTGCTAAATGTGTCAGTAGGCTAACGTAACAAATCTAAAGAAGAATGGTACTCAATGTTACTTCACACCTGTTTGCAACATTAACAGGATAGTTTTGATTGGTTTGAGATCATCAAATCAACTCGAGAACCAAAACCTAAGATTGTAAATGTGCAAAACATACAAGCAAACAAGTCAACACCAAACACTAACCACAATTGTGGGAATAATTACGATTAAAATCTTTTTTTTTTTATCTAACACCACTGAAGGAAAAGAAAGCATATCTAAAAGTTATGCGCCAACTAGATGATCTGCTCGATCGAGTATTAGATTTTAAAAAAGAGTCCATTTTCAGGACTAAGTATAGAAACACAAGCTTTGCTTACCCCTCTGGACTATTTAAACAAGATCTCAAGGGTATTAATACAAATGTGCAGAAACAATACGGTTCCACTTCAAATAATTTACATAATGCTTAATTATTTGAAATCCTGCAAGGAATCCTGCAGTGGGCTACCGGCTTAAATCTTAAAGTGAGATTTTTAAGTTTTAAAGTGCTCCTTCGAGTGTTCCCATGATTTGCAGTTTCTTGGTGGGTGTAAGCCAGATTTGATTTCAAGTCACAGCACCACAGAGTGTAATTTAAAACTATTGTTGAAGCTAGACAGAGGAATTCTTGTATTGACCCTCTTTAGATGGGTTTGTCTTTCAGAGGCTTCAGTCTCAGCCCAAGGTGGAAGCAATTACCTGTGAGGAACCTTGATGTTGCTCAAAGTTGATGGCTAAAGCGCTGGCCAGAGTACAAAAGCTTCTCTTTACTCATATGGGCTTTCTCTCTCAAAGGCCGGAAACGTTCACCAAAGACACTTTGTAGGTTTTTTTTTTTCGAGGGGTGCAACCCAGAGAACTCATCCTTTTATGCCTTCTTGCTACCAGGGACCAAATGCAATGTTTGATTGTATCTTATTGGTTAGGACTGTATCATTCTAATTATAAGGAAAACATTTCTTCTCAAAGATGTTTGCTGTTTTTTCTTTTGATATTTTCTTTTGCAGTATCACACTTTTTAACCTCCACAATGATTATTATGTCTTGCGCTGTCACAGTAATCAATGTGAATCATTCGGAGGCCTTCATGCAGTCTTTGAGAGCTCTTCAGACGCGTATAGATCACATTCCAGTTGAAGGGGCCCACTGGCAGTCGAATCCAGAAAAAGTTTGACAGTGAATTCTGATGTGAATGCATTCTATAATTCTATAATGTGAAAGCCCCTTTAATGTGTGGCAGATGAGTGGAAATGCTTTTATATACAGTACATTCAGGGCATTTTTCCAGGGAACAAAGAGAAACCTTAAACATACCATATGGAACAGTGTGCATCCCAGTAGAAAACAGTCAGAATCAAATCTAAAATGGTGAGAGGGATTTGTTGGACAGTCAATGTCTGAGACAATACAAAGTTAGTGTGCCGGAAGGCCCAAATCTAGGACCGTTTTTAAGAGTGTTTGCAATATTATAACTACATTAAGTATAGCACAGCATAGCAGGGTTAGAGCAGGTCACACTAACTGCTACAAACATCATGGCGGTCCAACCACCATAACTTCAGGAAGGAAAGAAGGCCTCCCAGGAGTCAAAGGGAAATCAAGGGACAGGCGTGTGTGCGTGTGCATTTCTGTACACTCCAGAGACAGTTAATAAGGGTGTGGTTTATCTACGGCAGCCGCATACCATTGTCCTCTAGGGTCTCATGAGGTTAATTATGAAGCAAAGCATAATCATGTTCATCCTCTTTACACCATGTTGTACTGGACATGTTTTTGTGAGTAGCCGCATGGTTGCATGTATCTATGTACTTACTCTCTCATTTACACCTTTCCGTTAGCTCAAGGTCAACCACATACTGTGTTTAAGAATGTGTGTGTGTGTGTGTGTGTGTGTGTGTGTGTGTGTGTGTGTCCGTGTGTGTCCGTGTGTGTCCGTGTGTGTGTGTGTGTGTGTGTGTCCGTCTCTCACTCATTAAACCAGTAGTGAATGAGCTCGATTACTATTCCCGAGGTGGGTTATTTTATAGAAACATGCTCATAAAGTGCTATTGTGAGAGGGGTTAAAGACACAATGAAAGGATTATTCTACCCAAAATAAACTCTAAGTAGATAATCTGCGTGACTGAGTGACTCAAAACAAACACTTTAATACTGGCTCGTCAATCAAACCACAGACACTCAAAGGAGAAATGTTGTCTTTTGTTGCTTCTTACGATGGAGCCTTAATCAGTGGAAAAACAGTTTGCTGCACGTTGTGCCAGTCTATTCTTGGTAAAGTGTTAGCATCAACACTAAAGCACATGTTTAACTGGATATGTCAGAATTTCAACATTAAATCTGTACAATGGCAAACAAGAGATAAAGAAAACTCATTCAGACCGCACTCACACAAAAGGCTCTCTGTAAAGTTCCGAGCCTTTAAAGGTCAGAAAGTGAAGATTTGGTTGTAAAAATGGCCAGCATGAATTTAGCCACCCAAGTTAAATGTCATAAAATCTGAAGTGTCCCATAAAGATCAAGTGGCTCTGATAATGTGTTTAAGTTGAACTACTTTGTATTTAGAGAAGAACTCAAGTTCTCATTAAAATCCATCAGTTAAAGATACCAGCTCATTCTGAGTTTATACGTGACGGGTAGACCGTTTGAAATAATCTCTACTGGCCGTGAGAGCAAGGTCGAGTGTTTTTCCATCTTGCATCCAAGGTCGCTCACCTTAAGGATCATCTCTGCGCGGGTCATGCCTTTCACCACTATTTTGGTGTAGCTGGCAGGTGCCTTGCGGAGCACCTGGGAGCCGATGGAGGGAAGATCCAGCAGGACTGTCTTCAGGGAGTGAGTGTCTAGTAGGAGCTGGTTGAATTGGATACACAAGACAGAAACTCAGGCATAAGAACAGCTATTCCAGATTAAACTTACCGTTCGCATAAATTAAACTTACTTGTTCAGCGCCCACCATGCTGATAGGCTTACATCGGAACAGGTGGTTGATAAATTTGGGAATGAATGAACTAAGGGAAAGAAGAAGTGACACATGAATCAATAATAATATTTGACTTATGATAGAACAATGTGCATATACATGTGTGTATATGTATCTATTGTACTTTGTGAACTTGATGCAGAATTGTGTGAAGTATTTGCGTGTGGAGGCCAGATTGTCTCTGATGTTCGGCACATTTTGCTTAATGTGCATGATGATTGATGTCACATAAGGACTTTGGTCACCCACATGCTCCACACTCTGCCACGGCATCTGAGACAGAGAGAGAGAGAGAGAGAGAGAGAGAGAGAGAGAGAGAGAGAGAAGGGGGTCGGGGGGGGAGAGAGAGAGAAGAGGGAGGGAAGCATTAACATCAGAGGCTACAGACACGAAGCGTTCAAATATGGTCCATTGTCAGGCTTATGTGCCAATCTCTTTAAGATATATATGTTTTTGAATGTGGACATTTTAAAGTTTCTGAATGATGATTGGTGGCAAAGAGACATTCACAAAAAACTCCAGGAACCATGTGTTATGTGATCTTCTTTCAAGGGCAAAAATGAATGGCAATAGTATTGGATACCAAATTCTTTATACTTTATGACCTGAATGTGTGACTATTTGTGTGTGTGTGTGTGTGTGTGTGTGTGTGTGTGTGTGTGTGTGTGTGTGTGTGTGTGTGTGTGTGTGTGTGTGTGTGTGTGTGTGTGTCAAACCTTGCTCATAGCAGTAAGAGCAGGGTCACAGGCAGCATCGAGATCTTGAACGAGTAGCTGGATACTGTTTGAAATCACACTGAGAAAACAGAACATGGAAGTAAATAATTCACATTCTACGTTCTTTTTTTGATAATAGAAACATTGCTGGTCTGGTAGTTGTCACTTACGTGCTGAATGTATCCATCTCCCCTGTCAAATTTATTCTTTCCACAAGGAGTTTATCTACCTTTTCCTTAAGTTTCTCTTCCAACTGGAACATACAGAAACAAAAATACAGATATAACCACATAAAAAGCTTACTTTGAGTGCATCTTTTCAAATGTTTGTTGGGCTATTCTTTTTAAACACTGAATTAAAATTGCTGCATGTGTTGAAAAACCGCATGGATGAAACCTATCAGGGTGTATTGTAATCAGAACTGCCACTGTGAGTTCCTTAAAACGCTGATGAAACACAGGTCAAACATTGTGTAACTGCTACACGATGGGCATCGCTTGTGTTCCCTAGCGCATACAGTCACTGCAGTTCAATTTAAGGCATGGATTCATAGATTCTTCAGGCTTGTGTATCTGTATTCCTATTTTGTGTGCATGCCTGTTGTGTGGTCGCCAGGCAGTACTCCGCAGTGCTCAGGATGCTACAGATCAGGCAGAGCTCATCCATGGTGAACTTTGCAGCCTCCGGGCCTTCCTTCTCCTTCAGCAGACTGCTGATGGTAAGACCCCCGCTGCTACTGTTGGATCTGGATAGAGAGACAGACATAACAGGAAAAACAGAAAACATCAGTGAAACAGAGATAGAGAAAGAGGGGTTAACATAAAGAGTGGGACATTACTTAAGGTCCAATCAGTAGTTTCTGCCATATATATATATATATATATATATATATATATATATATATATATATATATATATATATATATATATATAGATGATAATTCACATAAATAACTCAAGAGTTTGACACTTGATAGAAAATCTGTATCTGGACTTGTCAATTGATCAGAACTGTAAAAAATAGAGTCTGCCAATAATGAATAATGAGGATTTAGCTGCTGTAAAGTGCTAGTACTCATATTAAGGTATCCATCAATTGCTGAGTGATTGCTGGTTCAGTCTATTTTTAAATGTTTGTGTTGACTTCACTGTGTTTGAATAGATCATCGTGTGCCGTTAAGTTATTGGGTGAATTAAAGGGATCAGGCTTTGAGACAAAACCCACAGATGCTGTGTATTGCTTTTCCTAAAGATGACTGATGTGGACCTCCTTTGCTATGGCGCCTTAAGAAAAACTATTTGCGGAACCACAGGTAAAGAAGTAATAACCGAGGCACAACAGGCATAACTACAAGCAGACGCAAGTGTCGGGATGCTGCACCAACAGAGCTTTAACGACGACCCAGTCATTAATAAACGTCATAACAGAGACGTGGGTAAAAACCACAACATAGTTCAAGCTCCTTTCGAGGGCCTCTCTCCAAACCTCGCAAAACCAATTCACAGCACACCGCATTGGGCGACCGTGTCTGCATGCGTCTGCAAGTGTACTCTCTTGCAGAGCCTCTGAGTGCATCTTTGTGTCGTGTTTGCATACAGCTCAGAGGATGGTCTACATTAGTAAAGTCTAATTAGCATGCATGTCTGAGACAGAGCACGCCTGTGTGTTTGTGTTCACCATAGCCAGTGATGAGTTCTAACGTTGCCACTGAGCCAGCTATGTTTTTACTGGTAGCATATTGGGCTTTGCCACAACATAACCAAATCCAGATCCCTCATAGCATGCCATTCCAATCCATCAAACACAGCGAGGACTGAACACATTACGTTTTAAACTAAACTCCCAAACAGCTCAGTCACCAAACCAAAAGAATTAACAAATATGGGCATGACATACTTGTTTATGAAAAATGAATCATAATATATATCTGTGCCACTGCCCAGAAAATGCAATGATTCTTATGGTTGGAAACAGTTGAAATACTAGTGAGTGTTCTTGTCAGCATGATGGTGTATGTGTGATTCATGAATGGTGAGTTTTTGGAAAGTAATGGAGTTCTATGGCCCAGATAAATATACAGGCAATACTTATTAGTATGATTAATTTATTGTTGGCTTTGGCTTTGTTGAAATAGAGATATTAATATGAAATGACTGCATTTTGAGAAAGAAAATTAGGCTTTTCTCTGTCAATTCAAATCAACCAGACTGTCTCGTCGCCATTATCTACTGACCATGACCGAACATATTTACTCTTGGCTTCAGCAACATAGCATAGAGTGTTGAAGTCACTCTGGACGTGTCTTCATATTGAAGCTGGTGGCTTTAGGAATGTCAGTAAAAAGTACAGTTAGTGTTACTACTCAGCACCTTGCAACAATGCCATGCTAATACTTAACTTAACTACTTAACTTCTATTGCAGCACTGAATCTCTTTGTTTTAATTCTACTATGGGACAATGTTTACTCACGGAAAACCGCAAGTATCCCTCGCTTTATGTTAAGACTATAACTTCACTGATATGAGAAAAGATATTACTTTTTTTTAAATGACCAAACCTAAACCATTCTTACTTAGGCAGGTTGCCAGAGAGGATCTTCCAAGCGTACTCTCTCAGAAATTTCTGGAAGATGGTTGTGAGGGCGATCATTGGTTCTCCTGTGCTCAGTTGGGAGCACTGCACCATGCACTTCTTGTAATAGACAAACAGGTCAGCACAGCTGGGCAGCACTGCTCCGCCCTCCTCTGTGCCAGCCTTGGGTGGACCTTGTGCTCTGAAGTCAGCCACAAACCGGTCAATCAGTTCGCCCAGGTTCCTGCAGATGCCCAGAAATGTACAGCCAAACACATGAACAAACGGGTGGTTGGATTAGAGGCACATGAAAGAGATTACATGAATCAAATATAAACACTTAAACATACGACTGGTTCCTAAACCCAAAAATAAATAAAAGGATAAAATAACAAGCAGAGAGACTTATTGCCACATGGATAAATAGGAGGACATATTCCAAGCATATCAAAACTCTCACAGTCAACAGGTCCAGTTAGTTGGTGTGGTTCAATCCTACTGAATCTTGGAACTAAAGCCAAGGACAAAACAAGCAGGCCACTGTTCTCTCCTGCTATGTCCCACTGGGAACAGGCTGATCTGGCTGTTGCCTGTTTAAGGCTTTTGGATTGAAATGAGGTTGTAGCTGCGGAATAGGTCAATCCTGTTCCCTCAGAGAGACAAACAGCATTTAACGGTCCAGAGAGCCAAGAACCAGGGGCTGCATGCAAGCAAAGCTGTGCTCAGTTTCAGGAGCGATCGCCATGACTGGGGAAGGGGACTGATAGAGGAGAAGTAAAGGATGGGGGTAGAAGAAAGAGGAAGGGGAGGAAGGAAGAGGACAGAAAAAATATGTAAAAAATAGGGAGAGAAATACAAAAAAATGTATAGAAAGAGAAATGTAGATGAGGAAAAGAAGAATGAAAGAAAAAGTACACAGAGAAAAAGAGGGGTACTAAAAAGGAAATAAAATAAAAGAGGTGGGAAGGAAAATAGGCAGATCTGCTGTGGCAGCACTTATTTAACCTCCCTCTCCCAGCGTCTGTGGTCGTGTAGCAAATGGGAAACATTTCTGCCACAGTGGAGACAGAGGCATGTACAGGAACAAGAGATGGAAAGACAGAAGAGGCCATGAAGTAGAATGGGAGGTGGGGGATCTGATTGACGAGTGGGCAATGGAAAAAGGATGCATGTGCCAGCTTTAAACACAACCTGCTCCTGATCCTGGCTTTGTACCACGACCCAATTTGGCCCAGTCGGCTTGTGTGTGTGTGTGGCTCACTTGTCTTGGGATTCTATGTAGACGTAGAGATGAGGTTCAAAGCACTTGGAGACAATGCCATGGAAAGGGTTGTCCGGAGCTTTTGGCTTCCTTGGCTAAAATAAAAAGGCGGGAGATGAGGAATTAGGGAAAAGACGGGATTGAGTTGTAGCTCCTGATCAGTGAGTTTATGTTTTCCCTCCAGCTCAGCATGTTAGAAACAGAAGACATGCATTTCCTATGCATAAAATACACTCAACTACCACTTTATTCGCTCCACCTAACTCTAAAGTGTTTAATTAGTCACTGTACATACTTATATTACAATGTATGTATATATATATATATATATATATATATATATATATATATATATATATTATAATATTTAAATATGGCTGCTACACCACTGTTCTACTTGCCACGCCATTGCCAAGAGCAAATTAGCCAATCATATTCCCCTTATGAGTAAAACCCCCCACAAAAAAATCAATGCTACCTAAAGAAAGGTCCACATCAAAGGAAGCAACAACTGATTGTCCCTTTATATTGCTGAACAGGTCGAATGGGGTCATTCCAGGTCAACTCACCTTAGCCAGATCCTCGTCCTTATCTGCGCCCACATCCTCACCTCCCTCGTCATCCAGGAAGGGGTTAGTGGAGGCGAGAGGGCTCTCTGGCTTCTTTTGCTATAAAAGCACAGATGCAACTTTAGTATTTTTTCTACTGCTCAATTATTAGAGCAGCATTAAGGGTTCGACTGCCACTAAGGCATTCCACACCATGAATACTCTTGACTGACAGAACTGTTGTCAGTATCACAAACTCTTTTAAATACAATCATTTGCTCCGTGTTTACGTAGACCATTTCATGGGAAGCTTTGGTGAAACTGTACCTCCAATTATAAAATTCCACCCAACCAAATCCCTGATTGAATTACAGAACCAAACAAGCATGGGTGTAAACTGAACTGAGGACAAAAGGGCCTCTGACTAGCCTAAATATGATCAGTTCTGAACAAGCTTGGCCTAGATGTCCCCCAACAAAATAATCATAATCTGTCCATTCTTTGTGTGTCGCTTTTACCTCCACACGCCACCATTGACCTGGATTAAAAGGTTTCTTCAAGCTGTGACACAGAGATTACTCTTTGTGTCACAGAGTGTTTAACACAACAGGCTACCAATCCGCAGTTTCATAGAAATGTGATTTTGGGACAAACAAAAACCAGCAACCTCAATTAAATATTTCACCTTAATGGGGCCAATCTGCACGCGACCATTTTGCTAAAACAACACTAAAAGTTTTCAGCTGTAGATAATTATGAATACACCCGTATGCATTGTTTTTCTGTGTGTGCTTTTCTCACTCCGGGTGTGTCCGTCAAGGTGCATCCTGTGAAACGTTTGGCCAGAAGACCCTCAAAGTTTGTAGTCCTCTGAATAGCAAACAGAAGCAGCTTCACCTCGATCTCTTTTGCCCGTGTTCGCATCACTTTGGCGAGCTCCACCCTGAGAAACCCACATGGAATTAAATTGGACATCAAATCAGCTTGATTGCTAAGCTTTGACATCACAAAATGTTTCCAACGATCATTGCTAGTACATCATTGTTTCATCAGTTTTTTCCCCACAAAAACATGTCTTTTGTCTAAAGACACTTTGGCATTTTTTGCCAGATGTTTTTTATTGTCAGCTGCAGCTGGGAGTAACGCACAAACAATGCCCACTCCTTCTTCCCTCATGTAGTTGAGGGGAAAAGACTGAGAAATGTGGAGAGCAGGTCACTGCTCAACTGTACTGGGTCCCAAATCACAGACTCAAGTCAGACACGCGATACCAGTGGGGTTCGCTTCATAATGCAGAAAAGTCCCACAACCAATTTTTCAATTTCTGCTGTTTTAATAAAACTTTAACTTAATTTAATTTTCTTTTCTTGGGGACAGAGAAACAACATCAAATATGAATTAAAGAAATGGGTTTGTCAGAATGTGTATTTACCGGGTGATGTGGCAGAACTCCACAGCAATACGCTCCGTCATGCACCACTCCTCAGGAAACATGCGTCCATACTTCTCCTCATAGTCCACCAGCTGCCGTTTGATCCAGGCATAGCGGCGATCAATCTTGTCTAGCCACGCAACCTAAGCAACGGAATGCAATAGTTTTACATTTAATTCCCAAATACCACCTTTTTCAATTATTTATATTGTGAAATAAAAATTCTTACTCACATCTTGGTTTTCCTGGAATAATACCAGGTACTCTGAGAGGTGTTGCCTGATGAATTTTTTGATAATCTCCTGTTTAATGCGCGGATCCAGCACATTGGCCACCAGGCAGGCATCTCTTAGCACGTTACTGGGACCACCTGGTCTCTGGATGGATGAATGGGTAGACATCAAGTTTTGTATGGGGGGGAGAAACAAGACAAGAACATTGTCTAAATAGAGAAAAATTAAATGAATGGGTTCAGAAATAAAATGGAAACTAAACAAATCTGAAAATCCAGATTCAGAAACATATTTACCTTAGAGCCTTGAGAGGGGAACGATTCTTCAAAATCTGCCAGGATCTGAGTCCCCAACTCACTCTGAGCTGCCTTTACTCTGGAATGGACCAATGACACTACATTATTCAGTTGATTCTCAATCAGTCAAATGTCACATTGGAATGGTGGCAGCTTCTAATATATAAAAAGGTGTTATGGCTAACATCCAGTCAGATACCTAGTTAAATTATTCTCTAAAGAACTGCAGAGAAAGACACTATTGACAAGTTACTTGCTGGCAAACCTCAAGACCCAAAAATGTTTTTGAAGTGTCACAGCACCCACGTAAAATCGAGAGTTCAAAATATTTGGAAAACTACAAGAATGGTGGAGAAATGCTAATACAATGAAAGCTACTCAGACAATCCGAGTGTGTCCAGTCCCCAGAGATTCTGTGTTGGCCTGAAGGCATCCAGGCCGGGTTAACCAAGGACAGCACCCAAATCTGTGACAATCGTCCAGAATAAACAGGAGAGGGTGCAGAGATAATGTCACAGATGGATGGCAACTGAACTGGTCGCCTTCAGTTCAAGTGCCCGCTGTCGTCTATCTACTAAACTACCCACATGTGTCTGGCCAGTGTATGAGACTCTAATCACACACATTGCTCCACAGCTCCTGTCTCACACTCTGATGAGCTGATGTCACAGAGAGCAAGCTGTCAGCAGCAGGTCTCACTGTGTCCAGTCTGTGGTTGTGTTTTGTTTGTATGTCTTTTTATAGTATACAATAGTGCAACAAAGCCAAAGATGTTGTCTGCCTGTCAGCTGAACTGTGACAGCATCGAGCAATTAGAAGAAAAAGACTTATTAAAGAAGAATCGTAGTTGATCCTGTTAAAACAGCTGCACTGACTCCATTTAGTCCTGTAAATACATCCTGTATGTTCCTATTAACTCCTCTTTAATACTTTTGTTTTAGCCTACATAAAAATAGTTTCTTTATTCCTGTTCAGTTTTTAAATGTCTTTCGTTAATTGAATTTACAGAAATATAACACCAAAATTATTAAAATTTGTTTCTACATATTTCCATAAGAATTCTTACAGATTTAAAGTAGGTCTACTCTTTTGTTTCATGTATGAATTCAGAACATTTAAGTTAAATGTGTAGTCTTTTATTGCCTTGCTCTTATTAAATATAGAATAATGGTTCGACTATATATATAGGTAACAATATTCCCTAAACATCCCTGAGGTACTTTTCCTCCTGGCTGTACTTCTGTGAACTCACCATCTGGTCCAACATTCTGTGTCTATATCCAGTCTGCCCTGTCTGTCAGAGAGGTTTTTCTATTACTTATTTTCTATTAACTGTTTGTGTCCAGCTGTCTGTCTGTCTGTCTGTCTGTCTGTCTATCTGTCTGTCTGTACACCCCTCCCCATGTCTCCTATCACCTGTCTCTCCAGCAGTGTCTCTTCTTCTACACGGCTGTTGTTTGGTATGAACAGTCTGCCACACCTCAGTCAAAACAGAACAGATGGTCATCCTTTTTTTGTTTTTAGGGATCAACACTACTTTGAACTTTAACATCAGCTTGGACAATGTGTCCCACATCGATTCTAATGTTCTTGGAAAATAATATTACAATGGAAATTGAATCAGTCAGGACTGTGAGGAACAACAATGTAACAATGCACTTTGTTCTTTGCGTAATGTATTAAATGCATGACGCACACGCACACACACACACACACACACTCACACACACACACACACACACACACACACACACACACACACACACACATAATTATGCTCCTAATCTCTCACAATGAAATACATGCTGGCATAATAAGACCCTATTCAGTGTTTCCTTCCCGTGAGTTCCTGTATGTGTGCGGTTGTGCGTGCATGTGTGTGGATATCTGCATAAACAGGATGTAATACACAAAATACCTCCATCCAAGTTCAATTGACAAGCTGTGGAATATTTCAGCTGTAAGACGAGATCAAGCTCTAAACGGGCTACTGGAAATGAGCTCTTACAGCTATGCCGCTCACCCAACCGCCCCGGTGAGCTCGAGCAAGGCGTTCAAGAGCGTCTGCAATGTAGCAGATACACTCAGAGAGAGAAATAACTTAATGTAAGCACATCCAGTACATCACTTGTGTGTGTGTGTGTGTGTGTGTGTGTGTGTGTGTGTGTGTGTGTGTGTGTGTGTGTGTGTGTGTGTGTGTGTGTGTGTGTGTGTGTGTGTGTGTGTGTGTGTGTGTGTGTGTGTGTGTGTGTGTGTGTGTGTGTGTGTGTGTGTGTGTGTGTGTGTGTGTGTGTGTGTGTGTGTGTGTGTGTGTGTGTGTGTGTGTGTGTGTGTGTGTGTGTGTGTGTGTGTGTGTGTGTGTGTGTGTGTGTGTGTGTGTGTGTGTGTGTGTGTGTGTGTGTGTGTGTTACCTCTCAGAAAGCTGCCTGATCTGGGGTATGCCCATGTACTTGTGGAAATGTTCAAGCACATTGACCACTCCTTGCAGCAGGTTGGCCACCTCACCATAGTGCCTTTTTCTGGTCATGGCTCTGGAACACAATACAAATGTGATTTATTTATATTGTCATAGAAATACACATATCTATATTGATATCCTCTATGCTAGAATTGTAAAGTGGTTACTCCACACAGCCATATAAATATAAAAGCCAAGCATCAATCAAGCTGTATATCTCTCACAAGTGTAAATGAATTCATACCATACTATAGGTTAGAAAAATCTAGTTTAGCATTGCATACAGAAGTATATGCAGAGATTAAAATGAGCCCCTTGTGGAGACTGCACAGTATGATTTTTTTTCCACCCATCTAAAAAAAGGTGACGTTTTGTGGGCTTTTCTTCTTGTTTTGCAGTTAAATCAGATCATTTGTCAATTTATTTAATATGCATGAGCTGCTTTGCCCCCAGGTTTTTGGAATTTGTCAACATCACTGAAAACAAATTGTACTGCAATAAAACTCAGCCTATAGTTTTGGGGTTGGATGAGGTTTGATACAATACCTGTCTTGTACTGGCAGCAACTAATCCTTTATCCTAAAATAGAGGCATTGAACAACCCCAAATACTTTATTTTGGTCTAATAAGCTTGAGGGTAAATTGTTAAATGTGATTGTACCCACTCTAAAGAGTCAACACCCCCTGCCAGCATATGCAAGTGGTTGAGGGTGGTGATGGATGTAGTTAGGTGGCGCTTGGCATGGTCCAGCTGCTTTATGTCCCTTGTAATCTCCTTGACCTGTGCAGAAAGAGGAACAAGTCAGACCGGTTGGTCAAATTGCATGAAGAAAGGAGAATTAAAAGAGCAAAGATGGGAAAGAAAGAAGCAAGAGAAGGTGAACCACTGTAGGTGGTGCACTGGATAGGGTGATGGGACAAAGAGAAACAACACACACATTGGTTTGAGAAACCATTGCTCCTACATGCCTCCTGAGAGAGGGTCTGCTCGCCAATCTCCCCTCATCCTTTCTCTACGCACACAGCCCACTTGTCTTCCTCCGACACACGCCCACACATACAGACAGACACATAGAAGGTGCATTATCTCAACTATAAATAACTCTCCCCACTGTCCTCTATTGTAATGAAAGGATACAGGATATATCGACCCTGTGCTAGGGTCATGGCTCGCGTCCCTTAGAAGCATTAACAGGACACCTTTGTGCGTGTGTAGGTGTGAATGTGTGTACATACCATTTGTTCAGACTTCTCTGCCTTGTCCTTGATGTCTTTGATTTTGCCAAAGAGCTGCTGGATGGCTATTTGGGCTTCTTCCAAAGCCTGCCGAAAAAGAAAAAAAGTGCAATATGAAATATACAGAGAAGACTGGTGTGTAAAACCACACTGATAATGTGTGTATGTCTGTATTCTTAGGAATGGGCAACACAACAAAATAAGCTTCAAGTTCTAACTTTATATAACTATAGCACCGAAGTCCAGCTCAGTCTATCACCAATCACATATCTGTTGGCTGGTCGATCAATGTTTGGGGCTCCCTGAGACGCAATATATGTGTATCTTTAAGCTTATAAATGATTATTCCATCTTCACCCCCAACAGATTACTGTTCCTTCATACACAAAGTTAACAGACTGTACTGTGCTATGATTGTGAATCAGTCTACCTAACAAATGTACAATAAACTGCTGGAAATTGAAAAAAAAGAAATGAGAAAGGTACAGTCTGGATTTTTTTCATCCACAAATTCATGGTCAGCAAACATGGGAACTTGTTGGATGAAAATGTATCATCAAAATACAAACTTCCCTTTCAATTTTCAATTTACCAAACACACTCATAATACTTCGTTGTGGGAAGCAAGGCGGAGTGTGGAATAATTTTGTGCCAAATTTGTGGTAAAATTTCCCAAAATATTTTCTGATCTACACTCACCACTGTTTTTTTTTTTTCTTCCATTTTGAAAAACAATCCCGCTTATGCCCGTTTCCAGGTCTTCTTTCCAGACTAATTGGCGAGCTATCGACATATCCGACATTGACAGGCCTTAATCTGATCTCTGCATAAAGGCTGTCACAGTAAAGGCTAAAGAGACATTGTCAGCAGTTTCAACAGCCTGTAAAGCCAGACTGGATCAGATTACATTAGACAGCTACGATTGTAAGACAGTTAACCTGCTATTTTAATATTTCCTCATCATCTGACATGGCAGCTGTTCTTTGATGGTCCTAAACAGAGATTGTGCTCCGACATCTGATAATTGGCCCCTCCCCCTTTCCCTCTCCCTCTCCCTCTCTCTCCCTCTCTCTCCCTCCCTCTGAATGCTAACAGCCGGCACCAACTGTGCTAGGAATTTACCAAGTTTACAAGCATCTCCACACAAACATAAATACAGCTTACACTGGCAGCAGAGGATTAATTCTCCCTCCTGATTGCAGCCAAAGCGCAGCACTTGGTGACAGTGTGGCGGAGACAGAGTCAAAGTCAATACGACGGCATACGACCAGATCATGAAATCACAAAAAAAGCCATGTCGACATAAAAATAAATGTGTTCATTTAATTTATTAATCATTTCATTAATCCCTCCATGAAGAGTGTGAACCTGAATGTTCTTAAACTAACTTAATTGGCTCTGTGTAATATGATTTTCTGTCAACAAAGTCTGTCACGGAGGCCAGACAGAGAGCTTTTCTTAAAGAAAGATAAGCAGAAGCCGACTGTAGCTTGCATGAACCCTTCTTTATATGATTTAAGCCACCCTTCGGTTGTTGGGTGATTGAATAAATGAATTGAGGGAAAAAAGCGGGCAGGTTATACGATTACTCTTTGATCTGAGCATTAGGAGGAAGGGAGTGCCGCTGAATCTTTAGAGAAGTTCCCTGGAGGACTTCTTGAGCAAACAAAGTGCATGCAGATGCCAGAACCTCCAAGGCTCCAATTGTCGCTCATGCAAACTCAGCTGTGTCAATCTGGCTCGCTTCCTCGCGCTCATTTCCTGTATTTAGCCTTGAGGAAAGCAGAGAGAGACCACTGCCCAGCAGGCGCCTCCCTGCCTGAGATTGTTATCTGCTCTCACACAAACACACAAGTCAATGTATCCCTAACATGCAATGAGCAGCAAGGGTCCACATGTAGGTGGTATTATGGAGTTTCCATAGAGAGACCCTCAGACAGACAGTGTAACTTCTGAGTTGGGGGCCAAAAACAATAAATCTGATCAACCAAAGAGAGTTATTTTGACAGTTGGATCAATGCCTGGGCACAACGCTTCATGTAAACATTCTAAAAGAGACAGTTTAGAGAGAAGAGTGTTTCACTTAACAGAGAAAAGAATAGCTCATGAAGTGCTTTTATATAGAATCACTCCGAGTGTTACAACAATTGTTTAACCATAGCTAAGCCTGACTAAATAATATCCAAAGCACCACTTCTTCTAATGTACTTTGTTATAAA
Organism: Taurulus bubalis; assembly: GCF_910589615.1. NCBI lineage: Eukaryota > Metazoa > Chordata > Actinopteri > Perciformes > Cottidae > Taurulus > Taurulus bubalis. The sequence goes on from NC_136598.1 coordinate 16,255,519, forward strand.
TATAAATATGCTACTATTCCACTGCAACACATTTCCTTGAATGTTTTTCCATTTGTAAAGCAAAACAACATTTTGGCACAGCTGGTGTTTGCAGTTGATGTTACAGTCAGATTTAATAGGTTATGCTGGGAAATGTACTCAACATAATTGAGCCACAGACTGAAAATGGATGTATAGTGTGAAACAATTTCTTTTTTTTAAGCAATATAAATACAGAAAAAAAATGCATAAACACCATAAATTAAACAACTGTTAAAGCATACAAGAGTGACATGTATGAGAAGATGAAAGCTTAAAAACATCCTTTCAGAAGTTAACATTTACATTCTATCGTCATAATGCTTTTTCCATAAGACCACCAACCGACACCGTATTTTCTAACGCAGCCGTATCAATACTAATTGGTGGAATGTAAAGTATATTTACTCAAGTGCTGTACTTAATTACTAATTCAAGTTACCTGTACTTTTCTTGATTATTTTATACTTATACCTCACTCCATTTAGTTACTTTTCAGATCAAACTTTTCTTTGTATGGGGTAGGAAACTCTTGACTGACAGACTACAACCAGATACATATACGTTGTGTGCATGTGTGTTAAGTTGTGTACATTTGCCAACACAACCAGTCTGGTCGGGATATTCCAACAATCTGCCCTCATCTTCAGCACTTTAGGAAATAACATCTGTAATATTTTGACCACATGAAATTAAAAGGGATTAGTCCAGGTTGTTCAGAAATTAGCCGCATACGAGCACCGACATAATTTCCATTTAATGACAGCGTTCAGGTTATTATAACTCGGTCTGTCTCTCTGCCACGGGACACCATTTATTACAGTCAATCATACTGTAACCATGTTGGCTTGTGTGGCCATGTGTGTATGAACCCGTTTTAATGTAATGCAATAGACTTTCTTTTTGTTTTTTTTGCGTTGCTAAGTGACCCAGGGTCTGAGCTGCAGCATTTAACTGTCCCTAAAGGAAAAGTAAAATCATTCCCCAGCTCAGACTTCCCTTACTTTCTCTCTCCTCCTATCGTGCTCTCTCCATCCTGCATAAATGTTGCTGTCTAGGATTCCGACCTCGGGATCGCATTTAGCTCAGTGAGTCTTGTTGGTTTTATTCTACTGCTGTCTTTATGTTTCAATCGCCATCTTGAAATGTACACCTCTGCGTCTTTCCATCTGCAGAAAGGATTTTCCCTCTGGAAATGTTGGAATGGCATTGTGGGGTTGGAAAAACAAACTCAGATTATTGTGTGTGACTGTATAATGTTATTGGTCTGGAGGGGATTTGGAGCGTTTCCGCTTCCAAACGGTAGCTAACTGGGAAAGACAGGGCCACCAGGCCAGACACTCTGACTACAACGCACACCTAATCATGTCAACTGGTCAGAACATACACGACTCAGACGTCAGGTGTCACATTCCCTTAAAGCCACAACTCCTTTATAGAGCGAGGACCTGGACTAAATCAGTAAGGGCTGTTCTTTTCCGTCATGCTCCTAAAAGAAAAAGGCAAGGACTCAAAAGCCTGGATTTAAAAGAAATTTAAGTATTTACATACGAGAATAGATTTCCCAGATATGTTTTCCGTGGAGAGGGGCAGTTTGAGCAATGGGAATGTTTCTGAGTCATCTTGTCCTTTTCCATGGAAGCAATGTGGAGAGAGGAATGAGCAGGAAAGCGGGTTGGTTCTGGGTTGGGAGCAACCAGTGGCTTGAGTAGAAGAATGCTGTTTTGAGCACCACAAGTAATGAACAGATCTGGTGGTTTGTAAGTACAATATGTAGTTGGTAATCTCCCCCATTAGGGCATGCAAGGTCTACATGCTGTATGTCTACAGTAATGTGTGAGGAACAATACTGTATTCTGTCTTACACCAACACAAATATCAATCAGTCTTTGTGAACATAACGGATAAGTCTCTAGAGGCAAGACTCCACTTCTGTGTGCTGCTCAGCGTTTACATCGTTACAGGATAGCCGGGGGGTTCAGAGACTGCATTTTGGCCAATTCTTCTTATTTTGCTCTCCATATTGACTGTACCTGCATCCAACCAAACCCTGCTCAAATGTGATAGGTCACTACAACTCGATTTACAAGTGGAAACCAGAACTCTTCCGATGTCAAAATCCTATCCAGTTGGCGACAAAATGTGCATATGAATGCAGATTCACCGTAAAAAAAAGAAGAGACCACCGTAACGGAAAAATATAATTCAAGCACTTCTGTAAATATCTACTGAAAAATATAGATTTATCTAAAATAAAAGGAATGTGATATTTTAGTCTTAAAGGTGATCACCTTTATTACAGAAATTGTTTTTGTCATTTAAGTTTGTATGACCATTGTAGTAGGTCCCCATATGACCTGCAGCTCAACTCACCTGCCTGCCATCCTGGCCCACATTGGTCTGGCCTCTCACAACTGTTCTGATGTTGTCATCGAGGCGCCTATCATGTGTTACACAAAATGGCAAAAGTCAGATTGAGGGTAACTACAGACTACAAACTACAGCAAGAAATGTGACATGTCAAGTCGTTGACGTCGACTCACCGGATCTTCAGCCGAATCTTGCTTACCACGTCATCAATATTAGCCAAAGACTGAGGGGAAACACAAAGACAAGAAATCAAGAAAACATGAAGAAACTTTACATACAGTGGAGAATTGAAGGATTACAGCCAAACACAAGTTGTCTTTTGTATTAGTAATACACTTTATTATATCATTCTGGTAATGTATCCTGCTCTTTAATATGTTGTGCTGTTGACCCTATACTTTACACAAAACACATCTGTACAGAAACACATCATTTGTAGATGTTAATGCATTTGTGCTTAAACAAGCGGAATACTTTAGTTCAAATTATAAAAAGTTGTTCTATTATATCTACGTATCAAATGCAGGGTATGTGTAACCCCTCACCTGCTGAATAACTACACACTAAATCCAATGAGGTCAAATGCATGCAGACTACTAGAAGCCCTTTTATGTATACGAACACAAACTACAGTGACCCCTCATGGTGATAGAGTATACAAACAGACATGTATATGGATTAGGTATAACATATACCATATATATAATCTTAAAAAAAGAAAGAAAAGTGCAACACATTATTTTAGGTTATACACTAAAATCAATATTAGTTTGCATGACACCAGGGTAAGTCTGGCTGCAGATATGTCTGTCACTTCACTGTACCTGCTCGGTGGGGAACAGTGTGTTGATGTACTCTACAGCATTGAAGTCTGATCTGTCCAGGGGATCCTGGCTGGGGAACACCTTGTTCACAAAGGACAAACGACGGTTAGTCAGAGAGTAACAGACTGAATTACACTGAATATTTGATGGTGTATACATCGGGATGCCTTCAACATGCCTACTGGTTATGCCTTGTCACGTCATCGTTATTCAACAGTTCTATACTTTAGCCAGGCATTGCAGACAAACATGTACAAATATATTTTTAAGGTGAAATTAATCGTGAATAAATCATTATAGATGCTAATGAGTTTTACTAAAATTCACGAGTAAAAACGTCATATGAGTGACAGTAGCAGGTATTTTATCCAGCTCACGTTGACGTCACCCCAATGTATATAACGCTGTATATATAAACAACCCGACAAACGTTTCTTAAGCTAAACGATGTTGATATAGTGGGGGAATCCAGATTGTATAGCTATCGTGAGCGGCCATAATAGAGTAACGTCAGTGACACATCCAGACCGCCTGACAACAGCTGGTCTGTTAGCAACAGCCGGAAACCCGTAGAGGCGACGAGGTCAAACTACCTGTTCAATGGCTAGTTGCACCTCTGGGGTTAGATGCAATATAGCCTCCAAATCCTCAGCCAATTCCAATTCCTCTTCCTCCATCATTGTCAAAACAAATTCAGAGCTCTCCGGCATACCACTTCCTGGTGAGGAGGCTTCTGGGATACCAGACGACGCTGGAGAAGCGGTGCGTTCACGGCTATCGGAAATCTGATAAAAGGTTGCGCAACGGAAATATCATAACCCATACACATCTCTCGCTTCACCTTTCTCCCGCTTCCCGTTCCCGGCTTTCTTTGGTTGAAACAAATGTAACTCTAGTCAGACCCATCTCCCTTTTGAAAGTGCACATGAATTATCCAACGAGCCTGTCCCAAGGGAGCTTACAGCCTGCAGTACTACAATCAGCACCAGCTCCTGTCCTTCTTCAACTGGTGAGTGGTGTTGCCGTCTAAATATCAGACTCCAAACAGTCCATCGATATTATTACTATGGTCCGTTTCATCATCACATGTGGTTTTTTAGTTCAGTTATTCTGCATAGAGACAAGAAACAAGAGCACCTTGCTAGTTCTGAGTTGATTATGGGGGGCAAGCAAGAACTGTACTATGTTAATTTGACAGTAATTAGACAATAAAAATGACCTAATGATGGTGCTAGACAAAACATTAGGGGATCATCACAGTTAATACAAATCATCATGAGGCAACATGAATGTTTGTACCAAATTTCTTGAGAACTCATTTAATAGTTGTCAAGATATTTCACACACACACACAACAAAAATGCAGCATCATTGTGGAACTAGAGGTAAAGTCAAAGAATCAGAAAAGACAGTGGGGTTCATCTTCTGGGGACCATGAACACCTGTAGTTTCACGGCACTTGCATGGCGAACAAATAATGTGTAGACTTATGAGTTGGAAATGTGTTATTCGTTGACTTCTGCAAACAGTATGTTCATGCGAAGTGAGTGTGATATTTGTTTTATTTATGTTTAGGTTCTACTGGCTGGTCAACCTGAATTCCACTGTCGTGTTTTTGGGTATTGCTTACATCCAGCAGTCTGTGGCCAAAAACCTGGGCTTCCTCATCCCCTTCACGTCTGTGCTGCTGGCTCTAATCGCCATACACATGATGCGGAACAAACTCACATATAAACCAAATAAAGGTAACGTACATTTTTTTTAAAGACACAAAAAAACAGGTATACAGGCCACTCACACTTCATTGTGTACCTTTGTGTGTCTGTCACACTGCAGGTGGATCACTGTTGACCACATTGGGAGTTTTCTTGAACTCTTTCAAGATGTGCTGTCTCCACAATCGTCACCTGAGTAGAGACGTGGGATCTTGGCTGGACCGGGCCAAGGAGAACAATGGCGGGCGTTACAGCGAAACGCATGTCGAAAACGTCAAAGTCCTGGCCAAGCTCTTCCCTCTTTATGGCCTTCAGCTGCTTTACAGAGCCTGCATCACACAGGCAGGTCACTGGGAATAGTATGGGTATTTATTACAAAGCATGAAAAAGGATCATGTTCATGTTTTATCACACGCATGGAGGCTAAGAATATGTTTTCTACAGATTCCTTCAAGTTACTACATACAGACAATGAACTCAAACCTTCACCTCCACAACCTCCTGTTGCCCATCGGCGCCATGAATATGATCAGTATACTTCCTCTGCTGCTCTTAGCGCCACTGATCGAATGTGTGACCACTTGCTACCTCTCCAAGGAAAAAACTCCTCTGGCCCCTGCAAAAGTCATCAGTGAGTATCTCTATGTGCACACGTGCACACGCCCACTAATGCACACATAATTCTAATGTCTCTCTCGCTCTTCTGCCTCTTTCATCCTCCCTATTTCCTCCCGTAATTATTCTGCAGCCCCCTCTCTTATCAACCCCTCCCTGTGCATCCTCCCCTTCCAGCTCTGGGCCATGCGTTTGCCACCCTGTCGGTCCTGGTGGCAGGTTTGTCTGAGCTGTGGAGGAAGGCGTACCCTCTGGTGGAGCAGACCCTGTCTGGAAAAAGGTTATGTGACAGACGCACGGTCTCCATAATTTCACTTGATGCAGTTCTCACATGGTGCATCTTGCAGAAAAACGTCTGATTCATCATTTGACTTTTCCCCCGGTCAGAAGTGCATGTATGACACAAATAGACAGCAGCAGAGATGGTAAAGCGTTTCTGCCATCACTTCCTTTCTGGCAGGTTCCCTCATATCTTTCCAGCTGACCCCGAGCCACATCAGAGGGATCTCCCTGCACTTCCTCCCTCTGTCCTACGGAGGAGGCTGCTTTCTGGGAGCCTTCCTCATTCAGCTGGTGTTCTTTCTTTCTGGAGTTAAAATGAGCACTAATATGTTGCCTGTTTTCTTCCAATAGCAAGATTACAGTGACACTGGAATGCGTTTGGAAAAACGAGGCTACTGATGCGACCACGTTGATACTCATTTACAGGTAACTTCTCCCCAAACATATTGCATGATGGGAATCTGGAGAGGTTCTTCTTCCTCCTGGCCACACTGACGGCTGTAAACACCGTCGTGTTTTGGAGTGTATCGAACAGGTAGGCCTACAGCTCACATAATACATACAAACATGAGGAATACAAGTCACAATTAGATCATTCATTTTGCATAACAAACAGTCATTCTCATCTCCCTGATGCTGCCCAGGTACAAAGACCTGACCGTCAGGGTAAAGCCCTGACCATCAGCCCTCTGACTGAGAAGCTGCTGCATTACAAGGCCTGTCTGCGGTTCTACGACACCATGGATTGCTCCTACACAAACAAATCTATTGAATCTATTTTATGACTGCCTTCATTATTATACCTACTGTTGGTGGCGCTGGCGCTGCATGGTACTATGTCAAAGTCTGAACAATCATAATGTAATAACATAATTTATGTATTTAATTGAACATGTCCCCAGATTGCAATTGGGGACCGTTATTTTACTTTTGTGAAAAGTGGCCTGTAAATGAGTGAATTATGTTGAGATACTTTTGCAAATCATATTTAGAACATTGAATGTAAATATTAGCACATTAAATCAAATAAATGATAGACATGTCATTGGCATGGCCCTTTATTTGAGTCTGTTAAACTAGAGCAAATACATCCTGCTTGATTTACTTGTTTGCTTTGTTTGATAAGTAAAAATATAGAATAAGCATCAATAATTAAAACAACAAACCTGAAATGGTGTATTTATATTGTGGTTCTCCAACATACCAGGATATTTTCGGAACATAAATCCGGCTACAAGTCACTGAGAAACGCACTTGAATGGCAGAAGTTCCTGTGGTTAGAAATATTTTAATATAAACTGGCTTCGGTGTTGCATATTTTCAGTGTTGAACCTAAATCAACAGAAAACCCAGGAAAGAGAGGTTCAGTGAAGGTGGTCTGGATTTGGTGCAGCCGTGTCAAAGCGTCAGAGCCGGAAACGCTGTAGAAGCTCAGCGTTCCTGCTTCGTAGTCAAGTTGTATGCCCACTCTGCGAGAGAGAACCGGAGGCATCTGGCCTTTGTGAAGATTATTGTGCCAAAATGTGCAGCCGGACGAAGAGCAGGTTAATTTCCAGGAGAGCTCATTGTGGCCGAAACAGCCCCCTCTGCCTGAACCCTTTCTCTGAATGCCTTTGTATGACACAGCCAGGTCGACAATGCCACCATCCCACTCCACCTCCCAGTAGAGGCTGTCCTCGAGGCCCGCTTTGCACAGCGCCTGCTGGTAGAAGGTGAATCTTTTTGGTGTGATCCGCATGAGCCTGATCCGCGTCACCCCACGATATCTCTCTGTTTCTGTCGGAGAGACAAAGACATGCAGCCACCGTGTTGAGATCCACCTCCACTGTGGAGTCTGCGGGGAAAGATGAAACATTTATTTGGCTGAGTGAAGCTTTTCATGTTTGATATTTGTGCAAAGTGAATTAGCATTGCGCTTACTCCTATATCTCTTCAAAAAAGTAATTTTTAGGGAGAAATAATAGAAAGATATGGAAATGGTGGAGAAAAATAACAAACCAGGCAAAGTTCTCCACCTGTGGGAAAGAGATACAAGCCAATGCACAGTTAAACATGTGAATATATTCCTGTAAAACGTGGTGCATCTTGAATACCTATATATATCAGATATACAACGTTTTGGTCATGCATCTTCATCTAGCGTCCAACTGACCTAAAAACCCACAACATCTTTACTCGAGAGCCACAGACTGCAACAATCAGAATGGAAGAACATCCAGCTTCGATATGAGACTTGAACCAGTTATCGTCCATCCCATATTTGAATAATTGTTTTTCCACTGTATTGTATGAATACACAAATATGTTTTGTGTAGTTTTAAGAATTTCTTTATTTTTAATCAATTACTGACTGGCAGGTGTTTTTTTTACTTTGATTTGTTTTATCTTAATTGGTCAATGCAGTTTAATGATTCATATTGTGTGAACAACGTCCATGCCTGAAACGTTTGTGAAGTTGCACCCCCACGGCCCCCTGGGTAGCCAGAGCGCTGTGGATCTACCTTGTCTGGTTCTTAGACTCAGTCTTCAGGTTTTACAGCCTGAATATGAAAGTAATTAGTAAGTAATTAGCATAGTCATATGCAGTAAAAACTTCTTTTATTTATTAGTCTTGCTGACTGGGAACAGTGAACAATGATATTTAACCTCTGTCCCAGATACAGCAGCCAAGTGTGTTAAGACTTGTTTACAAAATGTGTGGCGTTATCACAGTAAATTATTTCTTAGTGTAACCCGAACCTCGGTATTATGTCTTTCGTCAAGGCTTCTGCCACCACTGTTAAAGCATCTGATGATTTAGTTGAAAATACTTCAACCTATTTTGAAAACCTTATTTTATAATCGTTTAGACAATATTTATTCCCCTCACATTGGTTGAGTTCAATAGAATTCATGCAAATGTACTGAAATGTATATTCTGGTTCTGGCAACTATTAATTTTTTGAGTGATTAGTAAAGCCATATGCACTAAACACCTTGAAGCCATATGCATTAAACACCTTCCTTCTCCTAGATACCCTCCCACTTGTTTAGCCATAGTTTCACATGGCTAAAAAGAGCTGTATCTCCATGTAATGCTTAAGGCAATACTAATCTACCTTCAGGTAACCTCCAGAACCCTTTCCCCATCCCTCCCACAGCTATGTTTATTTGTATTTATTTTGCTTGCTGTGGAGCACTTGTTTGCATATTTTCTTTTTATTATTTTATTTAATGAAGTGTTGAACTTCAAAAGTAAAATCTTCTTTATCAATTCTTTATGCCTAATAGGCTTGTTAGATCAGTTCTTGGTAACACACTCAATACGGTCATGTGTTGTACCTTTATCAGCTGTGGGCAAAAGTGTTGTGTCATCTCTCCATAGTCAAATGAGGTTGTGAAAGCAACACTGCCATGCATGAAGGGTGTTTTGCAGGTGACATAAGCGATTTTGGTATTTTTAGTGTTAAGGTCTGAATAACACTATCGACGCCGACGTTTGTACAGCCATTGAAGCTGCCATTACTGCTTGTAAACAAATGGGCATTGCTCTGGCAACAGAGTCTAATTGTGAGGAGTAGAACGCTATGGGTCTTTGTCTACCCCCATGTTCCTGTGTCAAAACAGATGTCATGAACCCTCCCCTACAATCCACTGTTTGTGTAAAAGTTGTCGTAATTTAGGCAATCCTAAACTTTGATATTGTAACGTCCGCAGTAACGACTCGCATACGTTGGTTTCCTTAACTTGCAGGTGTATTGCTTGAGTGTTCACAGTCTTGCAACGGGGCTCTTCGCTAACAGTAACGTTAGCTCAAACGGAACAGCTAACAAGCTCACGTAGCATCCCCCACACTAGCATAACAAACTACAACACACATGTCACTTCCTCCCTGAGATGAGGAATGAAAAGGGTTTGACCACAAAATCATGATAATTTCTAGTGAGAGATAATTACGTCGGTAATTTCCCGACGCGAGGCAAGTTCTCTAAACATCATGGAGGAGAAAAATGACGGAGAAAAGACGGACAGAAGCAGCGAGAGCACTTCTTTACATCGGTGGCTGCGTGTCATCCTCCACCCTGCTTCCAACCGGCAGTCCGTTTTATAGTCCCGTATGTGCGTCCCGGGACTATTTTCTCCGTCGCTGAAATGCGATACACAGCGGTTGGTGGCTACAACTATTTTGTGCTTACTAGCTTACTATTACTATTTATAAAGTCGCAGGTACCCGTATTATAAAAGCAATAAGGTACGAGAGGCAGTACTGTGTCTACAATAATGTACTGTTCAAGGGTTCAGTCTGCATGCATCATGCCTGTTTTTCAGTCTTTTCAGGCTCAATATCTTCAACATTCTTCGCTGTCAAACACGTGCCCACAGTTTACACCCCCTTTCCTCTTTTCATTATCTGTCCATTAAACAGCAAATGTGTACACTGCCTTTCTTGTATCAGGAGTTTGAAGGTAAAGAAATACATTCATGAATAGTAGTAGAAGTACTTTGTGTTTGCACTCACTGCCTGCCTCAGCTCTGTCATTTTCCTCTCCGAGTTCAGCACTCTGTCTGCAACTTCCTGTTTACCTCGCTCCAGCTGACTCTGTTGAAACACAAAGCTTTTCAGAACCTCCTCGGTGACAAAAAAAAAACCACTTGAGCATAGGGACGAACTTAATTACCTGCATTTCACACTTTTCTGCCGCTACCGTCACCGTGTCATGGCCCTTGTGCTCCTCCATGACGCACAGCAGGCACGCGAACTGCTGATCGGAGCGGCAGTAGATCTCCAGGAGTTTCCCGTGACGGCCACAGAGGCTGTCTTTGGCCCTCGCAGAGGCTTGAATCAGATTGTGTTTTTGCAATGGGGACACCTCGAACCTGGCCCAGATCTGGCACAGGTTCGGCACGCCGGAAGAAACACTGTCGGCCCACGTCCGGTTGCCGATTCGGCTGCGACTCGGCATGCATGGATGGCGCCCCAGAATCGGGCCGAATACACTGTCCCGATTCCGGCGGCCGACACTGCCGTCACTGGGCCGTAATCGAAACTAACCGGGGCCAGCATTGGCTCGAAGCCGGCACACCAGAAGAAACACGTCGGCCGGTTGCCGGGTCCGGTTGAATTAATTATTATTATATAACAATACGATAAAATAAGACACGTAGACCAAAATGTTACAGTAAATATGTTTTTATTAACTTAATGCACACAGGGTCAAATTATATTAAATTTAAAATAGAACTCTAACTGAACACAGGAAAACCACCGTCACTCTGCGTGAAGCACACATGGCTTCACGTCCAAAAATAAAAAAATCCCTAGGTTGCAGCCTGGAAGAAACAGAGACAAACAACTGTTGTGAAATCTCACAATTTACAAAACATAAATGGTAAATATATCAATAGTATTGCAAACCGTTCTCACTCATTATGTATTGAATATCGTGTCTGTATATAATGTAATAATATCTGACACCGCCCACGTCTGCTAGATCGTAACTATACATTTTGACTTCAGGAGATAAAACATTACAATACAATTTCGCCACGTGTCCATTACATTAACGTTAAAGCTACGCCAACCCTGCTTGCCTTTGTAAACCAGCTGGCTCGGTTAAAACAGTTATAGATGCAGTGCAAGGCGTTGTTACACATGTCTGTGCTCAAACATCATGGCTTGATAAATACAAAAGTGTTCTTTCATTACAGACTAGTCAGCTAACAGCATTATTCGGGTCCTCAGGACACGTTTTCTAGCTAACGTGCTGAACTCCCCTGACAAGGTTAGCTAGCTTAAGCGCGGTTAGCATTGAATATACACGGGCCATGTGGAGGAATTGAGCTTCTCTCAAAAACGAGTAATGTATATAAATGTGTGAAATAGACATCTCCCACCATGTTTGAACAATTTAATAATGCGGGTACTTACCATGAGAGCGGTTGTCACAGGATCATCCAGTAACTGTAAACAGATGGGGCAGTCGAACAACTCCTGACTTGAAGCCATCGCTTCCCCACTCAGACTGACGGACGGAGTCACACACGTGAGTCAACTCGCGTGTCGCATCAAACTAACGCAAAAGGGGGAGATCGGACTGATTGGCAGCTCATGCTGGTCCCTCCCTACGATCCTATGACTTTTACTGACGCGTGTGCGCGTGAGCGAGCGAGAGTTGTGCATCATTTTTTGTACTGTATATATATATATATATATTGATATATATATTGATATATTTTTTTATTTATTTATTTCAGTGTATATACTTGCTTGAGCACAGGCCGCTCACTTGAGTTTTTGGTCAAGGTCCAGGTGTATTGCTTGAGGGGAACTTGATCAAAAATTATAATATCAACTTTATCTCAAAATTGCAACATAATGCAATTGTTATTACTATTATTGAGACAAATTGGGAATTTATAAAGGATTGTTCAACTGTATTCATCAACTTTATCTTAAAATAAATTATCTTTTCGTCACATTATGACATTTTGTTCCTCAACCCTGAAGGAAAAAAAAATGTTTATACATTAAAAAAATAACGTGTTAGACGTAACTGGTTACGTCTAACACGGCCTAACATGGTGGTGTGTGCTTAGATCCCTCCCACTAAACTCCCTCCCCCTCTGGAACATACTCAATTAAGTTCGGGCCAATCTCACTCCCACTTAAACAAGCGAGCCTTACCTTAACATTGAACTCTATTAGTCCGCAGGTTCCCCTTCGGGAAGCCCCCTTCGATTGAGTAGTTTTTACTTGGTTGTGACGCCAAGCCACAACCAAGTATCGAACCCGGTACTCCTGTACGGCGGGCGAACCCCATACCCAGTGCACCACCATGTTAGGCAAAGGTATTCATGTAGATGTATATATTTATCTTAGTTGTATTGGTCCTGTTATGTATTAGTTGTTTGGGTAAATTATACTAGAAGACGGATTAAACTGCGTGGACTCTAAATCTAAACCTGGAGCTTTATAAAAATGTTTAAAAAAATGTTTTAATTAAATTAAAATATTACAAAAATGGAAAATGGAAACATTAAAATAAATAACATGTTAGACACACAATTTTATCTAACACGGCCCAACACGGAGTGTTTGGATTAGTGCAGACATCCCTCACACTAAGCTCCCTCCTACTGGGGCAATTTAGTCAATTGAGTAGTTTGCCACTCAGCGGTTCGCTGGCTGGGCCGTGACTACTCACAAACCTCAACCCAGTTTCGAACCCGGAGCTCTCGTGGGCCAGGAGAGCACCATACCCAGCACACCACCGTGTCGGACAATTGTATACATGTAGATGTATATATTTATCTTAGTGTTATTGGTTTTGTTACGTATTAGTTGCTTGAGTAAGTTATACTAGAAAACAGAATAAACAAAAAAGGCAAATTACGTGGACTCTAAATCTGGCCTCTAAGTAACCTGGAGTTTTGAAATGTGCATTTTTAAAAAAATTAAAATATTAAAAAAATGGAACACGGTGCTCTGATTGGTGGGTTTCCCCCCCATCTGATGTATATACATAATTGAGTGTTTCATATTAATTTCCTATGGTGGTCACTGTTTTTTCCGGGAACACCATGGTGGTTAAAAAGTTGACTAAACCACAAAAAATTCAATGAAAGTGATGCAATTGTATATGTTCAAATGCCTTGTGTGGAAGGCCTCACATGTAAAACACAATATTCTTAAACAAAAAAAAATCCTTTAAAAATAGTTATTTTATAAATATTCAATACAATATAAGTGGAAGTTCATGAACTGAATTGTATGTTAAGTAGGCTATTTAATTTAATTATCCTAAAAACCCAGAGTCTCCCCCATATCAGGATTGGTTTGACCCAACCTAGCACACGCTACCTGTCATTACCCGTCTATCACTGCCGCCTTTAAAACTCAAACGCAATTCTGCTGAAAACACGAAGGGACAAGTGCCAAAGAAGATTTTATGTCATTGTTTATGTTGTCAACATGAGCTGGAAATTCTGCAGCAGCATCTGCACGGACGCAGCGGCCTCAATGACGGGCAGCGCGGGAGGATTCATAGCGCGCATTACAAAAAGAAATGGACTCACTGTGTCATACACAGGGAAGCATTGGCGTGCAAGAAAATGAGCCCTGTGTTACATGACGACGTGTTGAACGACAGCGTCAAAGTGATCAATTTCATGAAGTTAAGACCACGCAATGCACGCCTGTTTCGCCGCCTCTGTGACATCATGGGAGCTGAACACACAACACTGCTGCTGCACACAGAAGTGCGCTGGCTCTCTCGAGGGAGAATACTCAACCGGCTGTTGGAATTACGCTCTGAAGTACACACCTCTCTGGTCGAGCACATGTCTCCCCATGCCACCTTGTTCCAGGACACAGACTGGCTTGCAAAGCTGTGCTATCTGGCAGATATATTCAGCAAACTGAACGAACTAAATGTGTCTCTGAACGAGGGGTTTATAACTCGGCTCCGTTATTGGTTGGCAAGATGTTAGAATTAGTGAGTCAAAACTTTGATTTAAGTACAATTAATTGTAATAATGTATATGTTTGCAGCATATTGTTAGCTGACATTCAAAGTACATAACAACGGTTTATATTATTAGTTATATACAGGCCTGGACAAAAATTCGGCCCTGGACTTTTTGGTCCAGACTGACCCACCACAATCCGCGCGCAGATACTGTGCCAACTCGGTCCGTTGATGTACTGTACATATAATCACACAAGCCCTTAATAACACTACTATACTGAAATGGGTCATTGTCTCCTTGTCTCTTATTTGATGTAATTTAATCTGAAAATTTCCATGAATAAGTGTTAAAAAAAAAGAAAAGCATGGACAATAAACCATAAACACTGACAGAAAAAAATAGGTAAAGCACATTTGAACAAATTGGAGCTTAGAGAAAGTATATTGATACTTAAAACACTTTAACTCTGGTGACCTGATTTGTAATTATAAAAATTGTGAAAAAGCAGATCTGCATGCTCAAACCACAGCACCATAAAATAGTGGTTAATTAATCAGGATAGTATATCATTTTCCAACATTTTAGAACTAGATTTACACCACACGCTATCTATTATGTCAAGTAAAGTTCATAGACAACGTTTCTGAACATTTAGTGAATGAGTGTTCATCCACAACATCAACATGTTAGCTAGCACACTCACCTGCTATCACCACCACCAATCTCCTCCTCCCCCTCCTGTATGTTGTAACTTGTTTTATTACATTTACTCTTATTGTGAAGAGCATGGAAACAGGAAGTGCTTTTACTTTGAAGGCAGAAAGTACAATGATACGTGCTTGTTAACACTAACTGATGTTGATGTTATGTGTGGAAAATATATACATGTCGGGTGCAAGAACGCGTTCTCAATGCTTTAACAGTTGTAATACTGCAGTTCACCAGTAAAGTGAGTCCGTTCATACCAGACTTGTCTTGGTGCTCAGTAGAAGCTCCACTTCATGACACTGTGCCACCATGGCAGCGGGAGCCTCACTTTCACTGTCCGACGACACCTGAGAGGGACCCGCCGCGCCTGGCGCAGCCAAAGCCCCGGAGCCGGGGGCTACCGCCGTCGGCCCCCGCAGCAGCAAACATGTTTATTATATTCTGCTCTTAGCAGTATCAGTTGCGAGAGCTTTTTTTTTCTTTTCCCTCAGTTTTTCTGCACCGCCTTTTCGTTTTTTCTCCATTTTTGCTTTCTCTTCTCTTTCACAGATTGCTGATGATGTGTCATTAGCTCATCATTAAAGGTGATTGGACGAGGAGGGTCTGGAAAATGCGTGGGCGGGACTACTGGGCCTATCATAGGGCCACTGGGCCTCTTATGCGTCCATTACTGACCGGCCCACCGGGAAAACTCCCGGTACTCCCTATGGCCCTATGTCCCTATGGCCAATCCACCACTGGTTATATACATTTAACACATGAATACATCCGTGGGAGCAAGAGATGTTAAAGGTGGGCATCAGACTCCACAGAGTGCAGCCAAAGTCAGAGTGTGATAAGGGTATATTTCTTTTAATATGTTTTTATTAAAAACAATTATAAACACACATGTATGCATTAATCAGAATAAGGAGGAGAAACTTTGGGGGGTTGCTTATTTTGCAACTTAACTGAACGACTGACCTACGTCAATTATCTCTGCTATTGCTAGTGTTTTTGGACGATGCCTTCCAACGAACCTCCCAGTATAATGATCTCCAATGTGCACAAGGGCAATTCAAAGTAACTAAAAAAGCTACACATTCTCATGACTGAACCAATGGCTTGGAAATTGGAGAGAAAAAACTGCCACAATCATTAGATTATCAAATAAAGAGTCCACTTAGAAAGTATGAACTTTTAACTTGTTTTCCCCTGCTTCTCTGAAACCCTACTTGAGCCGAGGTGATACAAATCACTTATCAAACAATTTGAATGACATTTTACACAGCCTTGAAATATTTTACCACATTGTCTGTCCACAAATCTCCTAATCGTTCTGCTCTGATCCTAATACATCATGAGGTACCCTGACCTGTACATTGTTTTCATTGAGAATGTGCCCTGCAGTAACCTACCACATCTTCTGTATCAGGATCGGCCTCCGACAAGTGAAATATTGCTATCATCTGCGCACACATCTATCTTTAAGGAGCAACAGCGCCCCCTGCTGTTAAAAGACACAACACACGCACGAATGTTCCCATAAACCGCAGCTTTTAAGCATTACACTGTTCTGTTTTATTCCAAAGAGGCATATAAACCCACAAGAGAGCTTATAGAAAGGCTATTTAAAGGACTAGACAGAAGAAGAGAGACCAGGCTTGACCAGAAAAAATAAAAGAACGAGAGGAAGAATTATAGAAGAGTAAGGAGAGTAGAGGACAAAGTATAAAAGAACAGGAATGGAGTTGAGAAGAAATAATGGACAGAAAAGAGAGAAGAAGACAGAAATGGAAGTATCAGGTTCAACAGCATATTATAGGGATGAAAATCAATAGGTTATGGAGAAAAAGGAAATGGAGAACAAGACATCAGCTGATCAGGTATAACGTGTTCTCATCTTACACATTGTGCAAAGACATTGAGGGAGCATCAAAAGGATGTCATGACTTGTAGGACAAAGTATGGCTTTTGATCAAATTTATACAATTCGTTAGCAAATAAGCATTGTCTGCTTGTTGACATTATAAAGGATGCAGGAAAATACTGAAATGTAAAAAAGTATGAGATTGGATCACAGAACAGTTTAAAGAAAAGCAATAAGAGAAAGAGGGTAGGAAGAGTGAAGGGAGCAGATGTGAGACAGACGATATCTCTCCCACGGAGAAAATATATGACGTTCCACCAACTGACAAGGGCCGCAGCAAACAACGTAGACAAGCAGTGTGTGTGTGTGTGTGTGTGTGTGTGTGTGCGTGCATGAGTGTGGTAGGGATATTGCAATACATAATTGTGATATGCATATGGGATGTAACATTGAGTCATGGTTAGGTTAAGAGTGCATATGATAGGCCTATACGCTTTAAAATAAAAAATGGCTTCAGAATTCTGCTGTATTTACATCTTCAGTGGTTAAAAGTGACTTAAAGTGCAACTGAAACTTATAACATGTAGTTTGAAGCATATCCAACTGTAGAAAGTAATGGTGGATGTGTTAAAACCTTCGCTCAAATAAAATTACGAAAACAGCCATGTTAAATATTATTATATTTTGGAGAACACGCGCTAATTTGCTTTCTTGCTGAGAATTAGATGAGAAGATCTGAACCACTGACACATCTGCATGTTCAATATGAAGCTGAAGCCAGCAGCTGGTTATCTTAGCTTAGCATAAAGATGAGAGCAAGGCTAGCGTTTTCCTCCTATTTACATCGTATTAATCAATCTCATGTAATTCTTGGCAAGAAAGCGAACAAGATAAAAGTAGTCATTCTGCAGAATGGCCAGAAATGGCCTCAGTGAGTAAGATGTATATTTATATTCTATATTTGTATATTCAAAATACTGATGCATTCAATGTATATACATTTGTTTAGTTGTATGGTCAGAGGTTATTTACACCAGGGGTATAAACACATAACACAACCACTACGAAGAAAGCAGGGAAGACATAATAAGTTAACCACATTTATGATAGCATTTAATTTGTCCATTTATGATAGCGTGTGGAAAGCTATCTACTGCTAATGTCTGAGCTGACTATGCTGAACTGTTATTTTGTTCTTGTAGACTGGCAGAGTTCAAGAAACAAGAGACTTAAAGTGGTTCAGCATGTGGAGGCATACTTGAGTTTCTGGAGAGGAAAAGAAAGGCAGATAAGATTAGTGCATGTCAGGATGAAGTCATCAAGGTCTTTGCTATGGATATGATGTCTTTCAGGGTCGGGAAGAGGTTAAGATTCAAAGCACAGCTGTTTCAAAAGCCCTGAGAAGGAGACCCTACCCTTGATATGTATCATAGTAAATGTGTTTTGAAGCATCACTGTACAGCCACACAGTTTTATTTCGACATACCAATATGTAAAGCTCCACTGACCACCACCTCCACAGCTGTGTTGAAAGCTTTTTCCCCCAAAATCAGCAACTTTTTGCATAATTTTCTATTGGAAAAGCACTGAAGATTTGCAAAGTGGATGCAGCAGTCATGGAGTGTGGTCCAGGGGTTTAACAGCTCCTGGAAGAAAAGAAGGGAACGATGTAAGCAGAACCAAATTTCCCTCAACATTCAGTCCAAGATGTTCTGCTTGACGAGAAAAAGTTCTGTTAATTCAACAACTTCTTCAAAAAGCTTGAGAACAAATTGGCTAAGATCTCTGACTGGCTCAGGATTTGTACTCCTGTGACTTTGAGGTATCACATGCATAAAAACATTTATTGCATTTTATCTTGGTCTGTGCTCTCACTTGCCTCTAGGAACAACCTGGCGAGGTACATGGAACACGCCATTTGCAGAGACCTGGAAGATACAATCATAAAGTAATAAACATACATTAATTTTTATTGCAAAGGTGTTCATAGTCATGAGATCATTTAAACAGCTTGTCTGTTCAAGATTATAACGATGCATACATCACGATGCATACAGCACTGGAAAACAGCATGAAAAAAACAATCTGCAACAATCCACTACCAATATCCCAGTAGGTGAAGAGCGAGCTGGTAACAAGATTCAAGGCTGGCAGAACTCAATGCTTTGTGCTCCAGCCAGCCTCCGAGCAGCATCCAGACAGCTTGCTGATCAAGCTGGAAAACCGATCAACTGAACATTCAGATCTTGCCATTTGAGCTCATACTTTTCCCACTTGGTCTCCACCACTCATCTAGAAATGTTATCCATGCTACTAATAAATAAACCGTTAACTTAATACAGGGTAAGATGAGGTGGGGCAGAATTAGAATTGTATTAGAAAACATGATATATAAGAAAATTAAAGATGCATTTTCTGTCTGTATGCCTTATGACAATCTAGTAGTGAACATTTAAGATATCACAACCACCCCTGCACATAAGAT